>NW_027273883.1:25187500-25850000 GCF_046630095.1 Trachinotus anak
ATACAGACGCATCTCCTCCACTCAAAGAGTGGGATATAAATTGACTGCAAACAGAAAAGCCATTAATAATGATATTCACAATAATAAGGGGATACACAGATTTAGCCAGGCAATCAGAAACCCATCTGCGGAGGTGTTAATATTGAAGAAATGCTGATAGCACAAGAAAGAAAAAACACAGCAGCATGTGAATATGTAATGACAGCCAGGAGGCCATAACAAGCCCTGCTTTATGTAGAGTATTACTTATTAAAATCTTAAATATTTATTAGTTTAGAGATGGCCCCTGTCACCGTTTCTTTATTTTTCTCCCTGAAGATTTCCATCTGCCAAGACAACATATTAACTCCATTCAGATTATCACAGTCCCCACCCCCACCCCTTCATGTCTTCATAAATTAAAATCAACTGCCACAGTATATTATGATGAATTATGCAGACTTTGGTAAAGAAAGAAGCAAAAGGCAGCAGTTCATTTAAACATTCTTAGTTCTCTAAAAAATTATCATATTTCAGAGTGATACAGAAGACTGCATAGTGACCAGGTATTGATATTAGCAGTGTGTGAGGGGTTGTTTTACAGGTGATATGCTTGCACGTACACATGTACTGCTGTGGCTGTTACCTCTATTGTTTGTCTCTGTCAACTATTTGGTGCATAGTCATTGGAATTCGCAGCAGAGAGGTCGCTGTAACAAATTATTATTTATCTCCATGGTACTTTCACCTGCCTTCAGCTTACATTACAAAGGAGATTCAACACTGCAAACAGGTTAGGAATTTAAAACAGAAACATAATGATATATCATTGTTACCGTAATGATAACGTATTCAAGAAAACTGTGAGAAAGTGTAAGACATTTAACCACTGTGGGACTGGGCCGCCTGTGGAGCAGGGACTGAAAAATATAAAAGACCCCCCCACAAAAAAATTATATATATATATATTTCATAAGGTGATTCAGAAGAGAACAACAGAATTACAAAATTAACTTTTGAAATATCTCCAATAATAGTATATTGGGAATGTAAGTGTTTATTTCTCAACAAATCACATTGTAAAAGATAGAACTAACATTTTGAGATTTAGCTGTTTTGCGGTAAATTAACCATGATTATTGTCCATTGAAAGGGCATCATGTACCATGTTCTCTCACATATGGGGTCAAACGTGATGTTAACATTTTATTTTTCCAATATTGAAAGGGCACCCATTTCAGCATGTTAGACCTGGGGGTGCTATTTCCTTTTATCTTTCCTTGTTCTCATCACCGATCATGTTTCTTTCATGTGGGGTACTTTACAGCCACTACCACATTTTCTTCCACTGTGCGAGCACCTATGAGGGGGTTTCATGCCAAACTGTTACATACAGAGCTGCTGTATCTGGCCCTCAACCTGATTATCCATAACTACAACAGCTACTACAGAACTTTGGTATGTTTTCTCCATTGTGTGGGCATCACAGGGGGCATTTTATTTATTTATTTCATTTTTAAAGCAAACAAGATACACCTGACCACTAGCAAAGGATATCAGTTTTAGATTTTTCAAAAATTTGTAAATTTTTTGAGTTTGTCATTAGTCCGGCAACAAAAGCACTTTGATTAAGGTTAGTGAAAGATTTTACATTACAAAAATAGCAATCATGTAACACTGTATTGTTCTTCAATTAACTCATTAAACCATGACCACAAAACATCGTAAGAGAAAAAGAAGACATGCAACAAAGGTCCTTTGCCAGTGTCACACCAGGGACACCACAGTGCAGTATGCATGCATTTTAACCTCTGAGACGTTCCCTGAAAAAATATCTGTTGATCAGAAAACAACTATGCATGCAGCTTGGTGCAGCTTTATCTGTGATTCAAACTGTTAATTTGATGTATATGATGACTAAAAAAAAACGATGTGCTATACACTGCATGTGCAATGCCACAGCAACATAAAACTAGCCTGGAAAAGGACGGAGATCCCCATAGAAAACACAATAAGGGAGCAAAAAGTATTGCTTGGAAGCACCATGAAAAATAGAGCCAAACCACTTATTTCTTTCCGGATTGTAGATCTGGAGGGGAGATGTTGAAATTTTGGCACTGTATTTAGATGACTTTTCAACAACGGTGTGAAGCAGTATTAGACTTTCTGCAGGCTGGTTAGAGTACTATCACAAATTTGAGATTCAAGGACCCTGTTGAACAACAAAACACAGTTGCAGTGAACCCTCATAGCTACAAGACATTAAACTCAGCGGAGCTCTTTTATTTAGGGCCTAGTTTTCAAAACTAATTTTTTTCCATTTCTGTGTTTTGATCAGGCTATAATATCATGTGCACCAGGGATGACTGCTCCTGTCTGTGATCCGCTCTCCTCCTCTCCTCTCTGTCTCTGTCCTATCTAAATAAAGGAACACAGAGGAAGGGGTTTTAATGAGAGCAACACAGAGCGCCGGTTACATTGATAAGTAAATACTACAGCTTTAAATGCTTCTCGCACTCAATTGGCTCCCTGCTATTGTTGCTGAGCGTATGCCTCAGTGAACACTAAATTTTCACTGTCACACTTCAATAACCCTAATTGTCCAAAATAAATGAGCTAATTTCTGAAGTTCCATTTTCATATGCAGGAGATAAGGCAACTTTGCTGATTGATTGGATTCCTTTGTATGTGTGTGGGTATGAGTGTGTGTCTGAGCTTGTGCTTGTGTGAGAGTGTGTGTGTGTGTGTGTGTGTGTGTGTGTGTGTGTGCGTGTGAAACTGCAACTCTCATAATTTGACTGAAGGCCTCTGTTTATTATGCCTCTGTTATTCACTGCAAGCATTTCTCTGACCCCTGCTGATATTCATCCGGCTTCCTCTCCCCATAGCAAGAAAAAGAGAAGGAGACAGAGTGGATGGATGGTGAGCGAGAGAGAGAGAGAGAGAGAGAGAGAGAGAGAGAGAGAGAGAGAAAGTTAAAGAGAGAGAGAAAAAGAGCAAGTGCATGAGCCAGAGTTTGTTTATGTGGTTGTGTTCATGTGTGGCTGTGTATGAGTGTGTATGTGTGTCTGAGGGGTCCCTATGGATTTGGTGCTGGATCTAGCCTGAACATTTGCATTTTTTCATTTGAGCTGTTATTTGCAGCATTGCGTGCAGCACAATCCCCTAAGGGCCCACCAAGTAATTCAGTAAAAAGGCAGGTAAGACATAAATTAATCATAAGACGTCTGAGAATTATTGCACTCAACTCTCATACACATGCACGCAGGCACGCACACACACACACACACGCACACGCATGCACACACACATATATAAAAGCAATCACATGCATAGATATAAATACACGTATATGAATATATATGTGCAAACATAAGAACACACACAAGTAACTGCACATGCAAACAGGGAGAGAGAAAACACACACACACACACACAGACACACACTGAATGCACCCACACACACATCACTGAGACTCAAATTGAATCTGAAAGGAGACCAAGGTCAAGAGAGAAAGTTTTCAACTCCATCAAGCAGAATTACCAAGCTGGATGGAGAGGAGTAACTTTTAATGGACCAATGTTTTAATACAAAAACTTTTTCTAACTGAAACACGACTTGAATATCAATGTGATTATTCACTTTTCAGTAATGTATATTGGATTCATCACAATGAAAACGGTAACACGTTTTTTTCTGAAGCTGTAAGTCAGTTAAAACAATTTTTTTTTCAGGAAGTCCATTAGAATTTGTTGGTTTATTCACTTATTATTGGAGTTAGGCTTTGTCTCATTCCCTGTGTTTGCACCCTGCATCCTCATAAATCTGAGGATGCAGGATGAAGCAGCGAGGAATCCTTGAGTGTTCCTTGGGTCCACAGACCCCCAGTTAATCAGGTACAGTATATTCCAAGGATGCTTCAAAGGGTAACAAAGCTGTGGTGGAGCAGATCAGTGAGTTGTGTGGGTATTCAATCCTGGGTAGATGACTACTCCATGAGGACGGATTGGTAGCTATGACGCATCTGAGGGGTGACTGCTGGTCCTGGTTGGATCTTTCAGTTTGACCAATATATACAGTTTGACCTATAGTGAGAATGGCAGTGTTACCTCGAGAGGGGGGAAGTCCTGTGACAAAATCCAGGGTGATGTGGGACCAGAGCTTGCTGGGGACCAGCAGCAGTTGCAGAAAATGGCAATGGGAGACATTGCACTGAGTTTCTGCATCCATAGTAGGCCACCATAAATGTGTCTTGAGCAGGAATGGTCCGGTTGTACCCAAATGACAGAGGGAGCAGGAGAGGTTAACCCAATGAAGGACCTGGAAACAGACAGAATCTGCAACAACCAAGCAGTTAACTGGATCATTACCGGGATCAGGCTGTTGTTATTGAGCTTCTCATACCAAAGGATCAATTTCCCAAGTAACTGCTGCCACCACCCAGTAAGGAGGAATATGATGTCAGGGCTGGTCTTTGATGCCTCTGCTGAATGTAGACAAGAAAGGCCACCTGGCTTAATTTTTTAAGACCGTAGGTGGTAAGTGAGAGTGATGTTGAATTTAGAGAAGAAGAATGGCCATCAGACTTGCCTTGAGATCAGTCTTTTAGCAGATAGAATGAAAGCAAGGCTTTTCTGAAAGGCTTTGTAGATTCTTCCAGCCAGTATCTCCATTCATCGAGAGCTTGTCAGGCCAGTCCAACCTCACCCAAATGAGAAACCTCTGCCAGTTTTCCAGTTGGGAAATCACTGCCCTCGGCCTGTAAACCATCTTCGCCACCTAAGCCTCAGCTTGGATCCCAGCCCCTCATCACCCTCAATCATACTTAAGTGTACAATAAAACTTCTTTGTAACTGTTACCTGCGGATCCCTCCACCCTAATCTCCATGCTAATCGTTTAGTTCTCTCCACCAGCCTCATCTGCTCTGCCAGCTCCAGTGGCACCTGCTCTAGCATCCAGTCAAGTGAGTCCTATGGCACAAACCCTAAACCATTCTCCTGGAGTTCAACAAGGATTTTTACTTCAGTGCACCGTGTTTTTTCAGAAAAAGCCTGTGACTTTCCCTTCAGACCAGTCTAAGGTACAATATGTGATGGGATTATTAAGAGGGAGAGCTTTGGCTCAGGCATAGGCTGTGTATGCAAATCAGTCTGGATTAATTGTGTAATTTGAAGAGTTTTTCATCCAACTGTGGTGTAAAGTTTAACCAAATTTTCTGAAAATTGGCAAAAGAAATGCATGAATAAGAAGAAATGTCTCAATCTGCTATATGGTTCAAATATTAGGGGTTGGTGTATCAAGCTCCCCATACCTCCTGTCAGGCATGATATATTTAAACAAGCACCAGTTAAACCTCAAATGGTGAAAAGCCACAATAACTATGACATGTATGTTTGTTTCATGTATATCAGTAGTTCAAGCAGTTCTCCTTATTGCTCAACAAAGATCTGATGTTCCAACTACTTCCATTTTTCATCTCTTCAGCTGTATGCTTGAATCATGTTCAAGTCATGTTTCATGTATGTCATGACTGGTTTGTTTAGTCTGTTTCCATTGCACTTTGTTGCGTTTTACTTTCGACTTTAATCAAGTAAAAATCTTTTGCAATATTTTGACTGGTTTCCACTCAGGTATTTTAATACTTAAAATGAGGACAGAGGACCACTAAATTCATTAGGATTTACATTCTGTGAACTATAGACTGCGAATGTTGTTTCCCATAGTTGCAGATGGAGAAATTAGTGAAAGGTTGACATGGAAAAAAAGCTTCCAATGCCATGCCATGTGCTTTGTCATTTAAATAGAAAATGAGTTTCACTTGGTTGAATACTATCTTAATTCTAAGGAAATGCAACACAAACAATACGATTGGCCCTCATCTCTTTACAACACAACACTTGTTAACACAATGTCAGTTTGCATCAAGAGTCCACTTACTATTTAAGCTCACAACACAGCCTTACACACAGTCTTGTTCAGTCTTGTTCACTATAAAGATGAATGTAGCCTCTGTGACATCACCCATAGGTTTCTGAAGAGTGATTTTGAAGCTCAGAGTGGGCTGCCCTGCTTTCAGCATCTTGGCAGTGCCTGACTCCACCTAACTCCCAGCTGATCCAAAAATGGGCATGGAGGTGGAGAGGGTGTGGAGTCGAGACTTTGGTGCATGCCAGTTTGTGGCAAGTACACATTCACCCACTGAGAGTGACATGGTCTCAATTATGCAGAACTTTAAACCTTGCTAAAATTTAATCGGGTGAGTTGTATAAAAATTCACCCTCCGTACAGTTGTCATGAAGGATGGAAATTAGCTATGGAGACCGAAAGTGCTTTAGTACCAGGCTGTAAACATGTTTATTTCTGTTGTCAAGTGGGTTATTTTAACATGAGAGTCTATGGGGGTTGACTCGCTTTTAGAGCCAGTCTCAAGTGGTCATTTGAGGAACTGCAGTTTTTGCCACTTTCATGTTGGGTTCATTTCTCAACCCCGGAGGTCTGCTTGGTCTTATTTCATTAGTTCCAGCCATCCAGCCATCCTAAGCCCTTACTGTGTACCCTCAGTGTTCTGCTGCTGTATCTCAAAGTGAAGCAGAGAGTTGTGAGGGCTCATTTCACCTCTGACATCTGTTTTATTTTTTGACACACTGCAAGTGACCCATTCTGACCTAAATACACCAGCTTTGAATCATCACCTCTCTTTATTCTGTAGGACCCATTCAGCTGCAGCCTTGTGTCTTATAATTCAGCCTGAAGGTGAGCTTTATTATTTCACATATTTTACCATTTACACCACAAATGCAGGGAGTGATTTTTTTTAATGGCTAAAATCCCCTGTAGTCCTCTGCTCTCTCCTCTCCTACCGTATTTATCAGTGCCTTTGTTCCTGAATTCAGCAGTCTGAGGCAGATTGTCCCATCAATACACTATCAGAGAAGGTAGGCTAGATAAGAATTCTGCTGCTATCTGTCTGCTGTGAATAAGCTGTCGAGAGGTCTCCACAGTCCAGGTCAACACACAGACACTAACACATATACTGTGTACCTGCACACACACTGAATAAGCTGTCTAGAGCCTCTATAGTGTAATCCAGCACATGTACAGACACACAACATTATCAGTAAAAGAGGTGGGATTCACTGCTGCAAGGAAGATATTACTACATCTAGTGTATCTCAACTCCGACATAATGTTACTCTAGTTAAACTTTGGGCAAAAGAAAAGTTGTCTTCAAGTAAGACAGTGGATAGTACAAAGGAAGGCACTTCCTGGCTAGAGCACTAAACTAAACTACACTAAACTAAATGAAATCTCAGAACCAGTCTAACTAAATTAGCTTTTATCATTTTATCTGGTTAAATTCAGATGAAATGAAATGAAATGACCAAAACAATTTAAGAACTTCTGATTGAGAATTCAAGCCTAGCAAGTTTAAATGACAACCTGACTAAAAGTCCAATTGATGTCTGATTTAACCAAATTAAGTTTGATTGTTAGCTTATTAACATACTTCCCAGCATGCATTGTGTTTGTGTTCAAATTCTCCCAGAAGTCTTAATTTGTGCACAATGTACTCGTCTCAAATGAGTCACATGGTCTTCACCCTGATGACGACAACTACACTTCAACCACACATCCCACACACCCACCTCCCACCATGAATATGCACTGATCCTGGTATGAGCATAGCTACTAGTAGTAGGGAAAATGCTATTGTGACTATGCAGCGTAACTCATGAAAAACTGACCTTAAAATAATATGTATAAAATAATAATATAATAAAATGTGAATTACTTTGTATTGTAGGGAGGTAGCCAGAGCACAAGCTTCTTATTGCAGTCTTGCAGAGTTAGTAGTTTTGTGGGTAATTGTTGAAGAGGTCACATCAGTGCAGAGCAGAAAAGATGTATAAGGTCGGTTAAAACTTTTGTTGACTACATTTTGTTGAAAAGTTTAAATTTAGTAGAATATAACCTATAATGCCATTTGATAACTATAATTTCAACATATAACCAGTTCTGTTGGCAGAAGCATATAAAAATTAAAATCCTTTATACCCATTTCAGTGACTTGTTTAATTCCACCCACAGCCTGACTATACCAAATAACCAGCAGGGGTTCAAGACAAACACATAATTTAAAAATGATTTTTGTCGTTTATTCTGAGGGAGTGCCCAGATACTGAGAACTTCTCTTGTTTTAGCTGGAAATTTAAGCTTAGTCATCATTGTGTCTTGTGCTGTGTGTCTGTGTTTGAACAAAGCATCGCAGGACTGTGAAGGTTAAGAGAGGATGTGCACAATGAGCATTTTCCCATTAGAGCCACAGATCAGAAAGAGAGGGACAGAGAAGAAGTGACACAGGGACAGCTAGAGACTGATTAAAGCCAGTTGGGTGGAGTGTCAAATATGTGAGAGGGAGAGAGAGGAAAAAAGAAAGAGAGAGAGAAATAAAGAGGCTTATCTTCGGCTGCGACCTGAAACAGCTGTTTCTCTGCGGTGCGCTGAAGATGGATCCTCGCTCATTTCCTCTCCATCCTGCCACTCTATTTATGTTGCCAGTTTACTGTCTTCAGAGGGACAGAGACCTACTTCTTCCCCAGAGAGAGAAAGAAAATCAATTCAACTTTGCAATCAATCACTGCGGTGAAGAATACTGTTTTGTAAAAGAATGCAGTCATGTAAGTGTCTCCTACTTTTATTTTGCAAAGACCTTCACAGAAACAGGAGGGTGCATTGGGAGCATTTTTTCAGATGATACAGCTTTCTAGTGATCAATCCGTGGCAGCTAGGATCCTGTTCTAACACTGCAGATTTGACATTGAGCCGAAAGTCTTTCCTGAGCCCCATTTTAGTGGTGATGTGGAGGTTTTGGCCTGTCATCAGCAGCTGAAGACTCCCCCCTGTTCACCACAGCTGTCACCAGGAGAGGAGAGGAGATGAGAGGAGAGGAGAGGAGAGGAGAGGGGAGAGGAGAGGAGAGGAGAGGAGAGGAGAGGAGAGGAGAGAGGAGAGAGGAGAGAGGAGAGGAGAGGAGAGGAGAGGAGAGGAGCGGAGAGGAGAGAGGAGAGGAGAGGAGAGGAGAGAGGAGAGGAGAGGAGAGAGGAGAGAGGAGAGGAGAGGAGAGGAGAGGAGAGGAGAGGAGCGGAGAGGAGAGAGGAGAGAGGAGAGAGGAGAGGAGAGGAGAGAGGAGAGGAGAGGAGAGGAGAGAGGAGAGGAGAGGAGAGGAGAAAGGAGAGGAGAGGAGAGAGGAGAGAGGAGAGGAGAGGAGAGGAGAGGAGAGGAGAGGAGCGGAGAGGAGAGAGGAGAGAGGAGAGAGGAGAGGAGAGGAGAGGAGAGGAGAGGAGAGGAGCGGAGAGGAGAGAGGAGAGGAGAGGAGAGGAGAGAGGAGAGGAGAGGAGAGAGGAGAGAGGAGAGGAGAGGAGAGGAGAGGAGAGGAGAGGAGCGGAGAGGAGAGAGGAGAGAGGAGAGAGGAGAGGAGAGGAGAGAGGAGAGGAGAGGAGAGGAGAGAGGAGAGGAGAGGAGAGGAGAAAGGAGAGGAGAGGAGAGAGGAGAGAGGAGAGGAGAGGAGAGGAGAGGAGAGGAGAGGAGCGGAGAGGAGAGAGGAGAGAGGAGAGGAGAGGAGAGAGGAGAGGAGAGGGAAAAGAGGATGTTTCTCTTTCTTGCTCTTAGAGGTCGGGAGGACAGCAAGGGCATCTGTGCTAGAAGCCACTGAAACTGAATCCTTTGTCCTCTCTATCTGTCTTTCCCCCACATGCAAAGACACGCACACAACCTACACTTCCTCAGTTTCTAACAGCAGAGTTTGTGCGTGGAACCTAGTAATTTGATTCGGGGACTAATTTACAGTAGCAGGATGAGAATGAGAAAAGTGAAAATAATCTGGTTTTAGTCAGGTTTTCAGTAAAACCGAGGTTATGTGTCTTTTTTGGATAAGAAGTGTTTTTTATCATTTTTAGACACATTTCTTAAAGAAGGACTAATGATCTTATTTTTAAGATGTAAATACTCAAAAAACGCATGAATGAAAGCAAAGGAACCAGAACCATTCAAACAACATTAAAGATAAAGTATATCATATATTAATAAAATATGGCATCTGTGACCATTATCAACAACATTAAAAAATACATAGCCAAATAAGGCCAAGGTTATGACATACTGAAGCTGAGGCCTATATTTAGAATTAATAGTTAATAGCTAGAATATTTCCACATCTCATTTCCACCAAAACTGGCAGCTACACATAACAATTTGCAAAAAGCTTCCCATTGTCCAGAAACCAGAGGACATGACCTCAGTGTCTTTGATGGGAGCTATAGCCCTGACGACATGAGCAGATTACTCAGATGCTGCTCGCATACTTTCTGTTAATACAAATGTTCATCCATTAGCACGCCCCTGGTAGACACCAGACAACCCTTAAAACATTTTGTACAGTGTAAACATATCTAAATATGGTGACACAGAGGTTATTTGCCACACTGAATACACCGTACGAGTGCAGGTTCAGCCCACACCAACCACATCTTTTCGACGTCCATTACTGTTCTGTCTCACTTATCCATCCACACAGAATCTGAGAGGTGCGTCGCTACGAGACAGGGCAGGGGAAATAAAGTAACGGGATCAATAAATAATGTCAGTGCCATTCTCCTCCTGTATACTTCTCACGTCCTTACAGCACACAGTCAGTGGGGGTTGAATAGACGGATGCTTTGGTTGTACTTGAGGGCTGTTGTCATGATGTTGTTCAGAGTCTGACCTTATTTCACATCCTGATAGATGGCAGCCATCTTACATCTTGCAAACACATGGTGTTACATTTCTGAGTCGCTCCCGTACTTAAAGGAATATTTTGAGAATGAGCTTATTGCAGAGATTCAGATTGATCCTGCTGAAGAAACCTCGATGTAACAATCAGAAATCCTCCTCCACATATCACTCCAGAAAAACCTGGTTTGTTGCTTTTACACTTGTTTTTTAAGGGTTCAACCAAAAAGAAATAAAATGTTAATTAGTGAGTTTTAAAGGTGCTGGTAAGTGAATTTTTAGTTTCCCACAGGTTAGCTGTTTCCCCTGTTTCGAGTCTCTATGCCAAGCTAAGCTAACTGAATCCTGGCTGTTGCTTCAGTTGACATGAGGATGGTATTATCTTCCAATCTAACTCTAAGCCTAAAAATGGAATAAGTGTATTTCCCAAAATGTCAAACTAGTTCTTAAAAGCATGTATGTAAGAATAAGAGGATAAGGTAGAGGCAGAGGATGAGAGGAGGCAGGGTAGGAAAAACTAAAGCAAGGAGGAATATTGAAGAACAGAGGGGGTTTGGAGGAGAACATGGAAGAGGAGAGTCAAAGGACAGGATGATAGAGAGGAGAGATGGGGCAGAGCGGCATATGACTGGTTGTCTATGGAGGTTGATGACCAGCCCCTGTCAGTCAAGCTCACACAGAGAGAGCAGGGCCCTGCCATCTGCTCCAAAGTTAATGGGAAGGAGACAAGGTGGGGAGGTGAGATGTGTCGACACAGCCCAGAGAAGCTGGAGGGAGAGGAGGTGGCGAGAGGATGGAGGTCTGTGTGAGAAAGAGAGGAGAATGGAGGTAGATAGAGAAAATCAGGGTGGAGACCAAGGACAGGGAGGATCATTTAATAAGGGATGGGGAGATGGCTGATGAAGGGGGAGAAGAGTTGATGATGGATTAAATGAAGGTGGAAGCCAAGAGCAAAGACTTTGAGTTTAGGGGGAACCCTATCACAACCATGCTTGTTATGGCTCTTGATGTGCTTTAACAATTTATAGAATCCAAATCACAATCAGCTGACTGGTAAAAGCATTCACATTAACCCTGTCATCTACAAAATACATGCATATACTATTAATTTGCTTTGCAAATGTTCTGTTCTCATACTGCACAGAAATTGTATGAGGGGTTGAAGGTGGGTTGTGGAGCATGTACAGGCTCAGACAGTGAAGAGATACATTTTTAGCTCCTTCTTTTAAAATAATTAGCGATCTGGCTTCTCTGACATCTATAGGTCATGTGGGCTTTGAGCCGTAATTGACAAGACTGCATCCCCATTTTTGGAGGTAGCGGAGATGCAGGGTTTTGCAGCTAAAGTCTCTTTTTCAAGAGGCTAGTAAAAAGTGCATAACAGTAATTGAGTTGGCTTGAAATGAAGGCATGAATCAATCCTCCAGCATCTTTGTGATTTATAAATGGCCAGGCTTCAGCCATATTTCTAAGGTGGAAAAATGATGTTTTCATCCCACCCTTGTTGATGTGGGACTTGTAACCTCAGATTTAATCTAAGGGGTTAATTTCCCCAAAATTTTATTTGACAGCTTCTCTGTTTTTTGTTCTGGAGCTGACTGGAAGGATTTCAGTTTTGTCCTCATTTAACTTTAAGAAATTATAGCTGTGTGTCTAGTTTTCCTCCATTTTTTTCAGCTGTCCGACAGGTTCTCTTGACCTCATTAACACTGTTATTATTTGACCATGGTGAGATGCTGTCAGTTGACTTCTTCTTTACCTTTAGTGGAACAACTCTATTTAGAACAGATGACAAGTTATGTTGGAAATCACAACTTTGATCTCATTATATTGGAGTACTTTTCTTCAGCCTTGCCATCCCTTTTAAACTAATAATTCCCTTCTAGTGTCTGTTAAGGTTTGGTTGGCATTAAAAAACACACAGGGAAACTGAAGCATTACCAGTGTTCAAGCCTTCGGTAGCGTTTGGTCAAGAGTGTTACCGTCCTGATGATGACATGTTGGGTGAGTTCAAAACTGTGCAGTAAATTTAAAAACTCTATAGCTTTGTAATCATTCTTATCATTAATATGAATTTTCAGGTCTCCATTCAGGATCAGCTTCATCATATGTAGTGATACCGAGTGAGATCAGCGCTGAGAATTCCTGTAGACAGAGTGATGAATCTCCTATCGTGTACAAGTACTGATAATACTGCTTTCAGTTTAAGAGCAAGATATTCAAATGATAAAAATGCACCCAGGGGGACAAGTCTCTATCAGTGTTGCTACAGCAGTAGTGCTGTTCAGCCAGGTCTCAAATAGAAACATACAGTGCCACATAATGTGATATTAAAAAGAGCTAGTTTCCTGTTGTTGACAGGAAGTGAAGGTTGTGTCAGAATGGTGACAAGTTTGAGATTATTGAGACAGGTATGGTCTGTGATCTCTACGATGTGTCTGACCATGCCATCCACTCTTGTCTATCTCATCTCTGGTAGACATGTGAGTGGTGATGTCTGTGGGTTCATCAGTGTGACTTGGCTTCAGCGTGGCAGCTTTAACTCCTTAACTGGTGAGGATGTGAGGGCTAGGGGGAGGGGCGTCGCTGGGGGAGACATCCTCTGAATGCATTGGGTGATGTGAAGCAGAGGGTCAGGTGAGAGGGTAGACACAGGCTGACTGTCTATGCACACTGTCCTGTGTACTGTGAGGAGGGGGGAGGGTGGTAGGGGGGGTCTGTCTGTCTGTCTGTCTGTCTGTGTTCTCTGTCCTTCATCGCAGAATGTGAAAGGATCCAGTGTGGATGTAATATTCTTATTCGTTTGGGTGTGTAGAGGACACCTGAGAACACCTCTGTTAGCTCCCTGACAGATATCAGCCAGATTAGATTTTCAGTCTTTCCCATTCTTACATGTTCAGGTAGTTCAGTTCGAGTCCTTAATCAAAGTAGTGTCTGGCTCAGATGTGAAGGTAACAGCATTTTTTCTGGCCCTTGGCCTAGCAGTGGTTTTGGGGCTTCTTTAAAAAAAAACTTATAAGCTTCACTGTGTTGAATGTGATTAGCCATCCTGACTTTTGGCTTACCATTGGTTTGGGGTAATTTTGTGGGTTCTGATTAGTCTTATGATAGTGGTGTTATTTGCTTCTCTGAGTTCAGCATCGTTAGTATTGGTCAGAAGATCGTGCATGTTGTGCAATAAGAGTTCAGGAAGTGGAGTGATTTATTAAAAACAAAACCCAACTTTCCAAAGCCAAGGTAAATCTGTGTGATGCTTTTGCATCTTCTACTTTGGTGAAACAAAAAAATGCATATTCAATTTCTAGGTATACAGGACTCTGACTGAGGCTAGTGTCCTTTGCCCCCATGTTGTTAGGTTTAAACCTGCAGTACAGAAGTTTTGTCTTCCCCCTCTTGCAGTCAGAGTAATTACACAAATACTGTTGAACACAGAAACATTTCCACTGTTCCAAGATCATTTATTATTTAGGTAAAGTAAATGTAATAGTTACATAGCCTTCTCAAATATTTGACAATGCCAACCTGTCTGAGTGCAGTGAGGTGACATCCATGTCTGCCATAGGCCAGCTACACCCCATACTTCTGCACTGTAACCTGCTGTCTCCGTCACTACAATTGTTCCTTCTGACACCATGTTCTGTTCTGTCTTCATGTACATTGTAAACATATCTGTAGTCTCAACACAACCACCCGACAGAAAGCTGCTTGTTGTTTCCACAGACTTTTATGTATACACTTTAATGTATCCCCCTTGCAACACAGTACAATATTCTGAAGGCCCCTACCCACATATTTTTATCTAGGAATGTTCAGCATGTTGTTCTGTGTTGCAAGGGGGGCAGATAATAAACATCAGAGATGTGATACAGCTGTCTGTCTGGTGCTTAATTGAGCCTGCAGATATGTTTACAATGGACATACAGACAACAGGACACCCTCTTCAGCTCAAACTCACTGGTTGATGTAAAATGCATCGCTGCTGGTGCACAGTGCTGGAAAGTTGCCACTGACTTAAAAACCTGCTATACTGCTGAAAAGAGAGAGATTTACCTGCCGCTCTTAGGCTTCATCAGCATTGTGTGAACTTGTTTGGAAAAGGCTTCAATGTAACATTCATATATAATTAAAAGTCCTGCACTCCAGCTCTAAACTATATTTGGTTAAGGTAACGAAAAGATGTGGTTTGGGTAAAATATTTTAAGAGTCTAGAGATCAGATCTGGTTCGTCAAGTCAGTGTTGAATTTTTCAGTGTCTAAGAAACACTAAACATGTTAATTATTAATTAACACATTAATCATGTGCTAGGGGCTGATATTTTAGTGACATCACATAAGTCATAAGACATCACATAAGTGTTTTCTTGTTATGCTGATAAAAACATAACTCGAGTAACATTAAATGTTGTTAATCAACCTATTTGCTGTTGCAAATTTGTTGCATATGAACATAATTATTAGGAGAGTGTAGGTTGTTCATACACACCAGGAATTTTGCTGCCGTCACACTCAACAGGAAAGATGGTAACAAATAAAGAATAATGGACAAATTATCATATCTGCCATGTGCAGGTGGTGCATTATGTTTTTTTTGTTTTCTGTGACAGCTAAATGCAGAGCAAGGACCACCAATAACTCCTGATCTCCAGTGTAATGTTAAAGTTGAAGCTGACCCTGCATTCCTAACATGCTTTTGGCCTTTCAGCGCCTTGTTGTGAATCTGAGTTAAGACCTAATCAGTTCCTTTTGTGATCCTCTGAGACCTTCTTAATAGACCACGTAGTCTACAAACTCCGCCGAGGTCAAAGACCTTTGACAGTTCAGTGACACCGCTCTATTCACAATGGGATAAATAGTGACACACAGCAGGATCAGAATAACTATATCAGACAGGTGTCTTGAACATCCGCCCCGGTATAATCTATGAAGGATGCAGTTTATTTCAGTAACAAACATTCACAGGATGCATGCTCTGAAGGAAGTCACAAGGTGAGTTGATGGTCAGACATGTCTTTATGCCCTGCTGTAAGTGTGTATTTCTCATTAAAATTTTGATCAAGGAATAAACAAAGTGAGACCAGGATCGAGCCAAACATATGTTAAAATTACAGCACATCACCAAGTTTGTCTGGGCTGAGCTTCACACCACCTGTTCAGGAAAGTAGGAACTAGGTCAGGGCTAGCCAAAGTCACAGCTATGCAAAGTTAGCGAGGCCCAGGTTAGAGTTCGGGTGTTGGTGAAAGGCATTCCTCTCAGCCATCACACACACTTCACCCCCTGTTGTTGGACATGAGCGATACTAGGAGTTTCCTCTGAGGTTCACCTCCCCTCAAGTTCACCTCCTGACTGGACAACAGATGGACTGTAGTGGAGCCCAGACAACAACACCTCCTGCTTGTGTGTGTGTTTGTGTGTGTATGCCTGGCTGGCTGGTTGCGTGTTGTTAGGTCAACATGGCTGCAGATGCAGGTGTGATCCTTCATGTCTCCTGTTGACACTGTTATCAGTCATTGTCCAAACACGGAGGGTTCAGTTTGCCTTTGTTAGTGAACATCTTGTTCAGGCTCAGTTTACAGTAGGAGAAAGTCAATCTCACTGATCTTCAAACCTGGAGCTTTTTCACAAAGACAATTTGCATATTTTATTAGTAGCTTGTATTGCAGAGGACAACAAAAAAAAGTTATTTCACTCAATAGCTTTGCTTAAGCCTTTATGTAATGAAATTACAAGCATGATCGAGGACGGACAAAATTTGTGGTTGAATCTGGGTTTAACAAATAAACATGTGAGGTTGGGATCTTTCTGCCCCCACAGACCTATGGTAAAATCTGTGTACACAAACTTTATGTGGCAGCCCCACACTGTAGCTGCACAGAAGTACTGCATGGATGGATAAAGTGATGTTCTTCAAGGAACACTTGAAATAGCCCTTCTAAAATCAAAGGTTGCCATTTTTCCTGTCTGTCTGAATATGGATTAAAGGACAAATATACACGGTGCTAATTACTCAGCTTTTGTCACTTATGGACAGAACCAGGGCAGCTGTTTTCCCTTGTTTCCAGTCCCCATGCAAAGCTAGGCTAATAACCACCTGGCTCCAGCTCCGTACTTAACACTTAGTAATGAGACTCATGTGTTCATTCATCACTCTGGGAAAGAAATCACATTTCTAAGGCTGAAAGTAATTGATTCATCTAATGTCATGATTAATCGTTAAGTCTTTACAGTGTCAGCAAATAGTGAAAAATGCAAATCAAAAGCTTCAACAAACCAAAGTGATGTCTTCAAATGTCTTGTTTTGTTCAGCAGTCCAGGGCAACATGCCACTTAATTTTCTGTCAACAACTATTGGATTAATTAATTAATTAATTAATTTAGTAATAGTTTCAGCTTCATTTCCCATAATATTGAACTACTCTTTTGCAGTTCAAATTTCTGGAACTGTAAGATCTTGAGTCAAACCTAAAGCACATTGTAGGCTATTTGTTGTGTTGTTGCACTGGGTTGCATAAGCATGAAGGTGTTGTGTTGTTATTATCTTCTATATAGATATAGGAAAGGGTGGCACAACTAGTTATGTATGTTGGAACTGTGGTAGTCAAAAATAAGACACTGCATTATAAAAAACAACAGTACATTTTAAAGTGAAATACAGATGACAGCCATTGTGCATGATAAATGAAGATGCTGGCTGTTTGATATGTCGCTACTTCTTTGTGAAAACAATCAAACATGTCCATCCTGGAGTCATAGCAGCTCACTATCAATCAATCACTGTCAGTAAGTTCCTAGATTTCTGCTGTGTTGCTGCTAAAAGTAGAGATATGCAATATGAAGCCTTTGTAATGACAGTGTCTGCTACAGTTTGCCTTTCAGAGTCATTACTCAGGAGCTGAAGACATGCACGTTGTGGCATCAAATTAGACATTCAAAAGAACAGCAAACATTTAGCACCTCGTCAAAGAGAGCAGCTCTGTCTGCACTGGCTCCTGCTGTGTGGCGCTACTGTTCCCAAGCTGCTCTGAGGCTCTACTGTACATACACACACACAAACATGCAGGAAAGCACTTTTAAATAGACAGATGTGCACACATGAATGTGGTAGCATGAAAAAAGTGTGCACTTACACACACACACACACACACACACACACACACACACACACACTCACACACACACACAGACAAATACAAACACTCCCACATACACTGATCTCCAGCAGTGGTGAGAGTCTATCAACAGTCAGTGACATCTGGCAGGGGTGCTGCCTTGTGAAGACAGGCTCTACTGAGTCTGCTCAGTATGTTCACTGTGTGTGTGTATTCACATGTTTGTGTGTGTGTGCGTTTGTGTGTGTGTAGGTGGGTGAGTGGGTGGGTGTGTGCTGGGTTATGTTCTGCCAACATCTGGAGTCTAGACTGAATGACTCTGAGCTAGTGGGCAATAGCCCATCTCCCTGTCACCCACTCTGTTGACTTAAGTGCTGCTGTGTGTTGCTGCACCTAAAATGTGTGTGTGTGTGTGTGTGTGTATGTGTGTGTGTGTGCGTGTGTGTGTGTGTGTGTGTGTGTATGTGTGTGCGCGTCCTCCAGGTGCCTGCTTAGCCAGTACAAAAAGAGGAAGCCTTGTACTATCAGGCTGTGTTGTAACTTTCAGAATACATGTTGAGTGGAAAGGCCTTTTTTCACTGCTGACATTTTGACATGTTAAAGCAGGAAAACCACAGACAGAATTAATAACACTGACGGCTTAGTGGGACCTTTAAATGGAGAGGATGCGAAGATTTCACAATCACATGCTCTCACCTACAAAAACAAATATTATTTACAACCATGGGAAATGGATTATTAACAGTGCAGAGCAACTTTTTCTTACTCAACAGACCTTTAATTGAAAAAAGTGGATTTTATTTGTAACACACCCTCCAGCAGACATTACTGGATGCTTACAGCATGTGAACAAAGGAGCATCAGGCAGGTTCTAAAGTTACAACTGAGTGAACTGTATACAGCCAGTATCTGTGGAGTTTTTGCCTGACATCATTATCAATGGGTCTATTTGTGTCTTCTGTGCCTTGTATAAAAACAGTTGACTGATGCAGCACCTAAGCATCACGTAGCCCTGTACAGGTGGCTGGTAGCTGCATGTTAGCACTGATGGTAGTTTCCGAACTTTTCAGCTTAATTCATTCCATAAGCTTTTGCCACAGAAGATTCTGACATGTAAAAGTCAAGTGGCAACCGACGGTGACGTCACCCATTTCTTTGTGAACTCCTTTTTTGAAGCCTCAAGTTTGTAATTTGTCTGTCGCCATCTTGTTTTTTTGAAACTGGAACAAACCACATTTGGGCGAGCAGGTGGAGCTGAGGAGGAGTGAGGGGTGGATCTTACCTGCTGTGGTACAGTCTGTCAATCACACGTTTCCCCCGGCCTAATGCATACCCTGCTTTATCGTCCATTTTCCTCTAAATCGGACCATAATTTAAAAAATGAACATCATGTTGTATTGAAGAAGACTTGAAACTAGCGATTAAGACCATAAACTCATCAGGAAAACATTTACTGAGGTAATAAATGAAGTGAGAAGTAGAGACATTTTCACATAGACTTCAATTTAATCAGACTTCTGTCTACAACCAGTGGAGTCGCCCCCTGATGGTCATTAGATAGAATGCAGCTTTAAGGCTCTTCAGCATTGGTTTCACTGTTCAGACCCAGAGTCTACGTTCATTTTTATATACAGTCCATGATAAAAGTACAAGAAATACAGGTTTTGCCAATCAAATGAATTCCATTTAGCTTCTTCATTTTGAACGTCCTAATATTCTTTAGGCTGGGTCACTGTTGCACTGTCATGGCTTACACTGGTACTTCAATAACTGGGCCATTGTTAATATTATTAGTAACACCTGTGCTTTTCCAAGTCAAGTCAAAACATCTGCTGTGGAAAAGGCCTGTTGTATTTCTATAAAACAAACTTTCTCAGAACTGAATTATACTGCGAAGCCAGGTCCTTAATGCCTCACGCTGAATGAGGCTGTGAAGCCTTTGTGAATGTGATGCTATTTGATCTGGCTTTGTTTTAGTTCAGATTCCATTAGTCATTCTAGTGCTGTACAAAGTGAGCCATAATCGAACATGACTGGAATATAGTCTGATGAAGCTGCAGCTACAGATCAGATAAGATGGAGACTTAACTTACAACTAGTCTAACATCAGAGTCCTGTGGTCAGAGAACAGTAGATCAGCTCAACATGCAAAAGTATGTACTCTGTGTGTAAACAGACAAATATACAATTAAAAGAGAATAAAGTTTCCAATAATAAATCAAAAATAAACAAAAATGTAATTCTTTGAAGGAAATTCCTGCTTCCTCATAATTACCAAACATTTCAATCCAAGAACCTTTTCACAAAAAGTTGTTATTACTGTAACCATGACAACAAGGAAAACTTCAGGAAGAACCTATTTAAACTAAACCACAATCTTTTTCTAAAAATATCCAAGTAGTTGCTGTGCCTCAACAAAACCAAACCATGAGTTTTCCATAAGGTTAGCTGCATGTTTACTGTTGTAACCATGGCGATGAAGGTCCAGTCGGCGACACTCTAGGAGACACTACTATGGGTTGTATCAGAGGGTTGGAACAAAGATTCTGAAGCTAGCGAGATTAGCAACTGATTACTGCCACCAACTGTGGACAAACAGGATTTATCTATTATCTCAGTTTGAGGCGTGTGCCCCTTGTGTTAGGCAGCGAGCCAGAACACAGACATCGTATATCTCACACACATGACAACGGAGTTCAACTTTTATGTGTTTGTATACTATACCATTAACATGACAAATGATGTTTTCTTGTCATTTGCATATTTTTTATCACTTTGTTTGCCATACACCATATACCCCACTAACATTAGCTAACATTGGCACATTATGGCTAATATGTTATAGTGTGGCTCAATTAAGAGCCAGCGGATGAAATCCATAGTTTTTTTGCGGTTGTCAGATGTCTATAATTAGTGTATATGTGTATAGAGAGGATAACCTAAGTAGATAATCTAATTAACATAATAAATGTCCTTTGCCTCTGTTTGTCAGGTTTAGGCATAAACATATCCACCCTGATGAGAACAGTGGCACAAGGCCGCCTGTGACTCTGCCTGGATAGCTTGGGAGAGGCCAGGTGAAACTGCACAGTAATACAGTCCATAAATATTTGGACAGTGACAATTTCACACACATGCACACAAACGTGCAAATAGAGAAAAAGAGAGAGAGAGAGAGAGAGAGAGAGAGAGAGGGAGGGTAACTCTGAGCTGCTTCTGCGTTCTGATTGGAAATCAATGGAGAGGAGGACCTCTCTGCCTCTGTTCTCTCCATCCCCATCTTCCAGTCAAGTAGTTGAGTTAATTAGGTCTATAGTTACAGAGTGTTGTGTAGTGTTGTGTTCGTGTACTTTCAGGCACCATCTATTGTGCTCTGAAATTATGTTACATAGTTATGTCGTCAAATGTTTTTCTTTTTTGGACCACTACGATGGTTACTTTTGTTTCTGTTTCTGTATGTTTAAGTGTTTTTGTAGTGGTGTTTTATAGTGATCTGTATGTCATTTTTATTGAGGGGAAATGGAGAGATGCATCATTTCTCTAAATTTTAACAAAATCCATTCAGTAGTGTTAAATAATAAATTAGAAAGTACCAGATTGCCCCTGGTGAGTTGCATCATTATCTTAAGTTTCATCAAAATCCAATCAGCAGAGTCTTGGATTTATATGTGACACATTTGACAAATAGAAGTGTGAGTCATGGGGGGTGTTTGCTCATTTGTTCCTCTGTTCTCACTACTCACTTTCTCACTGTTTTTTTTTTTGGGGTTGGGCGGTTGGGAGGGGGGAGGTTGGGGGGGTGGGGGGGTGGGGGGGTTCTATTGATTGGACTTATTCCTCTGTCATTGCTGTCATTGTGGTTTCACCGCGGGGAACAAAGGATTTTTCAGAGACAGAACATTAGACTGAAATGCGTGTATACTTCACAAGTGTGTTGAAAATATCGAAGCCTTTGCTTTCGACCTCATCAGACTGCGACCTTCAGCATGCACTGGGACTGCTTGCTGCTGACTGTGAAGCAGCTGGGATGAGAGTCAGCACCTTCAGGTCTGAGGCCATGGTTCTCTGCCAGAAAACAGTGGATTGCTCCCTTCGGGTTGGGAGTGAGTTGCTACCTCAGGTGAAGGAGTTTAAGTGTGTCTTTTTCAAGAGTGAGGGTAAAATAGAGTGCAGGATTGATAGGTGGATCCCTGCAGCATCAGCAGTAATGCAGGCGCTCTACCTTCTTATTCTGTGGTCATAGCTTTGGGTAGTGAATGAAAGAATGAGAGTGAAATGGGTTTACTCTGTAAGTTTCCTCGGATCACCCTAGTAGATAGGAGAAGGACCTCAGACACACTGAGAGCCGCCGTGTTGAAAGGAGCCAGTTGAGATGGTTCAGGCACGATGCCTTCAGGATGCCTCCTGCGCTCCATCCGTTGAAGGTTCTTTGGGCACATCCAGCTGGCAGGGGGCCCCAGAACATGCTGGAGAGACAGTACTTTTCATGTGGCCTGGAAACACCTTAGGATCCTCCAGGAGGAGCTGTTAAACGTTGCTGGGGAGGGGGGACGTCTGAACTACCCTGCTTGACCTGTGGCAGATATTGGATGAATGGATGTGTTAAAAATTGCCATTAAACGCTGCCTGACAATCAGACCTAAACTGTTTAAAACTCTCCCATTTAATAAAAGCAGTTTCTCTCTATTTCCATGGGAACCATTTGCACTTGACAGAGAGCAAAGGCGCTGTGGTGGAGGAGGGCAGCGAGGGAGGCGGCGTGCCAGCAGGCAGCAGGTGATGTGTTTGCCTCCTGAATGCCTCCACATGCTCTGTGTCCATGGATTTATGGCCGTGCCCTGTCGGCCCAGATCCCCCACCAGCTGGGAGTCAGAGGGCACCGTGGTGCCCTGTACAGCTAGCCAGCTGGTCCTGCTCAGCCCTGCCACCAACCAGCTGAAAAGGAGAGCTACACACACGAGCACATAGTATATTTAGACACACACATACTGTCATGTACACACTCCTGGCCAGATAACCAGCACAGATGTCCATGCAGGTCCATGTCAGCATTGATGGATCCTTAAGCCAGTTTGCACAACAGTGGGGAGGAACAGGCTGGACACACACATAAAACTGTGAAGAGAGGGCCTCATGCTCACTGCATCATTTCAAAGGTTATATTTAATTTGTTAATAAACGCTTACGTTTACGGTTACATAAAAAGAAGTCATGTATTTCTGCATAGTCAGGTGCCTCACAGGGCTTTGACACCAAGCGCGAGAGTTTGACATTGTGCAAAGCAAGGACATTATTTCCAATTGAGAAAGTGACTACGCTCTCCCATGCAGCTGCCAACCATAGTGGCACACACTATGCTGATTTTCCACCAGGATGCAGCACCAGTTCAACTAAAATGACCTCTTTCCTCAAATACGCCGACCTCCATGTTCAGTGGGCCTTAGTGGGAGGCAAAGTTCTGGCAGCTATAATTTTACTGTAGAGAACAAAAGTGGAAATGTGTGCGTTCATTTTGTGCATGTCTGGAGAGTACTTTCTCCTCACCTTCTCACCCAAGCCATTTGCTCTTGACATTTAGTGTGAAACCACTGTTACAGTTGGAGCTCCTCCAATGCTTCAGTGGAATAAATCATCACTACAAAATGTCAGAAAATATCTGATTCTGGGATAAAAAAGTCAGAGGTTCACAAATGTATATAAAAGCATTGTGAGAGAGGTCAACTATGACTCCAATAGCATTTTGGTTCCAGACAGGTTATCAGAGTTACAATAATAATTAGTTTCAACTTTTCAACACTCGGCCTTCACACCTCGACTAGGTGATAGAGGTGTGGACTCGAGTAATGTGACCTGGAGTCAGACTCAAGTGAATTCATTTGGTGACTTTAGACATGACTTGACAAAATGAAAAAAGAAGAGTGAGGCCATATGGGGAAAAGAGTTTCATTTGTGATTAACGTAGTTAACTTTAAAACTTTATTTGCTGATTTCATTTTGTTTCTTTCCTGCCTAGTTCTTAAGCTGATTTACTTATTTTGTGTTATTGGTTTAACCAGCTGATACACAGTATATCTGATGGAAAATTCACATGTATGGACAAATGGTAGATTGCAGTATCTGGCCTCTCATGAATCATGTAGTTCTGTGGGTGTGTTGTGTTAGCACATGATTTACATACACTGTTCCCAATGGACAGTTGTTTTCTGATGCATCCGCCACTGCCAGACGCACCAACACTAACTTGTTAAAGACACATCATGGAGAACTGCAAAGCTGGAGCTGTTTCTCCATTTTGTGTTAAGCTCCTTCTGTGCTTCCGTTTCTGCTGGAATCAAAACTATTGCGAAGGCTGTTGCTCACACTGTGTCAGAGGACATTTGCATGAACTTGAGCCTTTTGTGTAGCTGAACACTTTATGAATCAGCTGGGTCGCTGGGCTGCAAAGCCAGGTCTCATTAATCAGAATCAGAATCAACGATGAATAGCAGCCGTCACTGTCCCGGCTTTTTGAATCTATGCATGTGTCGTTAAGTCAGGTCGGTTTTGTGTTTTGTTGAGGTTGGGTTGAGTAACTCTGTTCTATTCCAGTTCAGTTAGCTGTATTCCTCCTTAGTTTCTAATTATCTTATCTGTACTTTCTCATTTTTGTGGGTGAATAAAACCCACCTATTTTGAAATTTAAACACTACATCCTGTGTCTTGCTTCATGGTCCCTGGCATAACTAGAATCAGATCAAAGATAAAAATGTACCATCTATCCAGAAAGAAGTGAATGTTAGAAAGGTGATCTCACAGTGTTTTGGAGTCACTTTTGACAGCGCAGATCCCTATCTGAGTCAGGAGGCAGACGCTGAGCCGAGCACACACACGCCAACACAGATGCACAAAATGGAGAAAATGTGTGGAGGCCAGTTCCAGTCAGGTCCATTTGCCCAGAGTCATAAATCCATCTCTCATGATCAGTCCACTACAAAGTCATTATTGTTGACTAAAACTAATAATAAAAAATAGATGTGAAAAAAAACATTTTCATAAACTGAAACAAAAACAAAAAGGAGGTTTTAAAAAAGAATGATAACGGAAACTGTATAAGGTTTACAAAACTAACTAAAATTATAGAGCAAATGTCTTTAGTTTTGGTTTTTGTCAGTTTATTTCTGGGTATTTTGGGTCAATATGAAATCTGTCCTCCAATTCTTGGCTGTGCCAGATGGAGCAGTATCTTTTTTTTAAATTATTATTATTTTGGGCTTTTTATGCCTTTATTATAGGTAAGTGGAGACTGACAGGAAAGGGGGTAGAGAGAGGGGAATGACATGCAGGAAAGAGTTGGACCGGTCGGGAGTTGAACCGGTGACTGCCTGCTAAGAGCATCTTACGCTCAACATGGTATGCTCCCTAACCACTCGACTACTGGGACAGCAGAGCAGTGTCTTACAGCCGATTGGCTCTCAGTGTCCAAAACATCTCATTGTATTAATGATACAGTACAACATGTGAACTATTTCATTGTTAATGAATTAATCAATGATGAGCCACAGAGCTGCAGCTCCTACAACCAGTGCTGGACAGGCCAGGTTTTTGCTGCGTTAATTTTGATGGTTGGTACATTTAAATTAATCAAACCTTTAGAGTTTGTTGAGTTTTTTAAATAGATTTTCATGTTTTTTATTTGGATTGACTCAACTTGCATCTCACCTGGGAGGCACAATTACACACATTTTGTATTAAGACTGCATCTTGTGTGACTGTTTACATATTTGTGCCCAGATCTAGATTTTATGTTCTGTTGTTGTTGTGTCCAGTTGAATTTTTCCAGTTAATGACACAAACACACTGATTAACACAGATCTTTTATAGTTGCCCTTTATGGGTGGCTGTCCTCAGTGAATACATTTTAAAATGGTATTATGTTCTGTTGAGTTTTTAATACATAATACTTTTTCTGTCCTCTTTGAATCTCGCCCCTAACAGAATCTCCATGTTACGAAAAAAATAAATAAATAAATAAAACTAACACTGAAACTAATAAAAACTGAACTAAATCTAAGCATTTCCAAAAATAAAAACTAAACTAAATTAACAAACCTACTTTAAAAACTAATTAAAACTAAACTGAAATTGCAACAAAAAGTCAAAATGAAATAAAAATGAAAACTAATGAAAAATCCAAAATAATTATAACCTCAGTTATTTTTTTTATATCTGAATAAGTTCTGTTCGACCCCTCCCTCCCTCCCTCCCTCCAGCAGGTCAGTCTGATAAACAGTGGCTGTATGGACCCACTTTATGACATGACATTCTCCACTCACAGAGCTGTCATCACTGAGCCAGTTACCACCTCCCATAGCATTTTGCTGACAGACATTTTAAATTAGACTAATAAATTGCCTGGCACACTGCCTGGCGCTTTCTAAAAACCCTGTTACCTGTAGACAAATTAGCACGCTGCAGGTATCGAGACTGGATTCTGCAGAAAGGCTAAACTGCTTTAATGAGGCAAGGCCTAAATATCTGAATGGAGATATTAGGGTCATCTGAGGAGATTGCACCAGCAGAGAGAAGTGAATGTAAGAAACGGGAAAATAGGCTTTTATATATTAATGAGGTATTGGCGGCTGTGCACAGTGAGCCGCGTGTGTCAGTATAATGCATCCTGCATTGATGGGATGAATGTGACATTTCAAAGCCAGTCAGAGTGGGAGAAAATATGCTTTGGCTTGATATGTGATCTGAAGTGGGGGAACAGGATGTGTGTGAGTATACTGGATAACACCCAGTCTAAGCAATAAAAAAGTGAGAAAGAGTTTGAAGTCTCTTTCTATAGATCAGGTTGTGTTGTTGCAGCGCTGGTCTTTGTCAGCACTCATTAAGTAGTATTCTTTCAACTCTCAGAGCAAGCCTTAACATCCCCTCCAGATGAATTGAGCTGCACTTAAGAAGAGAGTGGATGGAAATTAAGCTCCTACACAATGCGTGGGCAGCGCTGCCAAGCACATTACAAAGTGTTGTATTTCAAAACCATATAATGTTTCTCAAATGTGAGGCAATGCGTTCCAAGCAAAAAGGAAAGTGGAGAGAGAAAGAAAAGGAAGATAGAAGAAAGCAGAGCAGGCTATATAGCTGGCCAGATAATTGACCCTCAGAAAACAAGCCATCACTTCTCCTCTTCCTCTCCTCGACTGAGTGCTGTGCTGTTGCTGATGTTATTGTGCCCATTCACAAAGCAGCGAGGAATGTCTGGCTGGCTCTCTGGGAAACGCCACTTTAGGGCCCACAGCTGTCACAGCCTGGGGACTTGAATTCTGCCAGAGAGTTCAATGGTGAGGAGCTGGCAGAGGGAGATATGCTTTTAACTTAAGGATGGCAAGCTGTGAGAGAACTTGATGTGAAACCAGAACTGGCTGCTCTGATATTCAGCTACTCTCACGATCTCTCTGCTTCTCTCGCTTACCTCCATCACACACACGCTATCACTATCATTCTTCCCCACTGCTCTTACACTGAAACTCTTCCTTCCTCTTTTCAAAAGCTCTGCCTCATGCTGCATTGGGTATAAACTTGAATAAACAATCGCCTCTCTGTGGTGAGAGCTTTCCATCGCGCTTCCTAAAGGAATGCTGCTTCCCATCCTCCATCTCACCATGGTTACTGGGAAACGACAGCGAATCAGATTTTACACTGAAGTCAGTATGGGCGCTTGGTTCAGACAAATACCAAACCTTGATCAGTGTGTATTTTTTAATCCTTCATACACTTAAATTCTGTTTTTGATTATTTTCTTTTGTTTGTTTTTTTCTGAATTGATCCCTCATCAGGTCATTGACATGATTGCCAACAGTGAAAATTAATAAAATTAAATCACTCTTATGACTCCTTCACTTTCATGATCATTTGGAGACAGGAACCTTTTAAATTGAGTGATTAGAATTCTTCTAGAGAATACAAAAATCTAATCAACATGATCAAAATGTATTTGTCACGTTCACAGATTCATTTTGATAATAAATGAGAATTCCTGGATAAAAGACACTCCAAAAGGCAATCAAATAGGCTGGTTATTAATGTGGTTTGAACATTTTTCCAAAAAGAATAAATGCTTATTTTGATATTTTGGAGTGCCTCAGATCTCCCTTTATTCCCCCTCGACTAGTCAACGAGCAGTTTTTATCCAGAGAATGCCTGATGCCACAATGTCAGCAGCAATCCAGCCTCCTGTGTGGTGGTGAAAGAAAATGGTTCTTTTCTTTCTACAGCCTTGAAATCAAATATTTTAAAAATGCTAACTCAGTCATTGTGTTGAAATAATTTCACATTTGAGCACTGACTCTAGACTGCATTGTGTTCTGACTGTAGTTTGTGTTGCAGAGCTTCTCTCCTCTCATCTTATCACGGCGATGACCAAACCCTCACATTCCTCAGCATTTTATAGCACAATGCTGTGTGAAAACAACTATCTCTTGGCACCCAGAAGGCCTTGGAGGACTGCAGCGTTCAGTCCACTGGGAGGTCCAGAAACCTCAGGGAGGATGAGAGAGTTACATGGAAACAATGCGCCATACAATCCCCATCTTTTTGTCTCTGAGCAGCCTTGGTCTGTTCCACTGAAGTGACACTGTCTTTATCAGCTATACTAGGTTGGCAAGGTTGTTCCCCTGTAATGTCCTCCACCTAACAACAATTACAGCAATGTCGGGCATTGTACAGCATACTTTACACATACAGAGCCAGTGGTACAATTGATAATTAGATTCTGTGAACTCTACGTGTAAGTGTATTCATTACAAAAGTATTGTTTTGTTTCTCAAATGCTTTTTACTCATATGAGTTATGTTAGAACGAACAATAGGACAGTAATGTTATTGATGGCAGTGGTTGAAATATTCAGATCCTGTGCTGAAATAAACATAGTAGCTATTATCTCAATATAAGATACTTTGTCCTTCAGTTGAAGTGTTTCTCCTGTAAAAATGTCATTCTCATCATCAAAATGCACTGAAAGTATCAAAATGAAATACGCTAATTATGCAGAATAATGATTTGTGATAATATATACAACAAAATATACAACAGATTACGATCACTGATGACTTCATGTATGAGCAGGATTTTACTTTTGAAGTCGGTTGAGACGGATACATGGCATGGAATATAAACAACTTATACAACACAGTAATGACAAAGCACCTGGCAGGAATAAAGTGCAAAATAAATAATTTCAGTCGCCGTATCTCAAATCAAGGTGATGGAGTAAAAAGTGCAATATCCATGAATTGGAGTAGCAGTAGAAAGTAGCATAAATTGAAGTACTTGAGTAAAGTACATGTACATGCTGGAGTATACTTAGTCACACTCCTGAAGGGAAATCTATTTTATGACCACATATATTTTTCAGTATATTTAAGATGGTTATTGCACTGAGCCTAAATTAAATAAAATCAATCCACTAGACCCAAAGAAACCACACACACACACACACACACATGCACAGACACAAAATAAAACACCCCCTCACACTTGCATATTTTTTCTAACAAAAATGCAAATCTAATTTTGTGCACTTCCATCTCTCCTCTCTCTCCTCCCTTAACTCCCCCTACCTCCCCTCCCACCCCAGCTCTGGCTTTGCCATTATAGCTATTTGCATCTGACTGAGAGGCCATTAGAATAACAATTAGCCTGACCCACCAGAGAGGGAAGGCCTTCGTCAGCTCTGCACCAGCCGCCAGCCTGAAGGCACACACACACACACACACACACACACACACTTTACTGGCAGAGAGAGAGAGAGAGCGAGAGAGAGGCTAACACATACATGTAATTCCATTAGCCAAATATGTCTCTGCAATCATCCTGCACAAACAAGGTTTCTGGGTTTTTCATTTTTCCCCAGGTGGGCTTGAGTGTTTGTGCATAAACCATTTTTTTTCATTTTTTGTGTATGTGTTGCAAGAAAAAGCGCCAAGCGTGAAGCCTTTTGGCAGTGCTGAAGTTTAGGGGGGGACTGAAGAGAATGCTGGAAAATGTACCATGACTTGTCAGAAAAATCTCCCTGAAATTATTCTGAAATTACTATGCATGATTTTCCCCCCTTTTCTTCATGAAATTGCTAAACTAACACTACTCCATACTGGCAGAATGCACTTCTGGCAAATTGGATGAAAAATGGGTATCACATGCTTTTAGCAGATATGTGCTAATGTGCCCAATTTCCAGGCTCATTATGGCATTAATGTACAAATCTCTGGCCTGGGTGGTGATTATTCACGTTGAAGGCAAAAATAATCACCAATAATTAGCTGTGTTAGTGTATCGCAGAGAACAGGACCCTGTTTGCACTGTATAAACCACAGCAGGCACAAACTCCACCTTCATCATAGTGATTCAGTGAATCTTTAACCCAAATCCAACAAAAGCGTGTTCAGTTACATTTATTCACCCGGTGCCGTGAAGTAAGCTGGGCACCTGTGTGTGCTGCTTAAACTTTTATTGTTTACTATTACTGAAATGAAAAAGCAGTCCACCAGGTGAATGTCATGTGTCCTTGTCAGACTTTGGCTCTGATGTTGTCAGGATCTCCAGACTGAAAGTTTGTGTCATTTTGTTTCTCCTTTTGGTCGTTTTGTGCAGCTTCATGCACATTTGTCTCTTTATTGTTATTTTGTGGTCTTTCTGCATCTCTTTTTAGTCATCATGTGTCCATTTTTGGTCATTTTGCAGGTTTTTCTGGTTGTTTTGCATCTCTTGATGGTTGATTTACACTCATTTATATATTATATATATTTATCTATTTCTTTGGGATTTTTGCAGTGTCATTTTGTGTCTTTTAATCAAGCTCTAAGACTTTCAAAGAAATATCAACAACTAACTGTATGCATCATTTGCATTTACTATTTCCATGGTGGCAAACTGAACAGCTTTCAAGCTGGAAAAATCTTAAAGCAGCACTAATCAGTATTATTTAAAATGGAAATGGATCACATGTGTAATGTGAAAGGGTTGATCATTATGACAAACAAAGAGGTGCTCCAAATTAAACAACAGCACATAGCTTGTCCATGCCCTTCTTGATCTGATGCCCAAATTGACACAGTGCTGAAGGTTAGGCTAGATGTTGGTTAGGTATGGACATAAAAACAATTTGAGTGGGCTCAGGGACAGATCATGGTCAGAGTTAAAATTGCACCTTTCTTAGAGGACCTTCTGTGGCGCACCAGAAGGTCACGGAAATAGTAATAAATTGTTTCATTCATAAGTATTATACAATAAAAATGGGCCTTCATAAATTTGTTTACAAATTCATTTCAAGTAATGCACTATTTGATAGTTTAATTGTTAATAGGAATTATTAAAAGAATTTACAAATCAAATATTAATCCAGAAATATTTGGTTCAAATTTAAAAATACAATATGAATCATAGCCAGCTCTGCGCCTGGCAATCTCCTGGCAGGCCACACGCACACATGGATGTAGGAGGGAGACCATCAGGGTTGAGGGTGTCTCCACAGGTGCAACACTCGGAGGATTGGTGCTCCACTGGAAATGTCCCTTAAAATTCTTGATATATTCCCTTTTTTATGTATACCCTTCCTAAAAGGGTCTTCTTGACACCTAAATATTGTTGAAAAGATAGAGTGAGGGTATGGAGGGTGTGAGGCTCAATCAGAGAGCTTGTCACATCTCATGGTTAATTTGTATTGTTTTATGTTGTTTTACCAGAGCAAGGCCCAAAGTATTACAGAGAGGCTAAATGGAGAAGATAAGTGACTAAGCAAATCAAATGGCTAATAGGAAAAGGAAACGCAACAGGGAAATGGAAATGCAAATGGGAAAGAAAAGTGCCCTTTTTAATGCCTGATTAAAATCTGTATTCTTAATTCAATTCGTGAATCCAGTTATTTATTTCTGAATTCATTAAGGTATTTTTAAATGGCATACTTGTTGTTATACATGTACATGTTGTTTTTGCAAATATCTTTTTTAATTTGAAATATTTATTGATGGATTTATATTGCATTTGTAAATTGTTTTTATACTTCCTCTTTTAAATGTCAATTAAAATGTCAAACAGTGAATTACTTTGTAATTTAGTATTAACTTTGATTTTGTATATTTCATTTTATATTGATAAGTGAATTTGTAAACAAATGTATTAATGCACGTTTTTATTGTTTTTATTACTTTATTGCTATTTCTGTGACACTTGTGGTCCTCCATAACCTTCATTTTGATGGTTAAAATTACTACTTGGTTAAGCGTAAGGAACAATTATGGTCACAATGAAAAGAAATCCACAGTGAGTGTCAGTAGGAAAGAGACAACAAACGGCAAAATCCAATGTTTTGTTTCCAATTAAGGGCCTTGAACCTGTGTATGGTTTTTGCGGATTTGCTTAAATGACCGATGCTGTTGTTTTTCTTGGGACTCAGCAATCCTGCTTTTTGTCTTCTGTTTGTATACATTTGCAACTGTTTGCTGGCGGATTTGCTGTTGTTGCCCCCCCCCCCAAAAAAAAAAAACTTCATAACCAAAATTTGTCAAATTGAGTTAGCAATTTTGTTTGCTAACACACTACCTGTAACAATGTGCTTTTGCATGAGCAGTTACTGGCACAAAAGCTGTAACTTTATAAGATGATAATATGTTAGATTGTGTTGTCAGCTGTAGTTGGCCAGACTGATTTTTATTAGATATTTATCTGAAAAGCAGAACTTTTTTTCCCTTTTCAAGAAACACTAAAACAATGCCAGTTTTATGCTCATAAATCTTCTAAAAGTCTTCTTATTTTTATTGTTTTCTATGTGTTTACAGGGTTTGGTGAGTGGTAGAGCATTTTAACCCCCTGGTTGCCATGAATCTCTCCATATTGAATCATTTGTACAAACGATTAGCAACAGTGCTTTGACACAGGTTGTCTTCAGGTCCCTTTGGTGGGTGACATCCAGTCATCGAACTTCAGTTTCTGTTGCTGGCGCAGATCCTGGCACCAGAAATGAGATCATCTTGCAGTGAGATCACACCAGCTGTGACACCCATCAACATGTTACACTTTCTGATGAAGTTATCACTACATTATTACATGAATACTCAGTACTCATGGCTCACACCACACCCATCTTCAAAGTTCACCTTCACTTTAAGTTCAACTACACACCTGTAAAGTTTCATGACTGTATTTTGCACAGTTTTGGCGCTTTCACAGTGACAAAATCTCTTCACAGACATATTAACACTTGCCAAAGCACTCATAATACTGTGGTAGGCCCACACTAACACTCCAGGACGTACAGGTCAAGGAGATCTCATTTTGTTAGACAATGGTTCACTGTTTAGCTTCTATTATGACTGATAGTGTCCAGATGGCCCCATTTCTATCCTCTGTAGCTATGGTAACCAAGGTCTTAAAGGTGAGGATGCAGGGTGAAGCATAATGTAGAGAGAACTGCCCAAATCATTGTTCAGGTTTTAGTGAAACACAGAGGGTGACGACTATAGACTAGCCTCATTTGGGTGTGGCATGAGAAATGTGTGTTGTGACCACGTGATGCCATGGTTATACATGCCCTGTTAGACAGGTACACAATGACATAATGTGACTTTTTAAATGAAGCCTCTATACAAAACAGTGATGTATGTCCCAAACAAAATTCCACTGGTTCCAGTCATTTATAAAATGTCCTATGGGCAGCAATTAACTGGCCAAACTGACTAATTGGTCAACCTCTAGTATGAACACAAACCTAGTAATTAGGAACACAACTTGACAACTGTGACCTTGTACACAAATGATCTGTAGATTTACCTAATGTCTTAGAGTCAATGGGAATGACTGAGACTGGGATACAGTGATCCAGGGAAGGAGTGGGAATAAAAATCAACCCAGGACTGTGATACGGAGTGGCCCACCAAAACCCATCTGGAGAAACACTTTCACATATATCCTGTGTCACGGCTTACAAGAGTCATGTAGTGAACAGAGGATAAATTAATTATGATAATTTGCAGTTCTTTTTTCACTCTCCTCTGTTTAAGTTTGTAGCTATAGCGAGTGTGAGATTAGAATTCAGACTGAACAGTACAGCAGTAAATACACCAGACATATTTTTTATTATTATTTTAGCTTTTCTCCCTTCATTTAGTTTTTTATGTAATAAAATTCTGTAGAGCTGAGCTAATCACATAGACTTTAGTTACTTATTAGAATTTCTGCTGAGACAACAGCAGAAAAGAAGCTATACAACATCATCCTCCTGAATAAACTCAGACTCGGTTCCTGTTGTCTTGTCGCTGACTCACCTCCAGCTGTGGGCCTAAACACTGCTCTGCTCTTGTCTGATACCCACAGGACCGAAGTGAGTGGAATTTGCCGGGGAGTGAGAGGTGATGGAGACGGTGGCCACACAAAACCACAGTGGGCTGCACAGCCTGCACCACTGGGCTGATCACCACACACAGCACTATTGATCTTTCTCCTTCTTGTTCTTGCTCGCTCCCTCTCTTTCTGTCTCTCTCTCTTGATGGCTAAAAGCTGTTGTGTGAAGTTGATGTTGAACAAAGTAATCAATGTTCTCGCTGTAGTTGTTGAGATTTTATTGAAAGAAACTAACATGACAGCCGTCATGATCTAGCTATAAAATTGTTGTGTTTACAGATCCTTTCGGCCAGGACTCTGATCTGCCACTCTCAATGTGGGCCAGGGGCATAAAGTCGGGGTTAGAACGGCCCCAGTCCTACTTCCAATCCCCCTACTTCGGGCCCCTTCAGTGGGACCACACCCATCTTCAAACTCTTCATTTTAATCTCAACCACACGCTTGTAAAGTTTCGTGGCTCTGTCTTGCACAGTTGTGACACTATCTCAGTGAAATCTGTCCGCAGACAGTGCTCAAAACCACCTCTGCTGTAGTTCCCACGACAGTAGGTGTCTCCAGGACCACACTTGGCCATGATAACACTTACACACACAGAGACACATGCACACACACACAAGGTGAAAACAACACCAGTCACAATGTTGCATGTATATTTGTATGTTTTGTTTAAAATATACAGAATTACTTGTGAAAATAAAAGCTTTTTTAGTTGTAAATCATTGAGTGATTAAGGTTCATCTGCATCTGTTGGCATCTGCATAGTGTCTCCCTAGTATACAACAAGAGGACACACTCACTTATACTACTGAGTTAAATTATGACCTTTGTGGCTACACTGGATCAGGAGGAATTCAAACCAGAATGGTAAGGCTGACTGGTGTTGGCACCAATCAGAGCATCCCTAATAGGGTTACTCAAGAGGAATGTGTGTGTGTGTGTGTGTGTGTGTGTGTGTGTGTGTGTGTGTGTGTGTGTGTGTGTGTGTGATGAGAGCCTCCGTCTGTCTTCTCAGTGTCTACTATGTATAAAGTATGCATGCATGAATCTTTGCATATGTTTTTGTGTGTACAGGTATGTGTGTCCCTATGGTGGCCTGCTAGTGTGTGTGTGTGTGTGTGTGTGTGTGTGTGTGTGTGTGTGCATACAACCATGAATTATTTTGCATGTGTGCAGAGGAATGTCTACCAAAATGTGCACGTAAGTGGATTTATTATGTACATGTACAAACATCTAGTTCATATAATTTCTAGTGTATACATGCATGCCTGTGTGTAGCGCAGTGCTGTGTGTGTGTGTGTGTGTGTGTGTGTGTGTGTGTGTGTGTGTGTTGCTGCAGGTTGAAGATTGTCTCCCCCCTGAGGGCCTTTCTCTCCCTGCAGCATGTGGGAACCATGGTGCGTTGCCAGGATACAAGCCCCTCGTCTGTACTGACAAGAAGACATGAAGAGCAAAGATTAATTATTTACAAGCAGACCCCTGTATACCACGTCTGGCTTGGCACTTCTCCTACATTAAATGTCACTATCTATGAAGCCATCCATTTTATTGCGTATTCTATTTAAGCACTGTGGAAAATCTGTTGCATCACCCCATGTACTTTCTCATATGGAATTCTTAAATCTTGGGCCAGCAATTCTCCCTCTGAATAGAGCTCCAGTATTTTATATTATAAAAACCAGCGATGATGGTGCATTTTAAGACACCTCTGTACAAAATACCATTCTGAAAAAATAATCATTAAAGACACAAGACACAAATGCTCCCTCATCGTCCCTGCACTCACAGTTATCTTCAACGTGTTTTTAAGCTGGGATCACCAGTGTCCTCTACGCAGCCTCCTCCTCTGCTTCATCTAATATTTATGCGTCTATATGCTGCTGACTGACTAGCAGATCCACTTTCTGAGCACAGCAGATATTTACAAAACATATTAGACTGATTCATTACCATCAGATTCATCTTCAGTGCTGGTTCTTCCTTTCCTCAGCCTCTGTCTCACTAAATGACGAGACATCCAGAGGCACTGGGGGGTGATTGAGTGAATTGCGAGTTTATCGCTCTGATGGTTTTTAATGTCGTGGATGAACACATAAAAACATGGAGACTAAAACATGCTATACTGTTTCAAAAACACCAGCAATGTCTGGCACACACAATCAGATACATTCGTATTCCAGTGATATTAAGTAATTCACTGTGGCAGACATCCAGACATGTGCTGCCTGGTTCTGACTGTGACAAAGCTGGAAGTGAAGGCATCCATGCTGCTTCAACCCAGGCTGGTCCTTTGTTCTCATTTACTACCACCTCTTTGTTGTGCTGCTGACTGTCTGTCTGCTCATCTGTCTGTCTGTCTGTCTCTTTGTCTGTCTGTCTGTAGCCAGCAAGGGTTTATTTGCATTCCCCCAACACATCCATATTCATGATGGAAGGAGGTCACTCCACGTGGAGATTGGAGTGTGTGTGTGTGTGTGTGTGTGTGTGTGCATGTGCGCACGCGCGTGCAGAGGATTTAATTGGGCTGTGGTCAGAGGGGATCCCCCACACTGAGTCCCAGGTGGAGAGGGAGGAGGGATCCCACTGTTCTGAGCTCTATGCATTTTCTATTGTTTCTTTCCCCATCCTTCTGTACACATCAGTGCTCCTGTGGCGACGGTACAAGATGCCTTTTCATCAGGGCAAATTCGGTCTGATCCAGCGCTAATTCTGCTCATATCTGGCGAATTGATTTCAAGGACCACAGACTGGGAGAGATATATCTTGCTGTGTTTTTCAAAAGGAGAAAACAATACACCACAGATTGCATGTGGCATTCAATTATTTTACTTTAGCAAACCTTGTGGAATTTGGATGTTGCTCTTAAGATAGAAGATCATGTCATTACTGCATTCTTGGTCATATGCAATTGTAAGGATTTTTTTTTAACTGTGGAGAAAAGGGGAAATTTCATCGTTCTATTGATTGACTTCTACATTTACTGCAGAAAATAACTGCTAATATTCAATATGTTGCCTTGATTAATGTGGGAGTGAAATATGTCACATGACAGAAATGAAGCCACCTTTCCCTACAGCAAGTATTTTGCGTCCTGCAAGGGCTTTTATTATCATCAGAAATGTAATTGCACTGTTGCTGCTGAAGGACAGAGGACTAAAAAAAAAGGATCATGCTCAGAGATATAAAGTACGTGCCCGGCATTAATGCCGAGCCTACTTCTCACATTTATGTTTCCCCACCAGTATCTGTGACTTCTTTACATGATGGAGCTATTGTATCCCCTTAACCCTGTGTATGTTACATGTCAGGAGACACAATAACCGCTGCAGCCTCCTTCCCCCTAAAGTGGAAATGAGCATTAATGGCAGGCTGGGATTGTATTGCAGAACAAGGTTTATTACCGAGGTCACTGGCTCAGGATAACAGCGATTCACCGTGTACTATCAATGATCTGTAAGATGCGTTGTAGGACAGAGCCTCCTTCTGTTTTAACGTGCCAGTTTCATGTGAAGGAATATGTGTCAGGTTATTTGCATTAATTAATTAATTATGATTTTCAATAAATGCAGAGAAAAAAATCTATTAAAAAAGTCTATTAACTATAAAACAAAAGCGATCTTGCTGTATTTTTGTAATACTGCAAAATGACTGAGGTTAGGAACTGTGCAAAAATTATTATAAGGTGAGGCGAGGAGAACAAAGGTTTTTCTTTGTCTTGCAGAACATGTCAGGGGAGCAACATACTCATTCTTAATCAAATTAAACATATAAAAAACACACACACAAAAGGATGAAAAATTCATAGTAACAGAGAATGCTTGCTGAGCAAAGTATTTTCACGTATAGCTTTGCAGATTCAATAACTGTAGCTGTACTAATTCAATACTGCTGTATGGTCAAGGGTAGGGCCACTGAAATTTTTAACAAAGCTGGAGAGGGCTTTGCTTAAAATGAACCATAAGTTTCATGGCGCTCCCTACCCAAATAACTTTCCTACAGTCCCTTAATATGTGCTAACATTTTCCCAGAGAGAGGGTTACACTTATCTAAATTTCCCCAACCTCAAACCTTCTGTGTGTAAACACTATAACTAAATGGAAAAATGGAGAAACACCAGAATTCGTCACTCATTCACTTCTGCCAAATGCCCAAGCTGTGCACATTATAACACAGGCTGTAGGTAATTTCACATGAAATGCTCACAGTCAGTCTTAAAACAATTAGTAGCTTTGTTTGATGGGAGAGGGAAAAGCGTCTATGAGAACTGATTATTGCGATGGGATTTTATATTGATTTTTAAAAACCAATTAACTCCTGAGAGCTTAGTGGCTTTTCAACAAACGGCACATCGTTAAGTATTGTTGAGAAACATTGTTGGGCGTGATAATTGGCATCTATTCAGAGCAGCCCTGGCAGACTCTTAGAAAAGGGTCTCTCTGAACAATCAGACACTCAGAGACAGAAGCCTGAGTTGGCATTTCTCTGGCCTTTTCCCCTCATCACAGATTCTCACTCGCAGCCATTTCTCAATCCTTATCTCTGCTCCAGTGCTGCAAACACTCACATTTAACAGGAAACTGAAAGAATATTTTCAGTGTATTCATTTGAGTCTCTATGCAGGGGACATTAGGTGCATGTATTGTCCATTCCGTCTTGATATTGAATTTAAAAGAGTAATGTGAATCAGCCTGCCGTTCATACAATTCTTACCAAGTTGTAGAGATAATCGTATTGTCTGAGTGTATTGCAAATGTCAGCATTCTTTTCCTTTTAATCAAAAGTCCTGATACGATCTATCGGCTTCAATTGGACTTTTTCACCTCAGCAGTGATTTAAACAGTTTGATCTTGTCAATTTAATACTTAAGCTCAGTTAGCAGTTGTAATCTGGTGAGTGAGTTATTTATGAAAGAAATCAATATAATCATTTGCTTCTTAATTGATGGAAAATTGTATTCAACTTTATCCATTAGTTCGACAGGGACAGTGAGCAATTGTGACTTCAGGAAAAAAAAACGTAAATGAGCCAGAGTTTGGCTAAAAGGCTTTTACTGAATGACCCAGGCCAGATGTTAAAATGGCACCCTACAAATAGAAGAAAACAGCACATCCTATAGAAAATAATAAAGACACAATAATACACAGTCAGATAATGCAACAGATACACGTGTTTCAACTGGCCAGTGAAATTAAAGTAAGGACTGAAAACTGAAAAACAAGTAGTGGTAGTGAATGGGATGACAAATTAGATCAATGTTACGGGAGGTACATCAGCCTTTTCATGATGCAAGATATCGAGTATGGGTGCTTCTCTTTACCCAAAAACGTGATGTCCTGTTTCCCTCACTCCTCCTCATGTGAGGAAGACATGCATTGAGAGGATGAAGGAGAGAGGAATCAAGGAAACATGTTTTTAAAGAAATAAGATGTCCTTTCCTGTGACCTGTAATCTGAAGCAATGTAACTTTCTGATGACGATGGCACAGCTGGATCAGATGTGGGTCTGCCGGTGTTGCATTTGGGTTTGTATTTGCATTTGTATTTGATATAGTGTCCACATGATAATAATTACTTCTAGCACAGTGGTGAAGTGATGTCCTGCAACATGACAAAAGTGAATGTGAAACTACAGTGATGTAGTCTCAGGTCAGATACAATGATTTAAAAAAGAGGAAAAAAAGCTAATGTTTATGGTCTTTTTGATGTTTATGACGAGAACTCTTGGGTTTTGAATTCGTACGTCCTCCAAAAATGTTCTGTTCTGCTATAGGCTACACACAAAGTCTGAGCATTTCAGTCACAGTGCAGCACATTTATTGTAAAAGACATTTTGGGTAGGAATGTGCTCTTACAGGAAACAAACTCTAATCAACATGTATGGTTACATTCCCATGAATAATTACCTGGTTAACATTTAAAAAAAAAAAGGCAAGAAAAATGTAAACAGATTATTTGTTTAATCTACCTGGCCTACAGTAATGACCTATGGGATGGCGGGTGGGATGAGGTGCGAGTAGATTGAGGAGGGATTATTACGGAGGTGCTGTCACACCATTGCTTCAGTAAGAGGAGCCTTACTTACATTTATTTAATCCACAAAAGTAAGATTTTAGCATTACCAACAAAATGAATTCTTTTGTAACTGTAGTTATAATAAACTCAAGACATGCAGAAGCACACAGTTGCTCGGCTTTGGCCTGAGTTCAACAACCGTCTCAAGCGCTTCAGATGGACCAGGAGCAAATATTAAAGGTCTCATATTTTACACCTTTACAGTGTTTTATTTGATATCTTGATATTGGTAATAAGATATTGTATATTTGTGGTTTGAAGCACCAAAAACCATCTCAGTGTAGTTTTATATCTTGCATTCTTCATACAAAGAATCCTTTCTTTCTCTCATAAACATGACTGAGAGAAATGTATGAACTGTTGCATATGAAACTGTACTGAGCAGACTGAACTAAAACAATCAACTGTAATGGTGCGCCTTTATGTGAGTAAACAAAAACATTACCTCTGTAAAAAGAGGTTTATAAACTGAAAAAGCAGTCGTTAAACCATCACATAATTTCAGCTGATTTCTCAGATGAACATTCATGCTGCCAATCTCCCGTTCCACCACATCCCAAAGGTGTTCAGATCTGGTGACTGAGGAGGTCACTGAAGTACAGTGAAGTCACTGTCATGCTCATGAAACCAGTATGAAACTTTTGCTCTGTGACGTGGTACATTATCGTGCTGGAAGTAGCCATTAAAAGATGATAAATTATGGCCATAAAACAATATTCAGATAGGCTGTGGCATTACAACAACAACAAAACATCCCCCATCATTACACCACCAGGCTGGTGGTGGTGTAAGTCATCTAAGGATAAATTCTGTCCTGACAATTTACATTACATTTACATTGATTCATTTGCTTTTATCCAAAAACAACTTACAAGTGGGGAACATCGCTTAAGCTTCAGTGCAGTAGTAAACATCTATTTAATAATTTCTAGAGCGACGCCCCTGCTGTGATAGCATTTGGTAGCTTGTTCCTTTGTGTGTAGGGATGGCAATGCCAGACGATGTTCCTTGGAGGATCACAGTGGCCGAGAAAGAGCATAAGGTTCAATTAGATGGGTGCAGAGGCAGAAGTCACTCTAAAGGCAAGCATTAGTGACTTGAATTTGATTCAGGCGGTTATGAAAGAAGGCCCACCAGAAGAGCATTGCAGAAGTCAAGGCAAGAGATAACCATGGCCTGGACCAAGAGCTGGGTGGCGTACTGAGTCAGGTAAGACCTGATTTTTCTGATGTTGAACAGAGCAACCAAAGTGGCACGACCAGGAGATGGATACAACATGATCAGAGAAGGAAAGTTGCTCATCAAACATGACACCCAGGTTTCTTGCAAGGGACGAGGAGACAATTTTGATATTGATATTGTGATGAAGAGAGTGATTGAAGGGGATGACTAAGAGTTCAGTCTTAGAGAGATTTAGTTGACGGAGGTGTTCCTTCATCCATGCAGTTGTGTCAGAGAGACAGGCCAAGACCACAGGGACAGTGGGGTTTTCTGCTGGAAATGACAGGTATAGTTGGGTGTTGTCAGCATACCAGTGATATGAGAAGCCATGCGAGCGGATAATTGCACCCAATGAGGTTGTGTATATTGCATAAAGGAGGGGTGTATTGATCCTTGGGGCACTCCAGTGAGGAGGGGATGAGATAAGGACATTTGTCCTTGCCATTGCTGCCATCTTCTGCTTCAGCAGAAATCCAGATTCACCAGATGAGCTATTTTTCCAGTCTTCAACTATCCAGTTTTGGTGAGCCTATACCCACTGCAGCCTCAGATTTCTATACTTGGCTGACAGCAGTCGAACCTGATGTGGTCTTCTGCTGTTGTAGCTCCACCTCAAGGTTCAACGTGTTGTGTATTCTGAGATGCTTCTCTGCTCACTACAGTTGTAAAGAGTAGTTATCTGAGTTAACGTAGCCTTTCTGTCAGTTCCAACCAGTCTGGCCATTCTCCTTTGACCTCTCTCATCAACAGTTCTGTCTGCACAACTGCTGCTCACCAGATGATTTTCATTTTTGGCACCATTCTACATAAACTCATGACACTGTTTCAGTAATAGTCAAACCAGCCTGTTAGGTACCAACAATTATCACAGAAGTCAAAGAGATCACATTTTTCCTCATTGTGATGTTTGATGTGAACATTACCTGAAGCTCCAGAGCTGTAGCTGCATGATTTTATGCATTGCAACGCTGCCATGTGATTGGCTGATTGAATAAGTTCATGAATACAAGGTGTTTCTAAAAAAGTGCTTGCTGAGTGCATCATTTAAGAAACTATCAGCAAGTTATTATAAGAATAAACTGTAAAGTTTTGGTAAAGGTTTTAAAGCAGAACATGAAATACTGAGGTGCAAACCGATAAAAGTTTTTTATTAACGATTCTGTAGATGGTAGGGTAGTCTTTGCTGGTGAGGAGTTAAGCAGCTGGTGAAGGGGAAGAAGTTCAGGAATGGGTTGCTTGCAAGTGGAGGTGGGGAAATTGGAGTGGTGGCTGGTTGGAGTGTTTAGGCAGAGTAGTTCAGTTGGGTAAGGAAAGGTAAGGCATGGTAAGTTCATTTATATAGCACCATTCAGACACAAGACAATTCAAGTGTTTACAAAGGCATGTGAATACATTAAAAACAGAACATTGAAAATTCTATTTTTATTCTATCTTCAGACGAAACCCAAAGAGGGAAGCCGAATTCTGGAGATCCTACTGGTGGTAATCAGGGAAATCCATGGGAGGCAGGTAAACTGAATCAAAGCTGGGCAGAGCAGGCAAACAAAAGGCAGAACCTGAGGCACACACCAAAAGTCCAAAAAACACACAAGCATAGCAAAATAGGTTGTGGCCAAAGCATGATACCACTGTAAGTGATGGAACAATCTGGTGATGAATGGAGAGTGGAACCGGTCTTTAAGTCCAAACGGGTGTGGACGAAGACTGGTGGGAAGCAGCAGTGCTGGGAGCCACACCCAGCTACACAGTCACACATGAACAGACACAGAAAACAAGCGGACAAATAAACATAGGAGGGAAAGGAAACACAGCGGAGTACACAGGGAAAATAGGCCCAAAAAGGATTTAACCCTACCATCTACATTTTCATCAGATGGAGGAGTTTTGTTTTTTTTTTTTTTTAGTATTCTTATAGTGTTCTTATATTTCTAGTTTTGATCTCAGCTCTGCTGGTCCAGGAACAGGGCATCACATGACCTCACAAGTTTAAACAAATCTTTAAGTCAGTTACCTGAAACGTAATTACAAGGATATGAATATGAAAGTAAGCATAACAAAACCTATTCTCCGTTATTTCCTTGTAAAACTGTGCAAGGACACTGATTAGCCTGAAAGATCAGAGCAGCTGTTTATTACACTAAATAAAAAGTTTAAAGTTACCCTTTGGTGTCTCTTATGAATCTGTTTAAAGATCAGTGTAAACATGTTATAAGATATATAAAATACTAGGCTTTGAATAACGTTTGTGTCTGACAATTTTTCCACAAAAAGGTAAAATTATCTACTTATAAATCCTAAAAATGACATTTACTCCTTCTTTTCCAGAAAAAAAAATCTGAATCTATGAATAAGTAAATATAAAGTTAATCTGCTGGACCACAACGTGTTGGGAAGCAACCACTCGCCACCCATCTCAGCAAGGTTTAGTATACTGATCTGGAAGACAAAACCTATGATATTACAATTATCGTGAAGCCAAACAGGTAACTGATTCATTACAAAGATGGTCAGTTGCCATGATCTGCCCCTCTGTCTTACTGTCTAAACAATAGCAAAAACTCTCTAATATTTCAGCATACACAATCCATTTAACAAGAAATACACAATCACCAAATTAACTCAAATAGACTCATTCACATGCAGGGTAATAAAAGTCTCCATCAACAAGTGGTTGACTAGCATAGCTCACTGGAGTCAGTTCCCACAAAGTATGCATTCATCTGGCAGAAAAGAAATGTAAGAAATTAAATGTAAGGCAGTTCTGTAATTAAGACATCAATCAACTGCAAGTGCTGTAAACTTACTGTACCCATTGCACGTGTGCCGCATTATTTCCTGAAATAAATAGCACTTGCATTACAATAACCACTGAGGACAAATTATAAACCAGCCCACTTCCTTGATTACCTTTTCGGCTATTTCCATTCTCAGATGACTGATCCCCTGCTCATCAAAGGGAATGTCCTCCTTCAAAATCATGTCTGCCAATTTCAACAAGAAATAAGCTTAGGATACATGGAAGCTTTAAAAAATCCAGCAATGTGTTTATCTGAATTAATGAAAGTTGAAAAGCACATTTGCTTATTTTACAGATATTGACTGATTGTTGAGGTAGTTAAATTTGTAGCTAACGACTATGTGCAATTTTTAGCTTTTAAAGCGAAGAGGTGACCATGCTTGTGTATTCCTCATAACATTTAAGTTTGCTTTAAGCCAATTTTTGAGGCTATTAATAAGTAGGCAGGTCTGTGTCAAGTTGTGACAATCACCAGTTAACACAGATGCAGTTCCTGAATCATTAATAAGTGTTGAACAGGTGGCAGATTAAACAGGATTGATGTAGGTAAAGAAGGGCGTCAGTCAAGCAGATTGGTGATACAATGAGGGAGGCAACGAACTGAACACCCATGGTCAAAGAGACACTGTAATATCACTGAGACCTTGCAGACTTGATATATCTTTCTATTTTTTTTAAATGGCTACCATGTCTTGCATTGTTGTCTGTAGGTGATATTGACACTGATATGCATTTTACATTGACTGGGGACTGGCCTGAAAATAACGACTCTGCGAACAACAACATCTGGTACAACGTAGCCCTATTCCATCAAGGTAGATTTTGGAAAATCCTGGCTTATTTAAGTCTTGCTAATATAAATGAGAATTTTGTTCCATTACTGCGGCTTATAGGATTCCCTGCTAAGTAAACAAGGCAACGTACACTGTTGAACTAGCTTGGTCTGTAGCTAGCTAACTGTCAAGCTTAAAGTAGCTGTGTTTCAAAGAATTTCCAACAGCTGGACACAGAATCACAAAAGATAGTGCCCGCTGTTTTATCTTCAAGCTGTGAAGACGAAACTGTTTTTTTTTTTTTTTTTATCTCCAACTGCAATTTGATTAATTTTTAATAAGTTTGTACTCACATCCAGCTTCTGACTTTCAATACTAATAAGAGGATGATGCTTGAATGGATATCCTGTGAAAGAGAAAATGTGTCAAAAGATAATGTAGTTGGTAATAGCAACATGTGCCCAGATCAAGGACCTCATCCTGAACTACTAGGGGAACTTCAGGCTCAGAGTCACTTCTGGAAGTATAATATCAAGCAGCTGCTAGAGAAGGGGCATATTAATTGGGTGTACCATCTATGTTATTCTCTATGCCTTTGCTATGAGCATGAATGTGAAGGCAGCAGAGACTCAGTGCAGAAGCCCTCTGTCCAAGTCTGGCATTGGGCAGCCCCCCATCAGATCCTTCATGGATGATCTCAATGTCACCACATCATCAGTGCCTGGAGGAGGGTGGATCCTCCAGGGTCAAGAGAAACTCATGGTCTGGGCAAAGGGCCAGTTTCAAGCCTGTCACATCCAGGTCCATGGTGTTGAAGATCAGAAAGACTCAAGGATACAGCAGCTATCCACAACCGTCAAGGATCTGGGATCTTAGCTCACCAAGGTAGACAAGTCTGGACTACCTGGCAGGTTCAAGGCTTGGATCTACCACCACAGCATCTTACCACAAGTCCTCTACTGGTGTACGAGGTAACCCTTTCAGCAGTGGAGTTCCAGTTCCCTGGGAGGACCGCATGGAGGAGGCCAATGGATGGAAGTGGTCCAATTACCAGGACAGTGCTGGAGGAGCAGAAGGCACACTGTGAGGCCATCAAAGTGGGGTGTAGAGTTTTTGCTGGTCAGTCACTGAGCAAGCCCTACACTCTGCTTGGCATCACCGGGTCTGCAAAAAGAAAAGCCATCAAATCCACACTGGAAGCCACCGAGAGAGCCTTTAGATGGCTGTGGTTCAGGAGGAGTTATACGTGGGCCAATGCTACTGGGACACAAGCCAGAGCCTGATCAACTCTGGCTGGGTGGCCTGAACGAGGGTGTATGATGTTGAAGGAATATCACCAATGAGGTGTCCCAGTGCACTCTTGGATATATCTTTTATTCATGGACCGTTACTCTCTTCATTCCTTGCTGAAAAACTTCCTCTTGTCATAACCTGCAGGAAGAAGTGTGGTTTTACATAATTTGAAGAATCCAGAACATTAAACATTTGATTTTACTTCTGGCCTCTCTGTGACTACACAAATAGCCTCCTCGTCAAGGGCCCTAGACATGCTGGTGCCATCTCCCTGCAAATAGAACAAGCAGAACAAAGAATTTAATAAATCCACAGTGGTTTTACAAAATAAGGACCACTGATTCATGTGTCAGGTAAGTCTTGGGCTTCTTCTGATGAGTGATGTAGAAGAAAGAAAGACCTACCATTAATTTTTACCACTCTCTGCTACAGATATACAGACAGACACCAGGTTAGCAGATATAAAAACCCTCTTTCTCCTAAACTTGATTCAAATCAAATCCTAACTGGACATAACTAATAAAAATATCTATCATTCATATTGATGCCCCATCAATGAAGATATGAAAATTACATAAGTTTTATTTGTACAGCCCAATATCACAAATCGCAATTTGCCTCAGGGAGGTTTACAATCTGCACAGCATATAAGACCAAAATAAAATAACAAAATTACAGAATATCAGACTGACAATGATAGACAGATAATTGACATGTATGAAGAATATGGACCCAGGAGGACATTGAGCTTCAATGTGCTGCCACACAGTGAGGACCTGAGCCACACAACCTGCTGTCCAACACAGAGACCTGGGAAGAGGACAGACAGCACAGTCAGGGGAGGCACACGTCGAGCATATCCTGGGCACAGAAGGGAAAAGAGACGAGGAAACCAGACAAACAAGGGAGTGGCCTCAGTGGACTGGGTTCGATTCTGACTCAGGCCCTTTGCTATATGTCATCCCCTCTCTCTCCCCTATCTTTCCTGTCTCACTCTCTCTCATTGTCCCTATCATAATACAACTAAAATGGCCAAAAAAGTAACTTAAAAAAAAAAGACACACAATCATCCTTCCCCCATTTAAGAAAAAAAAAGTTGTCCAATTGTCTCCAAAACCGTTCATATTCATCCATACCCATCTTCATACTCATAATTTCCTAAATACATACATTACACAGAAATGCACTAATACACCCACAACAATCTACATAAATAAACACATTTACGTCAACCCTGTATCTTAGAAATTATGTTTGTATACAACTTATTTGCAACAGCAAATACACTTTGTAGAAGACATAATTGTGACCAAATTAAGTCTCCTGTTAATTTATTAAGGATAAGTTATTAAACTACATATCTGGCAAGTCACAAATATGTTGATACTGAACATATTAGTAAAATGTTCACATGTTATTTGTTTTCTACTAAAATATCCACTGTGGTCACAGCACTTGGTTAAGGTTATGAAAAGACTGAGGTCTGGTGTAATACAAAAAAAAAAGTTCACACTGACATTAGACACAACATTTTTATCAAAATGTAACCAAAACCATGATCTTTCCCTAATCTTACCAAAAATATATTTGTTGCCAAAACCTAACCACAGACCAGACTGTTTACATGTTGTTTACATGCATCAGAAATATGGTGTCTGCACAAATACTCTCAGTGAATTGATTCAATGTGAAACCACAAATGCACTAAAACACATAGAACAAAATCTGTGCATGTTGTTCATTCCAACCCACTAAATATTATATATTATATATTGTATATATATATTTTAACACATCTACTTGGGTACATCAGTTTTTTAGAAGTACTTAAAAACCTTTTCTCTTCTTTCTGATATTAAATTCATACTTCATCCTTTTTTACTGTTTTCTGTCTTTGTCTGCTAACATTTGCTCAACTCTCATCACTCTCATGCCTCTGTTCTCTACTCTCAGGAAGAGTGATACTCAGACACAAACATTTGAGATGGAATGATAAAATTTAGTCATGTCAATCAGTATGTCTACCATGCCCAGAAAACTGCATTATGCTTTAGTCATTTTTAACAACATCAAATGTATTTTATTTAAATGCACATTTTGGATTCAGAGCAAGTTTTGGAGAAGACTGTATTATCTCATGAATCACTCTCTGTCCCTCATCTTTCAGAGTAAAGAAAACAACATTCCTTTGTGCTACAAGTATTGTTTAATGAACCCAAATGTTTTTGCTGGTGACTGAACCCACTGAGAGAAAAGAGATGAATAAAAGATGAAGAAACAATAGTGCAATGCGAAAAAAAACTTTGAACACACTAAAAGTTTGCATTGAACAGACATGAAAAATTCTGTTGTTTATTCGAAGAAATGGGCGTCTCTTTTCATCACGGCTTTGATCAGAGTGACACAAACAGATCCAGAGAGAGAAAAACAGGAAAAAAACAACTAGACTCATTGCTGATTGACAGCTTTAATTAACAAAAGCAGAGTGGGTTCTGTGCATTTCCTCTCACAGCCTCTGGGGGCTGAGATGTGTTAACAGGGAAATGCCAGAAAACAATACCTGACTTCTCAAACAAATTATCTATTCTCCTAGCGGTTGCATTCGTGTATGTAGGATTTTTTAATGAGGATTTTCAATTTGCTGAGATACATCAAACTGGAATTCAGCGTGATTGTCTGGAAGTGCTACCTAAAATATTCCCTTAAGGAAATTAGTGAGATACCATATGTTTCACTTGGTAAGAGGTTCACAGTTATACCGTGTTGTCTATATAGGACATTTTCACCTTCAATACACACGTAGTATGATAACAAGTCGACAATGAATATCATTCTGTAGTATGAATGGAAAATATATCAGCATCTCCATTTGAATAATTTTATCCCACAAATAAGATATAACAAGCATTTTCTTTCTAAGCTTTCATCCATAAAAACCTTGGAGACTGTGCTTATCACTACGTGGAACAGTAAATATGAAGGGATTTGAACAACCAGAAGAGGCGTTTACATTCTACAATTTAAGAAGAAAACATACACATAGTCTGTATGTTTTATGCTGATTCCAGGATTTAAAGACTCAGAATAATTAATCTTTATCAACATTAAGCAAACAGAATAACTAAATTGATAAAGATAATCTTCTCCCCCAGCATTTTACTGGCTTCAAAACAACATTTTAAACCTTCATGCTGAGAATCTCCAGCATGAAGAAAATAGGATTGAAAAGGAAAAACTCCCAAAAATAATACCAAGACTTTCTTTTTGGTGTTGGTGCTTATCATGAGGAGTCTCCTCGGTCTTTGAAAACAATTAAATAATACCTCTTTTGGGTCTGGAGAAGCTTTCTGGAGCCTGAAAATATCCCCCGCTGATGTCATCAGAGGACATTTCCACTTAAGCATGATAACAAATTTCTAATAGGCAGTTTGAGTGGCTATGGACTGGAGGTGTGGAATTTAAAAGACATTGGTATTTATCTGATGAAAGACACTACTGATTTCCCTGATGGGATGTGTAGTCTCAAATGTTTTTGGAGGCAGATCCTATAGAGTACAATCAAGGAATGTGCTGCTGTGGACAGAGTCAAATACCCACAGAAAAAAACTAATATCAGTTTAATTTTACAGCTTTACCTTGCTGTCAAACAGCCCTGTGCTTTGGAACTACATTTTTTTCAACAGTTGAACCATTTTCCTTTTCTACGCTGACTCAAATAGCTGATCTGCAGAGTAATACAATGGATTGGCTAAAATATTTTTTTCTGCTGCACAGCAGCACATGGCTCAGCATCTGTGCCGGTGCTCCTGCTGCTTCTCTAAACTGATCTGTATCAGGTAATACACTGACTATAGTCACTATATAAGTATCTCACACAACCTCAACTTTAAGTTCTGACATGATGTGGATTTGATGTGACTTTATCTTCTAAGGTTGTTTAATTTCATGGATTTTTAGGGGCCAACAAACTGTAACAATGAATATTTGACCAAAAAAAACCAAACAAACAAAAAAAAAAACTCAGAAACAATTAGAATTTTTCAAAACAGAAATATGTGATTTACTCACATTTCTTTGATCTTGTGACCTAGCACATTTATCTTGGCACAGTTAGGGACCCATGATGTCAGAATTTCTAAAATCCTGTCCATGGACACGATTATTCATTTAAAGATCAGTTTTAGCCTCTTTTTATGATGTATAAAAATGAATATTGATTACAGCTGCTAGAGGTTACCTAACAGTAAAACATAACTATGGGTCATAATAGGCTGTCTCTGTTTCACCCATACATTTTAAGGTTAAATGGTATAAGAAACATCAAAGTCTTAATTCAAACGGATCACATTCACCATCATCATGATTGCAGCGCAACTAGTTGCATTGCAACTATAATGATAGTATTAGATGTGAGCGGTTACAGTGGTATGGTGTCCAGCAGCTTTCTGTCGGCAGACGTCACGTGGCCGGCACGCTCTCTGTCAGACTCTGAATATTAACAGTGAAACAGCAGGGGATCATTAGAACAAAGACTAAAAAAGAAACAGTACCACAGGTGTTGTGTTATGTTCCTTACACAACACACACAGTTCCTATATGAACACTACATAACTTAGTGATTATGGTGGAGAGTGGCAGAAAAAGCAGGCAACAGCATGATGAGATACAGAGACAATCGACTCCCTATTATTGTTCACAGTTATAGTGCAGTTATTCCTGCATCTGAATCATTATGTGCAGCAGAGGGAGGTGGGTAACAGTCACTGATTATGGCATACAGGAGCAGAAATGGCAAGCAGGCATTAGCACACTCCGACATTAGCGCTGTCCCAGACAGCCTGTTAGTTGAAGTGGATTTTAATTAGCTATTTTCCAGTTAGTAAATGGGGGAATTATCAATGGCCTCAAAACAAGACTGAAACTGGGCATGCAACCTACCCACACAGCACAAAAACATGCATAAGCAACTGCAAAGTGCTCACATGTATTCACTGACACACACACATGCATACAAAGACTATCAAATGCAAAGACAAACACTCAAAGTCAATGGCACATACAGGCATATTATATTAGCATAATGTGTTTCTTTATAAATGCAAGCTTGCTCTTAATTTCAGTCCATTCAGCTTGAGATGCAGGATACTGCTGGGTTTCTATTCCTCCTTTATGGACATGTTTGTTTGTGTGTTTGTTTTTGGATTTTGTATATGGGTACACAATACATGTGACTGTATTGTGGAAAAATGCACTAAAAATGTTCTTGCATTTATGGGTTCATTTGGCTGTGTGTGGGTGTATTTTTTATTCGTGTGGATTCACGTGAACTGTCTCAAGGTAGATGACCTGATATGCATGTTGATATATTTCTAATTTAGTTAGCATTGTGTTTGATAACAGATTAAAAATTTTTTTTTGATTAATCAAGAAAATAAGCCAATATATTGCTACGTAATTGCAATCAGACCATGTGTGGATTACTGAACAGCGCCGAACCAATACTGAGTGTTATATTATTATATACATATTTTTTGATTATTGTTCTTTAAGCAGCATTTAAATGTGGTAGCTGGTCAAGCTTGAGTTGAGTGTTCAGTCTGTACAAATAATAATTTCGATAAAGTGATCACAATTTTTATTCATTCATTAAGTCTGGCAAAAGCCATTTTTATCTTGAAATGATATGTATAAAAAATAGTTAAACTGTTTCAACCTATTACCAACAGAAATCAAGTTGTTTCTTAATCTAAAAGGAGTTAGATTTATTCTAGAGAATTCATTAATCCAGTCAATTAGCCCACTATTGGAAACAGTTAAAAAATTATCTCTTTAAAAAATCACCTGCAGATTTTTTTTTCACTTTCTTCAGACATACAGTGTGTAATTTTCTGTTACTAGGGGTATTGTGGTGGTGATTGTGAAATAGTGTGGGATCATGGGGGTTGTTGTCTTTACCGTCATTGCTGTCATTGCAGTCAGCTTCTGCCAGCTCGTTGTGTAATCGTTCAAGAGGTTTCAGTGTTTTTAATGGAAGGCGAATTATCCACAGAGGTGTTCTCCTCTCCAAAACAAACAGACCTGGTGATAAAATCTGCTAAAAACACTGAATAAAGCAGCTTCATATTGAAAATCAGTGTTTCCCCAGTGCTGTTGGGTCATAGGACATCTCGGAGGGGCTGGGGACTGAGCTTCTGCTTACTCAGCTTGTTTCTCTGATAACTTCAGATCCAGACGTCCAATAACAGAAATCCTGGATAAAAAGTCAAATTTGATGCATCTGGCATGACAAATGTGCAAAGGGGATATGACATCACTGACAGGCAACCAAATGAAACTGACTGTTACCATGATTGAAATCACACATTTCTCTAGGCTTGAAAATTGCTGGTGACATTTGGAGAAATGTCAGTACACAGCTTAACAAAATTTATAACATAGGTCTAGTTGTTTTAAACGTTTTACTGCAGAAAAGTTGCATAAATTCACTGTGAAATGAAAAATACATTCTCCAAGTTCTAATCCTGTGTCCTATATATGCGTCAAATCCCTGTCTTTTCTCTTCCACTGAAATGTACAAATATTTTTGAGTCATCTTGAATCCCACCCCTGAGTGGGTACATAAATCTCTCCCATGAAATATGACAATGGGTGACTTCATGGCATGAAATGAGTGTGAATGTCAGAATGTTGGTTTCAGAAAGTTACAGAAATGCCCCACCCCCCACGCCCCCATTAAGTTATTCATTTATTCTCCTCCTCCTGATATTACAACGTGGGGCATACAGTTGTGTGCCTCAGAAATATACTGAAGTATTGTGCTTGAGTAAAAGTACCTTATTTCTTTGCACCACTGCTTAGGGCTGGACAACATAGCTAAAGTCTATGTCACAATATCAATAAGAAATGATTTTCTCATTTCTGATGAAAACATAATCAAAAATAATAATAAAATATGAAAAAAATAATCAAAATGATGATCATTGCATTGCATTGTTGATTTTTATATATAATTTGATTGATATCCCAAAACTGGAGAACAGAATTTTGTAATAATAAATCATTGAACAGCTCTCCTTTCTATTATTTTCTGCACTTAATTCATATAAATAACAGCTACATGTATTGAAGAGAAGGTGACCAAATTCTTCTGTTCCTAAATACTTGCAGCATTCATGAATGTGTTAGTTGTACGGCCCGAAGATTGTTCAGTTACATTAATATTGAGGCGTGGCTGTAAAACAGAGGTTTACTCATCAGGTCTGCACACAGTGGTTTGTCTGAGTGGCTTTAATGCTGCTAAGTTCAAAGGGGAAATTTTGCCACAGAGAGCAGAGCCTTGAATGAACTGAAGTCGGGCAAACATCTGAAGCTTTTTCAAAATGAATAACAATTAGGTGATTTAAAAAAAAGTGTCCCACTCCAAGAAGTGTGTAGGAGAGACATCTGTTCCTGTGAGTTAGCTGAGGTGGATAGAGAATAGACTCTGTGATGCAACAGTGGAGCTGTCGACATTCTTGTTTCACAACTTTCCCGGGGCCTTGCTCTGTTAAAAGGGTTTTGTTTTGGTTTTTTTGCACTTATTGCAATGTAGTTAAAGTAATAACAAGACAATAACACTTCCAAACAAGATATGCACACACAGATGATCAGTGATGCCCAGAAAACAGGCCTGAACTTTCAGCTGTAGTTGAGCACAACATTAGCAATGGTCACGTCTTTCACACAACAACACTTCACCACAGTCTCGTAAGTCTACACGTCACCCTCACAAGTGGTAGGACCCTCTACATCGAGGAGCAGGGTGGAAATGAACAGCTACAGTCTGCCCGCGCGCTCTCCTCCCTCAGTAGGAAACAGCCATCGCCATGGTTACAGATAGACGACATTGTGTCTTTTTGAAAAATGATAGCGTGTGAGCTGTATGGCTATAAATCACATCACTTTCAGCACAAAGGAATATTTTCCCATGTTTTAAATTTTTACTTTATATTCTTTGATTATGTCCAAGGTGACAATGCAGGACCACAGCTACCAGAGGACAATGGGGTCATGGGAGTTTAGCCAGTTTACACAGCCCTCAATGTGGTGACACTCTCATGGGAACTAGCAAACACTGGTTGAGTAAATAGCGTGAAGGCTGAAGCTGCTAAAAAAAAAAAAAAAAGAAGGTAATATGTTATAAGTAATAGTTGAGGTAAAAGTTCATTATCATTACTTAAAATTTAAATCAAGGTTTGCTTACTAGCTTTTTCTGGAGTAGGAGTTTTTAACCACATGTCAGTCTTCCTCAGTGGATAAAATTTACTCAGCTTTCTTGTTATTCTTACACGCAGTTTTCTGCTTTGTACTTGTACACAGATGTTCACCAAAGCACCTCTGCTCCGTGTCTTTGTGTAACCTCATCGCATTTGTTTGCAGATTTTACTCACAGCATTTTTTGTTTTTTGGGGGTTTTTTTTTTCTTTTTTTTTTCTTTTACAAATATAAATCATTTCTCTGAATTTATTTCACAAGTTTACACAGGGTTATTTACAACCACAAACTGTGGAGTGATATGTGAACATCACTTTACAAGCTCAGAATCTTATTGACTCTAATTTGAGCCCATACATTTCTCGATCTTCAAACTTAATTACAGAAATGTTTAGTGAACTATATGAGCCCACTGCCCGTGGACACAATGTGCGTATTCATCTACACACTTTAAAAGTTTGAAGCTCTGATCTTTTCGAATTAAATAGTAATTTGCTGCATAAATTAGACTGTCCCCCATGAACGGATGCCATGCAAACCCATCTTTCCTAACTTGTAACAGCCTTGAAAAAGTCATGCGTGGAGTCATGGTGAATTCTGATTGACTGTGACATCCCTGTGATTTAAATGGAAGACCTATGTACCGCCGAAGTTTACCAACATCAAATATAAAACAAAACAAAACCTCCTCATTCCAGCGAGACCGCTTCACTGTTAAATATTTCAGAAACCTCCCCCCTTTTCCTCTTGCCGGCAATCAGGAAACAATCTTTCCTTGTCTCTCCGCAGCATCTTCAGGGACTCTGGGTACAGAGTGTGAGGGAAGACGTCTGAATTCAAGATGACTGCTCCAGATCCGATGGCGGATGGGTGTAGCTGGTGGAGGGCGGATTAATTGGAGATGTGGCTGGCTTCTCCTGCGGAGGGAGAACAGGAATATGTGCAGCTCCCAGTGGCTCAGCGCATCGCATAACCAGTGACCTAGAAAAGGAACACTTATCACTCCCTGGAGCGGACAGCAAGGGAGTGTCACTGCTAACAAACGCACGTAGCTAAAGTCTGCTGCTGATCAGAGAAAACAGAGGGAATTGTGGGTATGCCAGGCGACCAGGAGCAAATGTGAGCCCAGCCAGCGGAGTTGCAGTGAGTTACCGTGCACTGCTTCGTTCAGATAAAAGGATGTCTAATACAATTCATGGTCATGTGAGCCGGACATTCAAGGACACAACGTGACAGGACAGGAGGCGATAATGTAATCTGACCCGCCACCAACCCAGAGTTAACACCACACTCAACTGAAAAATAGACTCAAAACATTCCTGCTCCTGAAGTAACTTCAAATCTTCATCTAGAACATATCTGACATTTATTGTGATGTAATGTTTAATTCATAAGCTCTGCAAATATTTGATAAATGGTTTGTAATACAATATAATGTGATTGTGAGCAGATAGAAGAATTATAAATTACTATAGAAATGATTCATCAACAATTATGACTTATCCTGTTAAGACATATTTTATTACATAAATTATTCATTATATGTTTATACATCAGCCTTCACTCAGGTAGTTATAGACATTGACACATACATCTCATAACTACATTATAGTGTGTTATAAACCACTTATTATATTTATTATTATTATTCTCTTTATGTCCTTGTCTCATCATCACTGCTCTGGGGCTCCAAAATAACACTGAAAATACATGCAAACAGAAATAAGAGGATTATCTGTGTAACTGTCATTTTTATCAGAACATTTCTGCCCTAAAATGGTCTGAAAATGCTGAATTTGAAGCTTCAGTTTCCCCTCTAAAAGCTAAGTGTTCAGGTACCTGTGTCAAATGTGAACATTTATTTTTTGACCTTCCCATAGTCTGGGCTTTATAATGAGGCGAATCAGACACAGAAAGAGAGAGACTCCCATTCAGGGTGGGGGGGGGGACTCCTGAATATCCTCCATCAATTAGTGCTGCAGCCAAACCAGAGCAGTGCTGCTGATTACTGAAGGAGCTGCAGCCAGCCAGCAAACTAGCCAGTCAGCCAGTTGTTCAGTCAGTAGATACGGCAGCTTAGGTACCGAATGACTGGGATTCAACGGGGCCTAGACAGGGCAAGAAAAAGCCAGTCCTGGGTTGAAAACCAAGGAAAATCTGTACACTCACATACCTGCAGTAATCAAGGCAGTTACAGTCATTAAGTATTCAGCCAGTCAGTCAGCAGGACACCTCAGCGCACCACCAGATAGTGCATTATTAAGGCTTATTAGCAATATCATCAACCAGACTGCAAGACGGTCAGCTGGTCCTCTAATGGAGCTCTTTACACTCATACTTTTTAGCCTTTGCATGTTCTGCATGTTTTTTTCTTTAGATGCTATAAGTAAAAGGAGATATGAATAAAGCAACAAGAAGATTGAAGATTTTTAGCACAGGTCGGCATTTATATGAACAATATCCTGGTTTGCAAGATTCTGCAAACTGCAAATCCTGTGGTTGAACAAAATGGTTCCCAATCTGAGTCGCGAGAAAAATTTGGGGTTTCATGAAAATATTTAACAGGCTGATAAAAGAAGAAAAAAAGATTTATGTTACACAAAATCAGAATTATTTTAATGCTCCACTGGTTGTTGCTTTTGTACATTGGAATTTACTGGATAATTTCACATTTTCAGGCCTCTAGAAATAATTCAGATGAACTATAAAAACAAGTGAAACCTGATCATGACACATAAACCTATTCAAACAGTGGCAGTAAGTCCCAACTAGACACTGCTTTGTTTTTGGGGTCACAAGCCAAATAATTTACTGAAATACTAAAAATAATTTAAGTGTAATATTATTTGCTCATTGCAAATAATATTACACTTTCTTCATCTAAGTGGTAACAGCACATATGGGTGTAACTGTATTTTATAGGCTGAAATTTGACTATATTGTGTCCTCTTTCCCTTTTCAAAGAAAACCTCTCCCCATCCTTTCATTTGTCTCCCCACTGACGTGCATCACAGCCTTCACATTAATCACCAGTCTGTCGCTCCTTTCTCTCCTCCTCCTGCTCTCAATTTATTCACATTCCTCTCTTTCCTCTTCCTTTACCGTGAATCACGCCTAATTAGGCGCTCTCTAGATCTGATTTTCATAAAAGGCTCGAGGGAAGGGGGGATTCGGTTATGACAATTATTTTTCATATATGGAACAGGGACAAAGTATAAATGGTTATTAGTATTCAGCGCCTTAAAGAAAAATCTCTGAAAGATCCTGCTTTGATTCTGATATTACAAAGAAACGGTGCTGTTGTTGAATATGTGGGACAATGTCAAGGCCTGGTAGATAACAGGCACGACCATGTTAATGTGTAGTTGAATATTGGAAGTTTGAACATTAGGTTTAATGAGAAAATAAGCAGGTGAAATACTGTGTTTATGTATTCTGGAATACATGAAAATACTACAGTTTCAATGATACAAAACTGGCAAAATATCCATATGAAACAACAGCAGAGATACTGCTGTTTTTCCATGTGGAACTGATTGAGTGTGCATTTGGCTCTCTTCAAAACTGGTCCACTGCAATAGACTTCCTTTGTTATAATTAGTGGCTACCATGGTTGCAAATGCAGCACTCTGATGTGGATCCACATTAAAAACAATAAGAAGCTAACAGAGTAAGAATAAACAAAGACAGGAATTAAAAAAATGGTCAGTTAAAAAAGTGACCAAAATAAAAGGTTTGTTAGCACACAATTTATACACATACACAGAAAAAAAAGCACACACACACACACACACACACACATTTCCCAGCTTTTCAGTACTGAATAAATGAGTTTTTACATTATTCAGAATGTATGTGCCTATCGTCCCATTAAGAGCAGCAGTACCTAACAGCCTCAGGGTGGATGCAGGGGGTGAAGAAACATTGGTTTAGGTGGGGAATATCCCATGATGTCCCCTGTTATATTAACCACACACACACACAAACACACACACACACACACACACACACACACACACATATACACATATTCATGTACACTGATGATCTGCCATATTGAGTGTGCTCTATTGTTTACAGCCCCCTGGACAGGGTCTCCAGATGGCAGGGTGCCTATTACTGCGGCCCCTACTGTGAGGGCCCCACTGTGTTTGTGCGTGTGTGGTTGCATGTGTTTATCTGAGAATGTGTGTAGATGCAAATACACAGGGAGAGATTTTCAGCCCCATATTTGTGTGTGTTTCTATATATGCGTATGTCTGCAAGGCAGGCCGTGTGTGTGTGTGTGTGTGTGTGGGTGGGGGGGTGATAAAGGTGAGCCAAAGGCAACATACAGTGAGACACCAGTGTGGCATTCCTTCAAAGGCCTCATCAGAGCCTTTTCCCCTACAAAGGAGAGTGGAGTGTGTGTTCCTCCGGGGGATTAGCTCGGCCTCGGTCATTAGGCCTCAGCCAAATACCCCTGAGGAGACACTGGCTGGATCTATAGCATGAAACACATACAACACTCACACAGCTGTATGCTGGGCCCAGCTCATGAATATCATTACATAGTAATGGAAGATAACTACCCAGGGATAAAAGCTCGGCATCACACAATATGTTTTACTGTGCAGCCAGGATGGGATTCAGAGTCTGTGGACATTAAATAAAAGTCTGTAATTCTGAAGATTCTTGCCTTTTTGAGTTGAGTGAAATGTTTTGAGTCACTGTGGTAATAATGTGATTAGGATGCACGTTTTTCACGGTGGGTTTGTTTCAACAGGTTACTTTGATTCTTCTTTATCAAAAAGTCCAGAAATGTAATATAAATAGATAAATAAAGAAGTTACAATTTAAAGAAGGAAGAAGTTACATTAATTTTTTTTTTAAAAAAGACAGAAGAGAAGAGAAGAGAAGAGAAGAGAAGAGAAGAGAAGAGAAGAGAAGAGAAGAGAAGAGAAGAGAAGAGAAGAGAAGAGAGCTGAGTCAAGATGTTTCTGTTTTTCATCTCTGTCGGTTCTAATTGACAGATATCCTCGACCTCTGACCTTTCTCACTGATGGAGCCTACTGTTCAACATTACAACACAGTAATCATTGATCAGCAGAGGAAGAGCCAAGTATCGGTGCTACAATCAATCTTCTTAGGTCACCTGGGAACAGACAGATTGCATCTAGCAGCATTATGGCAAACTGGATTAAAAAAGATTCGTAGACTGATGATTTATTACCATTATTAGAACCAAATCATTATGTTAAGGGGAACGGTTTGTATAACAGAAAAGGTAAATTATATAAATAGATATTTTGTGATGAGAAAATGCTGAATAAGCACAGTGTGATGAGATGAACAATCACTTCAAAATTAAGGTCGCAAATAGAAAAGACTTGATTAATATTTCATGCTATGAGTTGTGAAAGCTTGGTTATGGTTTGTGTGGAAATGGAACAACCCATTGATTAGTTGATTGACAGCATGAAGACCTTTGGACTGTTGGTTGGACAAAACAAATGATTTGAATACGTCAACTTGGTTTTGGGAAATTGTTTTTATTTTTAACTATTTTCTGGCATTTAATTGACTAAATCATTAATCAATGAATCCAGAAAATAAAGAGCAGATTAATCAATATAGATAATAATTGGTGTAGCCCTAGTCTGTGGGATGGCTGAAAATCAGTTCAGTGTGGTGAAATACACTTGAACAACAAAACTTTATTTATTTGTTATTTTGTCAATCTTATTGATTGATGTCTCTATTTTTTTGATCTCTTTCATATTGTGGTGTCCTAATCTCGGAGGAATCTACAGGAGAAACAGATATGGAGGCAGGGAGGACAACCACACTGGAAACACCTTCACATTAATTCCATATTGTCTCCGTTGTTTTACTTGAAATATTTTTATACTACTTCTGCGTTTTCTTTGCACCCTTGAACAAATGAATGTCCTCATTTGGATAAAGATAAAATTGATTCGATATGTTGAGTCCAATAGTAACACATCGGTCAGTTTGTACTTTTATGTTGCAACTCTAAAAATATGTGATGTGTATTCTAAAACTATTACCGTGCTCTTTGGTTTTAATACGCCAAAACAAATCGAAGCAGAAAGACCTGAAGGAAGAATCTGTTGCGTGCAAATTACACAGTCCCAGAGAACAGTTAGAGACACAGATAAACACAATATCTATGGAAAATTCATGGTTCAGTCAATATTTCCTGCCATCATGGTGACAATCTGAACTGTAGAGACAATCACTACCTGCAGGATAGCTGACAGGACGTGTCATGTGACGTTTCCCTTTGTACAGCACAGAGACACACTGACATTTCAACATAATGGTGCCAATAATGCATTCATCTGTTCACCGCTGATGGACCAGCAGTCAGGACCAACGTGATAGTCAGGAGTGACATGATATGTACCTGGAGCTGCTGCAGCGCTGATGGGAGACATTTGACTTTCAGCATTTGGATAAACAGAGGGTTGAAATAGGTAAAGGGAATCAAAATGGGTTTTCTTTTCTATTCTATCTATTTTTAATGATAGAAATTCAGCATTACAATATCCTGAAATTAATATAAGACTTAAAATTTTGTATTGTGTGATTATATTGACTCTATTGAAATTTATCAGACATTTCTATCTCCAATATCATATTTCAGTTGTGGTTGGTAGTAGTTTACTCTCACCCCTTCTATCACCACCCTTCTTTGCACAGCATTGCTCTCCTTCCTGTTCCCCTTTTCAGTGAGCGATAAGATAAGAGTATGGATCTACAAGCTCTCCATGCCTTGCAGTTGCGGAGCCACATGGCCCAGGGGCGGAGGAAGGGGCTAGGTGTGATGGGTGGCCGGGTATTTTACAAAAGAGTGAGCAAGCGAGGCAAAAATGCAGTGCTCTGCAAAGGTCATCACCACCCACCGGGTCTCCTATGATATTTTCTTTTCTGAGATGAAAAACACCCACTCTGTCTCGCTAGCTCTCTGTGTACGTGCACCACCTTCAGGCCTACCACGGTAATCCCCAGTGGCAATGCTATGTGGTAAGAATGATGAAGGGGAGAGGAAAAGGGGTGTTTTTGGTGTGTGTTAAGGTGTGGTCGGTAGAGAAAGTGTAAGAGAAAGGGAGATGGGGACAAAATACAGAAGAAAAGGAGGGGAAACAAGTGAGAGAAAAAGAAAAGGGAGGAAAAAGACAAAAAGAATGTATAAAATGCAAAACAAAAAAAAAAAGGACAAAGAGAAATCAAAACAAAATCAGCCAGGAAAGGAAGGTAAGAGATGGAGGTAGGGAGATAAAAGAAGGGAGAGAGAAGGAAGAGAAAGAGGAGAAATAACAGGAGACTTCATTACAGCGACATGTCTCCTGCTAAAGCTAAAAATCAGATAGGCTCTGATTGTTTTTTTCTTAGATACACTGTAATCTCACTGATCTCCAAATAGTGCTGTAATTGGATTCTTCTGGGATAATCAGAAAAAAAGTCCTATTAACTTCTGTCTCTTTTTGTATCTAAACAAAAGGACAAAGAGAAGAATGAAAAATGATAACCCAAAAGACAGATAAAGGCTTGTATTTTTGTAGAAGGTATGATAAGAAATCACATTATTTTGTAATAATTAGGCTTTAAAATATTAGGTATAGATACAGCCTCACATGTTTTGAAGCTAAAATATGGATTTATAATTCCTGTTAGACATAATGTGTCCAACCAGGGGATCCAGTGATCTTTAAAATGTATGAGACCTCTTTGAGACGTAGAATGTCCCACTATCTACATGATGTTGAATTATCATTCACAGCATTATTAGGTCGTCTTGAGTCTTTAGTCAAAGAAAAGTTTGATATTTTGGCAAATACACTGAGAACACCGATACCAATCTGTCTGTTAAATAGACGGTGGCAGGAAAAAGTATGATATGGTGATAAAATGTGATCTCTTCTTCTTCTAAGTCACAAGCATAGACAAACATAATGTGTTTAAGCTAATAACTGACAAACAATTATGATCCTTAAGTAAGTAAGTGAGGAAGGAGTAAGTGAACATTTGGATTTAATAACTGGCCAAACCTCCTTAGGCAGCACTAATCTGCACAATGTGCGAGAGGAATCTTGGACTATTCTTTCTTCCAGAACTGCTTCAGCCATATTCTTAAGATGTCTGGTATGAACAGTTCTGTTGAGATCGTTACATAGTCTCTCCATTGGGTTAAGGTCAAGGCATTCTGGAGTAGATGTTTAGGATTATTGTCCTGCTGCGTCACCCAACGTGCTTTTTCTTCCTACTGTAGGGATACAACCAGCTGCCAGTTAGCTTAGCACTAAAACTGGGAACAGGGGGAGCAGCTATTCTGGCTCTGTCCAGAGACAAAATCCACCTACAGTACACTTACCACTTAAGCTCACTAATTAAGACATTATAAGTTGATATAATGCACAAATATTACACAAATCCATGCAAAAACTGAAGTGTAAAAATTAATAGCCCTCCATAAAAGAAATAGTCATGTTCACATTAGCTAGTTATTTCCCCCTGTCTCCAGACTTTGTGCTAAGCTAAGCTAACTGGCCGTGGCTGTGGCCTTATATTTAATGTACTAATATGAAAATGGTATTGTTTTTCTCCCCTAACTCTGAATCAAAAGGTGAATAACCATATTTCCCACAATGTGGAATTATTCTTATTCTTATTCTTACTCTAGCTCTTGGAGTTCACATTACTGCCAGTAAATCTGAGGTGATACAACAGAACTTTAATTCCTTGGTTATGAGAGATTTTGTGTTTAAAAGGCTTAAAAGTCTTGTATATATTTTCCTGTGTGGTGTTTCTTTTAAGATTTGAACATCTTTTCATTATAATTGAAGGTGAGGTCCAGGAAACTAATGTAATTAATTAGAAAAGACATGATTTGAACTGTTCAAAATGCTTGGAAAGTCTGATGTTCTCTCCAGAATAAATATATCGTCAATAAAATGGGCATTGATTCTTATCACTATCATCCATCTGTTTGAATGTAACCTTTATTATTGCAAAACAATATTGTTCTTGTGCATATATGCCTATATATTTGTTGTCATCTCATAATAAATAATAAATTATTGTGTGTAATTTTTTTGAGGAGATGCTGCTTAAAGAAAATGATAGATTTTTCTCTGTGTTGGTGATCAGTAATAAGAGGTCAGTGCTTTCCCGCTGACATGTGCTGTACACATAAATAAACACACAGAATAAACATCTGCCACAAAAGGTTATTTGCATAAAAACCAAAATAGATTTCTTTTTAATTATATGACATGTTATTGTGCTTTGAACATTTCTCATATAACCCTGAAGCAATTACTGTCATTGAAGGTGTGTCAAATTAGTGTAAAAACACTAAAGCTGACTGTTAATTAATTCTTCCTTTGAAATGGCATTAAAACTCCCCTGAAAATATAAATTGCTAATTGCCATGGTAACTCTTAAAGGGATGGTGAGGAGCATATAAACCAGGCTGAGCAAAACAACTTTTCTGTAACAGGTTCACTTGAAATCTTTCATCCGTTAACATTTTGTAATTTCTTCCCCTCTGCAATGGGGCAGGAAAGTGGAGGGAAGGCGGATGGTACAGAGCATTTTTAAATTTCACTTTCCCCACAGTCCCAGCTTTTTTCTTTTTTCTGTCTAATTTTTCTTGCCTGTTCCTTCCCTTTCCACCTACGTCTCCTGTCTCTTTCTCCATCTGTTCCTTTATTCTACAGCCAATCCTTTTAAGGCTTCAATTAGAGTTCAAATCAACTGACATTTTTCTCATGCCAGGGCCTATTGAAACTCCTTTCAGAGCATCTATTGATCCTCTGGGCTGGTACCGTCTTTCTCTCTCACTCTTTTTCTGTGTCTCTGTCTATGTCACTCAATACCAGGGCCAGAGAGAGTTTCTCTGTCCCTGCTGGTTTGACCTTTTATGTAGACTGGCACATCTCTGGCCCTTAACCAGCACTGTCACCTGTTAACAGTCTAGTGCCAATACTTTCCATTTAGATTCTACACACATACATCTATCCTTTGTCTTCTAGAAAATGTACCGCTATAGAAGTTGATGATACTGTCATCCCATAAAAAAAATAATAAACTTGTATGTTTTCCATACAAACAGCGTATTATGAGCCATAATTACATTTTATTGATAAGCAGCAGCCAGCAGTCGTGTAAGACAACATGTCATTTTGGAGCAAATGCTCTAAGTGATAAATCCCTCTAATTATGACAGGAGCAAAGGAGGAAGTCAGGTGATGTAGCATAAGGAAGAGGGGGTGGATGGATGGGTTGACAAAACATTGAACACTGGAGACCAGTTCCTGTTTCCAACCAGCCGTCAGCATTGTTTCTCTTGGTTTATCTATAATCTTAACCATGTGTTTAATATGTCACCATGATGACAAAGGTTGTTTAAACTTAATAAAATAATTCAAATCCAAATCTAACCAAGTTGACTTTGTTCCGAAACCAAACCTGGCTTGTGGTGATTTGTAACACTTTATTTGTCCGACCACTGAAGACGTTCCTTTTGGTCACATCAGAGCAAAGGGACAAAGAACCTATATTCTCCTTCAGTTTGGAGCTTTGTTGAGTTGATACAAGATATTTTTCCACCTTTCACCAAATAGTGTTAGCAATTTTACCCATTTGCCCCTTTACAGCAGTCACTATTTGGGGAAATCCATCATTAAGTTTTCAACTTAAAGTGAAAGTTAGTGGAAGTGGAAGTTAGCAAGGAGGGCTAAATGGCTTCATCTCTGAAAGTGGGAGTTCTACTCAGAAAGTTGAAGCCTAGCAGAAGTTGTTAGCATGTTAGCACTGATTCCCACTATATGTCACCTTTTGTTTGTTTTATTACAACACCTGCTAAGTCATGGTGTGTTATGTGTGTTAGTGTCATGTTCCTCCCGTATCATCAAAGGGGTAGACAGCACTAGTTGTCGGTCTTTCATTGGTTGTGGTGATAATGACCAGACTGTCATAACTCATAGCAAAGGATAGTCCTGTAACCGCAGCACCCTGTACATTACTCTGTGTCGGGATTCAAATCACATCATGTAATGTACAGAATCACAGATGTAACTAATGCCAGGTTCACATTATATTATGTGACAATGTTTACAAGAATCCACATTAGAGAATCCATACCCATCAACCTGTTGCTCTAAGCTGTAATTCTGAGGAAGAGCTATCAGAAATGTGTAATAGTGTCTCCCACTTGGTGAAAAGAACATCAAAAAACTACTGGAAAAGGGCTACAAAGCCAACATCTCTGGCAGTTTACATCTAAATAAATGTTTACACCATTAAAATTGATTCAGTTAATTTAAAATAGGCTACACAGTTTGCTTGTATCCGGTTTATCTGCTGTGATAAAAGGCTAGTAGTAGATAAACAACCCTAATAATGAGAGTGACCATCTTAATAGAGCGAATAACAGGTGAAGGCTCACGAGTCAGATAACAGGAAATTTTCCTGTTCCTCCCATTCTGCTAACATTGCATAACACAGCATAAAATAGCTAATGTATGCGGTTAGTCTAAGTTCAGAAAAAAATAATTCTTCTATTTACCAAAAATGACCAAAATTAAATTCAATTAAATTTGACCATAAAAGTAAACAGGTTTAAAAACAAAAACCAAGGATATATTTGTATACTAATGTCTAAGATCAGGATTCACTCAATCCTACTCTTCTCCCAGCATTTTCTCCACATTTTTATTTCTCTTTCTTTCACCCTTGCCTTACCTCTTTCATTTTCTTCCTCTTGCTCAGTTTATTCATCTTCCACCATTGCTTTGGCTCCCCTCTGCTGCCTCACAGCCCTCTATCCCCTCAACCTCTCTCACTTTCTTTTGATTGACCACCATTTCAATAGCAGTGGCCAAGGTTATTTGGCAGAGACCACAGAGCACATTTGTTTAGCCCAATCTGCAACTGAAGAAGAGACTCTGCTATTCTAATGGACTCCAGAAGAGAGAGTCTTTTAAACTGGTCTAAAAAGAAGGCCAGCAGAGTCCCCTTTTCTCTCTGTCCTCTCTCCTTCTCAGCCTTTGTAGATGCTGACAAAGGACTCTCTCTGTGTTTGCCATGGGACCAGATGTACCCAAGCAGTAGACAAGATGCTAACCCCTGGAGGCCCTCGTGTTCCTCATGCTGTAGGACATTAGAGCTAGACTCGGCAGCTTTGCATACTGGCAGCCGCAAATTATAGTGAGAGGTGACCAAAACCTCTCATCCTCCGTAAGCACAGAGCGCATCATGATATCACTAATGATGTCACTAAACGGCACTTCACTAGCTGATTTACAATAGACATACTGACAAGATACTTTCCAATGAAGGAGGCCAAAAGGATAAAAGAGGCAAACGATGTACTGCAAGATTGATGAGACTAAACAAGACATCCAAACTAAAGGACAAGCTAGGCCATCTGTCACTGCTTTCCAAAAGGATACATATGAATGTTCTGATCTGACAGAAAACAGTTGTTCAGCAAGACAACATCATTTGCTACAGTCTTTCAAAACTGTTATAGAGGTGAAGGTTAGGTTAGGCACAACCCCCCCCCCCTCAAAGTTAGAAAAAGACTGCAATAGATTGAAAGAAAATGATGATGACTGTCAGTAGAAAACAGGAAAAAACAGCAGTGTCCTATGGCTGAGTCATACCATTTCTTAACCCTCTCAGAAGAGTTGGTTGCAGTATAAGTATGATTGTTATTATTATAATATAGTTAACAATTTTTAGAATGGGGAAATTTCTTGCCATTTATTGTTCCCCACTAATTTGTCAAGCGTGCAAACCATCAGAAAGCCTCCTGTACTGACTATAAGATGTTTTTCTTCCTGAACATAGATCTTGTCATCTCAAAGCATCAGGGACCTGAGACTCTGTCACAGTGGTAGAAATCCATTCAAATTCAAATAAGTATCCTCATACATATTCTCTCCTTTCATAATTCTACATTGTTTTCAAAGCATAACACTAATCATAACCGTTTCAAAGCACATAATCAGCAGTAATTCCTATGAGTTTTGCAGAGAGAAAAGACATGGAATAATTCCAGTTTTTAAGGTATCATCATTCGCCCCATTATGAATCTCTCTCCTTCAGTCCTCACACGTGGTATAATCCAGCTCCAGGCTCGACTTCTGCCACCAGCTCACAGTGCAGCCCTGTCTCCCCGCTGCTCCATGCAGACAATAGAAAACAATCCAGAGTTGGAGTGAAGTCATGCAGGGGTCAGCAGCTCCCTGGTGAATGTTTCCCGTGAATTTGTTGATGGTACTGAATTTCATCTTTTCTCAGAGCAATAGTCTACAACTACAAATCGCATGGTAATTTTGTTTGTGCGCTTAATGCTCCTCAAGGCATATACAGTATGAGTTGAGTCAATCAAGTGGCAGCACAATAAGGAATAATTTTCACCTTATATTTATCCAGACACCTATTGCTGGGAGCAGCTCCCTTTTTATTTCATGTATTAGTTTAGTGTGAAGTCTGTTTATTGGATATGGGGTATATATTTATTTTCAACATACTGGCTTGAGTTCAGGTGATGAATGCATTTGCTCTATTTAGGATGTTTTCATTCAATAATGTTTCTTCAGTGTCTGGTTTAATTTGATTTCTAATCATTTTATCTGGTTGACGTTTTTGCCCTTGTAATCACACCCTTCGGCTCACCAGGTGTTGGCAATCTGCACTGAACGAAGTGAGGTAGTGGGAGAGGGGGAGGAAGCAACAGATTTTTTTTGTTTTGTTTTTTTTTGTTTATTGCATTTGCCCAGTATCCACCTGTTTGTTGTTATTCACAACAGATCCGTTTGCAGCCTGCAGTGATTATACTAATAATTCTCATAATCACTTAGTTCTCTGTGAGCATCAGAAAATATAAATAAAGCCTATACATCAGAAGCATGAAGGTCCAGACTGTCCTGCTGTCAGTCACCGAATTAGATTTTCCTATGTGGTTCCTGAGGATGCAGAATGACATCACCAAACAGGCCCAATCAGCAAGTCTGTATTTAGTCCCAGTCAGGTTTACATAGTTTGAGAGTGAGGTTAATAAGATTTCATGAGGATGGCAGTAAAGGTGTTCCTGGACACCCTTTGGACAGATCTAATCCGTTTGTGTGTGTTGTGTCAGTCATAGGCGCAGCTGAATCTAGGTTTATAAGTTACTGTGCCTGTACAATAGCGAATCACAACCCTTCAGCTCCATCACTACTATAACCCACAAACTGTGTGTGACTTAGTGAACCTTATAAAGACTCTGCAGTGGTTGAGACCAGGTAAAGTGAAGCAGTGAACTGACTTAAATGTAATCAGTCCCATTATTTTTGCAGTTTTGAAGCACGCTCCCACACAATGGTTTTAACATCACTGCTGCAGAATACTGAGGAAGGTCTCATAACGCGGCATCTGATGCAACATCACTCGTAAAAAGCCAAGCTCTGCGTCAAGTTGCTGCCTCACATCCCCGTCATCAGGGTTTTCTATACCCACCAGCTAAACACTGTTCTTGTACTTGTACCTGAACCAGCAACCTTCTGACATTTCTTCCCTCTGAATATATTGACAAAATGCTTTTTCTCTTTCATCACGATATACAACTGATTAAAGGAATGCACTTATTTACAGTATATCTTTACATAACTGTTTATTCACACACACACACACACACACACACACACATATATATGTAGATAGATAGATAGATAGATAGATAGATAGATAGATAGATAGATAGATAGTATATGGATATACATGCATTTCTCCCGTTGGGCAAGTGTGTTCATTTATCCATGATCATGTAGAACAAACTGTGGAGCAGCAATTCATTATTTATTTCTGAATAATAGAGAGACATCATAATGCTTAGGTTTGAATATTGAAAGTATCAAATACTGTATTTTTGTTCTTTTATATTATACAACATTACAGCACCATAGTTTCACAGGTCAATGCATTCATGACGGAGGCATCACGGCTAGGAGGAGGGTCAGCAGAGTGGAGGATCCTGCCTGCTTCTCCTGTTGCTCTTTTCCCTGTCCTTTCTACTCTTGCCTCCAACAACAACAAGCTCATTAAACTGCAAGCAAACTGACATTTCACCCTAACTTCTCCCTCTCTGTCTTGTTTTACATCATTAAGTGGCAGCGGCGGGCTCAAAGGTAGTCGGGCAAACTCTTTGAGAGGAATGGCTCTCCTGGCAAGCGAACGTTTTGATGAGCTTGTCACTCCCTCACCCCAAACATGCCTCATTAGTAGTTCAGTTGAAACACCTATCTGCACTCCCTCCATGTCCTTCTCCTCCTCCCTATTACGCACGCACACACACACACACACACACACAAACAGTTTCTTTCTCTTTCTGTCTCCCCCTCCATCTCCCATCTCCCTCTCTGGCCCCCCTCCTGTTTTTCAGCACTAATTAGCTGGCTTCTCCCTCCTCTGTGCTTCCCCAGTCACATCTCAAAGGGAGATGGATATGATTTTTCTTTGACCCAAAGGCCAACTTAATCAGCTGAATTAATGACTTTATTACCCGATAGGCTCCAGGCCATGCAACACATTTCTCTCCAATGCCCAGCGCTCCTCTCTGTATCTCTCCCACTCCTTCTTTTACCCCCTGCAGGAATTTTTACATTTCAAAAATAGAATAAGAGAAGAGAGAGAGAGAGAAGTGCAGAGACCTGGCAATGGGTGGTGGGAAGATATTATTATCAGATATGATAATTGCTGAGATATGGAGTTTCAGGTGCACCCTAATGACTACTTAACAATTAGCTTCAAGTCATTTATGTATAAACAGGGTATGTGGGGGTGTTTCCAGAAAATGAAAAAACTGTACATCATCAAATTGTCATTTCTAAAATAATCTAGTACCGCTATATCTGGAGGTAAAAGAAGCAATATTTGGTTCTTACTATTTTTGTCACATCAGTAACAACCATTCTGTCCTTTAAGTATGTTTAATTAATTAGTAACTGTGTCTGTCAAAGAAGGCAAATGACAACATTCACACACACATGCAAAATAAAAATTACTACGGAGCTAAACGTCTAAACACTCCTTTCTTAAATGGCTGAAATACAGTAATTAGTTGATACATCAGTGTGTCAGTATATGTACTACCACAATTGAAAAACACCACTGATGAGGAGACATGACATTAGTCTTCTCATTTACTTGACAAACTGTAGCAGAGAAAGTGACAATAAAATAGTGGTTCTACATCTTTGAGACCAGCCTTGAGAACTCGGTTCTTACTGAGTGACCAGAGGACACCTGTGCACTGCTTTTGGAGACGAGCCTTCGGTCTTGTGACTCCGGGGATGAAGAATATTAGTAACAATTTGCATGCGAATGCATTCATGTGTTTGTATTGTTTCAGTACGGTTCAGCTGGTCAGCCTGGCCTATGCAGCATGTTCTTCCTCACGCCTGCATTCTGTTATAGCTCTGATTATTTATTAGCATAACTCCGAGGCAAAGACGATGGAATAATCTACAGTAAAACTGTTGAAGGTCATGATTTTGGAAGTTCTCAGCAAAGCCATGCTAGCAGCTCTGTGATGCTGTACCTAGACACAGCAGGCCATGACCTAAATGTTAATGTAAACATGTTGACATGTTTATGATGAAAATTCTTATGTTAAGCAGATATAATATTCACCGTGTGCTCTGTCTTAGTCTGGTATGGTAGCATGCCAACAATTGAAGACGATGTGAATGTGATTAGCATTGTTGGTATTTGATGATGATTCATCATCTGGGCACAATGAATGTCATGGCTTTCCTTTCAATAGTTGTTTGAGTCTGGACCAAAGATGTAAGACGAAAAGATCAACACTGCCATACATAGAACCACACCCCTAAAGTGGCTAAAACATGCACATCACTTTTTTAGGCTGAAAAAAGGTTTCTTAGACTCATGATATTCAGCTACTGTTTATCAGAATAGAATTCCTATCAGTGTGGAGTAGGCTTTTAGACCACATTTAAACATAGTTGGCAATTAAACAAACACCTTATTTAGGTGTCTGTAATTTCCTAGAAATTTCCAGGAAAGAACTGTAGTGTGTAATAATAATTTGAGGCAGTCAGTGTAGTTGCATTAAGTTTATAAGCATTTATTAATTTGGGAAACTTGTATCATTCAAAACTCATGGCCATGGCCCTGATCACTTTTTTCAGAGGTGGGGAGGTTTGAGCGAAACCTGGGTCCTGTCCATGTTCACGCTTATTGGACCACCATCCCCTTTAATACATCCATTCTCACACAAGTAAAAATGATGAAATCACCAAGTAAAAAATATGCATATCCTGTAAGACAATCTTTTTTAACTGTCAACAAAAAAAAAAAAAGAGAAAAAAAAATCAAATTTTGTTAACATATTCACAGTTGACCATGTAAGCCTTTTAATTCTGTTCTACTTTTCAGTTATCATATTTTTTATTTTTTTCTTATTGTTAATCAAGGTGTAGGGTTCTCTGTGCAGTATTTGAAGTAAGCTTGAGAAGTTTCAGAAGTATATTGTGGCAGGGAAAGGCAGGGTTCTGCACCGTCACTGGACTGTGTCATTGTCAGTTAATGGTAAATATTTGGAGGATTATCATACATTTTTTTAAAAGATATTTTTCCTCCATAGTGCACTTTTGATATGTTTACTGTCAGTTCAAAGCAATAATCCTAATACTTCAGCCCAAAGGAGTGCAGAGAGGTGAAGCTGTCCAGGCGTAGCTGGTTCTTTGGCACTGCTTCTGCTTGCCTGTCTCTAAAAGTCACTGCACACCATTGAATGACCAGTGATTATTTAAACCTGGCTGGTGACTATTGCCTGTTCTTGCTAAGTGCAGCTCATATACAGTATATTGTGCATTCTTGTGAAAACTGGAGACCACATGCAACTTCATGCTGATATGCAAAACTGAGTAGTTTTGCATATCAGCATAATAGCGAGCCCATTACCTTTACATGGAAAAGCTTATTTTTACTTATTACCACTTGTGAAAACAGAGTGAGGACCAGCCCAAGTGCAACAAAGAGTTTCGGGACATCAGACAAGTGAGGTGCTACAACAAGGTGCATCTTGAGTACTTACTCTCCAATATGAAGGACTACAATTCAGCAATTTTGCAAAAGTTCAGTGTGATATTTTCTTTTTTTTCAATTTAGTGTTTTTCCATTTATTAAAAATATTCCATCCCTTATTTCTCGATGAATTGTCATAATCAATTGTCAGATTGTATTTGACTACAAGGCATAATAAACAAACATGCCACGGTAATGTGCTAAAGATAGCTGCGAGCGGCAATAAATTTCTCCCAATCAACACCATTACAGCTGATGATACAGTTATTGACAACTGTGAACTGCAGGTGAATTGTTTATGGATGGAAAAGAGTCATTAGCAGCTGCTGCCACCTTGGAAGATGAAGACAAGTATATGTGTGGAAAAATAGAGCAGGCACAATAATTCAAACATCATTTCCACCTGCAAGTTCATTCTATCCATAGCCAGTTTATTACCATTACTAATTACCAACATACAGGCTGCAAAGCCATTTATACTGTGAAACTGATCTTTTAGTGACTTCACATAATCAATTAATTGTTTTGTTTATGATGAAAAAAATGTACATTCTCTCTAACACATGAATAGATAGCAAAAGGTGATGCTTACACACAGCACCAACAGAAATTCTCACCTGAATGCAAACACCGCATGTCAGCATCAGTGTTGAGATGCAAGGTGCGAGTGATGGTTTTGTTACACTCAGTTTTCCTGGAAATCAGCTTCCTCTTCCCTCTCTTTCTGCTTTATATAGTAGCTCCCGTCCCACAGGGCCTATTAGTCAATTACACCTGAGCGCTGCTGTTTAATACGGGCTGAAAACATACCTGAGTTCCCAGCATCAAACACTTCCTTGTACATTGTACATTTTTTCTGTGGTATACAGTAATGAGCGGAGCGAAGGTGTGCACGCGTGTGTGACATTCAGAAAAAAGGGAGGAATTATTCATTAGCTCTCCATTTCACTCTTTCAGCCTCCCTCCTGATCCTCGTGTTCAACAACTCTGGGGCAAATGCAGAATTGCAAATTAGCTCCCGGAAAAATCGAATTAATTGGCCATCCTCTCAGGCATCCAGTTAAAGTTTGGGCTGATGTGTCAACGATTCCCCCAGAACTCCAAACGGCACTGTGCAATATGGCATGTAGAGGGGGAAAAAAGGAGCGGAGCAATGCACTCCAAAAAAACAAAACTACCCTCCTTGTGTCAATGAATAGAGCACTTCAGTCAGTGCAAAACTTTCTGAGCTGACTTCACCTGACCGCACAATACCTCGCTCAACCAGGCAGCTGTCACTTCAACTTCTCTGCAATTTCACAATCAGTCAGTCTCAAATTAGAAGTCAACACTCGCTTGTGGGATTTCAGTGGCTCTCAAGCCAGAACAGCCTGACTGTGGTTTCTCCTCACTTTCAAATGAGAAAAATAGCTTCAGGATTTTGCAACATAAGTCAGATTAAATATCATCCTTTAGTTGTTCCTACAGTGGAGGTCTTGTTAATGACTATTCCATATTTATACATCTCTATTGATTAAGTATATGCCTATTGATTTTATCATGTTTGATCAGACAGTGATTGCTGGGACGACCCAGTGACATGACCACAGTCATATTATCCATTCTGTACCTAAAGATGATGGTAAGAGCTGTAAGTACCTTGGTTTACTGTAATGTATGGAGCACAGAGCTGCTGCTGCTGCTGCATTCACTGTGCCAACATTAGTCTTAAATCGCCATCTAGTGTTGTGCTAATGTATTACAAGTGAACACACGTACGTATTTATGATTTGCTTTGGCTCAGTTTTGAAATAGTTTGTGCGAATTTCACAACACAAAACAACACACAAAACACAAAACCTTTAAACACAAAATGCTGTTCTTACATGCAAAATACAAAACACCAAATCACTTGCTCAGTCTATTGAATACTAACAGCTCATATAAGTCGACGGTTCAGTGCTTATTCCTTGTGCATTGATCACTGAATCACTGCCACGTTTGCAAATTTCTGCTTATTTTAAGAAGAATACCTTAGAGCGCAGCGCATAAACATAATTACTTATTATTTCAGAGACAGCCTGACAATTGAGACAAAGAAAAAACAAAAATGCAGTTTCTTGGCTTTTGATTACTGTCAAAACGTTTAAATGTACTGAGTATAAATTGTGGTTTCATGTGTCCACCGTTACAGTATCACTGCAACTCAAATGCCAACAGTAATCCTCAGAATACAGGCAGCTCATATTAGGGACCTATATTTTCAACTAAAGATGTTTGAAATGACAGGTTTGATGTCTTCAGACAAAACAAAGATACAGAACAAAAACACTAAATCAATGCAGTGACAAAGTCATCAGACACTATGTTTTTTCTAATTGTCATCTGTATGATCCTGATGATGTTGGCAGATGTCATTATCAACTTTAAATTATCAATAGCATTATTTATGTCATTATGACCGTTTAATTTTCAAATGCAACAATGATAAAAATCAGCATGAAGAGAACCTATACACTGTTGCGATGTTTTACCTAACGGAATCAGAGTCTTTCCGATTTTGACTGAGCCAAGACATTTGCTAAATACTATAATATCCCCTGCATTTTCTAAAATTATTCAGACCAGTTTTTAACATTTAAAGCGTAAACTTTCATGCAATAAAAAAATGTTGCTGTTAATATTCCTGATAGCAAAAAAAAGAATAGAGATTGTCTACTGGAAAATGTCTTCAATAAGCTTTTTAAAAAGAACAAAGTAAGATTAACAAAATTCCATTTATTTTAAAAAATTGATAGACAAGTCTGTACAAATGATGAGTCTGCCAGACTACAAAATAAAGGCCTCGAGAAAGAAGCCACAAACATCTGTTAAAATGTCTTTATCACTAAAAACAACTTAATTCAAATGTATGTAAGCAGGTATTCTAATGCAATGTGCATTCACAAATCTATATAAAATACACCTGCGAATGTGCAACATCAGCTGGGAGGTTTGGGCACCATCTCTCCATAGCTCAGAGAACAGAACGATATTTACATGCAAACATGAGCCACACTGCACAGGTATTCTCTGGATACACAAACACCCGGACACGGACCGCCAGCCTCACATGGTCGCCACGACAACAAACTATTTCCTGGCAGAATGGAGACCTGCACAGAAAGTGACAAACGACACAGAGCAAGAAATATGAAGCGCTACAAAGTCTTTGACAAAATAATAATTTAAAAAAATTATAATAACAAACATAAGGAAGGAAGATTCTTTTTACCTAAAGGCAAAGCTTGTACTTTAGACAAACTAAAACTCAAAACTGATGGCTGTGTGTTCATGAACCCTTACAGGGATTACAGATAAACTATATAGTTACACACAATAAAGAAGGAGATGTATGGTGTGACTTTTGAGCCAGATTTCAACTATGGTGTTACTCTTATGTAACCTGCCACAGGTCAAGACACTGCATGTTCATTCCAGGGGAATTTGCAGCAGAGATACCGAATGGTGTTGAAAGTAGACATGTGAGGATGTGTTTATGTACTGTTGCTTTGTGCTGGTCTAATAATGCAAACAGCTACAAAAACTGACACATTCTTTGGACCCTGTAGAGAGATCCCCCTCTCTCTTACACCCTCTACATCATTTTTTCACTGCTCTTTCATAGTAACACTATTAAAATGTTCAGTTCTTGTTTTGAGGAACTTTCCAGCCATGTCTGCTCTAGCAGCACATCTGGAATGGATGCAACAAAACATACAAACCTGAAGCTGCATTGAGTAGATGGTTTTATTTGGAGCATATGGCTGCAGGACTCTGGGATACAATGACCTGCCTGCCAACATGAAGTTTATCCCCTCAATAACTGGTCAAAGGATTTTATGACCACACACTTACGCTGCTTCCCATAGTATATTCAAAAATGTATCTTACCTGAGGCAGGTGGCAAAGGCTCTACGAGCATTGCGGTGTAAGAAGTGTATGGGGAAGCCTTTAAAGGTGTGTCCGTCTGGCACTGCCCTCCTCACTGCGTCCTGGAACTCCTCATTGCCACAGGACACACCGGTACAGCGCTCCAGCTCATAGGCTGATAAGGCAGAGGACAGCAGGTAGGACAGGTGGTCGTCCCAGACTGTTGCCAGCTCCAGATCCTGCAGGAGAGAGCAGCACAGAGCCCACTGTGGTTAGTAATTCTTCCATTGCAGATTGAGACACAACACCTACCCTGTAATCTTCCAATATTAAGTAAGTATGTAGTAGTGTTGCATTCAATTAAGGGTAAATTACTTAAAAATTAATATGCAATTCTGAACAATATCATATGATCTTAGTTAAACTTCGTCAAATTTTGACACATTTTTTCTGAAATGGGACACTGGGGAGGTTACATGAACATGTCCTGTCATTAGCTTCCCAAGCACAGCACAGTGCAGCACAGGTGATATATATATCAGCTTCAAATGTCCATATCCAGCAGTGTTTTACCTTCCTGTGCTCTGAAACCAGGTAGCGCATCTCCAGCTCCAGCTGGTTGCTGGATGCAGCAGGATCCAGAGAGGGGGCACAGAGTGGAGGCAAAAGGGGCAAAGAGGTTGTTGAGCCAGGGGCACAAACAGACTTCAGAGCCTCCTCACTCATGGCCTTCCACCGAGACTGATTCTGAAGGAGAAAAAGGAGGGAAAGACAGGCATATGTTTGCCCACCACTGATCTGATATAAGCAGCATCAATGATGAAACTAATTTCACCAAACCCATACCAATGAAACAAATGTGAACAGCACAATGATATTTCAGTGGCACTTTCTTCACACTAAACACAACAATAGACCATGATATATATGAGAGTGGTGTTTCCCACTGGTGGCAGGGGTAACTAATAGATGCCATGCTCCTACCTGGAAGTCAAAGACACAAAGCTCCACAGCATCGGACGGTTGGCAATTGGCCAGGAAGGTCTGGTGGTTGAAGACACAGCCCACAGTGCGGTAAGGGGACGAAGGTTTGGGCTGGGGAGCCAGGGCTGGGGCATCTGGGTCTATCGCCTTGTGGAGGTATCTGGCCACACATATGGAACATGAGGCACAAACTTACTGACTAAATGGTTTGCATGATTAAAATGGAACATGATGCACAATTTCAATTGCATCTTTTCAAAATTCTGCTGTATAAACAGATTCAAATGAAAGTACAACAATGAAATATTTAAAAACCTAACAAAGGTCAAAATTTATTAGAAAAAAAACTCAAAACTGTAAAATGTAGACAAAAATGCTTCCGAGATGAAAAGCTCTCAACAACATAAATATATATAAACACAAACACACATTAGAAAATAGACAAACCCAATACATCAAACAATAAACACAATTTCTATTGCTAACTGTAACAAACTCATTCTATATGAAATCAGGTCTTTTTTTGCTAATTAATAATTAATGGACAAAATCCCAGAACTGGATTAAAACCAGAATATAAGCAATTGTTCCTTGGCCCAAAGCCTGGCCACCAAATTCCATGAAAATCCATTCATTGGATTCTGAGATCTCCTGCTGACAAGCACACTAAGAATGTCTCTAAAGTAAAAACAAAAAACCCTGTTCAAATGATTTCTTTTGGCTACAGCAGTTAGAGGGAAACTGTTGTAAATCTGGAGGGAGATTTCCCCAAAAATGCACACACGTCTGTATATGAAACATGGCTTTTCTCCCTCTTCAATGTTAAAAGTACCCACATCTATAACATGCCGCTTTACTACACATGACCAACATGTTCTAACTACTTTGAGAGCGTCACTGTGGGACAGGGGAGAGGTAACTGTAGAATAAGAAAAAAGTCTGACCTGTGTGCTGTCAGGCTCTCCCAGAAGGTAATGCTGCCATCAGTGCCGCGGGTCAGGACCCAGGTGTGTGGCACTCCCTTGGCTTTGGTGCCCACACACACATATGCATCCAGGCCAAAGCCCAGCAGGAGGCTGCACAGCAGGGTGGCGTGGTCTTCACAGTCCCCCTGGGGAAGACACACAGTGCTCAGCTCCTCGTCAAAGGTGTGGAAACTAAAGTATGTTAACCATGTTTAAAATTGTCTTTACATTAATCGAGACTGATACACCTATACTTAACCCTTATACTTTAAATTACACCTTTGTCAGTTGCACTTTCGAGAGCAACAGGATTATTTTGTGGTTCACTTTAGGTCATGCACCTCTGAAGCTCCAAAGTTGCAACAGATTCTTTTAATCCTGGTCAAACCTCTTAAAGCAATTAGCCTCTTGAGCTCTCTCCATTCAATGAGTTCCAGCTGAACACTCCAAAATCTTGTGAGTGAACCTTGGAGCTTATATTATTTTGTTACATACTCTGTTCCAAAAGGTCAAGATTTATCTTCCAAGCTCAATGAGGATCTTTGTTTTTCTTGGAAGCAGAGCACAGAGCAATAATGTATGATGCAATATTAAAATCTTGAAATATTACAGATATTACAACTTTTATCTCAAAATATCTTGACTTACTCTTAAAATATTAAAGTTTTTTTTCTTGAAATACTGCAACTCTTACCTTAGATAGATATTAGATATTAGAAGATATTATGACTTATCTGGAGATATCGTGACTGTTATTTCAAGTGTTATGACTTTAATCCTCAAACACTAAAACTTTTATCATTTATCAACATTAAAATATTACAAATGTAATCTCTAAATATTACAATTTTTCCTGGAAAGATTATGACTTGTGTATCAAGATAGTACTAGTTTATAAAGTCATTTTTGGGACAAAATTATAATTTACACTGTGACGGCGCAGTGAGTTGTTCTCAGTGCATTGTTTGCCTTTCTCAGAAGTGTTGAAGAGGCCTGAACTGAGCAAGAGACTCCTCCCACTGCTGCCTCTGCTGATGTGTGATGGCTCGAGCTACAGGCAAGTCAGAATGATAGATGTTCCCCAGAAGTGCTAATATGGACGGCAGCATCAGAACAGGCTGGGGACTGATGAGGCTAAATTAATTTTCCCCGGAATGAAACTCATAAATCACAGCTGACAAGGGCCACTTTGTAGGAGTGGTGTCTTGTCTATCTTGCCAGCCACTCACAGAGGAGAGGCAGGAAACATTTATCCTGTGGTGGTCTGGGAAATTCCGTGCTATTTATTTGGGGGATGAAAATGCATCGGTCAGTCACCTTGGAATGAATCCTTCTTACTTGGAAATGACACAATCAGCTGTACTCAGAAACGGAGTCAGTGCACATGCTGCTGAACCACGTTTATGTGACACTTCCTGAACAAAAGCTTCCTCGTGACATTAATTCATAACATACTTGATGGTCAGTTGGGTCAGACTGAGGTTATATAGTTCTGGGGGTGATATAAGAGAGATATCTAGCTGTGCATCTATGACACAGGGGTGTGGTTATATGTCAAATTTAAATAGGGGTTTAAATGGTTAAGTATGAAACAATACAGTCTATTTGTAATTTCAGGTTTAACCACACCACAAACCCCCAGGTCACTGATAGGGATTGTATTATTCAAACCATGCATCTATGTTGTGAATGTGATTTTATGATTAAATTCCTACTTGAGCAACGTTCTGGACTCTTTGTTTAAGTAACGTCTTCATTACCGCTGGATGTTTTTGTCATGACTGTCATGACCCTATCATGCAATCATGCTCTTCGTCAATAAATATGAATCTGAAATGAAAGTGGGAAACCGATGTGCTACATGGTTATAGTGTCATATTAGACAATTATTTTTCTTAGACAAGATTCTAGCACGCTGCAGTGGAGCAACTCAGGAGAGGCTGGGAAGCAATCCAAGAATAGGTCTCAGTGTTGGTTGGAAAAACTCACAGGTCATGGCCTGTGATGAGATCAGTGGAGACATCGTCAGGCTGGATTTTATTCATCTGTGTTTGACCAGAGAAAATATTATAGTACGTGTGGTGTGGATGAAAATTTATGACCTGATGTAAACGACAGGAAAGATACGGAGACTGTCCAAAATGGTTTTTCTAATTTAATACTCAGTTTTGTTTATCTCCACTTAATGACTACAAGTTAACAAACTAAATGATTTGAGGCACTGTGTTAGAGAGTTACAGTTGCAGTATGTGATTGTGATGATTGTGTGAAGGGCTTTGAGAACACAACACATGCTATTTTTGAAATGGAAAAAACTGAGTTTAAGTCATTTGTCTATTAAGTCTATTGATGATAATAATGATAATGAAATAGTTCAAACGAAGACTGACGTTAATATCCTGTTATCTCCATCTGTCATAAACAACGTACAAACATATGTGCTCCATCGAAGTAATATTATCGTCTTTGGAAAAGATTTATTCATTAGCAGTACAGCACTTTTAGATTTGTTCAAACCATTTATACAGAGCAAAGCAAAGATTATTGTAGAAGTAACAAAAAGACTATTAAAGAGATGCCAAATGGAGAGTTTGGATGATTGCCCTGTACTTACTCAAAGACAGTAAATCACAAACAAGATAGTAAATCACAAAAAGCAATAACAAAGCTGACACTTCCTGAAACATCTAACTCGACTGGTCAGAAAACACATGGTGTAACCAGAACCAATAAAGATAAAAATAAAGATGTCTTCCACATCCTTTGATATATGGGATTTATTTCTAATGTGTGAATAGATATATAGTAAATAAATGTTCCTGTGGATCTGAATGTTAAGTCAAAGACTCAGCTAGGTGAATGATGACATTTTACAAACTCAAGATTTATTTCCATTTAATACAACTAATGAAACATGAACCACTTCATGAGAAACAGTGGAACTGCCAGTTTATCCACCTCTGACAGTAAGGATCTATAAATACAGTAAGTGCATTGTCTTCTGAGGCCTGTTCTCCTTACCTTCCCTCTGCACAGGAAAGCCATTAATGTGCACCACTGCTCCTGCTTGCCTCCTCCTCCTCCCACCACCGGGGCTTTCTCGTTGGCCAGCAGGCTGACGAAACGGGCCGCCTGTCGAGGACTCTCCAGCAGCCGGCCAGCCCGGAGGACCCGCACATAGGAACACACTGGTCTACTGATGCCATTCTCATCCTGCATAATGCACAGACACACACCCAGAGGTAAAGAGACAGCGGGGAGCTAAATATGAATTTGAGGAGTTCAGGATTCAATAACCCTTAAACTGGTTATGAATATGACAAGTCCTCCTCCATTAACACACTAAACCAGTGCATCAGTGGCAAACTGCAGATAAAATTAGGTTGCTCTGAGGAACTCCCTCACCAGTGTCTGTGTATACATGTAACACTACCCTATTCACTCCATAGGTTTATTGTGAACCTGCCTGGATTTGGGAAAATGTCCTGAAAATGGAGCAAACAATGTGACATAAAGGTTAAGATTTCAGACGAACCTGTGCAAATATCTTGACCATTTTGGATTGGTGTGATGGTCGAATCTCAAGGAATTCCCTCCACCACTGTTTGGCATAAACCAAGAAGAGCCTCTCCTTCTCTGCCGTCCTCTGCCGCTCCAGTGATTGCTGAATGAGAAACATACAGTGACGTCACATACTAATTATAGAGCTTTGATGTTTCTTGTTCAATGCTGCCTTCATATCAACTCTCGGGAATATCGATCCTTAACAGCATTCTGTTGTACTGATCCACTATTAGTTCACAGTGGTTTATTTTGCTCATGAATGATGAAGCAGATGAATAAACAGGAAACCAGCAGACAGAGGTGAAGAGAGTCCGGCGTGCTGACCTGTGTGCTGATGATATCGCTGCTCAGAGTCTCTGTGAGGGGAGGGTACAGCTCCAGACTGACTGTCAGAACACCTGCTGGGACTTTACATTCACTCCCTGATGACACGCACACACACACACAAACACACACACACGCATTTTAAAAAACATTATACTGCTAGCAGAGCCTTACTAATATTAATAGACAGACTTAACTGTTAATATTTCGCAGCAGTAATTCTCAGCCTGAGGGCTAGAACCACTCCATGGGGTCATAAGATCATTAACGAGACAAAATGAGAAGAAAAATACAGTTTTGCTCATTTTATAATTACTTTCCTCTGCTCTTTGCTTATCTCTTGTAAATACTGCAGACAGTTGCATCTTTTGGCCTCTAACAATTTTCAACATAATTCAATGAAGAAATCTCTTAGGTTGTACCAATGTTTTACAGCTTAACACGTTTAACCATTGTGAAGAAAAATATGTTTGACTGCAAAATGCTTTGAGTGTAGCCAGGAGGATCAGCTACCAACAGAATGTATCCCTTTACAGTTGTGCAGTTCAGATCAAAATAAAGGCCATGTTCAAAGATGGGTGTGGTCTGACCTGTAAGTACTGAGTTCTCATGTAATAACGTATTAATGACTACCGAGTACTCACGGGTCAGAAAGTCATCATGTTGAGGGGCGTCTCAGCCGGTGTGATCTCATCGCAGGATGGCCTCGAGTCCGCTTTTTTTTTTAGGTTTTTTTTTTTTTTTTAAAAGATTAAAGACTAAGCTGAGGGTGTCACGCTTGTAAATTACCAGCGACCTTAAAAGATGCTGGAGCTTTTCCTGTCAGACTTTTTGATTTATGTGTAAGGATTATTTTTGACTATGAAACCAGTTTTGATTCAGTGTGAGTTCCCATGATTTTCCTGAGATTCATACTCTGTGTTTTCTCCTCTGTAACTCCCTCTTGGAGCCTCAGACTGCAGAAAATGATTTCACCACACAGACCATATACTTAATTTACAGTTTTACAGATGACTGTAAATGAAGCTCTTAATCTCTACAGTTGAGAGCTAAGAACAACAAATGTAGTTGATTGGTAGCATTGTTGCTTATTGTGTCATACACTAACACAGTACAGGCACAGTAAAAACAGCAAAATAGGAAATTTATAGTGTAATTCAGACACAAGACAGATGTGTCAACAAACATTTTGTAAACAAAATCATCCCAATTACACAGCCTCAGATGCACCAGATGACACAAGCTGTTCCCTTGTAGAATGACTTTACAACTTTTTTGACCAACAGTGCAACAGTATTAAAACAGCAGCTGGTCACTTATATACATGTGATTTTATTGGTACAGAATACCATACCGTGTGCACAGCTGCATTCAGGTACATTAGCTGCACAATCAGGAAAGTTTCATGTCTCACTGCAATGAAAGGCTTTATTTGTTATTAGATTTAGGTGAAGCCCATTTAATGTTTTATTGCTTATTGTATGAAAATTTAAGGGTTTTACTTTTTAGTAAATCATCTCACATCTGATCAGTTGTTCTGGTTGACTAATTACAAAAACTTGACTTGCGTTTTAAGAAGGGGGCGTTTTGTGGCAGCTTTTATTGGTGAAGCTTGAAAGAAGAGAAAAAGTGTTTTTTGTTTCCAGTGTGGTGTAATCCAACCCAATGTTATATCGCAGAAGTTTTATTTTCTAATAAATATTGTTTTACCACTGCAGCTGTTTTTTTGCTCCCTTCTATGTCCATCTGCACTGGGCATTGGTTTGCTGAGCCACTATAGACAACTTTACCAATGAACTGCATTCACTACTCTTATCTCTCAACTGTAGCAATGATACATTAAAAATAGTCAAATAAAATGTGTAATTCAGGAATCAGCATCACTCTTGTAATTAGTGCAGCAGAATCACTCCTCCTCACCAACTCCCATCAGCTCTACAGCAAAGCAGGTCTTTCCACTAGGCGAGCTGAGGACTGTCCTCCAGTCCAGGAAGTACGATGAGACCAGCGTTGTGTCACTGGAGGTGTCTGTCTTGATCATAACCAAGTGAACTGGGTCACACATAGACAGCATGGTGGTCACATCTGCCATTTTACTGCCCTCTCCTGCAGTGCCAAAAGCAATGACATGCATAGGTGGGTTAAAAGCAGAGGTTTGCAACACTTTCAAAATAATATACGTCTAGCAAACGTGAGAAAAGTGAAAAACTCAGTGTAGATAATGTCTAAATCAACGTGATACAACAGTGTATATCACTGGAAGCTGACTGACACCAATGTTGCAGATTTATAAGTACCTATGCCGTCTCTGTGAATCTCTAAGAGGAAGCCCTCTTCCAGGTTGGGTTCACAGGCACAGGGCACTGGCTTTGAGCGAAACCTCTGGTTGCGGAAGTGCAAGTAGAGTGTGAACGTAGAGCACACCTGACCAGGTAAAGGCTCCGGCTCCTGGAGGTGCTCCAGGAAGGCCTTACCTCCAAGCACTTGGAGATACAGGCACCGCCTTGATGGGTCAATACTAGCTGAGAGACAGAAAAGAATGTCTTCACTTCACTGTTCAAACAGTAACAAGGATATTAATCCATTTTGTAGCTAGCACGTTCAAAACTATAGGGAGGTGTACTCAACTGCACAACACAAGAAAATACTTGCAAAGAGGCAGAAGCACTTCGACATTTATCCAGCACAGACTTTGTTCCAAATATAACTTAAAGAATAAATCAAAATACATTATATAAAGACAGTAAGTGTCAAAAGAACAACTACAGAATTCAATATAGAATATATAACAACGCTCATGTGTTCACTTTGACAGGATATTCTGAATTTTCTACTTTCAAACTGTACTACATTTTACAATTCCAGGGGCCTATTTGTTTGTTCACCTACTTTTGTAGATTTGTATTATTTATGTGCACCCATATAGGGTTTCGCTGTTTGAAGTTTGAAGTTTTACAATTTTTTTTAAGGCTCTGAAGAAGGCAGGCTCATGTCAAAAGGTCAGCTCATGGAATAAAGTCTGTCAAAGTGCTCCTGCCTCTTTGCAACTATTTTTGCTTGGCTGCCCAGAAGTACTAAAATTAAATAGGGCATGCAAGTTAGTAAATAGTAAATGATGTTTCTTACATTTCTTCAGATGAGTAACGTCTTTATCAACAAAGTGAGTAGCAGGCTTCGGGGGTGATCTTGTTTCTGCATCTGTGGCTGCTTCCTATCCAACATGACATAAGTACAGAAGATTCAGTGGGTGACTGAATTGATACATTGGAAAAACTGTTATCTGGATCTAGGTTCAAATTAGTATTTGCTTTTGACATTCAGCTGGGAAAGCTCTATTTCAATTTTGAATCAGCTGAATTGTAGTTAATTGCCTGGTCCACCTGGGTAAAGTGTAGGTCCTTCATCACATCATCTATGATGCCCCTGCACTGCAAAGCACGAAGAAAATCTGCCTCAGACAGCGATCGATGTGCTGGGCCTTGATCATCCCTCACAGTGTCAGCCAGCACCTCCCGGATCTTCCCATGGATATCCATCTGACCAAGCAAAGAAAACTGAATTAACACCTCATTTCCATTTATGCTACAAAGGCTACATTATTGGCACAGAACTTATTAAACGTGGTTTATTGGTGCTTTGTATTAAAAATATGACACAACGTGTGTGACCTTTTGTCAAAAAGCAAACAGATGTTATTTCGCTAGAGGCTTACTCCTTTCAAGACACAAAATACACGTAACATTTAAACTATTACAGCATTACAGTACGGAACAGAAAGGTTTTAATAACGCCAACAGGTACAGAAATAAAAGCTGGCTTCTCCAGTTTGCTCACCTTGCGCAGATGGTTGTGAATGATTTGCTTCAGCTCTGAAGCTTTCTCTGGAGGCAGAGACATTGCAGCTGATGAGCTTCAACCTTAAACACCTAGCGATACGGTACCACACAATAATCAACTGTGTTTGTCCTGGTTTAGCTATGTTTGATACGTGTAGTCGTTTGTCATTTGTAACACACTATACAGTCTATGGTAACACAACAACATTTCTAATCCTGACAGTCACAACTGCCTGTTCAAACTGTGGCGGAAAAGCGAGCCTGAAGGCGGCTGTACTGGTGCCTGATAACGTCTGTGGGCAAACCCGGTTCCTCAGCAAGCCTGCTCCGGGACAAGGGAACACACGTCGAGCGGACTATCACTGAGGAGATACTTCAACCTAGGGGACACACCTTTTACTTTTACTTAATTTTGGTTGAAGGAATAATTGCTATTTTTATTCAGGAATTGCATTGGCTACCCTAATTGTCGTCAACATTCGATTTGCAACAACAAAAAAAGATCCTCTCTACAGCACAGGACCCTTTTGTAGTTCGATTTCGTGTTTGGGTCAATGGGCACCCAACCAAAGACACTTTACACAGCACATACACCGTAGGTACTCTGCACGGTCCCTGACCCGAGCGTCCAGCGACCCCCTCCGCGGTGACACTTCCATCTTAGACCATCTGACTGCGCCCGCTCCACTCCGAGCCTTTGCTGTCAAATCAGCCAGTGTTGCACTACAAAGACAGTTAGATGTTTCCCGTCTCATTCTTCAACTGAAATATAGCATTTCTCTAAGTAGTCTTTCTGTACTATTCAGACAAGAGGAAAAAATCTGCGTTGTTCCTTTTCTTGGCACGGTTAACCTCAACCGACCAACACTGCACTTCATCTAGCCCTGTGTTCATTGTGTGCTGGAACTCATGTCCACAGCTGAGAATAACGCGTCCATTATTTACTGTATTCCAATTTCACATTGGCTCCTTTTAGCTCCGTGATAAGTCGATGTTAAGGGGATAACCCCGCATCTCGCGGGTAGCCCTGTCTCAGGTCAGGGGTCAGGGGGCCCCAGGCTACAGCCGCGGTTTGGACTGTGCTCATGTGAAAACTTCTGTGGCCTGAACCAGAGGGAGATATTAGCCCCAGGCTAAGTGCTGTGTGAGTAGCATATTTTAGTGGGCAGCTTCATACAACAGGTGTTTCCTCTAATACATACACCAGTGCCATCCCACAGACATGAGAAAATACAATTACTTAAGTAGTCAATATGAACAAGACGTCTTCTCGAAATACTGGATCAATACCTGGAATCCACCTCTAGTCTGGCTGTGGGTGGAGACAGTAGCTCTGCTTTACTGACACCGATTAAAGAAAAAACACAAGCAGACAAGCAGGGTTAAGTAAAAAAAAAAAAGATGAATGTTTTATTTTAATCAGTATTTCATGTTTTGTTTTTTGTTTTTTTTCAAAACACCATCTATCATGTTCTCACTGCAGCTCAGCAATGTATAAAACTCCCCTGAAATCTTATGTGGAAACAAGAATGAATGGAATGTTATGGTCAAACATAGCCTATCTTTTCTGGGTTAAATGAGTAAAAGCCATGTCCAACAGTGGTAACCAGCCAATCACTAACATGTCATTTCATGTCAGGAGTCAATACATGCTAATTCACATTTGATGTGCAATCAACTCTGATACAATTTATTTTATCACACCTCCAGTTACAATAAATCGATCAATGTAATATTACTCATGTTGTGTGGGAAACAGCTCATGTGAACCTTTTTCGTCACTGATCATGCTCTGAAACCTTGGAGCACACCTTTTTCCATTTAACTCACTTCAAGGCACATTAAAGCTATCTCAAACCAGAAAACAAGCAGGTACAGACACGTCTGCTATCACTCCAGGTGCCCTGCTCCATCTTCTAAATTGCACTACTGTAGCTTTAGATTGTTCCCAGTCCACTGAAAACCAATTTGGTGATACTATGGGTTCAAATTAAAAAGTCATATGCAATGCAAAGGTGACTAGTATTATTTTGTAATTCAGGTGTCAGTTATTTCAAAGCTCCAACAGAACATACATTCCACATAAAGGGAGTACAATTAGACAGCTTGCCTGGCTGGTATTTTAATAAAAATGGACAGCTTTCCTTTGGTTTCCTAAAGTGGGATAACCTGAACACACATGAACCCATCCAGTGGGTGAATAAACACATTAAGCTGTGAGGGACCTCACAGCCTCTATGATCCATGTGACAACCAAAACCTATGGAAAACATGTGCTTATTTAACAGAAAATTAAAGATTAACATTCCAGCAGAGTTTGAAACATATTAGGATGCCCTGCTAAATGTGAATGGAAGAACAAGTGGTGCTCGGGTAAACCTTAAATGCATGCATGAAATGCAAATTTCATTACAGAAAAACAAACAAAAAAATCCCATAGCTGACCTGTGGAATCTTCCTACATATCTATGGTAGGATGGCAGGATGGACAGTCACAACACACATCCTTTTGAAATGCAATATGTAAAACATGTCCACAGATTATCAACACACACCTGACCATTACAAATAAAGAATGCAAAAATAAACCTGTCAGAATATTTTTTTTCATTGTACTGCACCTTTAGTAAGTTTCTTTCAAAGCCATTTGCTATGATACAGTACATTCATCAACAGTGACAAGAAGGATAGGGAAATTAAATCATCGTGCTGGCACCAAGATCCTGAGATGTTACTATTTTTGTTAAGATCTTACATGAAAAATATACACACCCATTTGATCTAGCGCTCCTGCATTTTGACCTTTAAGAAATAAATACCCTCAGTTATGAACATCTTATCATCTAAATCTGCTAAGGGAAGTACCTAAACCCAGGTACTGGTGCAAAGTAAGAGTCAGTTGTAAGGGACCCAGAGTGTTTCACTGGGAGTACATCCAGCAAATGAGCAGGCCAACGGCCAAAGCTGCCCCAGCACCAACATTGAGCAGGACGGGCCTCCAGTACAGCCACTTCTCTCGTTTCCTCTCTGAGTCGGTCAGTCTCCGTTTCATCTGCTGGACCTTCTGTGCAGTGCTTGCAATCCTCTCCTCACGGTGTCGCTTTCTAACACTGAAATAAGAATCAGTTTAAAGGGAAGCAGTCAGAAAACAACAGTGTGAAAAACACAGCAGTATCATTCACAATGCCACCACTCTGACATGTCTGAGGTCTAAAAGTAATGGAATTTTAGAACAGAGATGGGAATTAAGGTATTAAACTGAGCTTAGATAGTAAGATGGTACTCACCGAGTAGTCCAAAGCAACTAAAATGTTTTAATTTTTCAACAACTGTGTCTTTTCTTCACAGTGAACCTGACAAAATTGACTTTAAGAAGTTCTGAGATGTGTCACTTACTGCCCAGAGTGCTCATCCACATTGTGGTCGTGGCTGTCTGGCTCTGTAACCAGCAGGTGGTCTCCTGAGGAAGCCTGCAGATCCAGACAGGGTGCTGGCTGGCCGTTCGGCCTGCTGTCGTTGAGGTGAGGTCTTGGTGGAGGTGGTGGAGGGGGCAGATCTGGCTCCAAGGGGAGGGTAGACCTGGGTAGCACTCTCTGTTTGTTTTGTTAAAGGGGACAAGACACACAAACATGAAATTAAGTTCCCCCAGCTCCCAACTTCTGACAGAGAGAAGAAAAATTTAAATTTAAATTTAAAATTTAATCTGCTGACAGTGAAAAGCAATGAAAATATTTTTACTACCCAATACATTTCCTCTACACTTAACAATCCATCTTTTGATGACCACAATGGGTTTTCTTTTACACATTTTTAGTTCAGTCTCCCCTTCTGTTCCTGAGTTTCAGCACTGAATAATGGCTACAAGTGTTTGTGCAGAACATTATTATGTCACAGTGAAGCTGACCTTTGACCTTTTGGACATAAAATGTCATCATGTCATCATTTTATTTTATTACATATTCGCGTTAAAGCGTATCATAATTTGTGTATGAATTCTGGAGTTATGGCTAAAACATGTTTTGTGAGATTAGAGAGACCTTTGACCATCAAATTCTAATCAGTTCATCCTTAAGTCCAAGTGGACATTTGTGCCAGATGTAATGAAATTCCCTCCTGGCATTCCTGAGATATCACATTCACAATAATCAGACTGACATGAGGTCACAGTGACCTTTGACCACTAAAATCTAATCAGTTCATCCTTGAGGTTAAATGAATGCTTGTACCTAATTTGAAGACATTACCTTAAAGCGTTCCTGAAATATCGCATTCATGAGAATGGGACAGTTTAGATGTAACAGTGGCCTTGACCTTTGACCACCAACACCTAATTTGTTCATCCATGAGTCTAAGTAAATTTAAGCTCAGTTTGAAGAAATTCTCTAAAATCATTCCTGACAAGTGACTGAGCTACCTGTGCTGCTGAGCTGTCTGTCAGGATGAGCTTGGCTCCCTCGATGACAGCCATGTAGGAGAAGCGAAGCTGGTCGGGGGTCTGGATCAGGCCCATGCGGTATTCCCTCATGTCCAGTAGCACCTTCTGTATGTCCACTGATGATGGATTCTTCGACTTGTCCATCTGCAAAACAGATCAACGTGTATAGAATACAACTTAAAAGACCACACAGTTAAGCCTATGCTTTCACTAAATACTGAAAAAAAAACACACACACACACACAATTTTTATCAATCATTTACAATTATAGGGGAAGCAACTAATAAAAAAGCATCCATGTGAATTTTTGTGAAATTCAGGTCATGATAACATCAGTGAACTCATTTGTTTAGTTTCCCAACTGTTTACCTACAAAAGGATTTCTGTCTTAGCTTTCATTTATTTAAGACATCAGAACTTACAAATTAATAAAGTACTTTTCAATCTATCCAGGCCTGCATGGAAGAGTAGAAAGTTCAGAGTTATTCATTAGACATGGGGAAAAACTCATGAATGGCAAAAAAGACATTTCAAAGGTATTCAGTGACACCTGTCATTTCTGCTTCAATGCATACAATATTAAAACAGGCTTTATGCATTTTAGCAGAATATCAACATGCCACTTTTGCAGCTATCACCAAGTGTGATCACAACAGGAGCATCTCATCTTACTCTCCTGCCAAAACTTGAACCTCTTGAACAATGTTTTAACTCTATTTAATTTCAGGCAACATTTCCCTTCAATGATAACTGTATTTGGTAACATTCCTCCTTCCTGTCCTTACCAGCACAAGACAGGTGTCTACCAAGGCGAAGGTCCCTGAGCGTCCAATCCCAGCACTGCAGTGCACCACTGAGGGCCCATGCTCTGGACTCAGCGAGCCAAACTCCCGAACCTTGAAGAGGAAGTTGAGGAAGGAGGCGGGAGATTCCGGGACGCCAAAGTCAGGCCACGTGGTGTAGTGAAAGTGGTAGATCTCCCTTGACTCCTCAGTCTACGACAGAAAACATGTGATGTTGGCCATTATGAGGAATTGCATAGAATTCTGCGTGACTGGGGAGATTTGTCAGGAAAGCATCACACACACCATGAAATCACTGCATTTATCGTGTCCTTGCATTTAGACTGAGATGCTGGAAGAAAGGTTAAGTAATGTAACTGCAATAAAGCAATCAAAAGAAGTTATTTTAGTAATGGATTGCAATAAACAGACACATAGCAGTTTTCAGCATACTAAATACTGGACCACTCCAGATTCTTAAAAGGTTATGTTATCTAATAGTTTCCCTCCCATGCTCACCTTTGTGTTTCGCAGTTCTAGCACTCGGATTGTGTAATAAGATTGGTCCTCCTCTGAAAGTAGCCTGACGACGAACCCTGTGTCTGTGAAAGACATCTGTAGCTCTTCTGTGGTTGGCCAGTACTGTGCACACTTTTCCTGTTAAGACAGAATCAATGAAGTCAGTCTTGAATAGGAAGCCAAATGCTGTGAGCCCTCTGAAGGGTTTGGTGACTGAAGCATTTATCAATCTTTATCAACACCAAAATACCAGTACTAGTGTAAAGAAATGTTCTTTACATAAACAACACATCTAATAATTTTATTTATCCATTGGGTCATTACAGTCAACAGGTTTTGGGTAAGTTTGTAATGTGGCATTGTGAAAAAGTACAGCACGGTATGTTTGCAGGCATAAATTTAAGAAAACCAGCCTTCCATCATTAGTGTAGCATCTCTGATCAGATCCTCTTTGTACTGCAAGTTATATTTGACTTCAAAATTTTACCTCAAGAACAAGAAAGACTAATTTTCCGGTGAAACTGATGAACAGAACTCTCAATGGGATTTTAGTGTCGCAAATAAAACCAAGTTTAAAGGGACAGATCAACATTTTGGGAAAGATAGTTAAAGAAAATAAACATAGATTTATTTTCTTGTTGACACTGCAGACACTGTTCCCTTCAGACAGGGCCAAGCTAACTGTTTGCCCATTTCCAGTCTTAATGCTAAGCTAAGCTAACTGGCTGCTGGCTCAAGCTTCATATTAAATGGATACAAATCTCAGCAAATTAACATACTTCCCAAAACATCAAAGTATTCTTTCATATATTAAGAGATTTAGCTTCATTGGACCAATTCACTGGGGACAAATCAGCATAGAGAATAAATGCAAAATGCTCTGTGTTGTAGAAACATCTACAGCTAATGATCGTGTCTTTGTCTAAAACTTTTGTATAAAACAGACAAGAGGGAGATTGATGATGTGAATGAATGGTAATCAGGTGCCACAATCCACTCACAGATCCCTTTTCAATAACTCTGTTGAGCATTATAACAGCTTTGGAACACTGCTCCCAAACCATCAGCCAGAAATGACCACAGGTATTCCTCAAAGGCCCCTGTGGAAGAAAAAAGAAAGAAAGGCACATAGCAAAAAAAAAATCAAATTAATATCAAAGCTCAAAGAACAACAAAGTGAAATCCTGCACATTCTCCTTCAAATGGCCCACAGATTTCTTCTGTGTTTACTCATGTACATAGTGTCATTTACATTGCCTATACTCCACCATACCTGAGAAAGAATATAAGCTCTTTGGGCTTCCTCCATCATGACTAAACTTGCATTGATGTAGTCATTTTCAGAGTTTTCAAGTTTTACTCGACTGTGATCATCTGAATCCAGAAGGGAGATGACAGAGAAATTACAAATAACAAAAATGTCATTCACAATAATAAAAAATTACATTAACAACCTTATTTGTCATAAGACTCACATGGGCTGACATCTCTGTAGCGGTTCAAATTCCGATTCACTGGAAGTTTAGCCACTTTGTAAGGATATTCACTGGCTTGGTTACGGATCTCCTGTTGGAGACAAGAAGACGCGCGGAAAGTTAATGTGCATCTCTTTAAGTTGATTAATGCAGCAACATCAATGGAAGACATGTTGTTGACAAAAGGCATATGACATACACCTCCTGCCTGACAGGGGTGGTGGCAAGTAATACTGACAGCATTCATGTAAATATTACACAAAGAAATAAAAGGGCTCAAATACAGTATGTCATTTGTACTGTATTAATTGGAACTGTCATCTGTATTGCTCTGCTCTCATTTGTCAACCTGTTGTATTGTGCGCTGCCGTTTTTACTACGTATAGTTTCCAATGTTTTTAAGTGACAGCTCAACAGAAACAGTTTTACTGATAAAATAAAAGCGTGTTTAAAAAAAAAAAAAAAAAAAAAAAAAGATGTCAAATAGGCTCAACACTTCAGTAAACATGAGGACAAGATAAGCATTTCCACTTCTCATCATGTACAAATGTCACTCTGAATGGCTGTATTGTTTTAAATTTTAAGTGCTCCATCAGGATAATTTATCTGGCTACTTTAACAAGATAAATACTATCTCCTCACGTATAGACTGTTTATGCTGTGGCACCAGTATTTTAAGGTTGAGTGTCTCTCTATAACTTCCAATCAGGGTAACTTTAACTAAACATCTCCGGTTACATGCTACCCCGCAGCTACTAACTGCACATCACGGGCTCATTGTCAAAGTTAAACCGGAACTGCAATATTATAAACTATGTGATGTGCTCTCTTGGACCGCTGGTGGTAAAACACATGCGCTTTTCTCTGGAAGTCCTGATGAATTCTCAGAAACTGCGGCTGACGTCTGCTAGCGTCAGCAAGCATTAGCTAACCTCAACTGTGAACACTGTGCCGCTGCACGTTTTCTAGCTACAAGCTTTCTAGCTACGGAAGTCAGCGACCACTAGCGCGGATTTCTAATTTCCCATTCGTCTTCACCAAGTGCTAAGCAACAAATATATATGTATAAATAACCTTTAAACCACGTGTTGTAGTCTATACGTTAACACGGTTGAATGTGTCACCCTAAAAGTCACCAAATACTGGGATAAGTGTCTAGCGGGGCTAGCTATTAACTTAGCTAGCTAAGTAAGTTAGCAACCGATCGTCATAGAAACACGAGAGGCCCAGTGTCCGGACTTACATTGTAAAGGTTTTGCCATCTCCCGGACGAATCAATGTCTTCAAATTCTTGCTCCATCATATCGTAATTAGTGCCCCGAGACAGTTGCTGGACAGTCACACAGTGTTTGCAGCACCGTTCACCAAGTTACTCCTTTCTGTCAGCCATGTAAACAGCAGTCTGTGTAATCCTGGGGATCCCTGCGGGAAGTCTGCTGCTCCTGCACAATGCTGCATGCACTCTGACTGACTTGGGTTGCCAGTTATGTGTTTATCTCAACGTGCCACACGAAATAATTCCGGCCACTTACTGCTGTGTGGATGTTTATTTATATTTGTCGGCATTTTTTAAAGTACACAGAGTTTTAATTATGATAGCTCGTTAGTTGAAGCTAACCAAAATAATTTTTTATATAAATAATTTTTTGTTTTGATATAATACAGAAGGAAATAGAGTAACAAACAAATTAGCGTACAATACAAAATAAATATTTTAGAAACATGTTTGTTCCCACTCCTCCAGTGTATAAATGTTCGTTATTAGTGTCGATATAATTGAAGAATAAATATTTTACTAAACCTGGCAACCCCGGTGGCAGGGAAGTTGACCAAAAATGTAACATAACAATGTTACATCATTTTAATATGACAGCTATACGTGTTTATATTTATAATACAACAATCCCGTTGCTGTTCATTTAGACATGACAAGTTTCAACATGAACGTTATCACAAAGTACCTCAAAAGATGACTTACTTACAATTAGTGTAAATGCGCCCCTCTGTGGTGAAGATAGGTGCAGAAGTCAACAGGTAGCAGCAAGAGCAAGGAGCAGTTAGATGAGGAGTTATGTGTCAGTGGATGAGAATGACATGGATTGCTAAATTCTTCATTTTGTTTTATGGTCTGCAGTAGAATGCATAGCTTCTTTTCTCCGCAAGAACCTAAGCAAGTCACTCAAAAGGGGAGAGCACATCTGGAAGGGATGAGCTGGGGTATTAGTTATTTGGAGGATCTGGTAGGAGAGGAGATATCAACATTTATCAATACAATATGGAGCTTGAACATTTGCCAAAAGAAGAGAAACACTTGATTGCTGTCCCTTTATAAAAACCTAGTAAATAGCAAATGAATCTGGCTCTTATTGCCCAGTTTAACTTACAGCTGTATTATGTAAAATAATGGAATGCATGGAGACTAGTACATATACTGGAGAAACAGGGATATTTTAGCCCTAGATGGGGCTATATCATGTGTGGTTGATGGGACCCCCCTGAGGGAAGTATAATCAGCCCAGTTTTATTCATTAGCAACAACCATTGGATAAAATAGTGACATGAGCAGAGGAATAGGGGTTTAGAAATTTCTGTGGAAAAGTCAAATTCCTGGTTTGAGGAGAGAATAACATGGACGGTGCATGTAGAGAAGACAGCTGCAGAAAATCATTCATGTCCTATGAGGTCTGGTAGGAACTGACTTTGGAGTGGACAGTTATCATACTGGACAGCAGCTTCCTCTGTTCCAAAGAAGCTGGATGTAGTACAGGCTAAAGCACTTACAATATGTGGTGGAGGTTTTAGAACAACACTTATTAATGCTCTTATAATTGAACTGGGTGAAATACCAGTTAACCCTTTCCTAATGCTTGGTGGGGGAGCACTAAAGTTTCAGGGAAGGGGTGGAAAAGTAAGGAGGGGGAGTTAAATACATTTACTACCACAGGAAGTGGTAGTAAAAGATGTGTCGATGTCCATAGACGTCCAAGATGTGGTTTTTCCAGATTAGACCTAATTAGAGAAGAAGGACGTGTGTGATCCTGTGACTTTTAACTAAAGTCACAGGATCACACACGTCCTTCTTAAAGAAAATTTGCAGATTTGAAACAGATTTACACTGATGACTCCAAGAATCAGAGCAATGACGTACTGCAATAGGAATAAACATTCCACATCTCCAGATATAATAGTGAAAGTAAATATCAAATCATGTGTCAGTCTTCACTGTGGAGCTTGTGCCAACCTTGTGGATACTTGGGTGAGTGGAGGGAGTTAGACCAGGAAACATATAATTATATGGTTTCCCACTGAAGAGTGGGAAAAAGTGGCACCAGAGCAGATGTAATAGTTGAAACCTTGACTACGTTGGGGAACACTGCTGGATTGTTCTTGATCCCATTGCACGTAAGAGAAGAGTCCAGGGGAAGGGATTAGATCTGTGAGTATTGTATGGAAGGGTCGAGTGTAAGAGCTGTATACAACAAGGACTAACAAAATGATGGCAAAAAGAACAGGAGGAAGGCACGTTTTATTTTCCATTCCAGCTAACACTGAAACAGATGTCAAATACTAGATCACGACAGGGTGGGGACTTGGCTGAGTCGGTGTCTGTGCACTGGTGGTGGTCTGACGTTAGCGCCGCAGTACCGCCGCCGCCCTGTGGACGGCAGCTGTAGGCCTTCGCTGCGCCTCGTCTGTCGCAAGTTTCAACCGAAGAAGATCGACAGCTCGCTGCTGCTCATACGCGACGAGGACCCGCCAAACACACACACTCAAGAGGACACATGACAGGCCTGGCATCATGTTTGTAGCGCGTAGTATCGCTGCAGATCACAAAGATCTGATTCACGATGTGTCGTATGATTTTCACGGCCGGAGAATGGCAACTTGCTCCAGTGACCAAAGTGTCAAGGTATGTTAGGCGAAGCACACACCGGTCTGCTAATGTTAGCCGTAGCTGTCACAGCTAGCTTGTTAACATTACCCACATCATCAACACCCAGCACATTATTAGATTGACTGACTCTCACACCGCTTGTTGACAGAAGTAACGTGAAGTTATCTGTTAAACGTGCTGTTAATTTTGACTCTGAAAGGCAGCTTTGCTCTGTTGTATTTAGCCTTGTCGCTAGCCATTGTGCATATAGCATACAGCCAGGGGTGGCTGTAAGGAAGTTGCACAGCAGTTTCAATGTAAACACTACAGAGTACACAGCACATTGCAACAAAATACAATACGATTCCTGCTTGTGTAGTACATCTGTGACTTGGAAGGTGTAATCACAAGTTAGTGGTCAGTGAAGTAGTGAAGTGAAGTGGTAGTGGTGGTGAAGGGAAGACTGTACCACATTCAGGTATGTAACAGAGCGTCAAAGGTTACTAGTCTGAAGTGGACACACATAGTATAATGCAATATTTCTTAAAATTGTTATCTCATTCTCCTCAGGTTTGGGACAAAAGTGAAAACGGAGAGTGGCACTGCACAGCCAGTTGGAAGGTAAACCAGCTACGGCGGCTTGATTAGGAATCAGATGTCTTGAAAATTCGGGCGTTCTTTGATTTGACAGAAGCTCCTCTCTCTTCTCCACAGACACACAGCGGATCAGTGTGGAGAGTGACCTGGGCTCATCCAGAGTTCGGCCAGGTTCTAGCTTCCTGCTCTTTTGACAGGACAGCTGCTGTCTGGGAAGAGATTGTAGGGGAGTCCAATGACAAACAGAGAGGCCTGAGCCACTGGGTTAGTGCAGCTGTTCGCGCCTTTCTAAACTGGCAGTTCAGACGAGAGGCAGTGTATCTAAATCACAACTCCTGAGTTCAGTAGCTCCTGCAGCTTTCTGAGTGATGGTGCTCAGTAAGCTGACAGTGAACCCCACTACTGTGAAACGCTGATTCTGTTCTGCTGTAGTTGCTCTGTTAAGTCAGCGCTGCTGGTCATTTTGCCATACCTTTCTGTTTGCTGCCAGATCTGACCCAAGTATTTTACATTGTTGTGTTTTAGATAAAGAGAACCACATTAGTGGACAGTAGAACTTCAGTGACAGATGTGAAGTTTGCGCCTAAACACATGGGCCTGATGTTGACCACCTGTTCTGCGGATGGAGTGGTGAGGATTTACGAGGCTCCTGATGTGATGAACCTGAGTCAATGGTCCCTGCAGCATGAGATCTCCTGCAAGCTCAGCTGCAGCTGCATCTCTTGGAATCCCTCCAGGTTAGAAGACAGGTTCACTTTGTATCAAAATGCTGTGACAGTGAGTTTATAATACTGGCTATATTGAATCATACTTTGCTATAAATGTTAGCCCTTGGGAGTAAAATTGAATTTACTTATGTATTTAAATTAAGAGAGAAAAGAAATGGTTTAGTATCTACTTACCTTCTTGTTAGTGAAAATACAGTAAATTATTATATTGGTATAAAACCCATTGTTCACTAGAATGGACTCACAGTCACTATAATGTTACACCTGTACTCTGACTGCATACTTAATGCAGTTCCAAACGTTCTGGTAGAACAACATTGAATTAAACATTTTGTACCTTAACCTTTTTTAATGCAAGGTTTTCTGCTGCTTAACTTTAAACCGATCAACTACAACCTCTCAGCAGCCTGTAGAATGATAATGGAGTTTAATAACGTGTACATTTTTTTTTCTCCCAACCACCCAGCTCTCGTGCCCACCCACCAATGTTTGCAGTGGGGAGTGACGACAACAACGTAACATATGGTGGCAAAGTTCAGATCTATGAGTACAATGAAAATACAAGGTAGGTATTCCTGTAGTGTTGTGTGCCACTCTTAAATGTACCATTATAAACAAGAAAACAAAAATATTTTTGTAAGTTTTTTGATAATAGTTTAATTTTTTAATATTTTAATTTTTACCAATGTCCAAAAGGAAATATGCTAAAGCAGAGACGCTGATGACCGTTACTGATGCAGTTCATGACATTGCATTTGCTCCCAACCTGGGGAGATCTTTCCACGTCCTTGCCATTGCAACAAAAGATGTCCGAATCTTTAAGCTTGTTCCTATGAGGTGAGCGATTCAGGCCTTTTTTTCCTGTTGATTGTCAAAGTTGTCATATGAAGGACTCATACACAGTGATGAGTGAAATCACTGAAATCCTGAATTTTACATGTCAGTGAATTCATACATGCCGTCAAAAATGACAGAATGAAAATCTAACACAGTGAAGACTGATTGTCTGTATCTTGGATCCATCTGTCAGGAAGGAGAGCACTTCTACAGGACCCACCAAGTTTGAGGTGCAGATCATGGCTCAGTTTGACAACCATAACTCCCAGGTGTGGCGTGTGAGCTGGAACATCACCAGCACCCTGCTGGCTTCCTCTGGGGATGATGGCTGTGTGCGCCTCTGGAAAGGTGGGATGCTTTGTTAGCTACTGTTGATGAGTGCTCATTTGTCTTCCTTTCATCTTAGTGTGCCAAACCTGGGCTGGGTGATATGGACCAGAAATCGCATCTTGATATTTTCCGACTGAATGGAAATTATATTGATCTCTATTTTCTATGAAGAGGGCTGACGTTCAGGTTTAAGTCAAAGCCACGTTAAGATGTCACAAGAACTTTTAGTTAAACGGAGTGGTTACAATAAAATGCAAAGGCAGGATTTCCTTCCCTGTTTGAAAATCTACACCGACAAAACATGGAAATAAGAAGAAAACTAATTATATAGAATAAATGGCCTGTATTAAATTAAAATAGGCTTATCGCTCTAAAAATGTGCCTTAAGGGCTTACAAACAGCAATAACAGACTGTATGTGTGTGAGAGAGAATGTCAGTGCAGCTCTACAGTCAAATAAGGTTTTATCCATTTGAAAAGTAAAATATTTTTGGGTCATTATGAAACTTTGTTGGGACTAATTAGACTGTGTGAGGATGTCAGTAGAGGAGGTGGTCGTTCAGTGTGACTCAGGATGCTTTTGTGTTCATGCTTCTAAAAGAATGTGGCTACATGTGGCCCAGACCACCTCCGAAAGTGGTCTGAGTGATCGGATCTCAAATACACCACACACCTGTACCTGTACTTAGAGCTGTCCGCTTGTGATCAGATCACCTGAGACAGGTCTGAACACCTGAGACAGGTCTGAACAGGGCCAATTACAGGTTTTCCTCTCCTCCTTAACAAAACATACAGCTGTGCAAATAACAATAAAAATGTAAACTGCTCATCTGATCTTTAAAATCCAGACCATCTCGAAATAACTGAACCATTATTTTTTTTTTACAAACCAGAGTTCTGTACCACAAAACAACATCTGTGATTAACAAGGTACATTCAGGTTTAACTCTGGGTTTTCAGTCCTACGACAGTGGTTCACTACTTACCAGGGTAAATCACCATGGTAACTTATGCTCAACTCCTAACCTGCTCTGGAGCAGGTTTACGTCAGAGGATCAGATCAAAACCTGCCAACAGCCCAACTACTGACCAATCAGGCTTTCCATGTGTCCACTGGTTTTAAAACAGAGCTTCTAATAAACAGGGAGAGACTTTAACACAATAAATAACCACATAATAACTATTATAGCTTCATTTAGAAAATTATTTCTAGTGTTTCTTTTTTTGTTCTAGTCATGTGATCCTATTGTTTACATTTCACCTTGTTGAATATCACTTTTTGATGTCACAATAACCAAATTTACCCACAGGTATCAGTGTTTCTTCTCATATTAAGTACTATATTTATAGTTCTGGCAATGTTGATAAGAATTAAAACTCTGCCTCTTTCACATGGGCAGGCTCATAGCTGAAAACCCAGAGTTAACTGATCCAGTTGAAAATCAACTTGATTGTACAGGTGATCCTGGACGGCCAGTGTTAGGTTAAGTTAAGCCAGAAGAGGAAAAGTTAGCCTGGGTATGTTGAACTTGCTTTGTAGCACAGGCCTCAGGTCTTCAGAATTTACTTGTGGTGGTGCGTGGGGCAGCATTTGACCGAAGTGCATGCAGAGACTTGTGCAGTTTAGAGGGGGAAAGTGTAACTGTTTTTATGCTACAGTTTACAGATATCCCCTAAATGCCTCACATGCAGATTGGATGTCTTCAGCAGACAGGTGTACAGCATTATTAAGAGTTGGTGTTTCTGACATTTTTCTCTTTTAAAAACATATTTAAAGTGCATTTGCAGGTCATTCATTAACAGTGTAGATACTTTGTGACTGTACTATACTCATTTTAATTACTGTGCCCAGCCTGCTGTCTCCAGTATTCTGTATCTGCATTTAATGAATAGCTCATATTAAAAGAAGGAATCTGCAGCATTCCTTCTATAAATATGTATGTACATACATACATTTGCACTGTGCATCATAATCGGCCTTATTGACCAACTATGTGTACACATACAAGCACTTTTATTTACTTAGACAAAGTGCCAACAACAGGTTTCAGAGGTTTGGTAGGAAGATAAAGACCTAAAAACAAGGACAGCAAAGCTGAACAGGGGAAGTCAACAAAAACATTTTATTATTATGTGCATTCAAGTAGGTGAAAAAATAGATGCCTATAAATATTATATAACAATCCACAATGAACAGCAACACACAATCTCTATACACAAGTCAAACTGTGTAAATTGTAAATAAGAATAGAATATACAAACATGCAGACTGCCACTCAAGCTTGAACAAATACATGGCGGGGGTTCCCCTCTGAAGTTACCTGTCCTAGCCACAGTTTTGAGAATATTCAACTGCAGCTTGTTGTGATGCACCGGAGCACCGGCTGTCCAACCTCCCATCTGTACACATGCCTTTTTGCCATCTCGGATGAGACTAGTGGTCATAGTGTTGTCTGTGAATTCAGCAGTTTAACAGATGGGTCTGTCTGCATCATCCAATGACCTGTTTGCTCGTTAGTCAAACTGCAGGGGGGTCCACCAAGGGGCCTCTGCATCCCTAAGATGGCCCACACCAGTCCCTCAAGGGACTAAATGAACACAGACCTGAGGGTGATAGGCTGGTCGTCACTGGGTCTTGTGAGGATTGTGGAGCGTTAGAAGAAGGAGAGAACTTCACACAGCCCCTCAGGTCTGCTGAGTATCTGTGTGAAAACCAGCTGGTCAGCACCATAGACTGTACATAAAGGTAGATGTGGCCTCGATGACGTCACACATAAGATTCCGAAGAGCAGTTTTGAAGCTCAGAGTGGGCTGCTCTGCCGTCGCCATCTTGGCAGTGCCTGACTGCACCTAACCTCTGGTTAATCAAAATATGGACAGTGAGGTTGGGTGTTGGTGGAGCTGAGATTTCTGCTCACCCACCTGCCACTCAAAGCAGCACACCCTTAATCATACATGACTTTAAGCCTGAGTGAAACTTAAACAAGTGAGTTATAAAAAATTCACCCACATATAGTTGTCATGAAGGAGAAAATTAGCTATAGAGACCAGAACCCTTTTTTGTATCAGGCTGTGAATATGTTTAATTCTGCTGTAAAGTTCAACATTTTAACATGAGAGTCTGTAGAGATTGACTCGCTTTTGGAGCCAGTCTCAAGTGGGCATTTGAGGAACTGCCGTTTTTGGCTTCATCTTTCAGCCCTGGAGATTGCCGCTTGGTCAGCACAGGCTTTGAGACAGGAAGGTGACGTGCAGTCTGGACCTGCGGATCTTTAACAGACCTCCTCTTCACAGATCCTGAACGCAGCTGGGAGTCTGTGGGGAGAGTATTGCAGGGGTGCAGTAGGTTGTAAATATTCATGTGATGGGCTCACTGAAGACGCATGGTGACACCACGTCTGAACAGGGCCTCTTACTGTTGGTGTGGATTAACAGGTACTGCTGGCAGAGGGAGGAGGGGCTGGTTTGTGAGCATGGGCTTCCATCTCAAGTGGAAAGACTAACTTAATCAATTTTTAAGATGTGTGACAAATTTGGCTCAACAGTTAGGCTACATGCTGTCAGCTTTTGTTTTAGCTTGTTCATAGCAATTTGCTATTAGCCTAACTAGCTCCCTATGGTTAACACATATCAGTGGTGAATGGGAGACTGTGGGCAAAGCTGAAAATATCGCTTTTCTGCAAGTTTCTGATTGTTTAAAGGATATTTTCACAAATTACATTTATTACATCATTGGTTTTTTTTACTTGTAAAGGTTTTATTGTACATACATGAATAAGAGTAGTTGTTGTGAACTTGACTAATATGTTTCACTTCACCCAATTTCATTTTCTCCTCTGTAGCCTGAAGCAGGTCCCCATAATGTAAATCATTAAATTTTAGGGTGAAGGTTAAAATCCCATTTGCTGGTGTCCTCTATGTCCCATAGAGAGCTGCTGCCCCTCCAGCTAAAGTCTCAGTAAAGCTTTCAGTTTCAGAAAATACAAAGTGAGAGCTGAGAACTGAAATAAACAAAAACAGAATAGTACTAACAAGTACCAAGACTGCTATCCACAACGCAATCTTAAAGCATCTGCGTATGGATGTATTTATGTACAAATGAAGTCAGTAAGGAATGATATACATTATTAACATTGCTATAACTGATTTGTGACAGTGGGAAGTTAAGCTGCTAATCAGCCCAACTCAAATTGTCCCAGTTGGTTCATCCCCTTTGTTTGGGTCCAAGAGAAATGGCGTGTTAAAGGCAGCATGAGCTCTGACTTTACCTCTTGTGTCTCTCTGCAGCTAATTACATGGACAACTGGAAGTGCACAGGCATCCTGAAGGGAGACGGCAGCCCACTCACCAGCTCATCTGGTCAACCCACAGCCATGAGCACCGTGGTGGGCTCCTCTGTTCAGACCTCCCAGAATGCACTGAACGGGATGTCTGCAGGAAGGTAGGTGGTGTGGTGCATCTGATGCCACTCACCCAGCCCAACCCAAGCCAAGCCAGTCAGAACTGACAACTGATTATGCCTCACACTGACTGAGACTGCAGCTGCTCACTGACAAAATCCTGGGCCTACACTGACCCAATGCTGCACTCATGCAAAGAGCTTGGCTTCCAGCATACAAGTTGTGGGCATCAGGTCTGTGGAGCCCAGTGTGTTGTGGTGTGTTTTTTTTTTTTTTTTTTTTTTCAGGAATTTCCTCTTGATTTGTACTGATGCATGTTACGTGAGTGGTTTTATGTTTCAGTTTGCATTGGCTAACCATTTTCTTGGTATAAAAAGTAAAATAAAACTGTTTATATAAATTTGATATGTGAGTATTATTGTGACTATTAGTTATTGTAGGATGTATGGCAAAACCACTGTGTAGTTAGTTAACAGAATGTTGTAAATATTGAGAAATCTGATTTGATTCAGTCTCCAACATAATTACTATTGCCATTAAATTAGTATTTAAATAGAATTTTATTAATTTTCTGAACAATCTTTCTCCTAATTTTATTCTCTGTATTCATTTTTCTGAATTCATCTTTGAGCAAATATTGCCAAACTCTTTGCTGAGCAGAAGGACAGCTTGAATGAAGCTCATTAACCACCTATAATAACATTAGACAATAGTAAAAACATGTGGTGTTAACATAAATACAGCCATCGACATTGACGGCTTTAAAGTGCAAATGTGTCAATTTTGAAAGAAAGATAATGCCTTCTTCCCCTTACAGATAACATGATGAATTCATAAGCAATAAAAATGCACAATTTCTCAGTTCAGTACACTCTGGGATTTTGTTACTATAGCCTTAGATGGTCTGGTGTGACCAATAGTTTACTGTGGCTAATGTTAGCCAACTGTGGTGAGAAACTTCTGTGTAAAGGGAATTATTATGGATAGGGATGCTCTAAACTGCATTATTGAGTGACATTGCTGACTTAGACTCAAAGTAACAAAGGCTTGCTTTGATACTTGGATGATAGATTTGCAAATATGATAATGCAGCGTCATTTTGTCCTATTTAGAGATTAAAGGTAGCAGTAAACAAATTGCATTTGAGCTAACAGTTGTATGTGGCTGTATTTGTGTTTGATCTAGTTACCTCTGGCTTAACAAACTCTTTATTTACAATTCTTGTTGTTTTTACTTAACTCTTGAGTCACCTCTAACCTGAGTAACATTAGATCTGTCTGCTGTATAACATCCTTTGTTATAGAAGAATTAACTTGGCAACCAAATTTGATTTTGATAATGCAGTTTGTAAAATTACTGTGCATAAATGGTTTCTTGCATTCCATCTTCTGGTTGACACAACTGTGTGACATGGGGTTTGTTGAAGTAATGTGATATTGTACTGCTTGTTGCATGCAGGATTGGCAAGAGAGCTCCGTTTGCCCCTCCCCTGCGGCAGCTGACCTCTCCAAAGATATACCCGCACCCTGCACATTACTAATGTCACTTCTGCATCAGCTACCATTTGCCCTTGTGGTAATGCATTTCAAATGTGTGTCTGTCATGTCCCTGCTGAATATAGGGTTAGAACAGGTTGAGGGCTTAATTTTGGCACGAGAACTGCATGTTCACGGCTTTCACTTTGGTTTGATTACATCATGTTGCATTTTGCCAGTGGTTCACCCTTTAAAAATAAACCTCTAGAGCACAAATTCATCCTTTCTCCTTTAATTTCCATTTCTACTTCCTTTTATGTGTTCCCCTCTGTATTCCATTGTCACTGTCCAATCCCTGTCGATGTGTTTTTGTCGTCTTTGTTTCCATCCATTTTTATGTTGCCTCAGGTATTTCTTTCCACCTCTGGATCCTCCCAGAGCGGGGACCAGGTATGGTCACCTGCTGCCTCCCTCCTCCCTCATAGAGCACTGTGATGCTGAGCCCATTCAGCCTCAACAGCAGGCTCTTCCCCACAGACTCTCCTCCAGAGCACTGCTGCCCTTACCAGAGGCTGAAGGACAGTAATGTGTTTTAGCTAAGATAAACAGGGGGATGGGGATGAGCCATAAAACTACATTCATTTCTAATAAAGAGCTTCATTTTTTTCTGTTTTCTAATGTTTTGTTCTTCTGTTCAGAAATTAGATAAAAGTTTTGGACGTCATGAAGATTTGGTGATATTTGCATTATATGGCCAGGACAGCCATTTTGATAACCATTTTAACAGTCTGATGTATATACTAGTCTCTGAGTAATAAACTCAACTTTCCCAATATTTAGTGTTGTATGTTAGTGATTCAATGATTCCCATGTGTTTGTGGTCATGACACAATGTCAGTGTCGCTGAGTGGGGCGCTGATCAACAGACTCGACCATCAGTAACTGCAGAGGGGATGTTTGTTATCACTCAGTGCACATGGAGGTTGGAAATTGCACAAGGTAGAACTCAGAATATACAACATAAGATATGAAAGGAATGTTATTCTTGATAATTCTTCCTTCACATGCACAAACGGAAACTAATAATTCATTCATGAGCAACTGACTTGCAGGTGAAACTCTTCACCTTATTTTTCTTTGTTAGAAATTGATCCCATGGTGTTTTGGTAAAACAAAAAAATTGGTTATTGACACTTTTTGAATAATATTGTAGTTATTATGAGCTGATATCATTCTCTACATACTGATTGTCAAATCTGTGTTTCAAGTATGAACATTTGCCCAGCTGAAGTTTCAAGTAACCATGGTTTTTGTGTTACTGTCAGACTGAACTTGACTTGTTAAGGCACATACAAGCGATTTCCCCTCGGTGATCAGGTAAGGGTCGCTTGACCAAAAGGCAATTCTCTTCATTTTACTTCAAAAAAAAAAATGGTGTGTCATATATTTTGACAGAGAGGATAATATTTCATTTCATGGCTCACATGCCTCTATGTGCTGAAAACTGGAATGCATGGGTTAGCAGTTCTCTCAGCAGGCAGCTGTGTGTTAACCAAGGCATTCTTGCAGCTGCTTGGCAGAACACATGGCAGACCTACATAGTGTTCTGGCATCTTTCACCTTATGTCCTTCTGTATGGGAGAAAAACTGTTTTGCTTAAGCATTATGTAGTCTTTGGGTTTTTATGGAAAGAAAAATGATACAAGGATATATTACATCACATCAACCTGAAACTCCATGGCCTTGGCTTATTTTCTGTGACAAACTAGTAAACGAAAAAAAAAATTGAGTACACATGCTGCAATACCTCTACACATGAGAGTATGTACTTCATATGACGTTCGAATGAATTTGATCCACATAACGCACTGATACTCACTCACTCACCTGCTATATTGTTACAAGAAGCCTCCTGCTCCTGCTTTCTCTTTACTCTGTAGTGTGAAAACCTGTATTTAACATTTTCTCACACCTGCACATTGGAGAGAGGGACAAAACATAAATTACTACACTCAGTGCATAGGTAACTTCACGGACAATCCTCTAAGCAATATGAACAAAAGATTACAGGCCCTGGAGCTAATATTAGAAGATAGTGAGACACAGATGGTTTAGGGTTAGAGATGTGTTTTTCAGGCGTACTGTATTTCAGCTGTGACTAAAACAGTCTACACTTTGGTAGTGTTTTGTCTTTCTATTTGTTTGCAAATTATTTTAATTATTATTTTATAGTTAGTGACTAAAACGATCTAAGTTTGGTTCTCATGTCTCTTTTGTCACCTATCACCTGTATTTGCTTTCTGGATTTGATTATATTAAGATAAAAGTGAAAATCAATGACAATATCAGTTCAAAATAATAAACACAAATCATTCATGCTACCCAAGTCATTTTATGGTGGATTTAAAAATTATATAATAAATTATAACTTTACAACTATATTGTTAAATGTGATCAGAATGTGAACAGAAAATCATTTCAAACATTAATCATGTATGTTACCTATATTGTTTGGAACTGAGATAAAGACAATATATGTTGAGGATTTTTCATGTAAGTTTTTATTTTTTTGTTTTATTTTTATTTCTTATTTGTTTTGCTTTTTGACCGTTTGTACCAACAGTACCAAAGGGTCAGCTTATGCTTATTTCTATACATTTTTTTCCTTTTTTTTTCCTTTTTATTGTAGCAATTTATATTGCCATTATGCCTCAAGTCTGAAAAATGGCATCTTCCTTCTTTCATTCAAGTCTGTTATCCAAAGTGTCCCAAGTGTCCAGCGTCTAACAGAATGACAAGGATACCATCCAATCAGGACTGACAGTGTCGTCCCTCTCGGTTTTGTTGGCCAATCAAAACGGTTTCTATTGATTAAGTCCCGCCCTCTCGACATGACGCTGTCGCGGGCTTCCTGTAGTTTCCGGGCGCTACTTGGTCTTGGCGAACTGTTGCACGACTTGTTTCATATGCCTGATTTTAAGCGTTACTGGAAAACCTACGTATTTGGTAAGTAACTTTTCAACTTAACTACGTATTTCAACTCGTTTGTACCAGTTTATAGAAATAAAACTAGAGTGGGATTTAAAAAAATGCTGTCTGGGCCCGCTCCTGGAGTATTGACTGAGAGTTGAAGTCCAACTAACGCTAACGTTTACGTTAAGATTCAATTCTCTCGAAGAAATGGACCAGTCTGGAAAGAACTGGGTTAATTTAGCAAACATGGTTAGATAAGTAGTTAACTTAACTTTTCTGTCAGCACTCTCCTCCAAGTTAGTGAACGAAGACAGTGGAGTAACTCAAATTTAGATCATGCTGGCGAGTTTGACAAACCCACTTGTTTTTAGCAAGTAAATTAGCTAGCGTCAGAAGTTAGCTAACCTAGCATTACTAACGTTAACTAATTGCCCCAAGTTGTTAAGCCAAACTGTATAGTCGCGAACCAACTTGCATAAAACTTCATCACTGGTTCTCATAGTTGCAAGGTAGTATTAAAGCACTGACCGTTTCTAAACAGACACACAACTCAGATTGTCCCATCTGTGCTTGTGCACTGTACAGTTTGCATAAGTTATTAGACGTGTTTTAAGCTCTCAACGTAACACTAACTTGCCTTATCTCCTATTTATTTTTCCTAGACATTACTGATGGGCTTCACCTGAACTGAAGTCAAGCCACATTTGGCTGTCAACCTGCTCTATTCAAAAACATGGCAGACAGTTTTTACAAGTTGGAAGATGAAGCCATCCCCAGTTTCCTCTGTGAGTCTGTGGACAGCACCAGTGACCGTGCCACACTGGGGAATGTGACATTGGGTTCAGGCCCAGGACTGCCAGTGGCTGCTTCCACAGTGGCGAAAATTAGACCTGGGCCTGACAACAGGTGGGAACTTGCTGCTGCTTTGGACAGACTGACTTGTTTGTTGCATCACACTGACTATTTGACTAATGTGAGAGCGGATACTGAAATTATTCCAGTTTTGGTTTTGGGATATCTGTGCTTGTACCATTTGCATTAACTTAGCATTTAAGTGCTTTTGGAAATAGGAGGTGTTGATTTTCAAGAAATGGATGGTAATGCATTCTAACATTGAAACAGTCCTGGCTAATATAAAGTAGAGCTGCATGTGGATACATTTTTGTTAATAGGAAGTTATTGCAGCTATTTTTGGTTTCTCAAATTTCCCATAAAAGAAATGGGAACAATGTTGAGGATGGTCATACTGAGTCAGGATTCAGCAGTTAAATTTAATTTTTGAGCACTAAACATGATGTGGAGCTGTTTAATATGTTAACAAGCTGCTGTTGTGTAAAAACAATGCTATGTGCTCCTGCTTTACAGAGAAGGTCCTGGTGAGGTGTCATATTTGGAGGGCAAAGCGCTGTATCAGGCTAACTCACAGTCTTCAATAGGAGAACAACCCAGATTTGCTCTCAGCTTTAAAGATGACTTGTAAGTGTATACATGCATTTAGATCACATTGCAGAATTATAGTTTGCAATGTTGTCAGTGAAGTCTTTTCTATTTTTTTTTTTTTTTTTTTTTTTTTTTTTTTTTTGTAGAAAAAAACTCTTTTCTCTATCTTATGTTCTAGTTCCTAGAATTATTTTTTATTGGCTGATTTTCCTCCATAATTGTCATACTTGGAGTATTTTTTTCATTATTTAAAGTAATGCAGACGTTTGATACCTTTTTGTGAGTCAACCCATGTAGGTTAGATGGTTTCACTGAGCACAGTTATGTGCATTCATCAAAGAGGAATTCAACTACAGTATGACAGCCTCTTATTGAATAATTGGTGTTGTATGATGGAATGACTATTATTTTTGTGGACATTCATAATGTCAAACCATAGTAATTTCTTGTTCCACCATAGTTTTCAAATGTATTTTTTTTTTTTAATGCGTTCTTAATCATTTACCATTTGTGACCTTCATCACAGGGACAAAGCAGATGACTTCCTTGCAGCCCACCGTCTTTCAGACATGCTGGTGAAGATTAATCTCGATGAAAGTGTATCTCGAAACCAGAACTCCATGCTGGGGCTGCCTCCCACACACATGGGCTCAGTCCATTGCTGGCCCACAGAACTTGGAACAGGTAAAAGCTCATGTTCCTGCCGGCTTTAAAGTCCCCATACTGTTGAGCCTCAGTAACCCCATTCTTGACTGGAATACTTGATATATAGAGATAAGTACTTCTCATTATCAGAATGAAGATATATTTTTTTGATTGATAATAACTGAATATTTGTCTCTTCTGACAGATCTGTCAACAGGACTTCTGACGCTTCCCCAGTTTGGACATAAAGATAGTACAGATGCAAAGGTACCCATCTTGGTGCCCCTTTTGCACACTTTTACCAGTTGGCAGTTATTTTTTTTTTTATCTGTGAAATAGCCTTTGCAGTTATTGTATGTACTATGTATAACCTGGTCTGTACATAGGACATCCTATTGGTGATGCCCTCTCAATCTGTGTCAATTTCTTTTAAAAAATTCTGCAGAAGCAGATACAGATCAGGAGCTTCAGTTAATCTTTACATCAAGATCAGAAAATCTTAAACCTTAATTCACTAGTTAAACTGGGTATTTTGCTAAATTCCAGTTCACCTGTTTGGATCTAATTGACATTAAAGAAGTACAAAGAAATTAGCCTCTCTAAGCCAGTACCTTACAAAATACTTAGAAGGAAAAACAAGATGAGTTCTATTTCAAATATAGGTTGCAGTTTAGGATTTTCAGACAATCTCTGTGCAAATATATCCTCTCTATTTCCTGCAAAACTGTGATTAAGTACTGTCTTTTCCTGGCCAGTCCATGCAGGCTCAGGGCTTACCAGCTCCAGCTAGGGAGGACAGTGTGCAGAGTGAGGGAATGGACAGCGACCATTTCAGTGGCAGTAACTCGAGCTTTCTGGCAAATGAGAAGCTCATGTCTGTGGACAGCATGAACAGTGATATCACAGGTATGACTTGTCTTTCTCTTTGGAACTTCTAACCCTGCACAGTATTACATGCTTATTTTACCTTATAGACTTTATACATCATATTTTATAAGTCCTTGATATTTTAGTTGCAGAAAATAAACACGTCAAAGCTTGAGTCATATTATAATCATGTGTTTGATTCTCAGACGATGACACTGATTTGAACAACCTGCCCGATGATGAACTGGAGTTGTACTTCAATAAGTTGGTCCCTCCTGCAATGCAGCGAGGCAGAGTAGAGGGCCAGGAGATTCCTTCAACAGTAAGACTGTTATTATTACTTGCTATTATCACTATGATATATGTATGAAGATTCTCAGTCATACAGGTCATGGTATCTGTTAGAGTTTTTCCAAGGAAACTGGACTTACTTGTGGTTCTTGAAGACATTGTTTCACCTCTCTGGAGGATGTTAGAGGAAATGGTCTGGGCTTTGTGGACTGTACCATGCACACTGAAGATGACAGAGGCCTCGACATTGACAGATACAGAAAACCGACTCGCAGAGATCAATATTTATTCATTGATTCTCACCACCCACTGGGTCACAAGCTTGGAGTTATCAGAACGTGCTCACAAGGACAGAAGGGAAGGAGAAGGAACAAAAACACATCAGGGAAGCACTTAAAATGTGTAGTTACCCAAAATGGGCCTTTGTCAGAACCACAAAAACACAGAACAGACAGAGAAGGAAAGAACGATAAACATTTTCATTCTTTACATTCACAGACCTTTGGGGAGACCTTGAGGAAACTATACAACCACTTCACAAGTGCATGGCACAATACAAGAGAGCCACTTCCTCAGGCCAGCTCACTGTAGACCACCTACATCTGAAGGACAAGGGACACTCATTTGAGGAAAGCGTTGTACACATTTTGGCCAGAGAGGACCAGTGGTTTGAAAGAGGAGAAAATTAAGCCATCTACATTAAACTGAAATGACCAAACAGAGGAGGTGGTCTATGTAAACCATCTATCAGCCACTTGTAATGCAATCGTGGGATCACTCCCAAAGCAACTTAACGCCACCTAACAGATGAGAGATGAAACATCTTCAAGACCCTCAAGCAAGTCCAGTTGCCTTCAAAATTAGTACAAACATTCACTTGCACTCAAAGATGAACTGATTAAACTTTGGTGCTCAAACGTCAGGTTCACTGTGACCTCATGTCTGTCCCATTCTTGTGAATGTGATATCTCAGGAATGCGTTAAGGGAATTTCAATACATCTGGCACAAACGTTCAAGGAGGAGTTGATTAGAATTTGGTGGTCAAAGGTTGAGGTCACCGTGACCTCACAAAACACATTTTTGGCCCTAAATTAAGAATTCACTGATTATGACAAAGTTTAACACAAACGTCTGATAAGATTAATTGATGAAGTGATGACATTAATATACAAAGTTGTCTAAGGTCAACTTCAATCTTCTGCAAAACATTTGTGGCTATTATTTAAAGCTGTAACTCAGCAAGAGAATGGGAGATTGTAATTGTGTTTCTTGCAACTCAGTTGAGGGAGGCACAAATTCTTTACTTTGTAATGTTGTTGATAACTTCTTGCTTTCAGGGATCATCCTCAGTTTTTCTTCTTCACTTCCATGGAATGAATCCGTGTGCTTATACCTATGATTGTGTATGAATAGATGCGTGTCTGTGTCTGTGTCTGCATCTGCAGTCTGCGTCTATCCAAGGGCCAACAGAAACCAGAAGATGGCCTTCACACTTCACCACCAAAAAGTTTAATTTAAAGTAACTTTTCAATTTTCTTTGAATCTTTTGTTCATAGGGTCTTCCTGGTTCTGCTGATGACCTATCAAACATATGCTCTGCAGTTCCAGAACAGTACAGACACCAGTTCCTTGATAAGTATGATCAGGTGAGCACACTTACTCATAAGTCATAAGGATGAATTCAGTAGTCTCACAGCCTGAAGAAAAACTGTTCCAAAGTCTGGTGGTATGGCAGCGGGTATTTCTGTATTGCTCTCTTTGTTCATTTAATGTATTTAAACCTCAAAGAATTATGAGGGCATGCACTCCTTTTCAGTGATGTCAAGAATACAGAGGAAAAACAGAATAAGTACACATAAAAATATCGAATGAGAAAACAAACATAACAACAAAAACGGTTACAGTCAAGAGTGGAGTCATTGGTGATCATGGATTTTAAACTGACTGATGGGTTTAAATTGACTGATGGGTACAATTGTGTTAAGTTTTAATGTCTGTGTTGTAAATGTTGTGTGTGTGTGTGTGTGCGCAGCACAAAAACTAAAAGCAGTTTTGCTAGATTGCAGCAGGGTGAATGGGCTTTGGCTTTGGTGGGTAATGTCTTAGTATCCTTTGAGCTTTATGCAGGCACCTCACCTAAACCTTTAATTTAAAAAAAAATCAAATTTAGGTTATATTTCTTTGTCATTTTTTGTAATGTTTTACTATGTCTTGTGTATCATTACTCCAGGAGGATTTCAGGATGCCTGATGTGCGTCTGGCTGCTACAGGTATGGACTCCTGTCCTGCCAGTGATGAGGACACTGAGGATGAGTTGGAGTCTGCCAGAAGGAACACCAGTGCTGTCAGGACACGGCTGCTGCCAAGCACCTCCAGGCAATTGGTCAGACATAGAAATCAATACCGTTATTATTATTTGTACAGCAGTATCACAACGTCCTCAATTTCACACATTGACCACACACAGTCCAGCCATATACTAGATTTTGACCAAGTCTTGTTTTAAAACTCTCAGATATAATTGCATTATATGCATTTTGCCTCAAAAATCCAGTATCTAGTCACTTTATCATTATTTCCTAAATGTACTGTACAACAAAGTTTAGCTTTATGCAATTTATGTTATGTGTGTGTATCTACATGTTGATACAGGTTGGAGAGAGTAATCGTCCCAGTTTCAGGCCGGGTTTAGAGGGAGGTAGTTCTGATGATGAATCTTTCAGTGCTCGCAGTGGTCCATCTGTGTCTGGGATCGAACACAGACGATCTGCTGAGGGACAAGTCATCAACCCTCCTGTCACAGGTGTAATATTTCTTTCACTGCCTTTTAGCTCTCTGGCAGGTTTCCCTGTTTTTATTGATGTTACATAATGACTGCATAATAAAACTTAATATGTATTCAAGTAGCAGGTTCTTGGTAGTTTTGAGAGAACATTAACTTGCCTCAGACAGATTTTTCTGCTAGTATTTGAGTGTCAGCCTATCTACCAGACATAAGTGATTGCTGGTTTGTTTTGTGTCATTGTGTTACTCCAAGGGGATGGAGGAGGTGGTGATGGGAGCAGTGGGAGTGAAGAAAGCGGAAATTATGGGGGAGCTTCGACCATCCCTCTTCCAACGAGTAACGTCCAGACCACATATGATGTCATGCGTGGGCTTGGGATTGTGGGTAGCAGTGCTGCTGGTGAAGATGAAGACAGTGATCTGAATAATCTGGCAGGGCATGGAAGGAACAGCGCTTCCAGACACACTGAGGTGAGAACAAGGCTCACTCTGGGCATTCTTACAAACACAGGTGTAACTAATAACATCAATAATGGGTGCCTTCCATGTAGCAGCAGGTGGCTTAGTGGAGCAGCTAAGAACAGAAGTATGTGAGGCTAGATATCACCACTGATTTCCTGATTCCATTCAGTTTCCATTCCCGATGTGCAGAATTTGTAAATTTAAAATTGATTCTAATGATTCAGTTACATCCAATGTTGCACAAAACACTTCTCAGAACTTACTCTTATCCTAAATTGTTCTACGTACAACAAGTGAGCAACACTGTTGTTTACTTGAATATATATAATTGTGTGAATTCCACATTATAGGCTAAGTTGTAAGCATGTTTTCCAGTTCTAAAATTGTTTTACAAGGATTTATTTTTAAGGATTTATTTTCCTTAGCAAATACAAAATGACTAAAACATGACAAATCTATATATATTTGTATATATATATTTTTTTAGGCCTGAGTGTGCAAACTCTTTTAGTGATGATTTTAATGGCACATTGTTATATTCTGTTTTTTTCTTTTTGAACCTAAATAGTTTTTTGGATCTGCGTGACTTGGATCTGTTTTGCAGATAGGAGACCGTGTGGGTCCTGTAGGAACAGGGGAGGCCAGCTTCTCTCAGGGGACGTCATTGGGGACTCAGAGGTTTTCTCCCATGAACTGGAGCATGGTGCTGGACCGACAGGAGGCATTGGTGAGTACAGATGCATGAATATCAGGTAACTATAACTGACCAACTAAGTCTGTTATAGTAATCACATGATGAAGCTTACAAAACCACCATAAATTGTCTTATTAAGGTGTTCGGTCACCAGACCAGCTTCAGTGCTTCTTGGCATTGATTCAACAAATCTCTGAACTCTACTGAAGGGATGAACACCATTCTTCCAAAAGATATTCCCTCATTTGATGTCTTGATGATGGTGGAGGTAGAGAACACATCAGTCCAAAATCTCCAAAAAGTGCTCAGTTGGGTTGAGATCAGGTGACTGAGGGACATTCAGTGACCCCTCGTACCCTATGGTTGGGGGCATTATCATCCTGTTTCTCCACTAATTTTTCAAGGTTTTTTTGTTTAATTTGTCACCTATCTGTATTTATTTTATGAAGTAGTTTGATATTCTATTTGGTTCTAAAAAAAAGATTCCACATATTCATATAATTGTAACTGATGCGGTGATCACTGTGGTTCTGACTGTATCCCAGGATGCTATGGAAAGCACAGAGCCTGGGCCCACTGTTGACCGACTGTTGGACTCAGTCTACTTGAGGAGCACGGCTGGACTCAGAAGACCTCATGACTTAGCAAACCCAGCTCTCTCCCACCTTCAAGGCACCCAGGGAAGCTTCCACCTCTCCCAGGTACAAGAGATAACCGGGAACTGGGTGAAAATCAGGGATTTATAAAAACCAAAGTATCTATTGCACCCATCTATGTTGGCCATGGAGAAGGTAGTCTTGAAGATGGCTTTTCATCACTGCTTTCTGATTGTATTTCCATTCTGAAGTCATTGTTGAATGACTTCAACATGTTGTAATAGTGATGCAGCTCTATATAACCTCTTGTCTTCTTGTTTCCCTTAGGTGCTGCTCCCAGAATGTGATGACAAGGATGATGATGATGGTCACAGTGGAACAGATGAACCTGATGGTGCCAGGCCCTCCTTGGGCTTCAGGGGAGGGCCCTGTGGTGATGTGACTGCTGCAGATGCCTCAGCAAGTACCAGTGAGGACGACACAAATCCTCTTTCCACCTCCCTGGAACCCAAATATTTCTCCCAGAGCTTCCACCAGGAGCAGGAAGATTCAGATGATGCATGGAACCATTGCCCAGACAACTTGGAGCTGGAATTTCAACAAGGTAAACTGTCTTTTTCTTTGAAGTTTAGACCAGAAGTTTAGTTGTTACGAGCGACTCAAACTAAGCACATTTTTGAACATGATGATGACTTTTCAGGTGCCAATGCCGCTCCTGGTGTGGTGTACCAGAATGAAGAGGGGCAGTGGGTGACAGACTTGGCATATTACTCCTCCTTTGAGAAAGAGGTTGATGGGAAGATATCAGAGAGTGTTGGTAACTTTCCAACTGAAGACTTTGTTAATGCGGGTACGTACAGAGTCCTCAGCTCTCTTCTAATACAAGGAAATTATTGTACTGTAGTGTTTTTTGTTTGTGCAAAATACATTTATTGAGTTGAAAATTGTGGCAACTTTTTCCTCCTTTCAGGTGTTGCCTTGGAAAAGATAGTTAAAGACCAAGAGGAGTTTGAAAAAGAGCACCAGTTCATGCAGGTATACATATACATAGGCTTATGTTGCTCCTTCCAATCCAAAATGCATTTGGCTTATATTTTTAATTTATCAAATGAACATAATTGAATGAATGAAAAATTCATTGTAGCGCATTTGCAGCATTGTATGATAATGCACTAACAAACATCTACAACTCTGAGTTACATGAAGTGTAAAGCACAGCCTCTTGTGGTTTGTTATTGCTGCTCATATAGGAGGAGAAGATCGAACCGGCCAGCAGTAACAGCACCTTTCAAAGTGACTCATCTTGGAAGGTCCCCACCAACGGCCACATCCTGATGAGGGCTTCCCAGGTTTCCTCGGAGTTTAAGCAGGGGGACCAAAGCTACCTGCGGCTCTCTTTAGGGCAGTTTTTTGAACAACGCTCTGAAGCACTTGGCTGTTTGGGCAGCACTGGTGACCTGGATGGAATTAAACGGGTCAGTATAACTGATTTGTCGGGTTGTTACTGAAATAAAAAAAGTACTTTCTCTCAGTCCGTTAGAAGCTATTCAGAGTTCTGTTCTTCATTGGTAAAGCTGTAGATTGGATATGCTTCAACATTGACGTATAATTGGGGTTTGATTGCTGAAGGTGTAGCTGCCAAGGTCTTTTTCTTTTGCAGGAGAGACTTGAGAAATAATCATTGTGTGACTTTTTTAAGTCAAGTTTTTGTCAGATCTAATAATGTACAGTTAAGATTGCATAAACCGGTGCCTTTTTTTCTTCTAGCAGTGAACAGTAAAGTGTATTTAAAAGCTTGTATGTGTTCTCTAGCCATCCTTTGGCTACATCATTACCTCTCCAGAGAAGAGGGAACCGTTTGCCCTGATTCACCCTTCAGAGTTTTCAGCTGGAGTCAAATCTCCTCACAGTGACACCATGGAACTCAGTGAAGCAGACAAAACACTAAATCCAGGTATGTTAAGTGCTGCTGAGGCTGAAGAATAATTTTCAAGGCTCAGCTAGTACCTGATCTTGTATGCATCTTTGTTTATTTTAAAATGATTGACACTGTGCTTTTTTAATGTTACTCATGATCATCTCCTTGCAGAGGACCTAGACAAAACTCTAGAGGCACCAGGTGAAAGGATGTCACCGAAAGGTGATATTGATCCAGAATGCAGGGAACAAGAGACACAGGTATGTTTTCAATATGTTAATACTGAATATGTTAATATTGAATGTCTCGTGTAGGAGTACATGCATGATTTTGTGGATTTCTGACATAAAATCACTTCAACTCTTCAGGACCATACTGTTAGTGCTGCACTACCTGACCACACTGAGGGCTCTGGCTCCGAGTCAAGCTTAGGCAACCAAACCTGTGTAGCCTCCGACAATAATAGCAGTCAGCTGATGCTGAGTATCAGCACGATTGCTTCAGCCATTGCCGATGCATCCATCAGCACTGACCCATCGCAACTGGCTGCCATGATCATGGAGCTCTCCAAGAGGAGTAAGGCACGGAATCTCCCCGTGTTTGCTGGACCTGTTGGAACTGATGTTTGCAGTATAGAGGAACCACACTCAACTGAGCATGTAAGGCTGTGATTTTTGTTATTTTTGTTAATTTTTTAAATTTATTTATTTAATAGTATATATTTGTCATCATTTCCCTGCACAGCAGAAGTGTTCACACTTTTTTTCTGGTTTTAGAACATAAACACTTACCAAATAGTTTAATATAGAATTTGTGCTTAAATCCCAGCATTTTGTCCCATGAAATACACAAATCATTTTCTGGCTTTATTAGAATAGATCTCATGATAGCGAACTCAAAAACATAATGAAATCATGTAAAGGAACATGCTTGTTTAATCCAAGACCCAACAAAAAATCACATCGTCATTTTTCTTTTTTTTTTTCCAGTGAAAATGAAATGCAAATGACCATTCCACCTGAAATCATGACCCATATTTCACATGCAGTATCTGTCAAAATAACCGCAATATGATTTCTTTTGCATATCGTACAGCCCTACTTGTCAGCAATGAAAATGTTATTTCTTAACTTCTGTTCATAAAATCAACATTTTAGATTAAAAAAATGCTGTTTTGTATCTGCATAGATCCTCCCTGAGCCAGATCACAGCGCCATGTTGGACACACTGCAGAGAAGCACCTGTGTTGGAGAGCTGAGTGCCTTTGACATGGAGAAATACCTGAAAAAGACTGACGTCTCTAACACCAGTGATACCTCTGTGGCCCACACTACCTTTGACCTGACCAGCTGGGCTGACAACCTCATCAGGAACCCTCAGACAGGACGCACTGAGCAACAGAGGAGCTCATCTCAGCAAGTGGACAGTGAGACTCAAAAGATGCCCATAAATACAAAAACTGAGGAGAGAGACAGGAGAGGAAAGACAACACTAGACACTAGCTCATCTCCAGTGTCCCTGTCAAATCCATTATCACCAAGTGATAAGAGGGAAACAAAGAAGAGCTTGATTCCTTGTCCTCGTACGTCTGTCAGCTCTGCCAGAAGGTCTGTGGGATCAGGCCAGTCTTTTATACACAAGGCATCTCCAGACAACATGGCAGCTTGCGATAACACCACTTCTTCTGCCACCAAGACTTCTGGTTCCAAAGGCAGGACCCCTCTAGAAAATGGAGTCAAACCAGGAGAACTAAAACCACAAGCATCCAACAATTCTAGGTCTTCTTTAAAACCACTACAAAAGAGTGATAACGTCTCTGCTGCCTCACCTGACTTGCCTGGAACCTCCCCAGGATGGAGGAAAGGGCAGTCATGCCTGCCTTGCCCTAAAGGTTACTCTCCCCCAACTCAGAGGGTGAGGAGTGCAGGCCACCAGAAGCAGGACAGACACAGTAATTCTTCAGAGAAGAAACCACCAGCCAGAAATATTGCAGCTGCTCCACAACCTTGTAGCCCTGTGGAGAAGCACATTGGCTCCTCTTGCCAGAACGGCCGGCCTCCACCAGATCCTGAATCTGGTGAGTAAAGACCAGAAATATGGCTTCTGTTTGTTGTGTATACAATGGACACCCTTATCCAGACAACTAGAGACCACCAGCAGCCACAATGTGCATAACTGGCAGGTATTTCCTCTGTGAGTCATCATCATCATAAACCTGTGTGTTAACATGAACTTTGTTTCTCAGAACTTCCGAAGGGTTTTTCAGAGCCCTGTGTGGAGGAAACGCAGTGTAACTTCAGACCATCCACTTCTCCACTCACCCACTCTTCGCCCAGTCAGACCTCACTTCCCAGTGCTGATTGGTATTGTATCACATGTGGTTTCTACAGATTGTCTTAAATATTCATAGTCATTAAAAAGTATCTTTTGTGGCTTCAAATTAAATTCAACCCTAGATAATTACTAGACAAGAAAGGAGCTGCCACATTATTCTTGAATATTTGCTTGAATATCTGGTCTGCTTTAATTTATGTAGTTTAGCTGGTGCATATTACTGACACATGCATATGACATTATTCATTATTAATTTATTACTTTGTTGGATTCCCAGCATGGTGTCGCCTTCTTCGTCCAGTGGAGGTCTGGCAGACAAACGTCCAGGTCTTGACTGCTCTCCTCAGTCTATCTGCTCCAGCCCTAGTCTCAGCAGGCTCACATACATCTCAATGAATGATGGCACTGTCATACCTACACCTGAGAGACAAAAGGTAACAAGCAACATAGTCGAGTATACTAATCTGGGTTGCAAAGTGTTCTTTTTTGCATTATTAAAACTTAATTACTTACAAGCAACATCTCTGCCTTGCCTTTTTATTATTTTTCCCTCCACAGAACAATTGTACCATGGCACTGAGCACCACCATCATCAGATTCAGTCCAACTCCACCCGTGGAACCAGATACACAATCTAACCTTGATATTCCTTGCCTGCCTAAAAGCCTGGACCAGGTGCAACCGCAGTATTCTAAAAGTCTGGACCCACTACCAGCACCGCAGTGTAAAAGCTCCGAGCCCTCACGTAGTGGTTCTGCTCTGAGCTGTACTCGTAGTCAGAGTGAATGTAACTACCACTGTCCTGGTGACAGGACTAGTGATCTTTCTGCAGGTTGTCAGACCCACAAGCACCTCTCTGAATCCAATGTAAGGCAGCTAACTAAAGTGGACTCGGGCTATTGTAGCAACCTGAACATTCAGCAAACTAGAAGCACCACGGCTCCTCAGAGCTCCCAACAATGGGGAGCTGCCAGCTCAGCCTCATCGTCTGTGCATGCTGGTGGCCCTGGCATGCCTCCATCCTACTCATCAGAAGAACTTCACTACATGCCCATCCCCAGCTTTAAACCCCAGTGTGCTGGTCTGATTGACCTCCCCCAACAAGGAGATGTGCAGTCCCTCCTCACCGGACACTCTCTCTACAACTCCAAGCTGGCTCAACAGTATTTGGGATCAGAAGTTCCACTACATCCTGGTGCTTATCATGTGGGAACAACAGGAAATGGTCTCTACAGTGAGTCCTCTACAGGCATGACTTTCTTGTAACCACTTTATGAATAGAGTTGCTGAGCTGTGTCTGAAAAAACAATCAAATGCTAAGAAATTATTGTCAAACAAGTGATGATGCAACACATCCACTTACCAGCCCACTGGTTAAACCCATGGAATATACTTGTTCAATTGACTCTGCTTACTCTTACTTTTTTTTTTCAGGCACACCAAATAGTGATCTGACAGTGAGACACATCCATCCTACATCAGGTCCTCTGGGGATCTCTGGAGCTGCTACATCTCATCACCTACCCAGACCCCATCAGACCCAACAGGACATTGGTGTGATGGGGAAACTCTACAGCCAGTATGATGAGGAGCCACTGGTGGGACGTGGTCTGGAGGAACTGAGAGGTAGCAATGGTCTTGATGTTTATAAGAAGTTACCCATTTCAATATAATATATGCATTCTGAGTATCAGGAAAACTGAAAGACTGTTGTTGTTTTTGTTTATACTCTTCATGCTTAACTAATAGCTGTGGGCAACAGTCTGTTAAAGAGGTAGATGATCATTTTTTTGTACATAGCAGAAAATTGCAAGAAGCAATTAAAACTCTGAATTTTCAGGTGCTGCAATCAATTATAATGTTCAAGTCTTTGCATCTCATTATCTTCACATGCAGTGAGAACATTACTTAGCTTTTCCTCTGCATGGAGGAGCAGCATTTCCCTGGATCAGTCTTCCACATTCTGCTTTCATCCTCAGGCCAAGTGGTGGTACCAGGGGAGCTGCGCTTCCCTCATTCCTGCTGCGTAGGCATCACCTCACAGACCTCCCTCAGCCTCTTCAACCCTTCAGATAGATGGCAGCAAGTGTCAATCACTGTCACCAGCTTGGCTATTGATGGAGAGAAGGTGAGCAGAGACCACAGACGTGTAAGTGGTGACTAGTTCTGTGCAGTATCAAAGCACATACACTAAAAGTGTAGTCAAAATTGTCCAAAACCCTAAAGTGTTGAAGTGTGGAGGGTCTGCTCGTAATTAGTTGCCTGAAAACTTTGAGAACATGAGTTACTAATATCTTTAATTTGTGTTTTAATAGTTAATGAGTAATAACTGACTGAACCAGCTGACTGAATTTTCACTTTTTTGTCTTCACTGTCAATTCTTACAGGTGGATAACTTGCCTTATCAGTGGCTGATAGTGAAAAACAAGACGATCATTGGGCCGAAGAGTACAGAAGAGCAGAAGGTGTTGTTCATACCTCCCCAGGCTGGTGTCTACCAGTGTGTCCTCAGTGTCTGCTCCTGGCCTGCGTCTGCTGAGACAGAGGTGGCAGCCAGGGCTAATATCTTTGCTAAAAGGGTGGTGCTGGTTGCCGTAGCAGAGAATCCTGCATTAGAGGTGAGGGCCTCCAGTTCGAAGAGAACACTGTCAACCAAAAATCTATTGCATTAAAAATGACACAAACTAAGTAAACTACTTAAGCCTTGAGATTCACGTACAGAGATGGCGTTTTGAGATAACGTAGATGTGACACTGCCTGTTTTTCCCCTTTACTGAGCTGACTCATGAATAAAATGAAATATGCTCCATAGTATATTTCTGAGATGGAGTCTCTAATTCATTTTGATTCTCAGGTTGAAGCAAGCAAATCTGGCTATTTGGATTTTGGAGACCTTCCAGGAGGCAGTGCCAAATCTCTTCCTCTCAAACTGTTCAACAGGACTCATGCCACAGTACCCATCCGCCTGGTCATCAGTGCAGTGAGTCAACAGTGCATTTCTACATATTCTTAGACCGCTTACTAACACGCACATACCGATCCAGTGACACAGTGACTTCCAGTGGCAGCTGTGTGGTTTCCACATGCTATACCAGTGTGAAGGCTAGAGCACAGGTGCATATTTAAATGCAGCCTTAAAAGCACATCTTAAGCTAATGACAGAGCAAAAGCTTAGTCTGAGTGTTGTCACTGTTTTGACATTATGAAGAGCAGAGAATAGAAACAGAGTGAGTTAGTCCTATAATGGCAGTTTTTAAGTCAACATTAGAGGTTATTAAAAAGTGATTTGATGCACGTTGTAAATGAGGTGTCTATGCTTCTGCTCTATCAAATAAAATTGCTTTTTAACAACTTGTTCTTGCTTTGCTTGTCAGTGCAACACAGCAAAAACAAAGTAGTGAGAATAGTAACCGGTTCACATTCTACATCTCATTCCTTTAGAATGCTACAGCTTGGCGATGCTTCACCTTTTCCAAGCACCCTGGTACCATGACATCTGAAGCAATGCAGCAGGCTGGACACATGACCCCGATGTCCTCTCCCTCAGTGATGAATCACGTGATGCATCCCAGCTATGGAGAGGTTGGTTGCCAAAATCATTTCAACTTTAGTCATAAAACGGTTTCACATATTCAGTCTGTTTCTCTATTCCACCTACTGAGCAGCTAAACTGGTGATTAACATGATCCATTAAATTTTTTTCCCCAGAATCCAGTAAGCTTCATGGTCTGGGTACATTTCAAGGCCCCTCAGAAGTACAGCTTTTCAGGTAATCAAACTTGACTAATACTTATATAGCACAGAAAAGATGTATGACCTATTTAATTGGTTACTTATAGTGATGAATTATTAGACCTTTGATTTTCCAGATGAAATATAATCAATTAACTAACCTTAACCTTTTGTGGTTGTTTGCCAGGAGAGCTTGGTCCGGCTGATGAGTACGTTGCTCGGGTGGACATTGAACTGGACTCTCCTGGTCCGAGTCATGTGATTTGGAGTATTCCCCTCAGTGCCAGGTCTGGAACTGCAAGGGTCCATGCTCCTAAGGACCTGCAGGTAGCCAAGCTGCCATATGGCTGTTTTTAGACTGATGGTGTAACTCTGCACACAACATTACAAATTACACGACAGGCATGACTGCACTATATGTCTTGTGACAGACAAATGTTGAGCGAAGACATGAATCAGCTTGTACCGAATTTGTCAATTTCATGTAACTGGAAATCATTCTACCAGTTAAAGAGGACTGACTATGTTAAAAGTGGATAAAACAAAAATCTAATAAAGAAGCACACACAGTGACTTTTGTGATTGCCAATGACTTCAACTGTCTGTTAAGAGCAGTGAGAGTCTTTGCAGCTTGAGTAATGTCTGTGTGTCTTTTGTCTAGACTGTCAGTCTGTCTGCTCCACTGGGAAAATCTAGTCAACAGACGCTGCCATTAAAGAATGCTGGAAACATTGATGTGCAGCTGAAACTCAAGGTAAATGTGACCTTTACTTTTCTTATTAGATGTGGGGTTTGACACTTCGGGCTCAGACTGTTGCACATACAGTGTGGCTTCATTCACATTTCCCCTCTGTTTTTCTTGTTTTCTTCATTTGTACCTTCCTGTCTTCTTTCATTCACTTCTGTTGTTCCTTCTCACTCTAACTTTGTTTCTTGTGTTTGTTCTTGCTCCTTCCTTGATCTCTTTTTTTTCTCCTTTGACCCCCCCATGTCTTGTTTCACCTACCACTCATCACAGAGCAGTGATGCTGAGGACAGTTTCTCTGTGACACCTGATGAACTGTTTCTGAGAAAAGGAGAGGAGCAAGGGATCATTGTGTCCTTCAAAGCACAGGGCAACAGGAAATGCAGAGAAAGGTATACAAACACTCATTGCACTTCCATGCACTTAAGATGATGTAGTTGGTTTTCTGGAGTAACCATATTCAAAGTCCTGTAAATAAGAATTGACCTTTTCATCCACTGCATAACTGAGTTAGAGGATTAGAAAAAGCAGGATGACGCAGCTAGATGTCCGCTGGAGGAACCTGACATTTTGTTCATCTGTATGGGTGACGAGGTTTCTAGACTTCAGAGAGGGAAGTATTTCTGTGACAGCAGCAACCCAACCGAGGGATGAAAGGAAACGTACTGAGAATTAAGAATTATACCTTTTAAAAGTCTAAATAAGTTCACAGTGGTTCACAGAAGAATATAAGGTGGTTGGTTGAACATTAACTAAATAATTTTCTTTCACATTGTAAGGACACTGCCTCAGTAAATGGGCAGCTCTTTCATTGCAACACCAGCCCACACTCTTCTACCAAAATAAAAGCCTTAATAAGCCACATTTGAAACCAGTAATAAAATTAAAATATGTCCTGGTTTAAAAATATAAGAAAGAAAATGGATTAATGACCAGCATCTCGTAAATGTGGGTCTACACTGTAACAGGGTATTTGCAGTGCATACCTTAACCAGATTTCTATCTTTTTCTGTACTGTGTTTTTGTCATTAAGTGATAATGTCATTTGGATAAACTGTACGCATTCTTCAGTCTTGAATTGTATCCTTGAATGTCCCAAAATATGTCCCTTACCCAGTGGCATGTAAATTCACTCATTTGATTTCACTCTGTTGTTATGTTGCAGCCTTCTCACAATTTTGGTGTTGCCGTCAGGCCCTCAGTATGAGGTAACCCTGAAAGGAGAAGTTGTCCCAGAAGACTTGGGGAAACCTGCCAATCCCTCTACTGCTGTCTTAAGCTCTGGACTGGCCAAAGATATTCCCCCGATTCTCTCTAACAAACAGTTTATAGCTTGGGGAGGAGTCACTCTGGGACGAGCTGTGTAAGCAACTTTTCAGTTTTTCTTTAATTTCACAATTACATGGTTACAGAAAAAACACTCAAGGTATCAGTTATTCATTGGAAAGTAATCAATAAAAGAATTCAAAGCCCAATGGTCCATCTTATTCTATTAAGGTTTGTATAATGTTATTCATGAGAAGGGACACAGGGTATCTACAGGGAATGTTATTCCTCAGAAGCTATTTCAACATGATGCACAATTTGTTTATACTCATTGAAGGGAGGTAAAGTAAAGACAGCAATAAGAAATCTGAATCCCTAAAGAGTGAATGTGCTCTTTCAAAGGTCTGACTAGATCCAGGTTTGACCTTGTTCCTCAACACAAACTGGGACAGTAGAATAACAATATCAAAACAACCAATGAGCAATAGATATCAGGGATAGAGAACTGCACTAAGATAACCAAAAGCTGCCATTGATTTTCAGCCAACAGAAGCTGGTTTTAAGGAACAACTCTACCAATGCCACACAGCAGCTACGGTTGCTCATTCGTGGTCAAGACCAGGACTGTTTTCAGGTAGACTAATATTTGCATTTTTGGAAACTGGAATATGTCTAATTTCCGTTCTTCCTTGTTCATCCTCACATCCTGATCTTGTGTTTTGATATCCTGGTTGGATGAGTTTATTTAGATTTCCTTTGTAATTTGATATTGTGAGTCGGGGATCTACTGCAAATTTTTCTGATGAACTTCAGAAGTGTTTTAGGTGACTGAACCTTTGCATTTCATCTGTATTTGATGAGTATTCTCTGTACAAACAGATCCCACAGTTACATGAAGCTAAATGAAGAAGATGGAAACATTAACATGGCATTAAGGGTTTAAAGTTATGACCCTTATTACTCTCTGTGTACTTGCATTCAGATTTTTCTCATCTGACAGACATTATATAAAACTATGTTGTTGTTTGTTGCACAGCTCCAGAGTATGTTCAGTCCAGAGGAGCGCCTGACCCGACATGGGGAGCTATCCATCCGTCCCAGAGAGGATGTGACTGTCCACCTGCTCTTTGCTCCCACCAGGGTGGCCTCCATGTTGGCCAAGCTGGAGATCAAACAGTCTGGAGTCCGGGCTTCCCAGCCAGGGGTCAAATTCACTGTGAGGATGTGCTTATTATACTTCTTCCCTGCTCTTCTTTCTCTGTAGTTATGTTACTTTACATTTCTCTCTCTTATCTCTTTGCCATGTTGTTTTCCATTTTCCATTGAATATGAATAAGTAGGTATAGTTAAATTTATTTTCTATATTTCCCATCATAAGATTCCACTGTCGGGCTACGGTGGGACCAGCAACATCATCCTGGAGGACCAGAGGAAGCAGACGGACAGCTATGTGGCGACACTGTCTGACATTGCTGTTGGTCATGTCAGCAAAGTGTGTCTGTGTGTAAGGAACACTGGCTCCAGAGCAGCCTTCATCAAAGCCATTGCCTTTTCTGATGTGCAGACACGGTCTGTGATGGAGCCGTCGGTCATCAGCCTCGCCCCGTCACAGTTTGTGATCAAGGAAAGGACACAAGAGGTAGGAAAGAGGATCCAACTAATATAAACCATTCTTGTACATTAACAGTTAAAAAAAAATGCTCTGGGCCTTCACAAAGCATTTTATCTTACCACTAAGAGTTCTCCTAAGTCACACTAAAAGCTTCACAAAGCTGCCGAGACCAACTTTTACTTAGGCTATGTCCACACTACTACATTTTTATTTTAAAATGAAAACAATCTCCATCCACACTAGCGTTTTAGCTCCGTATCAGAAACGATCTGCATCCATACTACACGCCTGTAAACACATACATGTGTGACCATTCACAGATATGGGGCATGCATGAGCTGGTGTAAACAGGAGGCCGATTGTCTTGTCTCTCAGGTGTGCTCAGAGACTAAACGGGGCCAGCAGCGTTTCCAAAACTCTGTTTTCAAGGTTGGAAACTCTGGAGTAGTATGGACGGGAGGTGAAAACGTAGCAAAAGAGACGTGTTTTAAAATGAAAACATAGTAGTGTGGACATAGCCTTAGGAAAAGTAAAAACTCCCAAGGTGAGAGTGCAACTCCGTTGCTATGGCTGACGTCAATTCCCATGGATGAGCTTGCTTGCAATAAACAGTGATTGGTTAATGATCGGTTTGTGCTGGTGAAAACGCATGTGCAGCATCCCGCAGTAATAATAGAAAAACAGAAATAAAACAATATACCGTAAATTAAATACTTATGGATTATGTGCTGTTTACAAAAGTAGCGAATTCTCTAAAATGCATCTGTATTATAAGGTTTATCTAGACCCTGGAGAATTCAATTCAATCAACTCAAAAAAATTACAAAAATCAGAGCCTATTAGCCACATGTTGGGGGCTGGGCTGGGATAGTTCCAAATTGTCAGCATTGCAAAGTTGCATTGGCCCTGTTGCCAAGTAGCACAGCGCAGTGTTACAAGGTGATCGCACACCATGATTCTTTGTGATTTGGTCTTAGTGAGTTAGGAGTCAACTACTTCTAACTTCCCCCAGACTTAGATGCTACTTTTAGCACTAAGAGGCTTTGTGAATTACTCTTAGTCAAAAAAATGAGAAGTTCTACAGTGAGGACTGACACACCCATTATTTTTAGGAGTTTCTCCTAAATCTGCAAGGTAGGAGCTACTTCTAGCTTGAAGATGCTTTGTGTCTTAATGTACTGTGCAAGACACAATAACTGATGCAGTAAGACAGGGAAAAATGAAATGCTTTTTAATGTGTTTTCAGGTGATAACTGTGCTCATGAAGTCCACCCAGAGGGAACAGAGCCTCTGTCAGTCAGCCAATGCACTGCTGGCTACTGTCTGTCTGTTCTGTGGAGATGAGGTCTCCAGACAGCAGTACAGAAGGTGAGACATTTTTAGTTGAGCTTAATAAAGTTAATTTGTTTATTCCTCTGAAGTAATATTGTTGACAGCTATAGAGAGATGATAAACTGCCCTTAAAGGCCCTGAAAACCCATCCTCTCATTCATATTCTTACTCTGAGCTGCATTAACAGTTTTCTGCCAGTGATATAAGTATTTTTTTTTTTTTTTTTTAACATATGTTGGCTGTCCTCTGCAATTGAAATCTGATCAAACCACACCCACAAGTTTTGATGAGGCAGCCTGATATTTAATAACGTTTTCCGACACAATCATTGTTATAATGCGTACTTAGTCGTAAACTGTTATAGAGAAAGAACTTTTAGAGAAAGCCTTTTATACCCAAGTTTTCATACACAGCAAATTTTTCCTGTTTTATAATCTTTTTTAAATAAGTTTCTGGACTGAAGCGATTTATTGTCACTTATTTTTAATGAATTCACATATAGGGATAACACTCACAATTTTGTTTGTAAGTTTTTCTTTCTTTAAATCATTGTGCTAAGGAGACCTCCAATGTAGAATCATTGCTGGTCTTTTTAAAATGGTTTTACAACTGCATAGCGTAAGAACAATGCAAATATTCAAACATTTATCAGAGAAAAACCAGTTGAGGAAGGCCAAGCCATTTTCTCTACTGCCCCATTTCCACATAGCAGTTACTCACAAAGCAATATTTGTGTGATATTTGCTGCTTGCATAGATTTGCATGTGCTGTAGTTTCAAATAAGCATACATTGTTTGTTAGTGTGAAAGTGCTGATAGAGTTTACAGATCTGATTACAGGTGGCTCTGCTTTTGTGAGAAAGCTGTTTTTGTTCCAGTTTCAGTGTGTTTGTGTTATGTTCTTGCAGATTGCTTCAGAGCAAACCAGAGGCTATGCGGAAAGCTCTGTCCGAGAATAGTCTGCTGAAAAACATTGACTTCAATGAGAAGTTCCTGGGAGAAGAAAATGTTACAGAGAGTAAGATAGCATTGTCATTGGTTGGTCTCCACTTTAAACAGAAATTGTTGTTAAAATTGACTGTTAATATTATATTTGGATAACTCTGAAGCAATGTGTGATGTTTTCACATTTTAGTGCCACAATATTAATGATAAATGAATACATGAAAAGATAAGGATTTATACACTTGTCTATCTGATGCTTTGAACATACAGGGAGGTCTTTGCTGGAATTCTTAGGTAATTGGTGTAAGTAGAGGTATAATAGGTACAGACGAAAGACAAGAAACCACAGTTTGAATTTGAAAATTGTGTTTGTTTGGTGCCTCAGTAATATAATGGTTAAAGTGCATTACGCACATCCTCAGTTCAGCTTCAGCAGGGGACCTTTGTCCTTTGTTGCTTGTTAGACCTATCTCACCCATCAGTTAGTAATAGTAAGGATGATGGATACTGAAAAGCTAATTTTCTTTTATTCTTAAATATGTTGGTTGTTGGATGCATGTCTAAAATTAATTTTTTGGGCATTTTATGTCTCTATTGGATAGCAACAGAGAAGACAGACTTAGGAGAGATTAGGGGAATGACATGCAGCAAATGGTCTGGCCAGGGGTCAAACTGGAGACTCACTGCCCAGGACATTTGTGCCCATGTGGTATGCGTCCTAACCATTCAGCTATCAGCCCCCCAAATTAATTTGTTTGACTAATGATTTCACTTTTCCTATAGCCTATGACCTGCCCCTGCGGCCCAATGAGGCCCACATCTTCTATGGCAACATGAGTAAGGTGGTGGTGTCGCTGCTGGGAAGCACAAAGAGCACGGACTGTGAGGGGAGAGACCATACTGAGCTCAAGCTACCACCTGCTAGATGTGTTTCAGAGACAGACAGGTAGGGTCCTCAGTATTACCAACTCACTGTAACATACAGGACCTGGTTCATCTAAATACCAACCTTCTGAACAGCTGCACAAATACACTCAACACAAATACAAACATAGCTTTTGTCAGCATTTCAATACATATCAGTTTAATTTATTCATTTCCCTGGTTTTTCAAAAAGACTTATTGGAGCTCACTGATTTTGTAAAAGCAATACTGTTTTTTTTTTTTTGTTTTGTTTTTTTTACATTGTCCATAGTGAACTCATTTATATTAAATGCATTAAATGGAATTATTTGCTTTTGTTTTATTTTGCAGAACCTTCATAACAATAGTCCTAAATGTGATTGAACATAATGTGTACTTTGTTGTTGTTATGTAATTCCCAGTGGTCTGGCCAATGGCAGTGTGTCTTTGGATGTGCTGCCAGTCAAGGGTCCTCAGGGTCCCGCACTGAGGGTGACAGAACCCTCTTTAAAGGTACCAGAAGCCCTCTCCAAGGAACTTATTCCATTACGAGTGTTGACATTTGTTTCACTGCATTTTGTTTGTTTGTTTGATAGTATATGCATTTGAATGTAGAAGGTCTTTTTTGCTCCCTCAGGCCTCAGAGCCATTACACAGGCAGTCTGAGTCCTGGACCATCCATCCAGAACAGCTTGTCCTCACCACTCCTACCATCAGTGAGTAGAATCTAGATTTCACAAAGCACATCATTATGTGAACTTGTGTCACCTTAGCTTTGAAATCTGCTTCAACATTTATGCTACACAATTGGAGTGTACTCGGTGAAACAATCAACTCCAAACCATAATTAAGTGATTCTGCAAGGGAATCTAACATTATAAGTAGTTAGCAGCCCATCCTTGGAGGAGGAGGAGGAGGAGGAGGATGATGATGATGATGATGATGATGATGATGAGGAGGAGGAGGTTGTTTTTCAGATGGAGCAGCCACCACCAGTCAGATTCAGATCCGGAACAATACATCCAGAGAGCTGAGCTTTGATTTGTCCTGGCCCGCTCACTGCCTCACCATCACCCCTCAGCATGGAGTTATTGAGCCTCAGTAAGAATGCACTTGGTTGTTCAGTAAAAGATGTGATGGCTAAAGTAAATGTTTGCATGAAACGTACACTGACTCTTTTAGACAGTTTAATTTGATGAAAAGGTATGTGACTTAAATTATTCCTTTTTAATCTTTTTACTTTATTTTTCTTATTCAAGGTGCCACTTGCAGATTTTGGTCAGCCCCAATCCCTCACTAGCAACTAAACCTGCCCTGCTGCCGTGGAGTGGGCAAGTGTATGTCCAGTGTGATGGTCAACAGAAGGTATGGACCATATAGGAAATACTGTGCAACTTTTTGAGCAAATACTATCTTGGATTGTGAGAACTCAACATGAGCTAAATGTGTGCATTGTGACTACTGGTTCAGTTTATTAAGGTCCAGATTCGTCAGGACCTGGCTCTGGATGTGTCCACAGCCCCAGCAGATAGGACACTATCAGCCCTACCTCCTCTTGCTGCCACCCCCGTGCTGCCTGTGGCTAGGCTCACCACCAAGCCCTCACTGCCCCTGCAGACACCACAGACCCCACAGACACCTCAGGCCCCAGTGGAGATTAGCAGCAAGACCATCATCTTCCCCACCACTCCCTCAGGGGAAGCATCAGGTAGGGAGGTGACTGACCTTTGGAAAGACCATTGGTCTAAATTTAAGCTGTATATTAATTCATTGCGATAAGGTCTGGACACCCTTACAATAATAAGTTTTAGTGTGAAATACTGTTAGGGTTTGTAGTTGAAGTATGTAGGTACTCCACTATGTGTGTATTCCTGTGGGAGACTAGCCTCTCTGTTGCTCTTGTACTTCAGAGGCCCAGCTGGAGGTTCAGAATGGAGAAGAGGAAGTGAGGTGGTACCTGTCTTCATTTGCCCCTCCATATGTCAAGGTGCTTTTTTTTATTCATGATCTCTTTCTTCTGTCAATTTGTTTGTTCTGCTTGCTGTCTCCTCTCTTTATTCTCTCTCTGGTGAACAGATGCTTTTACTGCTTTACTGTTTATTTCCTTTGATGTAGTTTTTGTCCCATTGACATTTACTAGAAGTATAGCTTAAGTCTTTTCTTTTTGTTCCATGACTCATTCCATGAAGATTTTAATCTTGTCGTTTTGTGTTGTTACTGGCCATTGTGTGATAGCAGTGACTCATGTCAAGCTGTGGTCCCTTCTCTTTCCTCAGGGGGTTGACAACACTGCAGATGTTTACCGGGCCACCTACGCTGCTTTCAGATGCTCCAGGGTCTCAGGAACTCTGGGTGCCCATGAGAAGATGCAGGTATTCACTCACGTCCAACAAGACTAATCACTAATATTTAGAGCAAGTTATTGTAAAAGGATGGGACAGGGTTTTGCTGTAAATGTTTGTGTTCCCGAGAAAACAATCTCGTGATACCAGTTTTTAGCTGAGACGTTGACCATGACGAAGGATGGGAAACTTTTGTTTTTATCTCAGTGGAAAAGCACTTCAGCAAGTTTAGTCTTATTTGACGTGAACTGCAAATCCAAGGAACCTTCACAGCAATTTGTTGAACTGGTGTGTTGAAGAATTTAAGCAAAACAGTGCCTGGGCTTTATTGTGAAAGTATACCGCTGTGAAAATTTCCACTTGTTTTTACAGTCTTCCTTTGAACTACACTATGTACTTTTCCACATTGAAATGTAAAAAATGACTACACCTATGTTATATATTTTTTTGAAATTATGTACTCACATTATCCCAAATATTTTAGCACTTCTCAAACCAGAGAAATAGTGATTTTAATCATGGTGACGCTCCGTTTTGGGGGTCTGTTAATGATGTCATATCCCCGATGTGCATGCATCAGTGTTGTGGTTCCCCTGAATGTTTTTCAATAAAGATTTTAAAAAAAACAAAACAAAAAAAAATCATTGCAGTTACTTGCCAGAAGCTCAAAATAGATTTTTATCCTGATTTAAGCTACATTTTAAGATACACATTTTACACCTTGGTTGTTTTCAACTATATATTTTAACTGGATGAAGGATGTTAGTCATCAGATGTCTAGATTTAATTTATCAGAGAAAACAGGCAAATGGCAGCTCAGGTCCCATCCACTCATGAATGTCTATGCATGAACTCTGAGATGCCCTGTATCCACCAAAGAGCTTCGGTTAATCATCAGTTTCTTAAGTGACACTGTTTTATTTGTTGTTTCTTTTAACAACCAGAGTCTCAGTTTCCAGCCATTCCAAGACGTTGTGTGTCTGCCGTACAGCACCCGCTGAATCACAGATCTTTAAAGTGACACTGCTTTATTTGGAGTTTCTACTGGTTTTAATCCCCTGGTCCGTTTATAACAGACAGGATGATTTAAGCTTAACTTGGATTACACTTGTAAACCTTCCAGCTATAAAACTTTTTTGAATTATAAAGCAGTTGACAAGTTTGGTCTTTGGTTGGCCTCAAAGAACGTGCAAGTATGAGAAGCACTGTATGTTAAGCCGACGTTTCCTCCATTGTTTTTCTTGCTCTGTCAGGTGCCGGTTACTTTCCTGCCCAGAGACCGAGGGGACTACGCACAGTTCTGGGACTTGGAGTGCCACCCAGTGTCTGAGCCCCAGCAGAAAACCAGAATCCGCTTCCAACTCTGTGGCACTGTGAGAACTCACTTATTGTTTTTTTTCTTTACTTGACCCAGGATTCGCACACTATACTGGAGCAAATGTACAACACGCGTTGGGTTTCTGTAGTGAGTGAGAGTTTTGCTGTTCTCCTAAATTGGTCATAGTATTATAACTGTTCTCTTAATCATGCTTGTCTAAATCTTAATATGTTTTATATTGTTCTGGCAACAAGAAAGCAGAAAAATGTCCACATCTTTGTCAGACATTTTCTACAACAAATAAGAATATGCACTGACTGAGCGGGGTTGGCTTTGAGCCACATGGCCATGGCTCACAGGGGAAAATGCTCACTTTAAAGCAATGTAATGTTACATTAAAAAAAAAAAAATGCATGTATAGTCATATCTTTACTAGGCTTCGTAGTGTTAGTGACAGAATTATCAAATGAGAAAAGCGGGTTGTGGGATGGGAAGAAATGCCACCCTGCTGAGATGGGCCTGTGGGTTTCACATGTCTGCTGCTTTAATGCGAAGTGTTTTGACAGACCCAGTCAACTTAAGAGCATACATACACAGCAAGTGGGTGTCAGATAGATGCCTCCACTTAAGTAGGTTAAGTGGCCATGATGGTGCTTTTGTTACGGTTGCCACATTTCTGAGATGTTCTGTTTCAGTGGAGTGCTTAATTATTCATTCAGTCATAGATTTGGCTTTATACATCTCACTCTGGTGTCGAACTGAATATGTGTGATCAGTTTCATATTCTGTTATTGAAAATATGAACATGATTTTGATTTGCATGCTAGGGTATTTCTTCTAACTTGTACTTAACTGTATAGTAATTTCTGAAGATCGCAGCCATGTTTCTTTGCACTTCAAGAGCGTACTAGCCATGATCCTAAAGTTTTGATCCCTGTGTCTAAAGGGAGTAAAGTCTGGACCAGTGGAAGGACGACAGGAAGGAGACAACTCTCTGGTGAAAACAGAGCCCACAGTCAAGACCAGAAGGAGAGCTGAAGCCTTAGCAAGCAAATCCAGGTAAGACCTACTGAGCTAAAACTAAACATGCACATGACCCTCACCGGATCTGTGGTAAAACCGAGAAGACGGTGTCTGAGATATCAGAAAACTGTGGACTGACCACTTCTTGGGGACATGTGCTATTTATCTTGTGCAAAGGAGACTCAGTTTGGAGGGCCCTGGTGACGTGGGAGTTTAATGCACTGATCATTTAGCATCCAGTTAGGGATGTTGGTGCATATTATTCCCCATTTCTTTTTCCTGTCTCTTGTTTACTGTCACGACTCTTATTGTGTGGGACATAAAAATGCTCTAAAAGAACAATAAAAAGAAATAAGAATGAGAGATACTCGTGATACATAGAATAAATGAATGGATATAGAATTTGTGGCCTAATTAAAATTAAATAAATAAATAAATCTAGCTCCAGTACTCAATGTATGAAAGTCATTCACATATTGATTTTCAAAATTGCCTCAGTTTTAGATAATTAAAAACTGAGTTTGACAGAGTAGATGTCTAATTTTCTGAGGGTAATTGTCATGCTTCCTGTTTAAACTGGCACAATTTGTAATTCTCAGCCAGGAGGAGGCTGTGCGGAGGGGTGTGTATGCTCCACAGGATCTGTACACCTTCCCAGCCACACGGGTGGGTGAGTCCAGCTCTCTGAAGGTCAGCATCCGCAACAACTCATCCAACACGCATGAGGTGAGGCATGTCTTATTCATATCAGACATCAGACACAGGGATATATATATATATATATATATATATATATATATATATATATATATATATATATATATAACATAGCAGCATTATCTATTCCACAAAATATAAGATGTCAGATGTAAAGCAAGGAGCTTTAAGTCCTAATTTAAGTCCTTAATTTCAGTTGCTTCTGTAGATGAGATTCTAACAGTACAGACAGGTGACAAAGGAAAAACCTGATAAATGAGGTCACAAAGGGTCACTGAATGGTTTGAGTGTATATATTGAGCATATGCAGTGGTCTTCAGTCACCAGATCTCAATCCAGTTGAGCACCTATGAGAGATTGTGGAGTGACGTGTTAAGACAGTGCTCCACACTGCCATCATCTGAACACCCAATGAGGGCATATGGTTTGGAAGAATGGCGGTCATCCCTCCAGTAGGGTTCAGAGCCTTGAAGAATCAATGTCAAGGACCGCTGAAGCTGTTCCTTTGGCAAAACACCTTATCAAGACACTTTATAATGTTTTTTCCTTTATCACCCATCTGTAGCTTACACTGTATATACTGTTGTTCCATATTTTTTATAGAAATTTGCATGATTGACTTTATTTGTGCTGAATGAGAAATGTTATAACAACCCCTAACAAATGTCACTGCTATGCATGGATTTGATATTTGATGTCTGGCTTTTCTAATTGACTTGCAGCTGAAATTTGTAAACTCTAAGGAGCCCTTCCACATCAAGCATTCCAAATATTCCCTGAGGTGAGTCCAGTGGTCATTATCCCTGACAGAAACTCTCCATTCTGCAGCTTTCATTGTAACCAGGTGAAACACTGAGAATCACAGGTTTCAGGAACTAATCTTTATAATCACCACCTAGTTCTTTTTGTGGTTTCTTCTTCTGTGCTCCAGTTTTTTGTTGTTTATTATTAGAGATGGTTCTACACTGGGACTAAGTAATACGTATTAATAAGTATTTATGTTTAGTAAAAACATGCTCTGATGTGACTTAGTCTGTGTAACATTTTCCCATTGCGAATCCTCACTATGGGAGGTCCTGTGAGATGTTGGGACCTGGAGGATGATGTTACTATATACAGTGCACACTTGAGGCCTCGGGGAGTGCTGATGTTTTTCCTAACTAAGGCCTTTGGGAAGGGTTGCCTGGCCACAGGTACTAGCTGTGTTGTGCTGTGTTGTGCTGTGCTCTGCTGTTGAGGGACTGTGCTCAGAGTAGGCAGAACATGTTTTTTAAAAATCAAAAAACAATGTACAATAAGAGTGGCATGGAAAAATACAATTGTACTATATTGGAATTGAATAATTTTCTTAACAAAGTAAAGCACTCTCAGTTGTATGTCATTACATTTTTGTCTCTAATGCTGCCACAACCTGAATCTGACCCAGCCCTACAGTAGATGTGTTGTGCGCCCTGATATGTGTGGGTTCGTGGTAGCCTTGTGATGACCTCAGCATGTTGAGGCTCATATCATGTACTCCCATGTCCATATGTACACTGAACACAATGTACCTTTGCTGCCCCATTTATTGTTTATTGTTTGTTATGCTGTAGCATTGTGTGTACACATGGATGAGAGTTTCCTTTTCCCATACAGTGTATTATTTTTGCAGCCTAGAATGTCATGATTCATATAGTTCAACCTGAGTATCTGATTTGCTCTTGACATTTCATCATGAAATAAATGTCTTCTGTCTTTTAACTGTAGTTAAAACTGTTGTTCCTCCTCACCCATTAGATCACAGCACTATCTGAAGCTACCCGTCCAGTTCAAGCCCAGTACTGCAGGCAGACACACGGGCTTGCTGCTCATCCAGTCAGAAACAAGTGGAAATCTTGTTATTCAGCTGATCGGTGAGGCATTGCCTTGAATTCGCCATCTACCATCCTACGCCACCTCCTCACACTGACTGGCTGGCTTTGGGTGGATGCTCTTCTCTGTACTATTCATCATGGCACAGAGGGGAGTAACAGAGGAAAAGGAAAAACGACAAAATGCTCAGGATCAAATAAAAGCAACCCTGGACTTAAAGCATTCCTTGTCATCATATTTGGAGATGTAGACTGTAGCTGATTAACTGCAGATGACTGAGGATCTACTGCCAACACAGCCCCGTCTGCCTCTGGATAAGTCACAGGTGTTTAGTTGGCCCATGACAAATGTTTGTGCCTGAAGCTGGATATTTGGTCTTACTGGCTCACAATTAGTCTGCACTACTCTGGCATTTCAGAGAATTAATGATTTTTGTCACTTGACTCTGGATCTGGTATCTGTCTTATCCCTTCATCGTTAACAAGGCAGTATTGTTGTTACCACAGCCTCTGTCAGACAGGAGCAGAGCAGCAGTACCAGCTGGGATATGTTGGGGCTTACTTGGAGCTGGTCACTCAGGGATGCCTTTGTCTCTTGTTTGGTAACATGACTGCAGAGATTGTTTTTTTTTTTTTTTTTTTTTTTTTGGAAAAGCCAATTTACACAGTAGAAATTTGTAAAAAAAAAAAAAAAAAAAAGTGGCCCAGGCAAATAAGGTAATTTCTTTAATCAACTGTAACAAGACCACAGGCGGTTTAAGGAAATCTGTTTTTATTCTGATTCTCAAAGTCAGGCCTTTCTGCATTTCCTAAGATTTTCCTAATCTGTGTGGTTTCTATGGAAATGGCGTCTCATCATGTGGAACCCACCTGGACAGTGGCCTTGGTCAACACCATGTGTCGACTTCCAGCAACCTCCAAGACTTGTTCAGTGCAGATGTACTTGAGTAGTCATGATCAGGGAAGCTCAGAGCACATTAGGATGGTTAATGATTGTTATTACATGTTTTAAGAGTTTCCTCTGGTGGGGTTTGTGTTCAGTAGCTTGCCAGGCCTGCTCAGTATGGTTACCATGGTAAAACAGTGTTAATTACAGTTCACAGAAAATTAGCTCCCCATTTCCTGTTTTGGCTCTGGGGCAAATGGACAAAATTGCTTGGGGGTGTTGGATTCACATCCATAATCATTTTTAGTAACTGGAATGACATGAGGAAATTCCAACTGAAGATGTGTTGTTAACCTGTTAGATGCCACACATTGTGACAACACAATGAAAAACACTAGTGTCTTTTTTTTTTTTTTTTTTTTTTTTTTTTTTTTGCTGTATAGTAAGTGTTAATATGAAGGTAGTATGTTATCACAGGCTGCACTCAACATGCTCTGACAGCTATCCTAACATACTTTTTGTTTACAATTTGCACATGCTTTAAATAGTATATAATATATTGTTCTATGTACACATTTTAAATAAAGTTTGTGTGAAGTTTGTAAATACCTTTGCTTCCTCAAGTTTTTTCAACCAGGAATTTTCAACCAGGGTTAGTGTGTTTGTTTTCCTTCCTAGCTCAGAATGGGAATCCAGTCGATGCAAACGTTTAATTTGGACCATTATAGGAAATGTAAGTACCTACCATCATCCATATTTTTTATATTTTATTTATTTATATATATATATATATATATATATATATATATATATATATATATATATATATATATATATATATATATATATATATATATATATTAATATTATAAAAAATTATTTTTGGGGTTGTTTTTTTTTTTTTCATTTATTCAACCCTAATTATACAGGGTGGTCCAGTGAAAACAGGTTTTTCATAAAGATGGCTCAAAAGCAGGTGTTGTGGAAAAAACCATCTTGACTGAACTTAAATTGAACAAGAATCTGTGTTACATGAAGCTTCTCTGGAGCAGATGTGAACAGACTTAACTCTGGTCTGATCACGTCAATTCACTGAAGAAGATGGACATTTTAAGACAAAGTTGCAATGTTTGTGTCAGCAGAGCAGCACACATGAAACAATATAAAGAATAAAAACCGCAAACTAACAAAATCACTGCAATACACAAGATACACTTTGGTTACATGTGGAGATGAGCTCAAATCAGCTGGTACTCCCATGTTGGCCCAGTTTTTGATGCATACTGTTATGATGACATTGTGGGTTTAATGTGAGTCAACCTTTGTGATGAAACGTAACACAGATGTAAAAGATGAGGCAGATCACCATGGTAACCTATGCAGCAGGTTAACTTTTGAGGATCTGGTCCCAACCTGCCACACAGCCTGACTACTGACCAATCAGATCACTGGAAAAACTGAGCTATTACTCCTACAGGATCCCATCTTAGGCATAAGAGTTTACAATAAGAGAACAGATATTTTTATAGGTCTGCTTTAAAAAAAACTTCTGACGGAGGATAGTTTAGCTCACTGAATAACTGCACAATGATTTGATCATGAACTAAACTAAATGAATGTATATGTCTTATAGCTACATTTTAATTGCGTAAAGATTATTCCAATCCCGACGGGATTCCCGACAGTGTCAGTGTTTTTGCAGATGAGGATAACATGAGACTTTATGGAATTAAAATAAGAGCATGAAATGCCCTCGTCCCAGATGTAAAACCATCCCCACACTGCTCAGTTTTCCCCATGGCAATGAATATATGAAAAATAAGCAGAAACCTGGACAGAAATCTCGCTCTATGAAACAACTCAGTTCAGCTTTCACGGTTTGGCCTCCTCAGTATCAGGTCAGCTGGGTCAGTGCCCCTTATTTTAAACGGACTTCTATAAACATTAGTCATTATTATTACTCCAGGAGTATGTAGTTTTGTTTTCATTTTTTATTTATTTGGGGTTTTTTTGTTTTTAGTTTCTATGCTTGTTCACTCCTTGTTGTATTTCATGATATTGTATTTCCTGTGCACTTCTGAAGCACCGAGCAGCTCCTTCATACGCCGGGGCCCCCGCCGGGGCCCCCGCCGGTCTGCGGCCTGTGTGACCCACTGAGACAGTGAGCTGTTGTACTTTCAGCCCAGTTCGTACTCTGGCTGCTATGTGGACGAGGACCTGCATGTGTCGCCAAAGCCTCAGCGACGGCGCGGCTGGCAGCAGCCTGCACCGCGCAGTCCGGCAGCTGGGCTTGATTTTCCTCCCAGACTGGAAACCGCTGTCGCGCAGTTGGACTTGACGTCTGGCGACACAACATCACAGACTTTGACAAAGCAGGCGCGGCGACTTAGCACGTAGCGACTGCATTTACAGGTAGGACGCCTGTGACATTTTCCTAGTTATTTTTGCACACTGGTGTGTTTTACATGTATGATGGTTGAGTCCCGGGCGGCTGGAGGAATGTTCTGGCCACGCTAGCTGGTGCGGCTCAGGGCTTGCCAGGCTGTCCGGTACGGGGTCTGACTTTGGGCCAGACGGTGGAAGTTGCTGTGCAGAGTTGGAGCTGCTTTCCAAGCTGCGCCAGACAGCGGCTAAGCTAATACGGCTAAATTAGCCGCAAGCCGGCTAGCCCTGGCTCCCATCAATCATCCGCCGGGGCCACAGCACAAGTCCGCTGTGTCTGTGTCCCTGTGGGGTAACACCCCCTCTCCCACAGACCGTGACCTCCGTGATTGCTCTAACATTTATGGGCAGAGGCAGAGAGATGTTTTTCTGTCTGGCCGATGTGTCGTTAGCTGTCTTGACGAACAAGCTAGCTGGAAAGCTAGATATGAAATCTAACACCCTGGTCTAGCGCCTTTGGCCACGCAACTTTCTTTATGCAAATGAGGCACAGCGGTGATGAAGCGGCGACACCGAGTCGCTTCATCTGGGGAGAGCTGGTTCAGAGTGGCGTGCGGCGCTGCAGGGTGGGGTGAGGACCACAGTGGGACAGTGAAACGTCATCAACATCCATCCATAAACACCCCCTCACCAAACCCCCCCACACCCTACATCACTCATTTTCCTGCCTGTCCGGGTTTGAAGGAAACATGAGGGCAGATCCTCTCCATCCTCTTCTTTAAGACTGAGAAGATAATAAAGAAACTTACACATCATTCATCAGGATGGACTCTTCCAAACTTGACCCTGACACATAATATAGCCATGTCAAAGTTATGTTCCTGTGTAGTCTGTTATCTTACACAACAGATCTGTTAGCCCGTTTTTACCTTTCTTCTCCATTTTCTTTCATTAATCTTAAACTCAGACATTTTAAGAGTGAATTACAGTAGTGACCACGATACTGTGGGTCGCTGATGCCACTGGTGGCTCAGAGTTTCACAGACTCAACCTTACCAGAGCTTTGATCTGTGTGTGACTGTAAGGCTGTCTGACTGCTGCATCCCAACACTGACTGGGTTTATGTTAATTTGATTATTAACCTCTGTTCTCTGTGTGAGATGCATGAAGGTGCAGGAGTTTTTTTTCTGTGTAGGTCTGGTAGAGAGAATTCAAGTGCTTGCTAAGGGTGTGTTTTGTTCCTCGGCTGGCTGGCTGTGCAGAAGCCCCCTCCCTAGCTACCCAGCCTCTGCTTTGTCCGGAAGGTTTTACTCACGGATCAACAGATGACGGAGAGTCCTCCAAGGTCCGAGGCATTGTTTTCAAGTATTGGTTGCCATCGTTTTCCACATTAGCCTGTCTCTGTTTATTTGTCTCTGATCCCTGCTCTCCTCCCTATCTGTGTCATTCACACACTCTTTCTCTCATGTACGTGCTTTACACAGTTGTGACACAGACCCTGTCCGTTGTGGAGTTTGGATGTGTGTGTTGGAGTGACTGGCCGTGGCAGCAGTGCTGGTAGCTGGTGAAGGTGCTACTGTATGAGTTGAGCTGTGCAAAGTCAAGTTTGCTAAGTTGGGTTCAATCAAAGGACACCTGTGCATAATGATGGTGGCACATCAGATTAAAACAGATTATTTAAGACAAATCACAGTATTGAGGGAAAATACTGATGTTTGCTTTCTGTGCCAATCTTCTACATGTGAACCATTTCTACACTTTATTTCTGGTAGCATTTGGACAGACAGCATGGTCTACTTTCTGTTATTTATTTTTGAACAGCATGAAAGATGTCAGATATAAAGCTCCCTCAGCTTGACAGTCCATTACAGTAAAGTGAAAGCTATAATTTATTATAATGGGGCAGACCATTAATCTGATTATTTCATTATTTATCTAATGTTAGATAAATAATGTAAACTGATTAATTTCATAATGCTGAGTCACATGCTTTCAATGTATATACATATTCTATTACTTGCAGCTATTTTTAAATCACTGTATAAAAATACATTTTAATTGTATGAAATTAGTTAAACTCGAAGGTACCCTTTGGAACTTTTGACCCCCGAGCAGCATGATGGCTTAATGTTTTAATGAGGGGTCTGCAGAGCACATTCCTGCTGCCAGTTTTATGCTATACCACTGATTGACAGTTGATGGCAGTAATATGCCAAGAAACTAGCAATGTGCCAGGAAACGCCGTGAAGAAGACTCCACAGGGTACCTTTAATACTTACTAAGAAGTTGAATTGTGGTTGAACAGATTGTGAGCAGAGGTGTGATTGGATTAAATTTGGCACTTGCTTGCCTTGCACATTTTATTGTCCCATTTATGTCTAGTAGCGCTAGGTGGAACAGGGTTGAAATCAAAAGTACAATATATGTAAAAGTGCTTTGTATTGTGAATGGTATGTAAATACACATACACGCACACACACACACACACACACACACACATATATATATGTGTGTGTGTGCTTTGCTTCAGACTGAGGCGCTGCAGAGAACACACAGAGGGTGAGCGTTCTCTTTTTTAAGGTCGTCTCTGTGAACAGGCCAAACTGCAAAGATAGAATCCATGAATATATAAGTGAATAAAAACCATCAGGTCATAAAATAAAAACTAAGTGGGGAAGTTGCAGAGAAAGTCGGCGAGCAGGCTGGGTGCATTATTGGCTACAGTTATGTGTTCTCATCTACCAGGTTGTGCTGTGTGTCTGCTTCACACAGCTCACTGTACAACTGCTTCCCAGAGCCAGACGTCTGTGTCCATCTGTCTGTTTGTATTTCTGTCTCTTTGTTCCTACTAGCCTGTGTGTGTGTGTGTCTGACTGTAACTGATGGTCAGTCAGTGTGTGTGTGCGTGTGTGTGTGTGTGTGTACTGCGAATGCACGCATGTGTGTGTTTCACCCTTTGCCAATTAGCGGCTTCTCACCTCCCGAGGCGAGAGGCTGAGTGTGTGTTAGACAGAGGAGGAAGACTTGATGGGGCTTGTCTGCCGCTGACAGCTCAGCCTTAACCTGAACTCTCACACTCCTCTCTCTCTCTCTCTCTCTCTCTCTCTCTCTCTCTCTCTCTCTCTCTCTCTCTCTCTCTCACACACACACACACACTTCAGTCTGCGCATTCGAGAGCTCTCACACACACACACACACACACGTAGCTCTTGTCAGTTGTGGATAATACAGCCTTGTCTGTCTCTGAGCCCATGTGATGCGCCAAAATTTGACAGTATTGTGTTGGTGGAGCAAAGGCGCGAGACGGGTGAAGACGAGTGCCAGTCTGCACCAGAGTACGTCTGTCTGTGTCTGGATTGTGCTCATGGGAGTGTGTGTGTTTCTTTGTATGTACAAATACACTGTTTGTTATTGTATGTCTCGAGCAGCTGCTGTGTGTGTGTCACTTTGTGGAGTAGAAATGATGTAAAAAGTGTGATATTTGGAAGCATAGCACTGAAGAGCTGCAGTGTCAGGTGTGTACAGAAGAAGCACCTCAATCAGTTTGTCCTTTTGAACCTTTTGCTTCATATAGCAGCCCACGCTGCATAACTAATCGAGATAAGTTCTTTATATTGCACAGTTTTCTGAGTCTAATCTGCTTTACAACAAGTTGAGAAGGTTTTGGAAAAACAGCTTGATACCACAATTTCTTTTAAATAATTCGGCAACTCTGTGTTTGAGGTGCCGCATATTCTTTGAAAAGCACTACAAGCAAGATTTTCACATCCTGGTCAAAAAAAGGAAAATGTTTTTAACATCTCTATTCCAGTGTAAGTATTTTTATCATTTCTTCTTGGGCAGAACCAGTCATCTTACTTAGTTCTGACTGAATACATTCAAAAATGTTGTGTTCATCAAATGAAAGATCAAAGTTCTACATGAAACCCTCTGATAAAAGCTGTGGTTTTATTTTTAACCTCAGTTGGCACAACATGATAAGTTGATCAAAGAACTTATTTGCCAAAACATGCTACATTTTGTGTGGTACCCTGCAGAAATCACAGCACTGATGTGCACATTCTGTGGGAAGATGAATCTCAGACATTCAGTGAACACAGCCAACAGCCTTTCAGAGAGATTTCTGTTTAGCTTTTCAGGACTGCAGCCAGTTTGACGCAGCAATCTCTATTCATCTCGATTGGACTTTTCATAGGTTGTGCAAATTGTTTGCTAGATTTTAAGTCTATTTATAATATATTTATTTTTTTTTTTTTTATAGAAATATTTCTTTATAGAAATATTGTAATATATAATCAGCAGGAGGTGGCAATGCACTAAACTGTGCCTAGTCTGCCAGAAAGAAGAAGAAGACTGGCCACAGGCTTTGTCATCATCAGCCGGTGCCAGCGAATCATCTGGAAAACATGAGAAGCCATGCTGCTTTGTTGGGAATCGGCGAAATGGCTGAAAGTGCTGCACACAACGAAGAGGAGGAGGAGGAGTTGTTAAAAAAGACCAGTTGCAACTTCCATGATATAGACATGGTTTGGATTTAAAAAGTCAGACAACAATCAGAAAATGATCATCTGCAAATCATTTTGGAAGGTGTGGTAATACTAGTTATCTTTTCTGTCGCCTCGATCGAAACACGTTCTGGAACATGAGAAAAGCAAAAAAAATGCATTGTCCACAAACATCGAGTGAATTGAGCAGCAATGAGAAGAAAATAGCTGACTCCGCAAATCTGACATCACTTTGTCTGACATTACTTTTCTCTCACGGTGCACCTATGTTAGGACATGGTTCCTTTTCACATACTTGATAGAACAAGTTTTAAAGACATAATCAAAGCACTGGATCCAAGATGCTTCCAACAGCAAGGTCTGTGAGCAAGTAGAGAAAGAACTCAGTAAACTTAAACACTATGCAACTACCAGTGACTTGTGGGCAAGTGGTACCATGGCTTGAAGGAGGAAGTATGGCAGTGGCACTTCACAGCTGGATAAGACTGCAGTGCTTTGGCCACAGGCCAAGATATCTGTTTTATCCAGGTGTTACATTATCCTGTAGTTTATGTTTGTTGATGTACTTGCATAATCATTTCCAATATACAAATATATATATTCCAATGGGAAAAAATATATATACACACACCAGCCACTTTATTAGTACAAATATCTAGTCAGCCAATCACATGGCAGCAACTCAGTGCATTTCAGCATGTAGACATGGTCAAGACGACCTGCTGAAGTTCAAACTGAGCATCAGATCGGGGAAGAAAAGTTATTTAAGTGACTTTGAACGTGGCATGGTTGTTGGTGTCAGACAGGCTGGTCAGAGTATTTCAGAAACTGCTGATCTACTGGGATTTTCTCTCACAACCATCTCCAGGGTTCACAGAGAATGGTCTGAAAAAGAGAAAATATCCAGTGAGCAGCAGTTCTCTGGGAGAAAATGTCTTGTTGACGTCAGAGGTCACAGGAGAATGGCCAGACTGCTTCGAGCTGATAGGAAGGCAACAGTCACTCAAATAACCACTTGTTACAACCAAGGTCTGCAGAAAAGCATCTCTGAACGCACAACACGTCGAACCTTGAAGCAGATGAGCTACAGCAGCAGAAGACCACACTGGGGGCCACTCCTGTCAGCTAAGAACAGGAAACTGAAGCTACATCACACAGGCTCAACAAAAACTGGACAGTAGAAGACTGGAAAAATGTTGCCTGGTCTGATGAGTCTCGATTTCTGCTGCGACATTCGGATGGTAGGGTCAGAGGTCAACAACATGAAAGCATGGAACCTTCCCGCCTTGTATCAATGGTTCAGGCAGGTGGTGGTGGTGTAATGGAGTGGGGGATATTTTCTTGGCACACTTTGGGTCCCTTTGTACCAACTGAGCATCGTTTAAACGCCATAACCTGAGTATTGTTGCTGACCATGTCCCTCCCTTTATGACCACAGTGTACCATCTTCTGATGCTGCTTCCAGAAGGATGTGTTTCCAGCACCTTGTTGAATCTCTGCCATGAAGAATTAAGGCAGTTCTGAAGGCAAAAGGGGTCCAACCTGGTTGTCCAACCCCCTGTTGCTCCCATAGACATGACTTGCCATGAAGTATCTCACTCCGCCAGGTAAATTCTTTGTAGGAAGTGTCTGTGGCAGCTTGACAACAAGTAAGGGTGCATCAAAGGGTCAAAATAGTAGCAGCCAAAGATTCTTGAACGTAGTGTACTGGAATCTTTGGTAACAGCAGCAGTGATGGTGTAAAATAAATAGTCTTTGGCGGCACGAGATTAACACGATTAAAAAAAAAGATTAATGGGTTAATGCAGACAGCCCTTATATGTGTGTGTGTGTGTGTGTGTGTGTGTGTGTGTGTATATATATATATATATATATATATATATAATTAGTAACTGAACCTATTCAAAATAAACATTGGAATATGCTTCCAGCTAAGAACACACTTTATTATTTTTCCCATGATGCAAAACACTGAATATTGAGCAACCAGTTAACATTAATTTGACTGTTTCAATTGTAATGAATTGTAATGTTATAGCTGTGCTGGATGAATGTGCTGGTATTTATGTGTTGATGTGTGCTGGTAGATCTGTGTGTGTGAGTGTTGGTGTGACAGACTGTGACGGTGTTGCATGTAAATGAATGTTTTTAGGGTCTGGTGATTGTTCTGTGTGTACCTGCCGAGGGACTGCAGATAGAAATGAGCTAATAGCAAAAATCTGGCAGAAATTATCTCTTCTCATTTTGAGATTAGTGTTTTTGTTGCATGGTTCTTGTTTCATGTGTAATAACATAATTTTTTTGTTAACAGAGGGAAGCATCAAAGAACTCTGTGTTATACATATATGTAAGGAAATTGTGAGCGACTTTTCCTACATGTAGAAGATAAAGACAGAAATGGTTATGCCAAGAGTGAACCTTTCCCACCTCCTCACGCTCTCATCACTGAAATGCTGGGTGGAGGTCTCAAAAGCTCAACAACAAATGATCCAGAGCGAGACTGAACAGGGGAAGGCCATATCTCAGGTCCTTAGGGCTGATATAACGGCAAGAGATGGATGTTTTGAAATCTGTGAGCAAAATCCTCAGTCCCCTGATTGAGTCCACAGATGCACTGTCTGTAGAAGAATGTGTCAGTTTGTCACACCTCAAACCTGTGCTCCTGACTCCAGCTCAAGAGGGCACAGACATGAAGAGGACATGAAGAGGGCCATCCTCCAGAATTCAATCTGAAATACTCTGACCCTGCAGCAGATGACTCAAAACAATACACACAGTGGATGACAGGAAAGAGTACATCAATACTGAGATTCAGTCACTACTGAAAAGGCAGGGCAACATCCACAGAGAGGTGTCCATGACAAGAACAGAGGCTGCAGAAGAAAAAGCTGCAGAAGAAGCTGGAGGCACCAGAGGAAGCAAAGTAAAGTCTGGGTAGCTTTTTCACAGAAAAAGACAAAGACAGATTTTTAACACCCTGACCCAGTTGCCCTCTCTGACAGCGATGCAATGGAAGCTGATCTCAGCAGCTACCTGCAGGCACTGGAGGCCAATGGTGACGCAGATCCAAGGGAGTGATGGAGGCTGCACCAAGCTTATTTCCCAAGAGTGGCCAGCTTGGCCAGGAAGTACCTTTGTAATCCTGCCACTAGTGTTTCTTCAGAGAGGGCATTCGGCTCTGGTGGAAACACTGTGACCTGCCTCAGATCTGCTGTGAAGCAAGAGGCAGTTGACAGACTTGTTTTCCTGGCTTTCCTGCTATAAGCAATGACGCTGGCTCAGTAAACTGACACAAACAGAAATGTTCACAGTTGTTTGTTTTTGTTACACTTGGGCTGTTGTACTTTGAGTAGAAGCAATAAGTCCAAGTACAGAGGTATACTGGGATGCTGCAGGGATGCAGGGAGCTTTTTTCTTTTGCACTCTCCGGGCCGCCACATGCAACACTGAACTGCAGTGATTTGTTTGTAATTTTGAGTGTTGCAGTGTGTGTGTTGTATGTTTCCACCCTGCTGTATTTGAATTTATTTCATTATGTGCTGCCAGACTTTTTTGTATTTGAGTGTACAAGCAATGAGGCACCAGAGTATGTCCAGCGAGGCCAAGAGAACATGCATGCTGAGATGCTGCGAAGAGAAGATCTTTTGGACTGTGCAGAATCGTTTATCCTAATTCCTGTAGTAATGTAGCTGAAGAAGAGGAAGTTCCTATGAACCAATTTTGTATTTTGAGAGTTTCATTGTTTTAGTTGGTTGGCTGAAAGAAACCTCCTGAAGTCAGTTTTTATTTTCACTTTGTGCTGCTTGATTTTGTTGGATTTAATGAAAAAGTGTTTTTATGAGATTAAAGTTGCTTTAGAAAAGGTTTGGTATTTTTCTGTTTTTATTGCAGTTTTGCACAATAAATGGTCTTTAAAGACCTCTATTCACCAACCAATTAAAACTGGAGACTGGTTTTGATGATGTGGCTGATCAGTTTATGTCCTAGTAACACAGTACAGTGACAGCTGCCATGCAGTTGCCATAACAGTGCTTCACCCCTTCAGAAGCATTTATATTGAAGTTTTAAGGAAAACAAATTTTAAGAAAAGTGTGATATAGTTACCATCTGTGCTTCAAATTATACTGTGGTGTAAATTTTAGGCTGTGCCTCCCAGCCCTGGTTACACACATATTACACATGCTGGGCTTTTTAAGGATGGTTATGATATTTACTTGTTGTCTTTTTTGATATTAAATGAAAAAAAAAATGTTTCAGAGATTTGTTGGTGGTTCATCAAAAACTTCTTGGGGCCTCAGGGGCTCTGCAGTCTGTGACTTCTCTCCTCTGTCACACATGACATCTTTGTTTTTAAGGGTTATATTTGGGCAAAATATGCTTTATCACTTTCAGTAATACTGTGCATCAACTGGTCCATGGGGGAGCCACATCATTTGTTCAGACCACACTATCTCAGATACCAATAATTGGATTTGGACAAAAGCTGTGGGTGAATGCTCCATCTCGTGTTCTGGCTTTTCAAATCACAGTAACCCAGATCAAAGGAGGTGGCATATTCAGTAATATTTGGTAGTCGTGAGTACATGCAAGAGGACACAGCCATGTGCATGATGGTCATCATGAATAAACACACTTCTTTTTCCACCAGGAGTCATTCTCTTGTCCTCATTTATCTTGGCTTTTGCTTCTTTGGAAACCCATGTGCCAGATTTCACAGCCCTCAAGCTTCAGGGAAAAGAAACTTCTCAGCATTTGGCCAATGGCTGTTCCCACAGTGATCATTGCAGTTCAGAGACCGCAGTATTAAAGAGGTTGATTAAATGGCGAAGAAGAAACAACTAAGAAGTGCTGGAGACAGCGATTTGATATTGTTTCACTCTTAAAGCGGGTTTCACAGAAGACATTTAAACATTTTTGTCAAACAGCGCATTGACTTACTGCTAGAGTGCTTTTAGTACACTTCATCCTTGTTTGCATAGCTTCATTTAAGCACAAAGCCTAAGTAGAGATTTAATAATTCAGTGAAGTCTCTGCATGGGAGAAAAGACTGGAGAATGAGACACACACACACACACACACACACACACACACATTTCACAATGATGTTACCCTTAAAACCTCCACTTCTGAGGGTTTTCCATTTTACTCAAATTAAAGATTTACGTGTTCTTCTATGCATAGCATTTCACAGCACTGCAGACTATGAATCTCATTGAAAACTTCAGAAGTATAGTTTCAACAATAACATCCTGGTCAGTGGGGAGAAGGAGCCGACGTCATCCTGAATTCCTGAATATGCAGACATATTTTCATCTGATGAACTGAGATGTTTCCTAGTTTCCCGATGAGACCCAGCAGGGTGTGTGTGAACTGAGGTGGATCTATAGATAGTGCGCAATAGACTCGCTGCAGAAACATAAGCCTCACATACACTCCTGATAGTTTCTGCATGTGTGTGCTTGTCTGAGAGCGTGTGCAAGTGTGTATTACATGGCCGCAGAATGTGCATCTCCATGTCTTATCTGTACTTCTGTCTGTGTGAGTAGTGTGTGTGTGTGTGTTTGTGTACTTTAAATAGCCTGTGTGTTGGTGCTCCTGTTCTAACGGTGCTTGTCTGAGACGTCTTCAGCCTGGCTTTGTTTGAGCGCCGTGTTGTCGAGCAGACCTCTTGCTGAAGGCTGACATGTTAGCAGGCTGTGGTCTCTGCATTATTGATGCAGACTGTGATGGGCCATAGGCTACAACTTAAAAAATCAGAAGGTGGAGTGAACTCCAGCTGAACTCGCAGGGAATTCAGCCGGAGACGGCAGAGACGGGGGCCATGCTGGCGTCAGTCTGACACAGAGAGTTCTTCTACTGGGAGCTGAGAGACGACCTGATTCTGGTGACATGACCAGTTTACCAGCGCATTTTAATGAGCCCGGGTCCCCGGGGGAGACTAAGATGATTAAATTTGGCTCATGGGCCAGAAAAGTTAAAGACGCTCTGCTTTAGATAGGGACTGAACTGTACTTGGTTTTTCAGTGAATACGAAAGCTATATGAAAAACTTTTCTTTTTTTTCCACTAATGAGTTCTGTAAAATTCAATTAGAGAGGTTTCGTTGCTTCACTCATCAGTCAGGCCTAAAAGAACATTTGACTCAACAGTTTGATGTTATCATCAATACTGCAGAGAATTTTTAAGATAAGTTGTGTTTTTCTGAATGAAAGGGGACTTAAGCAGTTAGGATTTCCTTAAAGTTGGGGGCTCACAAGGGATGTTTAAAAAAGAATCTGAAGTGAATGATGTGTTAGCCAAGACTAGATACTACAATTCCCATAATGCAGCTTAGTAGCATCTTTCTTTTTTTCTTGTATACTTTATTGTGTCCGTTATTTTCTTTGATAATGTTGTATTTTTCTGTTTCTTGTAAATATATATAGAATATAACGTGACAGAGTAAACACAAATCACTGGCAATGATTTGTCCCATGGGAGAATAACTGTCCCACACCTGGGCTCACGAGATGGCTGGAGCATTATCTATTTAAGATCATGGCTGTAGAACTGTTAGAAATACTGATGACGAAGGTCTAGAGAGACCAGAACGTAAGGATGATGAATAAATTGATGCTCAGCAATTTTCTTTAAGACCATAGCTTAACTTAGCACAAAGACTGAAGAACAGCTGGGCTCTGTGTAAAGCTGACAAAATCCACCTACCAGCACAGCTAGACCTTATCAATACTTATAAGCAATTGTATCTCATTTGTTAAATCTGTGCCAAAAGGTCTTTGTGCAGAGTTATGTCTGTGTCTGAAATCACTTCCTAATCACCATAGATGTATCTACTTTACACTGCCCTCAGAAATTCCACAGTGGAGCAAAAAAAAGGTTAAATAGTATGCATTGTGAACATTCCCACAATGCAACAGCTGTCAGTGATGACGCTAAATGACAGTGTTTATTAACTGTCTGAACTTTAGGGCTCATCACTGAGTGAACTGTTCAGTGTCCTCAAATGTGCAGTGAATGAGTGAATGACATCATCAAGGTTATTTTATCCACTGCTGGAAAGCTCCCTTCAGAGTACACACACACAAATACACACACACACATACAACATTATACAACAATAAACACATACAATTGATCATTGATTGTTAAATTTTTGTCTTAATTTGACAAAATTGTACCGTATAGGTCACATACAGACAGAAAGTTATTAAACAACCAACTCTGTAAAATAAATGGTAAACAGGTTATCATTTGGGTCAGGGCTAGTTCAGGTTTTTCCTGGTATTGTGACTATTCCTGGTATTGTGTTGCTGGTGTGACCATCACAGCACGGGGAGGAGAGGGGCAGTATGGCTCGTGTCTGAGGTACATGGAGCTGGTTTGGTGTCAAGGTTTTTCTGGTTATGTCACCGCTTTGACTGGACATGATGCAAAGTGTTTGGTGCCTTAATAATACTTTTCATGGAAAAATGTTGGCCAGATGAATTTCTCAAAACAAGAACAAATAAATGACAGCATTTTCCAGTGTAACTTCAGTTGCTTGGTGTGAATGGTCAAACCATCTCCAGTGGTCAGGGACCAGCTGCTCCCATCCTGTCCCTGTAGTTTAGGTCTGTCTTTATCTGATGCCATTTACCATCATCTGCTCTGTTTGACTTTTAAGGTGATACATTTTACAGCTCAGCCACAACAACAAATACCTCTTGGTCAAATCTCTTATGGCAGAACTTTCGTAGAATGTTTTCTTTCACCACAAAATTGTCAGAGAGCTTCCTGTTTTTAAGGGGAAGTAAAGGCGGTTTGGTTTGTCCTGAGTGATTGCCAGCAGTTATCAAACTTATCACACTTATTATAATGTACATATACTGCTTTGTATATTGGATAATTTACAATGGCTAAATAATAAATGGCTGGATTCAAGTACACAATACAGTCTTCAACTTATAGTTCTTACACTTTCTACTACACATATTTTTCTGTTCAGAATTTTGCAGACATACAAATGTGAACTTGGACTCGATATGTTTTTCCATGTTGATTTTATGTCTTATGTCTTGACTTGAAGGAATGTGGAGACACCTTGCCCTCTGGAGCAGGACAGTATTTTTAACATGCTGTACTATATCCCTCACTCCTGTTTTAATATAGAATATAATATTTGAAAAAAGTTCAATTTATCTATGGAGACTGGACATTATTTAGTGTTATTCAACCATAGTGATGCAGAAAAAGTGGGACTTTATGTAATGCTGTAGATACCATCAGCAATCAAAGCTGCTGCATTCACTGCAAGTCACTTGGATTTGTGTCCTGCCATTCACTATCTGCTAGGTGAAGGCTGCCTCTAATTGTCTTATTTCTGTGTGTGTGTGTGTGTGTGTGTGTGTTCACTGGAAATTGGGAAAATAACACTTGGTAAATTTTCTCCTGTTGTTATCTCCATCAGTCACTTAATCATTAAGCAGTTAAGTTTCTGTACTGTACTTTTAATTAAGTTTCTGTACTAAAAATGTATATTTGGTTGATAAAATGGTGAAAGTGTTTTTTTTTTAGTCTACAATATACAGTAACTTTCTCCTACCATTGCCTTAGGGGGTGCGACCTGCCATGGCAACAGGACCCTCCTCGCCCCCCAAGAAACCAACCTGGTATGGCAACTGCATGAAACATTTTTTTAAAACTATGTTTTATTTGTGTTATTTTTTTTTTAAAGATATTTTTTGGGCATTTTTGACTTTATTTGACAGGACAGTAGAGAGTGACAGGAAAGGGGCAGAGAGAGGGGGAATGATACGCAGGAAAGAGTCAGGCCAGTCGAACCGGCACTCGCCTGCTAAGAGCATCAGCTCATGTGGTACGTAACCACTCCGCCATCGGGCCGCCCCTTATATGTGCTATTTACCTAATTTATGTGAACTTATTTGATTTCAGCCCAGTGTGAGAGTCTCTGCTGTTCTCCTCTGCTTCCTGTTTCACCGTGTGTCCTCCCCACGACAAAGGGCACAGCAGAGGAGACACAGGTTGACAACTTATTAAATGTGTTAAGTGCAATAAAAGCTTCACAACAAGTGTTGTAAATCGCTCTAAAACCAAAGATGAACAGACGTCAACCCCAAATGTCTGAAAGTCAGGCCAGTGAGGAGGATGCTAACAGCTCTGCTGCTGATGGAGGGGAAGCTGCTCCTGAAATCACCAGCAGCTCTCCTGCAGTTACAGCTGCCAACAGAAGCCATGTCAAACACCTTACACTTTATAGTTACACTCTATACAAGTGTACACTCCAAGTGTTTCATAAAGAAATTGCCTCAAAATGACAGCTGAGGTGATTCTGACTATGAATTGTGCTGACAGTCATTAGATAACATGATATTATGTGTGGTGTAAGGTTTCTGCTCTTTGGTGGAAACACTGCCTGTGTTTCATTTGTCCAGTCTCCGTAGGTTTCAGCTCATCCTCAGGTTTGCCCACTGGACAAACCTGAAGACTTATTTCACACATTTCTTGTTCTTTTTAGTGCCTAGAGTTTGGAGAGAGCATGTTTGTCCCATCACAGCTCCACCCACCTTCAAGGTGAGCAGAGGTCTCATCAGCCATTACTGGAAGCCCCTGTGTGGGTATGCAGAGCTTTTAACACTATGAAGTCAGGAGAGATCGGCTGTGTTTGCTGTTGTCTTTGTTACTGTGAATAATGATGGAACATGGGAGTTGGTCTGCCAGATGGACATTTACAACAGAAAGATTAGATACTCAATATTTACCTAAAGTTTGACTCCCACAAAAGAAGTAAGGTAAAACTTAGTCCATGATTGTCTGACTGCCCGTGCTTCTTTCCTAGACATAGTAGTGCTGCTGCTGCGTCTCTAGATCTTGAATATGGAAATTATAGGAAATAGGGCCCAAACTGTTAAAATAAGACCTGGGGTCTCATTCATCAACCATGTGTATGCAGTCTTTCGTACTTAAACCATGCATAGGCTCATTTCTATGCATAGAACCAGAATGACCTCTTTCCTCTTGTGCTTGAAAATGTGTGTACAAGTAGAGGATCTGTTGATCAGGCATACCACCAGATTCCTAGAGAGGTGTAATTGCAGACAAACAGATTCCTAAACAACAGACACACAAACAAACTGTACTGTCAACCATGTAATTACAGATACATTGTAGACTATCACTCCTGAAGAAATGCGTTTCCATTTTTATTTGGAAAACAAGGTAATTTTTTTTCTGTCAGAGCAAATACATCAATTAATCCATCATCTTATTTCTTTAGTACCACCACTGAGCACATGTGAGTCAATAGAAGAGATCCAGCGAAACTGTTAATATTATTAATAATAATAATAATCTGTTAACTATCAACAGCAGATCTGTTAATAATATCCATAATCAGTCTCCATTAATAATGAGCTGTAGTGTTTTAGTATCAGAAATCTGAATCAGTAGATATATTTGCTGATATGATGAAAACTGTTTACCCTCATGTAAAGTGAATCTTCGGTCAGTCACTGGTCCTCACACTGTGGCAGTTTCTGTTAGCTCTTTGGGACCTTTTCAGGTATCAACAGTGGTCTTGTTGGGACCAGTAGTCCTTAGTGGGACCAAAACTGGGTCCTAATGAGGCAAAAAATGATGTATGAGGTCCTGTGTGAGGTCAGGGCAAACGTGTGAATTGAGGTTAGGTAAAGATTAGGGTTAGGGATGATTTGGTTAAGGGTTGGGGTTAGGCATCTAGTTGAGATAGTTGAGGATAGGGGGATGGGGCAGGGAAAGCATTACATCAGTGTGTGTTTATGTCTGCTATGCTAATGGTGTGTTATGAGTCAGTCAGTGTGGGTTGGTGTAGGCACATGTAGGCTTTGGTAGGATTGTTTTCTGTGTTGCTGTGGGCCAGTGGAGGCTTCTGGAGGTTAGTTCAGGGTACGGGTTGGTGTGTTTGTACATGTGGAGGAGGAATAGCCTCAGAGTCACTGCCAAGACCTTCAGGGAAGTTTCTCTGGCTTTGAATCCACAGCTTTAATTGCTCAGAGTCTGTGAATACCAAGGGACAGCACTAACTCACTCCCTTTCTTCTACTCTGTCATCCCATCTCTCTCTTTCTCCTTCTTTTCATGTCCCCCTTTCCTTTCTCGCCCTATCAAAGAGTCTGGATGTGTTTACATCCTGAACTTGGTGCAGACAGGTGGGTGGTGCGGTGAGCACCACTCCAGACTCATTATGACAGTAGATCAGATGTGATTTGCATTTCCAGGCAACCTTTTATGGTGTTGACTGAATTTCTCCTTTGCCTCATCAGCAAGCAGTCCACTCATTGAAGTCCTTAAAGTCGTGTACTTATTGTATGTACTTCTCTCTTTAGCTAACTTAAGAGAATAGCTTGTGTGATTTACTGCAGTGGAGAATTTAGCTTCTGAACTGACAGATGTTTCCCTTGGGAGCTGGTGGAAACCAAAACCAAGCTAAACAGAGAGTAATTATTGAACTTCATCAGGTGACCAGAAACGTTACTTTAAATGAATGCTAATGTTGCTCCAGGCCTGCTTCATACACTATAATGCCAAAAGTATTCGCTCACCTGCCTTGACTCGCATATGAATTTTAGTGACATCCCATTCTTAATCCATAGGGTTTTATATGACGTCGGTCCACCCTTTGCAGCTATAACAGCTTCAACTCTTCTGGGAAGGCTGTCCACAAGATTCAGGAGTGTGTTTCTGGGAATTTGTGACCATTCTTCCAGAAGCGCATTTGTGAGGTCACACACTGATGTTGGATGAGAAGGCCTGGCTCTCAGTCTCCGCTCTAATTCATCCCAAAGGTGTTCTATCGGGTTGACGTCAGCACTTTGTGCAGGCCGGTCAAATTCATTCACACCGAACTCTCTCATCCATGTCTTTATGGACCTTGCTTTGTGCACTGGTGCACAGTCATGTTGGAAGAGGAAGGGGCCATCTCCAAACTGTTCCCATAAAGTGGGGAACATGGAATTGTCCAAAATCTCTTGGTATGCTGAAGCATTCAGAATCAGAATCAGAATCAGAATCAGAATCAGAATACAGTGTGGGATTCTGGAAAAAAACCTCAGCAACATAGGCATATATAAACAAACACATCTTACAACACAGTGACTCAAGACAATTTGCTCCAGGGGAGGGGGTAGAGGGGGGAGGAGGTGATTCCAGTGCAGACAGGCAGCCAGCCGCAGCCGCTGCCATTAAGGCGCAGCTATCGGACCCCGCCCGCCGCGCTGGATGGGAGGAAGCGGCGAAGGCGTGGGATGGGGTTGGGTTGTGAGTTGCATATGTACATGTAAGAGGTGTCCGTGAATGTGTGTGTGTGCATAGGCCTGGGGAGTCGCTTCGTCTAGTTCACAATCAGTGCCTCAGTTCGCAGGGTGTCATCGTGATAACACAGCAAGTTGCCATGGAGACATCCTTGATCGGTTCCTGGACGGAGTCAACAATCCACAGGTGTCCGTGGAGGAGGAGGGGGGGTAGGAGTAGAAGCGTCTCACCGCAGCGATCTCGTGGGGGAGTTGTTCCAGCGGCCTTGGCCAAGGCCGGTGCTGCGGGGGCCGGAACGCAGATTAGATTATGATTGTTTGGGTTAGGGCGAGCAGTCGTATTTCAATAGACACGCTTACTCTGTTAGTCCATTCTGGTCATCTCCATCCATTCTCCTTTCCAAAGCTGCAAGCTTCTCCAAGATGTGACCCATGTTGCGATTTAAGACCACAGTCTGAGCATTAACAGCTCTATCTGTTACCACAGACAGGGTGTTGACAGCTCCTTCCAAGGTGGTTCCCAAGTTGCGGTTCACAATCACAGTCTGAGTGCTTACAGCTTTACTCACTCCATCTGTCCTCAACGGAAAGACTCGCCAGGCACACGACCCTCCACTGCTCCCAGGAGTCCCTCATGTAACCAGCGGCGTACGTTCCGCCAGGGCAGACAGGTTCCCCCGAACCCGGGCTTCTCGTCGAGAAGATCCTGTCAATTGCGTTGAGAGACCAGATTCAGAGTTCCTTTCACTGGAAGTAAGGGGCCAAGCCCAGCTCCTGAAAAACAACCCCACACCATAATCCCCCCTCCACCAAACTTTACACTTGGCACAATGCAGTCAGACAAGTACCGTTCTCCTGGCAACCGCCAAACCCAGACTCGTCCATCAGATTGCCAGATGGAGAAGCGCGATCCGTCACTCCAGAGAACGTGTCTCCACTGCTCTACAGTCTAGTGGTGGCGTGCTTTACACCACTGCATCTGACGCTTTGTGTTGCACTTGGTGATGTATGACTTGGATGCAGCTGCTGGGCCACGGAAACCCATTCCATGAAGCTCTCTACGCACTGTTCTTGAGCTAATCTGAAGGCCACATGAAGTTTGGAGGTCTGTAGCGATTGATTCTGCAGAAAGTTGGCGACCTCTGCGCACTATGCGCCTCAGCATCCGCTGTCAGTTTACGTGGCCTACATCTTTGTGGCTGAGTTGCTGTTGTTCCCAATCACTTCCACTTTGCTATAATACCACTGACAGTTGACTGTGGAATATTTAGGAGTGAGGAAATTTCACGACTGGACTTGTTGCACAGGTGGCATCCTATCACAGTACCATGCTGGAATTCACTGAGCTCCTGAGAGCGACCCATTCTTTCACAAATGTTTGTAGAAACAGTCTGCATTCCTAGGTGCTTGATTTTATACACCTGTGGCCATGGAGGTGATTAGAACACCTGATTTCATTTATTTGGATGAGTGAATACTTTTGGCAATATAGTGTATGTAAGTAGGTAATTTTTGCTAACATGTTAGCCATAACACATGTTGTGCTGCTCCTAAGAGGCTGGGAATTAAATTAATGCAGGTTTAAACATTTTGGAAAATATGTTTCACAAAAACCTGTCAACATGGTTGTGATGTTATCACAGTGACAAACATCTGGCAAAGTACACACACACACACACACACACACACACACACACACACACACACATACATACACACACACAGTAAGCCTGGCTCTGTTCAACATGATACAAAGTAATTCTAAAGCTTTTTACATGGAAAGATATATAAAAATGATAAGTAGTGATTTATGGGGAAGTTTCATGCTGCAACTTGATGAACATTTGCTTTTGTTAATCGTCCTCAGCTTTAGCGCAATCTGCCACATACAGTCTGTGAGCACAGTTTGTAGTCTCTATGGAGGGTAAAGTCATGACATCACTTCCTCCATTACAGTGGCTTCTGTAACTCACTGCAACCTCTCAGTCAGCGTTGTTCAATGATTTCATTCATGAAAGAATGCAGCATATTCCTGGGGTTTACTTTCCATATTCTACCTTAAATCACCATTCACAGCTCAGTAGCTACAAGAAATTGAAAAAATTCATGACTTTAACAATTACACAACAATTATTTTGTCTGCACATAAAAACTACAGTTAGGCAGTGGAAGTGGCAGCACAGGTATCTATGTCATCAAAATTTACCAGCTCTCTTCCTAAGTCATTTCTTCAGCTTTCTAGTTGTAACCTTTGTTGTTTTAAAATTTCAACTGCCACCCCTGGACTTACTCATGGACTTACCTCTTCTGTCGGCTAAACGAGCCATGAAGTTTAGCCTGCAAATGTCTAGGGCCTATGGGAAATGGTGTTCCTTAAACGCAGCTTAAACAAACACTGTCTTTATCCGTAAATGGAGCCACAAAGCGTGCTGTTGATAAAGGTCCTGGACCTGAACCCTGAAGTTCCAATTTCACTTTGGCTCTTCACAGGTACAATAGTACCAGACATGGCAACGTCACTGTGACAAGGCTGCAGCCATGTACAACCTGCTCTGACTGTTGTTTACTAAATCATACTTCCATCATATCACTCCAGGTATAACAACAAATCTTCTTCTTCTTCTTTGCAGCATTCAGTCATGAGACTGACATTTATCTTCTCATGGCGCTGTCACAGAGAAAACAAATCAGGGTGTGCCCTACAGTTTAGAACTATGCCTTTAATAAACCATGCATGTGTATGTGCCTCAGTGGAAGCTCTTCCTTCCTCCCACAGTGACTCACTGTGCTGTAGCTTAAACCTGAAAATAATGGCACAAACTTACAGCAGGACTGGGGAAACATCTGTTCAGCAAGGATCTCATCAGCTCTGCATTGTGTGTGTGTGAGTGTGTGACTGGGATGCCACTGGTTTGTGCAGAGCACTGCAGTCTTGTCTTGCCAACTGTTTTGAAGTTGGCACCTGGCCAACTGTGACAGTACATTCAGGGACGTCAAGTCGAACACCACACGCACACACACACACACACACTCTCACAGTCAGACAGATGAGGTGATGGAAATGCCATAAATCTGTCAGTGAGGCTGAAATGAGCTTAGTGCCACCAGGGGGATGTGTGCTCTTCAACGACGTGTGCACTATAAAATCCCACGGACTATAAAAGCCGATCTGTCGCAGGGAAGTGTGTGTGGTGTGTGTGTGGTGTGTGTGTGTGTGTGTGTGTGTGCACCTCTGTCTGCACATGCAACACATTTTCCCTCTCTCTCTCACTCTCTCTCTCTCACACACACACACCATCTTGCAGTTTCTTTTTTCCATCTTTCTGTTTTGTTCTCAGTCTATCTCTCTGGCTGGGTTTCCATCCCAGTATGATTATGTAAAGCATGACATATCAAATTGTAACAGCTGAGAGAAAATAGCACATTCCCTCAAAGTTTTGATGCGTGTGTGTGTGAATCGTAATTGAGCCTGTTGTAAAGCAGTCGCCGGTTCGACTCCTGACTGGCTCCACTCTTTCCTGCATGTCACCCCCCCTCTCTCTGCCCCTTTCCTGTCACTCTCTACTGTCCTGTCCCAATAAAAATGCCCAAAAAATATCTTTAAAAAAAAAATAGACTGCATAGAAATGTTGAGTCTACATATATTTGCTACAGTCCACTGTAGCAAATATCAGACATGACATGGCACATGTATATGGTGAAGCAGATTATAAAATGCCACATATTCTCAAATGTGTATTCTTAGACATCCCCCCTCCACGGTAATCAGGTAATATACAGAGATTAACATAAGGGGTCGACCAATTATTGGCTTGGATCTGATATTTAGCAACATTAACTGGGTTGATGTAGAAGAACAAAAAAATGCTACCAGTAACTGGAGATGGGCCCGATCCGATCCTGTATCGGTATCAGGCCCATCTTGCGCTGGACCATTAGCCCACCATAACGAGACACATCACCGACTCAGATTCCATTCCACATCTCGCCATGAACCCGCTGCAACTTCAGTGTGTAGCTGAGCAGGCAAATAACATTAACTGCTGGTTTGACTAAAATGTTGTTTGTTTGGAAATGCCGAAAAGTAAGACAGCTGCTTGTAATGTGTGTAAAGCCAGCGCGCAGAGAGGTGGAAGTACAGTTGTGTCGTACAGTACAACCAGTTTAACCAAGCACCTGCAGAGGTTTCAGGTGAAGGAGTACCAGGAGTTCATGCTAGTCAAGACTCGCTGATGCTTTCCAGAAAGGCAATAAACTTCCAGCAGACAGCTCAAAGGCTAAAGGGGTTACAGAGAAGTTGTTCAACGACATTATACTCAATGACCAATCACTGTCTCCGTCGTGGAAAATGTTGGAGCCTGTTGGAGCACGTAGAGCCCAGCTTTACCCAAACTATACAACTGAGTGTCATCACTCGTCATAATGTTAAAGTAAAAAGAGCTGTATCGGAATCTGTATCCGCATCGGCAGTGGGAATCAGATTGGAACTGAAAAAACCGTGGATCGGCCCATCGCTACCAGTAACACAAACTGGAAATGATGCAAAACGTTTCCCGCAGCATATCAGCACCATGGACCACTGGATTGTTTTCGTTCATACAGGTACAAAAACTGATTTAAAAGTCTTATATTCTTCAGATGGAAAACCAGGACCACAAGCCTTTCCACGTTTTAAGGAAGTGATTGTTCTCTTACTTTCCTCAGATTTAATTTAATTTCAATTTCAAACTTCATTAACCCTAGGTAACTTCAGTTTTTAAAAGATAATATTCATCCCATCCCAATTTTCTGATTTATATATTAAACAAAAGAAATCTTTGAAAACATTTGACTTCTCAGAGGACATATAAATGTATAATTTTTATCTTTTGAAGGAACAGTCTCTTGAGATTGCATTGCTAGTTTTTTTTTATTATTAATTGAATAGTGATTATTGAAATATATATGAAATTGAATAGTGCCCTGATTTATCCATATCTCTGATGTTTCTGTAGAAATTGAGACGTTTCTGCTTTGTGGGATTGCAGTGTGATTCAGTGTAGATGGAGCAATTAAAACTTTGTCCCAGCTTTCACAGTAGTAGTTAAGTGTTACTGTAATGCACTTAATTGGAGAACGTGAATGAAATGTCCATCAAGACGTTGTGATAGGTCAGGTTATCTTAACATTTAGGAAACTTAAATGTGGTAAAACAGTAACAGTAACTTTCAGTGTTGTTGTCAGGTAGTTATGAATACCTGCTATCTCTTCAGTTAAACTGCTGAATAAAGTTGTGTGCAACTTTCAACAATGTCAACAAAGTCGATATTCTTGTGTTGTTGATGTATTACACTGTGCCCAGTGTTACATGACGTCTTTCTTCCACTTTGGTGCATCTGATATTCAGTATCAGGACTTTCTATTAGCACACAAGACTGATTCAAGATGATTCACACACACACACACACACACACACACACACACACACACATACACACACACACACAGAACCTCTATTAAGAAAATTTTGTTCATTAACAAAATGATCATATCACTAAAAAGTTATATGCCCTTATGTAGAAATCACAGTGTAGCATTTTGTTCCTTTCATGCTGTAAGTTCATACATGGTCCTCAGCTGAACCAGCTCTCCTGACAGCTGGTGTATGTGATTCATCATGATCCACCATGTCTTCACTGAAGTGTTTCTCTTTTACTGTAAATCAAAAGGTATGGACACTGTGAAAACTGAATGACTGGTGCCAACAGAAGGGGAACCTGGTGTATACAGCAGCGTATTTGGTGCCGTTCATCTGGTTGTGGAGAAGGGAGGCTGCATGGACATCCTTAGTTCTCAAATGGGTTGTGATGGGAAAAAAAGAACACTTTCCAGTTCAGTTTCCTCTGATGAAAGGACAGACCAACTGGTTTGTTTGTTTGGTATGCTGTCTTTATTCGCCACAGGTTCCATTTCTTGACTTTGACAGACTTCACTTCTGTTGTTAACATTTTTAAAAACAGAATATAAAAAATGTTAAAAACTGTGATTAAGTGGTGGATTAATGCTGGCACAGTCACCACCAGCCTGAGCCACCAGATGAAAGGGCATGAAACAGCTGGAAGTGGCCAAGAAGAAGAAAGATGTAACTCCTGTAATGGATGTGTGCTGCTGCCTCCACTTTAGAACTATTAGGCATAGAGATATACACCATTGAAAACATAATCAAACTTAAAGCAAGAGCTTCATAAATATCTTTATTGCATATTTGACAGCATTAATTTCAGCAGTTGTATTATCCATTAACACCAGCAGTCAGCTGCATAAAAATGTAATAAATGGATGAATCAAGTAACTAATAAAAAAAAAAAAAGTTTGGTAAAGGTGAATTTACCTGTCACAAAACACGTTTGCAGCTGCCTTTACAATTAAAGTGAACATGGTGCAACAGTTTGGACAGATTACAGATTGGCTGTCATATGTAGTCTAAAAAGCTGTTGCAAGGTGTAAGGTGCAAAAAGTCGAGGAGCCAGTGTTAATTTAGTTAAATGAGCTCATTTCCATCTGCTGATCTGCTGGGTCCTTAACAAACTGCACGTCAAGACACCAAAAGTGAACTGTTATGATAATATTGTTCTGTTTGGTCAATGAATTGTAACCTACAGGAAAATCAGTCATAGCTTTTTCTATATCACAGCTTAACAAGCTAATGTTAATTAACAACACTTAACAATATTAACTTAGGCAATGTAAACATGAACTTACACACAGTAACTTCAGCTCCAACAATATTATTTTAACACTTCGCTATAAAGTTAACTTGATTTATAGAAGCTAACTAGTAGTACGTGGTCAAGTTGCAGGTGTAGGTGGGCACATCAGATCCACACCAAATGTTTTATCTATCTCTTTTTTTAAATTATTTTGTAATAATTTATTTTACTTACTGCTTGTCGTTCCCTTGTATTGATCCATCTGCAGTTCACAAACCACAGTGGGCTGCCACTTGGTCAGCACGTGAACAGCCACTCACCACTGTTACTTAAAAGAAATTTTACTTGAGTAGAAGTAAAATTACTTGTGTAAATATGTACTCAGAAAAAGTACATAGTAAATCAGTTAAAATGTAAAGGGAGGGGTGAAACATGTTAAATGGTGATAATAATTATATATGATGAAACTATTAAACCAAAGAGCATCTATAGGCTACTGGGCATATATGTAAGCGTATATACATTAGTATTTCAATGCATATATATGACACAGACAGCAACCATTCAATTCCAGTCAGGCACAGCCTGTGCCTACAACTGATAATTACAAATATACACTCAGTTGGCAATTTATTAGGAACATCAGACAACAAATGCAACAGTCCTGCAATAAATCCTTGTTCATAAAGGTTATTATGTTTAGTTTTGATTAAAATTGTTTTGGAGAGTTGTTGATTCAGTTGTGTGATCGTTTTGGAGGATGTAGTGTGTGGAGCTGTTGAGCTGTAGCACAATATACAGAGAGGTGTGTCTGTTATTTAGCCTTGATTACTAATAACCAGTATTGGAATCAACCCTGAAAAAACCACATCGGTCGACCCCCTAATGTATATACATAACATACAACCATCTCATGACAAAATAATACTGACTCTACTGCCACAGTTATAATTTGCAAACATAGTCTATAGAAAATAATTGTGAGGGCTCATTAATTGACATTAGAAACGTGAGACCAGGGAGACTTCCTGTGGAAAACTTTAATAGGCTGTTAACTGTATTTCAACGGTGTCAGCATCATGTGGCCGGAAGAGAAATGCAATTTAAAGGTTTTCTATTAGGTTTTCCTGTGAACAAATAAAGTGGTTTGTATTCAGTATTTCTCACCAGTTTTACATTGTTTGTAACCTTTAGACCTAACAAACCTCTTTCATGCATTTCCATTTTTATAGAATATTTGCAGAACCAGTTTTTTGAATATTCCCTCCCCGTGTTTGTTGGGGAATTGGTGCATTTCTGGGCACATTGCCACCAACTGTTGAACTGGTGAATAGTGCGAAACCTTCACTACATACTTGTGCAAGATATTTTTCAGTGGCACCATGTCTGCTCATAGGTAAAGTATGTGAAAGCACTTTTTTTATAAAGTGACATGAAATTGAAAAGAATATTAGGATCTTTTGCTTTTCTTTATCTTTGTTTATTTCATCATGACTTACCCTGCATATCTCTGCATGTCTCTGACAGTCTCTCCATAACAAATCATGGCCACTTGCCTCACGAAGAAGTCTGACTGCTGACTGTTAATGTTGAAGTGTGTAATATGTAAAGCTTTGTTTACCCCTACAGGCCTGCAGCAGTTAGTTTTTCATCTTGAAGAAAAAGACAGAAAGAAGTAGTGGGAAGAATATGTATATGGTGAAACCTTTAATGTGTGGCTGTTTATCATGAAATGTTGTGACACAGAGCAGCAAGAAACAGAAATATGTGTGAGAGAGGGAGGTTAATGCATTTAGATATTTGGCATTGTAACAATAATCATGTTATTTAAGAAGGCAGAATAAACCAGATGAAATACCATGAAAATGCACAGCAGTAAAGTAAAATTAAAATAACAGCACACTGCCTGTAAATACATAAATAGACATATATATATATATATATATACATAAATAGACACACTATATATATATATATATATATATATATATATATATATATATATATATATATATATATATATAGAGAGAGAGAGAGAGAGAGAGAGAGAGAGAGAGAGAGAGAGAGGTGGAGGGACAAGAGATTTGTTATCGGTGTGTCCATCAGCAGAGGTGGTGCTGCAGAGCAGGGGGGGTGCCAGTCTTCCTGTCTCACACTGTGTGTGACGTGAGCAGGTCATAAGACCTGCAGGGTGGTGACTGGCAGTCACCTCTCTTCCTGCTTCTCTCATCTCTCCCGGTTTGCTGTCTGTCCTGCTGTCCCTCTGTCTAACTGTGTCTCTGCTCCTCTTCTGCCTGTCTGCTCAGTCACATCTACTTGTTGTCATGATCATATGTTCATGTGTCACACTGCCTGTCATTTTTTGTAGCTGATTAGACATTCACTCTTACAGTATATTATGCTTGGTACAGACTGTACTGTGTGTTGTACGATATTCAATGCAGAGCTTCTGCGTAGGAATACACCTGAACACCAGTGAATATAGAATTCTGGCAGCATGTAACTGATCAGGAACAACCTCTTTCCTTCTTTGTACCTCAACAGCATACTTGCGTTGTTGTATTATAGACTGGCAGTTTCTGTGAACTGCTATCTTCAGGCCTCTGCAGCTTTTCATCAGGGTTCATGTCTGGGCTTTGGCTTTACCACTCAAAAGGCATTTAAAAACTTCTCCAAAAACAGCTGGGCATTGTCTCGTTTGCTGCTGTTGCACTGCCATCTGCACTCCAGCATGTTTTTCCTCAGGGATCTCTATGTATTTGGCTTTGTTCATATGTCCCTCAACTGTTGCCAGTCTCCCCTGCTGAGAAGCATTCCCTTAGCATGATGCTGCTTTCCTTACTGTATGCAGGGTAGTAGCCAGGAGATGTGATGGAGTCTGCTTGTTCTACACAGTGCTGAACATTCAGAGCTGAAAAGGTTTATTTTGTCTCATGAGACTAGGGACGTCACAAGAACTGAAACTTTGGTTCCAAGTCGATGCCAAAGTTGTTACAGTGTCGTTTTGATAACCTTATTGGTCTATATGACGACATGTCCAGGTGGGGAATGTCAATTTGCCTGATAATGTTGAGTTGTTTTGATTGAGTGAATGCTAATTTAGATGTACTGTTAGATCACCATGGAAGCTAATGTTAGCTAGAGCACTTATTATTTCAAATTCCACTTGTATAACATTAGTGACGTTAAATCTCGTTTAATGTTACTAGGGTTACCATTTTGTTGACGATGACAACATAGGTTGAGCTCCTCAGCCAAAGTTCCAACTGAATGTTAACGTTAGCCCCTGATGGTTCCATTTTCTGTATGCTAAGCTAAGAAGGCTCATACTGTTATAACCATGGTGCAACTCAACAGTTTGTTTCTGGATTTGTAGTGGAAAATGAGACTAATGTATAAGACCATCACATTTTGCTGAAATGGACCCACGCTTGTAATAGTCACTTAATTATGGCCCCTAATGACTGTGCACCCCTGATAAACCCTTCCAGCTGCTGATCTGCAAACAACTGTTGCGTATCTGGCAGGTTCCTCCATCTCAGCAGAAGATTACTTCAGCTCTGTTATGTCGGGTTCAGTGTACATGATATATTCCCAATAATAACTCAATTCCATTGTCATGACCAAAAATGGGTGTTGGACATGAAAGTTGTGTCATAGTCCATAGACAGCTGATGTCACGTCTGGGACGCCTCAAAACGTCCCAACACAACACGACTAGTATGTCAGATTTTTTTTTAACCTTCTCTTGCTTAGTGTGACAACTTCCACCATGTATGGGGTAAGATTGACCAGTGGGAGCCTGGATGAATAAATGTTTGTGCAGACCAAGGCATTACTTTCAACTGAGTTACTTTCAACTGAATTGAACCTTGATGTGAAATACACTGACCTCCACTACGTGTGTCCAAAGGGACTTTGGCCTTGACATAAGTTAGACGTTCTGATGGTGATAATTTAATTCTAGAAAAGATTGTGAAAAGGTTAATTGTGTGCATCTATAAATTCCTGGAGGTATGTAACTCCCCTCACTGATACCACGGGGACATTAGTAAAAGATCTCAAGCAATTTTTCATTTTCTTTTCATTTTCTTCATTCTCTACATATTTGCTATTGTGCGTTAAGTCTGCTGTAAGGCTGACTGGGCTGCCAGGAGCCATGTGGGAGAGATACATGGAAGTGCAAACACTGATTAGGATGGATGCTCTTTATTTCTTTAACTGTGGTAAAATCTGATATCTTCAAATCACAGATAATGAAAATCTTATAATAATAATAATTAAGAAATTAGAACATGAATTTTAAGAGGTAACTTCAAATGCAAGCTGTTGAAGGAGGTTAGTGTGAGGCAGCTCTGCAGGTGTGCTGGACATTAAAGTTATTGTTCTTGAACTATTCTTGACCATCAAGGTGTATTGATGAATATGCTTTGTGTATTTGAAGCAAAGGCCGAATTTGGCCGATTACCATTTTCTTGAAAAGCTGTGATTCAGTTTCAGCCTTGTTAATGTCATTCAGCCTTACCCGCTACACTTATACTTGGTATAATGGTATTTTAATGTTAACATTTTTCTGTCATGACCCAATCAGAACCTGAACATTGAAATCCCATTGTAATCTAGGCTAGTTTGAGTACCAGCATACATCAAGCAGAATGCTTTTTCTATCCTACAAATCAGCCAACACCAGATAAGGTCAGCTCAGTTAGCTGCAGACCAGACCATACCATCCCATGCCATTCTCAGCCATGCCAGTGTGTGTGTGTGTGTGTGTGTGTGTACATGTTCTAGCAGCATATGGCAGTAACTGTCAGGGGAGCTCGTCTCCTGGTCTGGCCTCCACAGCCCTGGGACAGATGGCGGCTCACTGAGCCCTGGAGAGCAACTGTGCTGCTCGAGATACTCGGCCCACTCCATCCCCTTACCTTGGCTCTTCCTGTCTGCCTGGTGGCTGATTTTCCTATATGGCCTCTAAATATGCCAAGACTCCTCTGTATGCAGATGCATTTAACTGGGTTTCCATCCAAACTGAATGGAAAAGGCAAATTTCAATTAACAAAATTTACCTTTTTTCACAGTTTATAGCTCACATCCAGCTTCTTAAATTTGGCTGATCATACATAGATTCAGTGTTCATAAAACAATTTATGCTAACACAAATGTTAAAGTGACGGTATTGTATTGTAGAGAAAAGTTGCCCTGAAACACAATGTAACTCACTGATTACATTGGGTAAATATTGCATATGAAAACATTTTAAATTTAATGTCATTTATCTATCATGAAAAATATTCTTAATAAGATCACAATAATTAATTTCAGTCATATCTTCCAGACCAATTAGCTGTTCAACTGGTATAACACCAGCCTAAATGTGTTGCACGTGTGTGTTTTGTTTCCTGGTAATGTGCCGATGTGAACCTACTGCTGTGATCTCCCCTGAAGTACCTTCAGAGCATACGCAGACCTGTCCAAGTAGCTCGTATATTTAAATCTGCCCACTCGGTTGACTGTTTATTGTAGCTGTACTGTAAAGACAACTGCACTTTATGGTTACACGCATGATGCTGTGCCCAAAGACTGATTAAAGGAGCTATTAGTATTCACAGCTGTTTCCTCGTCAGTCTCGCCAAGACTAACAAGTATCTGAAAGTGACGAGACAGTCTGACCGGGCTGGGGCTAGCTGGTTAGCATGCTAACTTCAGGAGAAGAAAAGAAGTGATAGAAATAGAAGCAAAACAAGAGGGTTCCACTGCTGAAGACGGCTCTTGGTGAGTAAAGGAGATGAAGTTTGGTACTGAATTTGCAACATTACCTCTGAACTGTTAAGTAAACAGCTGTTAACACCAGCATTGGCTATGTAATAGCAACACTTACAAGTAGCTCCTTTAAAGCTGCATGTTTCAGGAGAACAGTGAACATCTTCACAAGTTATTGGTCCGTAGAGGAGAGGAGGAAATAAAATAAAAAAAGCAATGTTCTTGTACTGTCGTGTAGAGAAGTTTAACCTTACAAAGACTCAGAAAGAAATATAAGATATATTACATTTTAAGATTTAAAACATAACATAACCCCGTTTGCCTGATGAACTTACATACGTACAAGCTAAATAGATGTTAGATTTATGCTTGATTGTTTTTATGTTTTGCTTATAACTTTAGGCAAGAAAAGGCTTTTAGGATGAGGACTCACCAGTGTGACAAAATGCTATCATGGGTAACGTGGTATATAATAAGTTATGCTGGACTGTCAAAGTCCTCAAATCCATGAAAGAGCAGGACAGACCTACTAACATCACTCTCTCTGATCACATCCATTACTTGCTCCAGCACACAGGAGAAATATTTCGTAGTAGAAGGCACTTGTTGTGAACAGGGTTATTTTTTATGTAATCTGTAACCCTACAAAATAATGTAGAATCAAAGTTGCTGGTCTTGGAAGTGAAATGAGGTTTTCTTGTTGTTCAGCCCACTGAGGATGTGTACAAGACTTATCATGAGCCTTAATTTTTAAGCATTTTTGAAGCATAATGTAAATGTCCCCATGGAAAGCACATCCAAGCTCAGTTTTGGTCCTGACACAGCAGCTAGTAGATGGTTACATGGTGCAGCTTACAGAGGAGTGTGCCAGGACTAGCTCCGGAGCACACCCTACGCACATGTATTACACACCGATTCCAGTTGAAACTGATGCGCCCTCACCACCGAGGCTGACATCATACATCACATTATATTTAATTTAATTTCTTTTATTACCATGGGTGTAGATGTATTGGTCTTATAATACATTAATGATCATTTCAAATAAACTGCATACATAGTTCAGCTCTATTCTGCTTTGGAATGTAAAGAAAGTGTCAATGGCCAATTTAGGGCCAACAGAATAAGATATTTCCTGTCATGTGCACTCATGTGCTCCACACTCATCTGTGGAGTCATAGAAGTGTCATAAAAAAAGAGTATATCTAAAAGAGTAAGAAAATAAATGTGGAGATATAAGGAGAACTAAATAAAAGAATAAATAAATGTGGAAATATAAGACAAATAACCATGTCAAAGTTGAATTACAAGTATTTATGTGTGAATGTTGAGCATTCATTTCATTTATTTTCACATTGAGTCATTTCTTAGTTCTATACACACGCTGCCACAGTCACACAAACATACACTTTTCTGGCCGCTGAACTTACACACATTGGTGTTTTTCCTCCCTGTAGCAGAACTGATGGATTTGATTGATTTGATCCATGTTTGATTGAGTGGTGTAACCTGTCTTTGCCTTGCGCCCTCTATAAGAAATGTAGTGTTTTTCCCCCCTCACTTCTTTTTTCTTTTCCTTCTCCCTGCTTGCCTTTCTCTCTTGTAGCTTTATGACTGCTTACTCAGTTTCCTCATTCTTGCTGGCATAGGATAAATGAGCATATTGATAGCTGCCTGCTCTGGTGTTTCATTTAAGTAAGAAGGGATGCTAAAACTCCTGAATCTTTTCTTGTTTCAAATATTTCTGAATGTATGAGTGGAATCTCAATGGGTTTATTTGGCATAGAGACTTGAAATTCAGATTCAAACTCTGCTCAGCTCTGTTGCTTGTCACTGAGACACACTCACACACACACACACACACACACACACACACACACACACACACACACTCAGACTTTGCGTACACACACAGGGCTCCCTGCTCATTACCCTATCTCCATTGCTACCCATCAGTTGCACCACCTCTACCAGCATGCATACATCACTGGCATACAGCACACTCTGTCATGTGTGAAATGGGCTGTGGTTGATCCCTGCCCTGGGAGAGGAGAGGAGAGACGAGAGTATTTCAGCAGACGAGATGAGAGTGGCTCTCTGAAGAGGAGAGGGGAGGAGAAAAAAAAGAGGAGTTGTTGAAGGGACATGAGGGGAACAAAGGAGAATAGAAAAGACAGAGGACAGAATGACAGGGTATGACAAGCGGACAAATAAGGAATTTTTAAGCATAATAAATGTAAAGAGTATTGAGAGGGAGGAATGGAGGGAAGATAAGATGAAAGAACTAAACAGACAGTTGATGTCCAACAATTTTGTGCAAATGTATGTTTATTATTATTGCAACAATCCAAACCTCAAATGTTAATCAGCCTGCAAGCTGTGGCCACCCATTTAACTATCGCTATTGAAAGTTTGTTGCTTGTAGAGTTGTCCAGGTGTCCAGGGGGGTGGGGGTCTCTGCATCAGCTGTGTGCTTGGCCAGCAAGTGGTATTTGAGACTCTGGTAACTCTTTTCACATCGACAGTAAATGCAAATAACTTTGGTCCTTTCGAGAGAACCATCTGGCAGAAGCTGAACTTGACGTTCAAAAGAACCTTTTCTTTATCCATTTCTGCTTGAGCTTTGTTTCTGCTACCATCCACAACGTTACTGCTGTACTGCTTCCTGCAGGGGGTGGGCTGTAGGTCGTAATCACAGAATGTGTGTGCACTAATCGTGCATCAAAAAACTCAGTGCCGTTAAAAGGAATTTGCATTAATTTGTTATTATTGCATTTACTTTGACAGCCCATATGTACACACTCACTGGCTACTTTATTAGGTGCACAACAGAACACATCACACAACTATTTTCTCACATTGTATAGACTAAGTGATTAACTGGTATTTCAAAACTAAATCAATAATCACTAGTCTGGTTTTGTACTTATTTATGGCTGTTTCTTATGGAAAAACTACTCAGCCAAGCAAGGTTTCAATCCAAGTGTAGCACAAAAAGAATTTCCAGAAAAAGGCAAAAGTAAATCTGAATTCATGTACAAGTGTTTCCATCCACTACTGTCCTGTCAGGTTCCATTAAACCATTGCACAGGAAGAGGATGCTCTGAGATGACATAATGAAAAGAGCATCAGTCAAAACTTAAATGGTGAAAAACAGTACAATGCAGTGTCGAGGCAAGCAGAGACAAACAACCCATTGCTGCTCTCTGCCTGGAAATCTTCGGTCCTCTGCACTCCTTCCTGGCTGGAGAAGTTTAAGGATTATTCCTTTGATCTGGCACTAAATATATCAAATGTACAGTTCTTCTATGGTAATCTTGCCGTTAACCTTTCCTGGCTCATCAGCTGTAGTTGGGAAGCACAGCCCATACAGAAATGTAATATATGACATATATGTCCTTATGTCAAAGAGTGATGTTGCCATATATCTTAACTATAGGGGGATATATTATTATCACATATATATGTGTATGAAGATACAAGTTTATAACATATATGAAATACCCATTGTAAAATTGGTATGTCAGTATATATTGAAAATATCTATATATTGAATTTTGATTTTGGTATTAAATGTTGTGACCATATACGTTAGCAGTATATATTTATATGTTTATATGTTCAAGTTTATTAAAACAACATACATATAAAAATTCTACATGCTTATATTTTCTTATTAATTTCTCACTTATATTAAACATGCTGGGAAAGTGGTCTCAGACTTTTGGACTCTAATATATATATCTACAATATAAGCATATAAACATAGATATATATGTGATAAACATGTCTGTCAATCTATGAAATTCTTCCAAGTTCTAATCGGTTTAATATATAATCTTTTACATATATGATTATTATGTATATGTATTTTTTTATGAACATATATTTCATATGTGGAAATTCAATATGCATACATCTATTACATTTTCGAAGGGGAGGGGAGACACAGGAACTCGGGTCTGGAGGAGTTGTAGCATTGATTTACTGACAAACAGCCTATAGTGCACATAAGTGTATGTTACCAGCTACACTGCTAACTTCTAACTAACTAGCTAATTCTTTGCTCTGGTAGTCAACCTCACTGCACTTTCTCTCTCTCTCTCTCTCTCTCTCTCTCTCTCTCTCTCTCTCTCTCTCTCTCTCTCACTCTCATGCAATATCATAACTGATCTCTGGACAGTGGAGGCTGAGTATAGGACAGTGCAACTGTCCAGAAAACGCTGCCCCCCTCTGCCCCAGCCTTTGACACAACCACACCCTTAAAAATGACAGAAACTAGCATCGGCTGGCAGTCGGGCTAGTTTCCAGAGACAAGAAGCTGCTGCCACCACAAGTGGGGAGTAAATGATATGATGGATGCAAACAGGTATGGGACATAATGCTGTTCCGAGATCAACTGTAAGGATATATATTGCTTCCACTTTGGTGTCTGATGTCTATATTTAGCTTTATTGGGCAAAGCCAAACCCCAAAAAAATGGCAACACAGAGGTTGTCACAATGATGGCAGATTGACAGAAACTGAAACTAATGGCTGGTTGTTGTAAGTTAACCTACAGAAATAACAACTTATTATACATGACAAAACAGAGTAACAATAGTGAAATGGCTGTGCAGTCTGATTATGAGGCTACAAAAAGAGGCAGACATAAATATATGGGCATAGAAGATAAGATGAGGAGTTTTGACGAGAACTAGGAAGATAAAGGAAAATAATAGATTAAAGCAGATCAAATGAGGAAAAGGAGGAGTACAGGACAGATGTGGAAATGGAGGAGAGGCAGTGAGGATGTTGAGACGATGAGAGGAGTTGAAGGTGGGAAAGGAAACGAAAGGATATGAATGTGGAGAAGTGAAGGAAAGTGCAGAAGAGAGGAGCACTTCTTTTCAGAAGGTACGAGGGGATGAAGAGAGTATGGCAGAGGGGATGGCGTGAGAGGAGGGGTGGATGTTGAAGAGCAGAAAGAGAGAGCAAGTACTGAGAGAACAGTATAGACAGACAGAGAGAGAGAGAGTGTGTGGCACTGCGCCACTCTGCTGCAGCAACACTGACTGGCAGCCATAGCCTGACCACTGACTGACTGCCTGTCTATCTTTGCTGGCTGGCTGATTGACTCAGTGGCTGGTTGGCTGGCTGAATGGATGCAGCAGTGTCGCCACAGCTTTGCCCTTCTCCCCACCTCCTCCCTGTCTCTGTCTGTCTCCCTCCCTTTCCCAGTCTCTCAGCAATGCAGCATGAAGTTCAGGAGAATACTTATGATTTGACTTTTTTTTTTTTTAAATAGCTCTTAGTGATGCTGTTTTTCAGGCCATGTGGTAGTAAACAACATCTCTCTGGTGAATATTATAGATGCTTGTCTTTATTTATCCATGCTGTCTTCTTCTTTGCTTGTCTAACCTTGAGACTGTGTCCTTTGGTTCTCCTCGAGCACTCTGTAAACTTTGTCAATTAACATGATACAAATAAAGTTATCATTATCACCTCTGACTCTCAAATTGCCCCTGATGAGATTAAAACACATTTCATCGCCATTGAAAGCAGTGCTGTGCTCAGAGCGACAGATAGCCCATAAAGCACATAAACACACACACATCTCCTCTTCCCCCATCACTCAAGCATTATTATCCCCTGTAGTGAAGGGAAAGATAAATGATACTGAGATACGATGGCAGACTCACAGACTGATAAAGAGGCCATAATGTATCGTACCAAGTGTCCTTCTTCCACCACTGGGTCATACATTATTATCTTCAGAGGGAAGGGACCTTTAGATCATTCTCAGGACCGGCACAGCAAACAGGGCCCCGGTCTCACAAAGTATTAACATTTGTTGGTTCTGCTACTGCAATGCAGCACTATGTCACTCTCTTTGCTCCTCTGCTCCCTCGCTCTCTCTCTTCTTCTCTCCCTCCCTCACTCTGTCTCTCACCCTTATCTCCCTACCACAACACACTACTACTGCTTTACTTTCCTTGTTCAAGGGGACCCAGATGCTGGAGTGTCTTTAACATTAACCGCAACAGAACTGCAACATAACCTGTTGTGGTGTTTCATGTAAATAACAATAGTGTAGTAGTAGTGTGTGTGTGTGTGTGTGTAAAGCCTGCAGAGATAAGCTGGGTTAAATTGTGCATATAAGCTGGCTTTTGTCTTTGAGCAAATGCACTTTTGTGATCCTCTCTCTCCCTTTGGGCATCTTCTCTGTGCAGTTCATCATGTTAAATCAATGGACGTGCATCTCCTACACTACTTTTTCTTTATGTCATACTTTATTAACTATAGTATAGTTAATCACCAGTATGTCACAGACAGTGGCTACAATAATCTTTAATTAGAAAGAATGGGGGCATAATGCAGATAACTACAAACAATGTCTCTGCTTAATCATTTTGACACCATGGTTACATAGCTCTTCACTGAAGGTGGCGCCACATGTGTGTGCTCTCCTGGCACTCCACTGTACACCCCGAGTGACAGGCACACAGAGAAAGGGACAGCAGAGACAGAATGGAAAAAACCTAGTGGATTTCTTGATGGTCCACCAGGCCACTGATGCAGCAGGATTTCTTCTGGTGCTCCTGACAGACAGTCTGACTATTATATGTTATATGTCAGTGAGAGAGAGAGAGAGAGAGTGGGGCAAGTATGCAATAGTAAAAAAAAAAACCAATATATGGCAGTTAATGTTGATATTGTGGCTGGCTTGTATTGGACACACTGCTGTCATATCATCTACCAAATGTCAAAATATTTCTCTGACTGAGGGAATATCTATGTTTCTATAGCTCTCACTGTGTCTGGCTGTCAGGTTGACTGTATTGTGGTGAATGTCTGACTGTCAGTCTCATCTGTCCATCTGTCTGTCAGGAGCAGGAGGCAGCCTCTGGAGCAGTGGAGTGGTGAAGAAACAGGTCACTTTAACATTGGTCTTGGTGGAAAAAAGACACTTTATGGGCTTGACTTGCTTGATTTACAGATGCGTTGGCTCATGATTATTGTGACTGATTATTGTGGTTGACACTTGCTCATTCGAACTCACTGTTAAGCATTTTATCCTTTGCCCAGATTTTCTGGTTCCAGTTTCTGACAAAGGTGGTGGAGAGGGGTAACCCCAGATTCAGGCTTCCAAACATGCCTTCAGAAAGCTAAAATCAGTATCAGTGTTAGTAAGGGTGTGTTTTTCTGCAGCAGAGAGGACACTAGACCGAGACAAATATGAAGATGTTGCTAGACTGAAAAAAATTTATATAAATATGTAAATATTTTACCATCTTTCCTGAAGTTTGAATCTACAGAATGCTTTAAATAAATATGTTTAATGTTATTCAAGGCCCCATTATTGTACAAGGCTCCATGGATGTGAAGCTTCTTCATTAGGCGAAGATATGATAAGATTCCCAGGAGGCTAGACGCTGGTGGTAGTGGAGTAGAGCCCGCAGGTGGTTGATGGAAAACATTGGATAGTCATCCCTTGAGGTTGCAGTGGTGATGGGGAGGAGATGCAATGGTTGGTCTGAAAGATGGACAGGCAGAACCGCAATGATATTTAAGAGAAATCACGAGGCAGATAGTGAAAAGTGAAAGTGACAGAGAGAAAGAGATCAGGACTATGTAGCCTGCCTTATAGCCAGACCTGCGAAGAGATACAGATGCTGGCCTGTGACGAAGGCTAGAAGACCTCTGAAGGCCAGTGGAGAGAGAGATAGATGTTAGTCTGAGGGTTAGAGGACGGGGCAACCAAAGGAGAGGGACAGGTGGAAGTGTGCAACAAAAACTAGAGGGCTGTTTGAGACTGGAGGAGGGAAAGGACTGAGGCCATTAAAGGTTGGCGGAGAGAGCTAGAGATTGAAGTGGGACAAAGGCTAGGGGGTCATTGGAGGCCTGACGAGAAGACAATATTATACACTTGTGAGAATAAGAGGGTTGAGGGAATCAAGGTAACGTGAAGAGGTTGTAAATGATTAACCACCAACAGCTACACCGTGTACGTTCACACTTCACAAGACCTAGCTCCAAGTTCAGTCCACAAAGATTAAAATGAACTAGTTTATTTTCATTTTAAACTTTTAACCTGTGGTCTGAAGGAGTTATGAAGTCACCTCAAGTCAACTAGCCACCGTCCAGTGGAAGTCAGAAATCAGTGCATACAGTAGGTATTACGTACAGGTCAGTTATTTATGATGTTATCACATAAAACGACTTCTGATTCCTCACTGGAGTTGGATTGTCCTGTGATTGTGTCCACACCTCTGCACACACCACACATACCAGTTGAGTATCTTCCTTAATGATAGCCGAAGGTCACGCCAGCTGTGGGGGCTCACCTTCCACCCTATGTGTCCATTCCCACCCACCTCTGTCTGCTTGTTCCTCCATTCCTCCGTTTGCCACTGTCTCAGTCCCTTTTTTTATTCTCATTATTTCTTGCTCTGTCTCAGTCTCTCCTTTTCTCACTCTGTCACTTTCCTCCTGCCTTCCTCTGTCATTATTCTGCCCACATGTCTAGACCGAAGAGAAAACTTTTGCTGCTTGTGTATGTGATATCAATGTGTGGCAGTGTACATCTGAGAGTGTGTATGTGTGTGTGTGCGTACTTGTGTGTGTGTGTGTGTGTGTGTGTGTCTGCTTTGTTGAGCACTTTAAGTTCAGTATTCTTTCTGGTTTGAGAGAGGATTGATACTCAGTCAGTGAGGAGCTGAGCCCTGCTGAAAGTAAAGACTCTTGCTATATGAAGGATTCTCATAAAGTGCTGAAGCTAAATGACCATCAAGGCTTAGTATGAGGTACTAAATGATTCTACGGCTGTACTACTTAGTACTACTCACTACACTTAAGGAGCCATTTTTCACAGATGATTTGTGAGATTTAGTTTGAGATGTCTTGATGTACAGTTTTACGGCACTGCTGCAAAGCCTGTCAGACGTGAGTCATTGTCAGTGACTACGGGCCGAATTCCTTAGGTTGAACCTGGCTTAACATACACTTCCACACCAGGTGATGAAGTTGGAATGAAATCGTTTTACTATTACATAATGACAGTGTTTCCCTTGGTGAGCTGTCAGTGTTGTCTTGTGAATCCAGATGGAAGGGCTGCTGTTTTCTTTATGTATCACACATGCAGCATAACCACTCAGCCTGCAGGATTAATAAAGATGTTCAGTTTATCTTTTCAGCTATGAAAAGGCAGTGAGAAATGCTGTGGCAACACATTTTGCATGTCGTATTAGACTTTAACCAGTACTGTATGTTAGGGCTGATATTGAAGACTACTGTCCCTTTTGATGTAAAGCCAGTAATTAATGTTGTTTCTTTTTGTCTGCGTGTTTATTATTGTTACTGTGACAATAAAGGTTTTCTAATCTTAAGGAATATTTCAACCCAAACCAAGATCTTTTCCCTAAATCTAACCAAACCACGGCTGTTCCACAACCTTAGCCACTTGTATATTGTTGTTACCATGACAACAATAACCATAACAACAAAGTTGCTGCCACTGGCACGCAGTTATGGATAACCTAAAAAAAAGCTGGAGGATTTGTTGGTTTTCATTTGTTGATTAACTTAAAAAGCTAATAATTCATTTTTATGTTCATAACTTGTTTCTGCTGCCAAAAGGGATTTATCAAAATGTGTGGTACTTATGTGTTATATAATTGTTGTTAATAATTACATATTACTGTCATCTGAAGGGAGGCCTGTATTTACCCCAGCATAACAAAGCCTGTGGCCAAATGTGTTAACTGTGACACAGGACCTCTGCTTACTAGGATGAAAGTCTAGTTGTAATGATGTGGACCTCTGTGGTATTTTTGCACTATAGCATTAAAAAGTACTGTATAGGCAAGTACTGCTTTGAAATTTTGCTTCTGTACTTTTGTGTGAAAAGACATAAAGATTAAAACAAAAGTCATTTTTATTAATATAAAATTACTGTAAAACCCTTTTCTGGTTTTACTGCAGAGATAGTGTCATTGTAGCATTGTCTGCATTGTCATATCCATCATGACACACCACAGAGACAAAATTAAAAACAAGAGTTGCAGAGGAAACAGTTGCATTGAATGAGCACGATTTGCTGGAGTTTGATGACTGTTAGAGAAGATGAAGCAGAGGTGCTCAAAATTCCACATCTATTAAAATATTCCAAAAAAAGTCCAAGGCCTTCTTCAGACAGACAACAGTACTGTGTGAAAAATACATTCATTTGAAGCCTCATTCATTTGAATGGGACCTCTGTGGATGCACAAGGCTCCACCAACAAAAACACAGGGTTGTCTGGCAAACGGTGAGGTGATGTCAACCGGCAAGATGCTGTCACTGCCAATTAATAGTGCAAGCTCACACTCCTGGTAGATTACTTTGCAGCAATGTGTCTACGCAGAACGTGTTTCACCTGCGTCTGACAGAACAGATATGTTTCTAGTTTTATCAATCAGCTGTCTGCAGTGGCTTGTGTAGCAGATGTGAATGCGACGCAGTAAGCTTTAAGTCTGTTTTCTTCCATTTGATGCACATGACAACAGTGATTGTGTGTTGGCTGACTTGTTGTCAATAATGTGTCTAAATGCACGATGTGTAGACACAGACTCAGATCACTGAAACTGCTTCATGCGATGCCTCCGGTGTTGACATGGTGTAACATGAGCATCATATTTCTACCGTTTACCTCCCCAATGTCCTGACAAAAGATTAAACAACTTCCACAGTGATAAGTTATAAAATCCTTCCTTTTAATATTATAAACCACTGCTATTGGGCGTATCATAAACCTTCAACTCATGGATTTGTTTTACTCAAACTGAACTTCCTGGACCACATTTCATGTCTCACTGGTATTTAAAGCAGCAACACATCAACGCAACCCTATTGTTCTAACACAGGGCTCTTTTTGGTCTGATTTCTTTTTAACAAACAGCTAACCTGTTGTAAAGACAGGGAACCAAAGTCCCCACTCCACCTCCAACCAATACACAACACAACTTTCTATAGAACAGTATGTGTAATACAGGGACAGATTTTGGCATAGGTGCTCTCCGTGATCGTCTAAGGCTCCACTAGCCAAAGGGGAGGAACAAATCCTTTGAAATCAATGTCAGACATCCTTTATACTGGTGAAAGTCTGTCACTGATGTCCAATGCACACATTAGATTGTTAAAATAAAAACCCCACTGCTCACTCTGTGCCTAACACCTGATGTTGAGAGGAAACTGAGAGGGCTGATGCTCACTGACATAAAGTAATTCATTGACCTGCTGGCTGCTGCGTTTTGTGAGCCCACAGTTCATTTGCTCATACCACTCTGTTAGAGTCACATGTGAATAACCAGATTTTTAACGGTATGATCCATGCAAACATAATATAATCCATATTCATAGGTCTGTGTCCAGTCCTTTTGTCTTCCAGTTGGTATGCAGATTATTCTGTTAAATAGCAATGGCCCTGTATTTTTAAGTCTTACTATGTGGAAATGGATACTACGTGCACAGGTGTGCCTTCAACTTCAATCATGTAGTAATCAGTAAGTTAAAGAAAAATAGCCTCTAATGATTGATAATAATCTACACCCTGAAATTAAAGGAAAGTGAGGACGTCCCTAACTGATTCACAGGATCATCATCAGGACCGATTCAGACATAGAAGTTAGACGGCTATAAGTCCAGATGTTTGTTCTCTGAATGACAGCTGTCAAAAATACCCCATTGTACTGCATTACAACCCTGTCCACGTAGCTGTGAGCGAGTGACCCCCTGAGCCACAGAGTGGATAAAAGCAGCAGTCAGTTTCAATTAATTGGATGACAGTGAGCGGCAGTGAACAGTGTAAGATGTATCTTACAGTTGGTGAATCTCTAAAGTTCAGTATTTTGCTAATGCTGTAGTTAACAGCTGTCTGTCCTGCAACAGGAAAACACTGACACTCTATTGATAAAAGCCTTTACTTCAGGGTCCTAGACAAAATATTTCAAGGAACAATATGGTCTTATTGCTGCGCTATTCAGCTGTGAAACATATCTGAGCTGCTTTACTAATTTTAATGCAGGCCTAAAACACGGTGCACGGTAAGTTGTATACAATCCAAAGTGAAGTTGAATAGTTACACTTAAAATAATAAAATATAATATAAAAAGTTAAATTATAATTTTTTATAAAATGTTACAATGAAAAGTTAGTTACCACAGAGGTTTCAGTGGAATGAATGTCCAGAAACAATACAGGGATTTAATACAAGGTGAACAATGTAGTGCTGCTCTCTCATTAGTCTCCATGTCAGGTTGTAGCAAACAATACATAATATGGTCTTGCTATAACAGCCATGTTATTCTTTTTGTCTAAAATATAACAATTTTATGAAGAGAAATTAATGAAGTTGAAACCATATATACTGGAAAACATGGTTTGAAAATAGTCTTGACAGCACTATGATGTATAAAACCAAATCATTCACCTTCTACGTCAACACAACCTGAGAACCTTTCAGCTAACATTTTCTACATCCATTTGGCACCATTTTTTCCTCAAATCCTCTTAGAAACAGTTTGACCCAGTTTATAGGAATATTTAGAAGAACTGAGAAGAACAGACATGAAAAGTTCATGCCATAGTTACTCAGTTATACCTTATGCAAGAACATTCCCTAGAAATTGGTACTTTTAAAGGGTGGAGTCAACAGCTCCAAAAGTGAAATAATCTCCATGGCTGTCACATGTCGGCAGCAAAGAGCGGGATTACAATGAACGCAGCAGGGGACAATTTTCACCAGGAGGGAATTTTTCTGATGAAACTATGTTATGTATGTGTCAATGAAAAAGTTTGGAAGAAACATCAAAATTGAGAACAATAGGAACAGAGAAAAATAAACAAGGTTAGCTAAAGTTCAGTGTTACCTGGTGTGTCATTTTTCACTTGTTTCCTTCAATGCAGCTGGTTACAGCCTCTGAGTGACACCTTCAAGAGGCCATTCATTTTGGATTCTTGTCTTTCATTATTTTGGAACAATATGATGACATTTTGGAATTAACATTTTTTTTTTTTTTCCTAATCTCTTTATCCAACATAGAATAAGAGTGTGTGGTTCAACTTTTTAGTTGGGTCATACCAAAACAATGACTTTTGATTGAGAAAAGGTATCAGTGGGAAACAGAGTGTAATCAGGACTGTTGTGGACGCCATTCTCCCACTTTATCAGAGAAGAATGACTTGTTTTGGATGTGTCTTGGTGTAATAGGTTGCCTACATGTTGGAGCTGCTATTAAGTTGATCAATAAACCACATAGAGTGAATCAAAGGTCCACAGCAAACTGAACAAACGTATGATCAAGTTATGAATAGTGCATGATACAGTGCTCATATAAGCAGCCTTTTCTTTTGTTATGGCCTTACCCATTATGTGAGAATCTTTTGCTGCAGTTCTATAAGAGCTGATTTAAAAATGTATGGCCCAAGAATAATTAATTCATTAAATATCAAAGAATAGAACTAGAATGGCTCTCAGTAGACACATACCTCTGCCAAACAATCATACACATCTGTGAGATCCAGATCTTCAACCAGACCTTTATCTGAATCTACACTAAACTGTACAAAGCCATATATTTCAATTAATACTACCATTAATACCATTAATATTTCTGATTTTCTTCATCATTATTTCTTGAGAAATGCAAAAAAAATGCTGTATCTCACGATGTTTTGGAATGTGATAAAAAATTCCTGAATCCACTCCTTTAAGTGGATCAGCACCAAAATTTCATGGATTCTGCCCCATCGCTCCACCAAATTCAGAGCAAATTGGTTCAGTACTCTTTGTGTAATCCTGCTGACAAGCAAACAAACAAACATGGTTGAAAACATAACCTCCTTGGCGGAGATAGCAAGTTAAAATTAAAGAATTCACTCTGGACTAAAAGTGTGTTCAGGCTGTCAGGTGAGTTTCAACAGCCAGGTGCATTTTAAACCTGGATCCTCGTTGGTGAAATACCTGGATTTACTCACAGTGTTCATCAAATGTTTCATGTGTGAAGCAAAAGAAACTCTGTAACACCACTCTACATTCGCAAATGAAAAGAGAAATTTCTGAATAGTGACTGACCAGAGGAAGGATGAGCTCTGTGTGTTTTAGGGATGTCATGATAAAAAAAACTGGTAGTCGGTGCCAATATCACTAAAATTCCAGGATTCTCGATAGCAAATTCGATACCACAGAAAACAACAGAGGCTGATGCAAACACAGTGTGCTAACACAAACACACACTCATTCGTTTATATTGTAGTCAACGTGCAAGCAGTAGTTTAAGCTGACTAACAAACTGACCATTGTGTGAAAATGTTCATTTAAAAGAATTAGAATGACGTGCTGGCAGAGTGGCAGTCCTTGTGGCTCATACTTTTTTTTGCAGAATATTAGTTTGTTTTTTTCATTTGACGTCTTTATTCTGCATTGTTGTTTCGTCTTACACTGGAGAAAATAGTGTACGCGGGGGAGCTTGTGTACAACATGAGTTGAAGAGGAGATTAAAGCAGGTGAAGGAGGACTAGAAAAGGATAGTAGAGAGGAAACTGCAGCTATAAAGAGAAGAACGGCCAGGCAACATCAGGTGATGTGGACAAGGCCAGTGAGTTCAGCCTGTTTTACAACAGGTTTGACACAGCCTCAGCTGTTCTCTCTCCCACCACTTCAGCTGCAGCTTCTCCTACAACATCTCCTTCACACTGTACACACTTCAAACTGGACTGGTCCCTTTTTTTTCCACATCGTAGTAAACCTGTTGTTGCAGTTGCTGCCATTCCACATGTTGTTATTGTGTACTGTGTTTACCTTCTTCTCTTGCAGTTTGCAGTTTGACATATACTTAGATGAAAATATTGTTGAGGCTGTGTCAGACTAAACTGGTCGATAACCACTCAACTAGAGCAATGCGTAGCCACACCCAGCACAGGCAGGTGGATGAGAAAAGAGGCATTTTAAAAGACAATTAGTATCTAAGTATTGTATAAGCGTCTTAAAAAATACCACACCTGCTGTGATTGCACAAGGCAATGCCAATTAATTTTATTTTCATTTAACTTGATAAGCCTGATCGACATAACCACCAAACAATTAACATTCTAACATTAATGAATATGAACACACATGCATACACAAGTAGTGTGTGTGTATGCGTGTGTGTTCATACACATTTATATGTTAAACACACTGATCCATTGGTGTATTGCTGAATCAAGACATTCATGAATGAACAAGAATTTTGTTGAATTTGCTGACAGGTTGTACTGGTACAACTTTTGTTAAAATGTAACTTTAATGATTGAAAAGATTTTTAAAAAATAGAAGAAAAGCATATTTAGTGTTAAGTATAATAAGGAAAAAATCGTAGTTATTATTAATAAGAAACATGTTATGTGTTACAATAAGCCAAAAACGCCAGTTTGTAATTGCAAACAGCACAAACTGGACCACTGAGCAATTCAGAGCTGCAGCCAGAGCCTAAATTCTGCTTTTCTTACTCTTGCTGCTCCTTCAGACCTCCACTCCTCCAACCACGATGCTGTTTTTAATTAGCTTAACTACAGGATTATAAGAAGACTTGTGACACATAATCAATCAATCCTGGAATGTAACAATAAACAAACAGTTATGTTACAGACATTATAATTTATGCAATAAGTGAATTTGAATTATAGTTTTGCCTTGTGGCTACATCTCCAAACTTTGATGAAGGGTTTGTTTGCTATGAGATTTGAAAAAGTTCTAACACCTCTGAACATATACTGAGCAACTGTCTACTGTTTCTTTGTTGTGCAGTAGATGTGCAAAAGAAGAATATAGTTTTGAAAATAAATTGTCATTTGTAGAATGAGTAACCTGCTTACCTCGGTGCCACTTTATTAGGTACACCTTGCTAGTACCAGTTTGGACCCCTTTTACCTTCAGAACTGCCTTAATTCTTCATGGCATAGATTCAACAAGGTGCTGGAAACATTCCTCAGAGATTTTGGTCCATATTGACATGACAGCATTACACAGTTGCTGCAGATTTGTCGGCTGCACATCCATGATGCAAATCTCCCGTTCCACCACCACCCAAAGGTGCTCTATTGGATTGAGATCTGCTGACTGTGGAGGCCATTTGAGTACAGAAACCAGTTTGAGATGATCTGAACTTTATGACATGGTGAGTTATCCTGCTGGAAGCAGCATCAGAAGATGGTACACTGTGGTCATAAAGGGATGGACAGGTAGGTTATGGCTTTTAAACAGGGCCCAAAGTGTGCCAAGAAAATATCCCCCACACCATTACACCACCACCACCTGCCTGAACCATTGATACAAGGCGGGAAGGTTCCATGCTTTCATGTTGTTGACCTCTGACCCTACCATCCGAATGTCGCAGCAGAAATCGAGACTCATCAGACCAGGCAACATTTTTCCAGTCTTCTACTGTCCAGTTTTTGTTGAGCCTGTGTGATGTAGCTTCAGTTTCCTGTTCTCAGCTGACAAGAGTGGCCCCCGGTGTGGTCCTCTGCTGCTGTAGCTCATCTGCTTCAAGGTTCGATGTGTTGTGTGTTCAGAGATGCTTTTCTTACACTTTGGTTATAACGAGTGGTTATTTGAGTGACTGTTGCCTTCTTATCAGCTCGAAGCAGTCTGGCCATTCTCCTGTGACCTCTGACGTCAACAAGACATTTTCTCCCAGAGAACTGCTGCTCACTGGATATTTTCTCTTTTTCAGACCAGTCTCTGTGAACCCTGGAGATGGTTGTGAGAGAAAATCCCAGTAGATCAGCAGTTTCTGAAATACTCTGACCAGCCTGTCTGACACCAACAACCATGCCACGTTCAAAGTCACTTTAATCACCTTTCTTCCCCGATGCTCGGTTTGAACTTCAGCAGGTCGTCTTGACCATGTCTTGACCATAATAAAGTGGCCGGTGGGTGTATGCATTCACCGGCCAACTGCCAACTGAACTGCCGGTTGATGGAGTTGACATCATCACTCTCACAGACTCCTCACTGTTTCCCCTATTTACTGTATATTTTGCAGTGGCAGCCCACCGCTGCAAAATTATTGCCGCAGCCGCAATGTCATGAAGTCACAATTACATTACTCTGCAGAGGACTTTTAATTTGAAACGATGGATTAAGTGGAGACGGTCTGGCCAAGACAAGAGGGATACAGCGAGAGAAAAAGAGAAGAGAAAAAGAAGAAGGAGAAAAGTGGGCATACTATAGTGTACCCACACACCACCCAGGTACAACAAAACCCTTCATAGTCAGAGTGGCCCTCAGGCATACTGGGACAAATCCCAGTGGGCTGCTGCACTGGTGGGATGGTGGGCCATCATGGGCAGCGCACATGAGAGGGTGCAGCATGCATGGTCTGGCACTGGGCTCACTTAGTTTAGAGGTACATAGGTGTAGTGCTGCCAGAGCAATAACACACTCAAGTGACAATGCAGAATCCTGCATTTTCCTGCCTCGGTGTTGTTCACCTTTTCTGGCCCATCATCACGACTGGAAGCACAGGGGAGACATGGGAAAATTGAGCTGTAGCATTTATTTACTGACAAACAGCCTCAACATACATTGCATTGTACATTCACAGCTATACTGCTAACTTCTAACTACTTTTAATTCGGTGTTGTTAACTAATTTGTAATTGTTGCACAGACATGTTATTTTAATAAACACCTTTATCACTGTAGGTGAAAAAACCTCCCAAAGCCAGGTGTGAGAAATATTTACTATTTAATACCTCCTTCAAGAGCAGAGTGCTTCCTGCATGGGTCATTAAAACATGAGAACTGTTTGTAAAATTAGCCACAGCTTGTCCAGCAGATTTGCTTATTAATGTGAGGCCTCATTTTATTCTTACCATCTGGTCAGCAGCAGCCTGAGCAATACAGAGGCATACAGACAGGTGAGCTGCAGGCTCTCAGGTGAGCTCTGATGTCATAGGGAAAGAGCTTGCCATAAGTTCAAGTCCAGCCCTTCAGGACAACATGACAACGATGTAGTATAGTGGGAGCGTCTGCTTGTTGCCACTTATAGGTCCCCTATTTTACACTTTCCAGGGTTTTATTTTAATTTTTGATACCCATAAGAAGATATATTTGTGGTGTTAAGCACCAAAAACCATGTCAGTGTAGTTTTGAGCCGATGAGAAGAGAAGCTCTGAACCTCTCTCCTGTTTTCTGAGTGATCAAACAAAAATAACGAACATTTCAGGAAAACACACAGAGAAACTAAATCCTGCAAGGATGGATGGAGTCTGGGAGGGCGGGGCTGGGGCATGGCTGAGAGTGGTGACGACTTTATTGTGACATCACAAAGTTACGGAAGTCCTTATAGCTTGTTTTAAGGCACAATTTTTGAATGCGGTCTGTGTGCATTTCTCTGTGGAGTGCTTTGACCCTTAAACAGTAATAATGTAGCACCTAAACCTGCTTTATAATCAATAAAGACAAGGAAATCTCACTTTAAACAATATGGGACCATTAATGAGGCTGGTCAACACACCACATGTATGGAGATACAACCCACCCCACCCCCTTGACCGCTTTACTTTTCATCTAACACCACTGGGAGAGGTGGGGGGAGGGGCTCAAAGTTTTCAGTGATCCAGTAAAGTATTTCAATATCTCAACAATGGATCGGCACAAAAATGTGTTAGACATTCATGGTTACCAGATGATGTATCCAAATAATTTTGTTGAGCCTCTGAGGGGCTTCTCAACAAAGTCTGAATTTTATTTTGTCAGATACTTCGGTTTATGACCAAATACCTGCAAATCAAATGACGTTTCCATTAGTCTCAGCTATACTTTGAGTTTAGTGCTAATTAGAAAATGCTGGCATACTAACAAAACAGAAGAACACTTTGCACATCTATTTGGTGAGGCAGGTGCATGGGAACAGGTTGAATGGATCCGAAAGTAGCAATTAAAAAATCCTGCACACCGTCTGACTTGCAATTAACAATTTATTTGCAACGCTTCAGTGCTAGACCTTCATCAACAAATAAATTGTTTATTGCAAGTCAGACAGTGTGCAGGATTTTTTAAAGGCATACTAACAAGCAAAACTGAGATTATCATGATGTCATTGTTATTTTTAGCATCCAGTAAGTGCCACTGTGCCTAAGTACAACTACACAGGTGACTGTGGACTCTTCGCCCTGCTAAGATTGACAGGCTTTGCTGTCAGCCTTACATTACTTTTAATATTACCACTTGGTGGTACCAAATTAAAATACTTTTAAATCCAACATGTAGGAGCTTTAATCAATGCTGTTAACATTTACACCCAAGTTAAAAATCAAACCTTTTAGGAGCCCAAACAGGTGTTGGCCAGCCCTGGATAGAGCACGGCCACTGACAGGGTTAAGGGTTTGATTCCCAACTGTGACCCTCAAACTAAAATTGTGCTTATTATATCAGATGAAGTTAAAGGCTCTCACCACCTTTTATTTATTGTACCCTAAGGCTACAAGCATATTCTCTCTACTACACACATACATCCTGACAGTGTGTCTGTTTTCCAACCAAGCCACGCTCTCCTGTACTGCAGATCTGCCTTCCTGACAACTCGGAAAATACCAGGCTGCAAAACCTAGAGCAACACAGATCATTTCACTTCTCCTCCACACACACAGGGTCACTGTATGTGTGTCTGTCTCTGCGTGTGTTTGAGCGTGTGTGTGTTTCATGATGACATTGACTGGCAAAAGCCTCTCAGTGCTCTGGCTTCCTACCTGGCCCTATCAGATCTACATTTGAACCTGCCTGCCATATATGCATGTGACTCCTATAAAAGCAAACCAAAATGTCTGATAGTGAGCCCTCTCTCCTACTCATGCTGTACGCTTATCTTTCATAAATATGATGCTTTTCTGTGTGAGCAGGAACAGATCAGCTCCTTTGCAGAAATGGCAGACACTTCTGAAGCATTCCACCGCCCGAATCGGTATCATTTTTTTAAACGGGTGATTTATTCAGTCGTTCAGAATGCAGTCAACGTCCTGGCAGAGCGGGGCTGAGTTGAGCTGCTCTTCACTGCAGCAGAATAGAAGAGTCCAGGATTTGGCTGCTGATATGAGGCATGTCCTGTTGTGAACTCCTTGGTATGCATTGGCAGAATAAAGATGGAGAGGGGAGGACAGGGAGGGAAAAGTTGAAGAGGAGGAGTGGAGTTACAGATTGTTGAAAAAGAGGTCTAAACAAGAGGCCCTGTAAGTAACCTCATGGTACAGGTTTAGTCATACTCCATAGTTTGGGAGGGACTTGTAGACAGTGAACACAGGCAGAAAGGACGAGATACACTTTGGTTGATTTCAAGAGCGATTGGCCATGCAAGCATGAAAATCCTCCTGCTGAGGTTCAAAGCCATCAGGAGTCCAAGGCTGCAGTCCAAGGGTACATTAAACATTGTAATACCATAGTTCACAGCGAAACAGACTGTGTGACCAAAGCTTGTGATTCACTTGTCCATCAGGCATGAGAATTGGGAAATCAGAGTGTGTGGTGCATGCATTTTAGAGGTCATACTGCTCTCAATCACCGCGTGGTTTCACACACACCACAGCACAGAAAAGGTCAGTTGAACCCAGTGTTTTGTTCCGCTCCGCTAGTGTTTTGGATGTTACAAACACACACTCAGTCGAGTCACACATACACAAGCTCTTAAAAAGTCTGCATGAGACACTGAGGCCCCTTTAAAGAGACTCGTTTGAAGTTTTCAGATCTGAGATGAAACGTAAAGAGAGACAAAAAGTGAGGGGTAGAGAAGAGACAACAAGGTCTGAGTGGAGCGAGAGGGTGTGGCGAGGTCAATGAGGCTTGTTTGAATCAGCGCAGGGAGAAAAAAAAAAGGGATGAGAGTGGGAGAGGACGAGAGCAGGAGAGAGGACTGTAATACAGCTGAGAACTGAGGAGGCAAGGGCAGGACCACAGTGTAGTTGTGATGCGGAGAAAATGAAGGGAGCAAGAAGGATAAAAGAGTATGAGGAGGAGAACAAGGTGAGGAGGGAAGTATGTCAGGATGCAGGGATCAGGCATCATCTTCAAATATTTCTTTTCTCATTCATCTATATTTTGAAAAATATAAACTCAGTACTCTGTATAAGATATGTAAATATACTTATTAATTGTACTTGATATTGAAAGAGGTGAATTGCCAGCGGTTTAAGAGAATGAGGTTGCAGATGATACACACTTTTTTCTGACTGTTCAGCAACTAGCACAGCCTTGGTGACTACGCACAGCTCTCCAGGAGTGCTGACCTCAGAAATGTGTTTACACACCCTCCAACTCTGAAAAAGGGGGCGACTTGTGAAGAAAGAAAGAACTTTGGAATGAGCTGGAGTGGCATTTCTCCTCTTTCAGTTGAAGCTACAACCTGCACCTGCACCTCCACCATACCCCAGGTCAGCCGGCCCTCTGAACACAGACAGACCAAACTGACATCAACTCTCATTGACAGTGAACACTCCAACCCCCACGTGTCAAAGTAACGGAGCATGACTAGGATTAGTGATTGTAATGTAATTATTGAATTCCAAATTATAATCCCTGATACTACTATCACTGAAAATAGTAATTACGTTACTGCATTATAGCTCAACACTAGAAATAACTGATAACAGGCATTAGTATGCAACTGGACCCCGTGTAGCATAAATAGCTACAGACAAATTAAAAGAGTGAGACAGAGATTAAAAGAACAGATGTCTTTACCATGATATTATGGAGGAATATTTGTGGCCGCAACATTTCACTTGTTTCCATTACACTTTTTGGTGATTAATGGAAATCATGGAATCATGGAATTAGGCACAAGTTCAACACAAACCTATTCCTTTTTTTAAATTATTATTTTTTTCTGGCTTTTTATGTCTTTATTTATAGGTACAGTGAGAGAGAGACAGGGAAGTTGGGGAGAGAGAGAGAGAGAGAGAGAGAGGATGCAGCAAAGCTGCGCTGGGTCGGACTCAAACCCCAGGCTGCTGTGGTTGGGACTAAGCCTTAATGGTACGTGCTCTACCAGGTGAGCCACCGAGGTGCCCCAACACACACCTACTCTTAACTGCTTTTCTCTTCTGATTGATCAAGGAGAGGCCCCTCCCTCACCTGCTAATGTGCATATGTTTTACCATGGTTACCAGATGATATTACATACAGTACTTTAAATGTCCAGATAGGTGTCTTCACAGTTCATGATGATCAGATGTTGTCAAGTTGTTGTCAAATGTCAAGTTCATCTCTACATAGTCAACAACAGCAGGAGCAGTGTAGCTGTGTGATGTGAGAAAAAGGCTCCAAACTACCTGGAGATGATGATGTGGCTTTTAGGTTTAACAGTTGTGGGAAAGTTGGGTGTTTGTCACCAGCACTGGCTCAGACTCCGCCCATCCTGACTGACCCTCCATATGACTGTGACAAAGGGTGGGACAGAGCTACAAACCACAAACCTACTTTCAGCTGTCTGGATGTTTTTAAATGTGTTGAAAAGGAGACGTGAAAGTGCGGACCAACCAGAAGATGGTCAACTACTGATTAATGCCAGATCTCAGGTGAATAGCCGTGGATGTTTGCTTCAGCTCTCAGGTTAATTGAATATATCAGGAAAGGCCGAGCGTTTCTCCTTCACCTGTGTTTTTGTAGGTTTAGCTCGAGGATCTTTGATTTGCCATAAAAATCAAGGGAGTTCTGCTGATCAATGGCAGTTAATGAAGGGAAAAAAAAGCCAGTCAAGGTGACTTTCTGTTCTCTCAGACACGCTTACACCACCACTCTCCTGCATAAACTGAACCCAGTCAAATGCACACTCATTCCTGGGAGGCAGAGTCATTTTTCATCCAGCCCACCTCGGGATAAAACCATCTCTGATCTAAAGACATGCTGTGTGTGTGTGTGTCTGTGTCTGTGTGAGTGACAATGCATTTGGGAGTCAATTGTGGGCCTGGCAGACGCCAGTGTCAGGTAGCAGGATTCAATATCGAGCACCTGTCGGAAGCAGTAATACACGCACACATACACACACAGGTACAGACGCTGATGACAGGGTCATTGGCAGGGCAAGACCACAGTCAAGTGTGAATGAGCTCCACACCATCCCCCACACTCCTCTCTTCCACCCTCTGCTCCTCTCCTCCTCCTCTCCTATTTCTTCCACATTCCTTCTCCATCCTCTCACAGATTCCATCCTTTTATTTACCTCCATTTTTCCCCTTATATCACTTCTGTCTGTTTCTCTCCACCATCATCTTTCCACCAGTTTCTGTATCCAGCTCACCACAGTGTGTGTGGGCCTGATAAAACCTGGTGAGGTTATAGGGGTTTTAAATCTGAGCATTGTCACCCAGGTACCACTGCTCTGGGCAACTGCTGCTCTGGGACACACTGACTGGCTGGCTGGTGGGTAGGGTGGCTCTCTTGGTGGGTGCCAGGCATGCTGAATGGGTGGCTCACTGGTTAGGTGGGCGAATAGGTAACCTGCGTCATGCTGACAGGACAGTGCTCTGACTGCTTCAGCTTTCATTGTCTATTCTATGTCAATTTAATGTCTTGTTTCTCTTTAATCTACACACATTGACCACTAAATACTCTGTAATTGGCCTCCAGTTAACAGATCTCTACTCTACACAGCAGAAACCCATTTATGCTGAGTTTTAGCTCACCTCTGCAAGAGACTGGTGCTGGCTCATGTGGCCACTAGATGGCGCTTAACAATAAATCATAACTAGGGGTTGTAATAGCATACACAACACATTCAACAGGTGGTCAGACACATGACTCGAAATGAAAACATCCAGCTCTACTGCCTTCAGCTGGCAGGGAAAATAAATCAGTGCAGGCTTAAGATTTCAGAACTGATTGATTTTGTTGTGTGTTTTAAAAAGATAAATTGCAAGAGTTCAGTTCAGTTCATGTGTTGACCACAGGATTTACTTATTATATACATTGCTAATAAAAACCTAAACAACAAAACAACAATAAAAAAGACAGTAAACAGTGTCGTCCAACATGGGAATTCTGAACTCATGATCAAATGTAGATGAAATTAAATGCACACATGCACCAAATTTTGTCTTCCACAGCATGTCCGGTAGGTGAATGTATGGGTCTCTTGTATGCTTGTATAAGGGAGTCTCCAGCAAAAAACCCCCCCCAAAAAACCGTTAAAAAATCTGCAAATAAAACAAAAAAAATCTCCCATACATAGAGGCAATCACAGAATGTTAATAAAATGGCTATTGCTGAAAACATTCTGTCCTTCGATAGCACAGAGAATTGATGTAATCAAATTCAAAAAGCCCTTTTCAGTCTGGATTTCAGAAGCTGCTCTCTACTGAAACTGCTCTGCTGAGGGGTTCAAACTATATTTTAATATCCTCTGAGAGTGTTCTGTAATAATACTGCTCAACTTTAGCTCTGTGTTTATTACTCTGATTAGGATGCTACATGACTGTGCGGGCATATCAGTCATGGCACTAGACTGGATTTCATCTCACCGACAGCAGTTTCACTGTGTCTTGCAGAGGCTTTGTGTCTGAGTCCTGTCCACTGTCCTGTGGGGTTCCGCAGGGTTCAGTTCTTTGGCCTCTTTTATAATTATATTATAAGCAGATTTACATCATCTTTTTGCAGATGACAACTCCAATTCTCATTCAAGCTCAAGCGAGGCTTTTAGGTCAACTGAGTCCCAAGACTGTTCAAGAACTATCACGAATTGGATGACGGAAACTCCTTATAGCTCAATGCTGACAGAGACAGACAAAGACAGAGGCCCTGATTCTTGCCCCAGAAAAAAATGCTTCCTTCATCAAGCAAAGTTTAGGGCTTCTTTCCCCAGCCTTCCACTCCAGCCTGCATAATTTAGGTGTTATATTTGACCAGTCCATGTCGTTTGACACTGATATTAAGCAGTTGACCAGGTCTTGTTTTTTTTCATCTAAGAAACCTCAGTAAACGAGACCAGTATTTTCAAATGCAGAACTGGAAATTCTCATACATACTTTCATTTCCTCACATATTGACTACTGTAGTGCACTCTTCTCCTTTCTGTGCTATGATGGATCTAAAACCTGACTGAAAATCTTCAAACAAACCAATGCTGTGAAAATAATCACAGACCTGGTTTGCAACGACCTTCTCATAGATTTTGGAAATGAAGGGGAGGTTGGATATAGGTCTGTAATTGGCTAAAACATCTGGATCCAGAGTAGGCTTTTTAAGTAGAGGTTTAATTACTGCAACTTTAAAAGCCTGCGGTACATAACCAGTTGATAAAGATAAGTTAATCAGACTTGATATAGAGGTGTTGATTAAAGGAAAAACTTCTTTGAACAGCCTTGTTGGAACGGGGTCTAGAACACAAGTCGATGGTTTAGATGAAGAAACTGTTGAAGCGAGCTCAGGGAGATGTACAGGAGAGAAATAGTCAAAATATAAGCCAGTTACAGTGGACTCTGAGGCTGCTGAACTGGACAGTACATCTGAGCCAGCTGTGGGGAGGAGATGGTGAATTTTTTCTCTAACAGAGACAATTTTATTTGTAAAGAAGCTCATAAAGTCATTACAACTGAGGGCTAAAGGAATAGATGGATCAACAGAGCTGTGACTGTCTGTCAGCCTGGCTACAGTGCTGAACAGAAACCTGGGATTATTCTTGTTTTACAGAGGGTTTTTTTTATATGCCAATAGGCTGTCTTTCAAAGCCTTCAGAAATTCTTCCAGGTTAGTAGAACTCCACTTCTTTTCTAGCTTCCTTGAACTTAGCTTTAAAGCTCGTGTTTCTGAGCTGTACCATGGAGCTAGCCTTCTCTGACTCACTACCTTCTTCCTCAGAGGGGCCACAGTATCTAGAGTTGCACGCAGTGAGGCTACAGTACTGTCAACAAGATCATCAACCTGTGTGGATGTGAAGTTAAGAGAGCTGTTCCCTACTGCATTGATACATGGCAGTGGGCTAAGTACTGATGGGATCCTTTCTTTAAATTTGCTAACGGTATTGTCAGAGAAACACCTGCTGTAATGGGACCCCCCCCCCTCAAAAAAAAATCTGTGTAGTCCATGACTGAAAACTCAAATTGTAATAGAAAATGGTCAGATAAAAGAGGGATTTGGGGAAATATTGTTATATATTTAATTTCTATGCCATATATCAGAACCAGATCAAGGGTATGGTTAAAATAGTGAGTGGGTTCTTTTACATGTTGATAAAAGCCAGTTGAGTCTAATAATGAATTAAATGCATGACTCTGTCACTTTCAACATCTACATGAATGTTAAAATCACCCACTATGATACTTTATCTGTGCTGAGAACTAACTCAGATAAAAAGTCTGAGAACTCAGATAAGAACTCAGAGTAAGGGGCAGGTGGACGATATACAGTAACTAGTAGGACTGGTTTTTGTGTTTTCCAGTTTGGGAGTGACAGACTAAGAATAAGGCTTCAAATGAGTTACGATTAAGCTTAGGTCTAGGATTAATTAATAAACTGGAATGATAAATGGCTGCCACCCCTCCTCCTCGGCCTGTGCTTCGAGGAAATCTGCCCTAGATTGTCTGCAAGCAATCCAGAATGCCACTGCTAGACTTCTTAGTAGGTCAGATAGACACTTCCCTTCAGTGTTACATATAGTATCAAGTTCAAAATTCTCACTCTTACATATAAAGAACTTCAACATCAAGCTCCTGCATATTTAACTGATCTACTCCACCCTTACTTGTCTGCTTGCTCTCTCAGGTCAGATAAGTCAAACCTACTTTGTTAGGTTACATACACATTTCAAGACTCGTGGTGGTTGAGCTTTTGAGGCAGCGGCACCCAAGTTGTGGTTTTCTCTACCTGTGCCTCTAAGGTTTGCTGACTCTTTCTGTGTCATTTAAAAAGCAGTTAAAGACTTATGTTTAAACAGGCTTTCCGATAAACTGTTCTGTTTCAGTGGATACTCTACTGTATCCCTGTGTTATATGTTTTCTATGTATTTGTGTTTTGACTGATCTGTCTGACTGTACTTTCCTACTTACCAAAAACTCCTGAGAGGAATATTTAACATTTAAGCATTTCTCTATAACATCAAATATTCACTAAATGTGCAATAATCAAAGCTTGAGATCAGAATAAGAAACATTTTCAGGAATTATTGATTAATACTTTAACACGCAAAATTCTTCTTCTAGTGTTTGAGTGTTTTGACGTTCTATCATAATTGACTGACATCTGCAAACAACCACACAGCTGTCATCACAATTTGTGTCAAATGTTGTTGATGATTAATTGGCATTCAAAGATTTGTGCCATCACCTTTTCTCAGTTGAGTCCCACCTACTTCAAATCAGTGAGAAAAGCACAAATGTTCAAACAGAAATTGTGTCCACGTTGGACCCCCATCACTCTTGGTAGGAAGCTGATCGGGAAAATATGTTTTCACAGCCTTCAAGAATTATAACTTTAACTAGACTCTCAGGGCTTGGTCTACTTAGCATATACACTCAAAGAGCACTTAATTACGAACATCATACTAATACTGGGTAGGGCCTCCATTTGCGGTCACAGCCCCCGTTCTTTGTGGCATGGAGATGTTGCTTTGAGACTCTGCTCCATGTTGACATGATTAATCATCTCTGCAGATTTTTCAGCTGCACATTGATGCTGTGAATCTCCTGCTCCACCACATCCCAAAGGTGTTCCACTGGATTCAGATCTAATGACTGGGGAGGCCACTGAAATTCACTGAACTTATTTTCATGTCTATGAAATCAGTTTGAGCGGACTGTTACTTTGTGTCATGTTGCATTATGCTGGAAGCAGCCATTAGAAGATGATAAATTGTGGGAAGCACATAGTCAGTAACATGTAGCCTTCACCCAAATTATAACCATTGATTGGTTTATATTAATTACTGTACTGTGTAGAAAATGAAATTTTAAACAATGGCTGTAATGATGACTGTTTGTCTGGTCAAGTTGTATAACTAAATGATAGATTGCATATAAAGAAATCTTGATGATTTACATATTATGTCAACATACATGTGCAATCACACAAATCTTGTTTGAGGCACTGATTTACCTTTTTTTGGGGAGTCTGGCCACATTATGTCCCTTTAGTAAATTAGTCTGGCTTCTAACACCGACAAGTAAGAGCAGGGGAGACTTTCAACCTCCACTTCACCAGCCTACCCAGAAATTTTGCACTGTGTTAAGTTACCGTTCGACCCGGATTCACGTTTGTGAACCTGTCAAATTATTGCCCCTTATCATTCCCAGGAATCTGTTGAGCAAAAGGTCCCTGGGGACTCAACAACTGCTTAACATACCATTGGCCCACGGACTAAGTACCTCCCATCTCTGTTAACCAATGAAAGACTGTTCTCTACCTGGAGGAGATTATTGACATTTTTTTCAAATCTCAGCCGTTGTTGTTTGGCTCTGAAGAAGACAAAATGTTAGTCATTTGCACATGATCATTAAACTGCTGAAGTGAACCGTGTCCTACAGTATTGCATTTGGGTTTAGATGTTCTGAAGTGGCCCATCGAACTATTTGTATCCTGTCCTACTCTGAGAGAACTGACCTCCATTAGTTGAGGGGCTGAAACACAAGAGACTCCTTTTACCTGTTTTACCCCAGAGATCTCCCGGGACGACCTCCTTCTCCGTGCAGTTCGCCAACTCACTGAAGTCATGAGTATATTTGTGTCTATTAATGGGACCAAGAGGCCATGAGACTTTATCTCACACTGATGAAAAAGGTACAAACCACACCTCATCATTTCAAGTAGTCATAGAGTTGCCAGAGCCATGCATTCACTCCCTCAGCAGAGACTTGGAAGATTTCAGAAACAGAGACATATGATTCCTCCTGCTCTGAATACCAAAGAGTAAAGCAAATCCCTCACGGGCTGTGCTTGAACAAAGCCCCTTCCTTCAGTCTAGTTGGCATGGTTTTTATTCACAGATGGTATCAAATACTAAACAAACTTGATGCTGCTAATAATTAAAAAAAAAAAAACATGAAGGAGAAAGAGAAGACAAATGCTGAACTCACATCGTTGGGATCTAAACGAAGGCACAAGTTCATTCAGAGACTTTCACTACCATCGCTAACAAAATCACAACTTCCCTCAAAGAAAGAACACAAAAGGAAACAAAGTTACAATTTGAAGAAATACAGTATGAGAGGGACACAAAGGAAAAATCTTTAGGTGGAAAGATGAAAGCAGAGAAGTTCAAAAACCGTGTTCAGCTCAGTACGTAAGAAGCAGCGAGAGGTTCTCTACCTCTGCCAGCAAATGGGATTCCACACAGACCAGTGATGCTGCCAGCAACTTCTTTTTTTCCTTTCTTTTGTTCTTCTTGTTACAGTGTCCTTAAACCTCAACATAGTTCCACTATACACAGCAAGATTACTGAAGTATCAAAGTTGTCTCTAATCCTACTGAAAATAAATAGACTTAGATTTAAATATCAAAGAATCAGAATAGATAGATCCACATTGTTCTTCTGAATAATGCACATCAAATCATAAAACTGTGTAATTCACAACAGTGTGACAAACATTTATGGCTTCCATAACTTAAAACATTTCCTGACTGAATAATACAGCCAAGACTTAGTCCCACAAATTTCAAGAAAATGTCTAATATCAGGTGACTCATTTCGGTTCATTCGGAGATAATGAGGTCATGTTACATAATGAATTGTCTATTAAGGACAGGTGTGTTCATCTCTTCATGTTTTCTCTAAGAATACCATCTGCGGTTTAATGCAGTATAAAAGTAGTCTGTCTTTTTTCCATGTGCATAATTTACTCTCTACCTTTCTCTTATCAGTCTCCATGAATGACGAGTTCCAATATTAACATTATGACAGGAAGCAGGAGGGGTAGTAGTGTTGAAGCATAATATACTTTGTATATAGTGTTAAACTTATTAGCATGAACACAACAGACGCACTCGCTGCTCTCTTTCAGTTCAGTGTCAACACAGTTCTCTGATGTATTTACCTCGGACCAGCATTCACAACTGGAGCTTGCTGCACTCTGTGCTGGGGTCTTTTAGCTGCTAGTGCTGTTTGAGAGCTAAACCCCAACTGTGAAAAAAGAAAACAGCGAAGCCACGAATGCTCCGCTCATCCAAATCTCCTGCTGCAGCTTCAGACATTAATCTTTGTTTATTCTGCTGTGAGTCATGAGGGGGTCATGGCTGCAAATCCAGTGGAAAGAGTTGTCACATTTCTGATTTGACTATATTCACAATATGAAACATCATTAGCTTTTAACCAAAACTGGCATATATTTTAATACATTCTTGATCATCACATGGATTTTAGATTTCGTAATTCTGCTCATGTACTTGTAAACCAAGTGTTATGGTTAAGTAAACACAGGTGATCCAAACTCAGGTGGAAAAACAGGAAGAATCTCATGAACACGAAAAGAAACAAAATCAAAAAACAAGAATGGGAATGGGAACATGCTGAAACACCAGGGGAACTGAAACAGAGAATGATGGGAAAAAAGAGACTAATACACAAAATGGGAGCAGGTAACGAGAAACAGGTGCAGCAAAAGTTGGGAAACCCACTGAGACAGGAAGTAAAATGAACTATGAGCACAACATGTGAGATATTTCAAAATAAAACAGGAGAACAATTAAAAAGATTCCAGGCATGAAGATCATGACACCAAGAGGAATTTTGAGTAAACATATGAGCCTAAACATGTAGATACAAGTTGAAAGTGACACTTTCAGTATCTGTTGTTTCATCCAATAACCTAAAGTGTCAGTAGAAAAGCAAATGACATAAATCTGTTGCTCAATGTAAAGCAACTGGCACTTCTTAGATGGACTGTCACATGTATTTTGTTAAGAAAAACAAATCTAAAATTGAGTTGAGCTTAAAATTCAAGCAAGAAGGACAGTTCAGCTGTGTGCAGTGATCCTGGAAGGTAGTCCACCAGAGGGCAGCATGACAATGAACTGAAAAGACCTGTCATGGCTCTGATTTACTGGACCAAAAACTGACATGAAATACATGTAAACCAGGAGGAATTCTTAATATAAGCCAACACACAGATACATGCCTGAAGTGATCCCACTGATTTGTGTAGTATTTTATCCAATAATATAGTTTCACATAAGAACGTCTATATGGAAGAATAATAATTAAAAAGTGAAACAAAAGCAATAACAATCCAACACCACTGGTGTTGCATCTAATGATTATTTTCATTTTCAATTAAGATGCTGATAACTTCCTCAAGTAATCAATTTCTCATTTAGTGAACTAAATTTCTAAAAAAAAAAAATAAAAAAAATAAAAAATGAGAACTGCTGGCTATTACGCTCACATATTTGTGTATGAACACATCATGACTTTTGAGAAGCTGGAACCAATGAACATTTGCTATTTTTGCTTGAAAAAGATTTTTTTTTATCATTGGTTCATAACTAATCATTGCAGCTCCAGCTTGAACAATAGCTTGGACCATGTATCTCCAGGTATCATGCTGTCAACAATCTTTTTTTTATTTTTTATTATCGATTAATCTGCTGATCATTTAAAAAAATGAATCAATCATTTGTTATTCTGAAACCTGTATAATGTCATTAATGTTTCAAACCCTATGTTGATGTTTTGTCCAAAACCCAAAGACATTAAATTTACAATAATACAAAACCGAGCAAAGCAGCAAATCCTCACATTTAAGAAGCACCGCATAATCAGCACTTTTACACGAGAAATAACACGATTGATTGATTATTTAAATAGTTTTCAGTTAATATTCTGTTGATTTACCAGTTGATAAATTGTCTTTTTCAGAACAATGTCTTATATTTGTCTCTGCTCAGTAGACAGTATGTCCTCAGTATGTGTCACTGAGGACATACTGACATGTTGTCTGGCTGATTCACTGCTGTTGTGTGTCACACACCCTGGGCCTATAGATGAGATGATGAGCACATGAAGGCAGATTCATTTAGACACTGTTAGCAAAGGTGGTGGCGCAGACAGAATGACTGACAGACAGCTGTGACAGCAGCACAGGATGTATTCCTATTACTTTGTCTGGGAGGAAAATGAAGGGAGAAAGTAGCGAGGGAATAGCAGACATAAATACATAAAAAGGGAACCGTGTTGTAACAGGCGGCCAGACAGAAAATGACAGAGACACTAAGACTACCTTCCCCACTTCCCTGCATCCCTCAACCCCCCTCGCCTCTCCCTGCATCTCCTCCCCTCCCTCATAAATGTTAACACGCTAAAGAAAACACAGACAAATGCTCAACCAGATGGTGTGTGTATGCCTGTGTGTGTGTATATATATATATATATATATATATATCTGTGTGTGGTGGAAGTCTTCATATTTACACTCACACTCACACACACACACACACACACACACACACACACACACACACACACACAAACAGGAGCCAGACAGTGTGCATGAAGTGCAGCTTCAGTGAGTCCATCAAGTGTAATGATTGCAATAAAATCCCTCCTGGCTGCTTCTCTCAGCATCCTCCCCTCTCCTCCCCTGCGTCCCTTCATCAAACTCTCCTTCCTTCCCTACATCAACCCCCTGCACTCTCCCACCCTTTTCTCTTCTATTTTCTCCTTTCCTTTCCTTTTTTTCCTTTTTCCTCACTCTCCTTTCCTCTCCTTTGCCTTTGCATTTTCTTTCCTGACTTTCTTCTCTTTCCCTCTCGTTTACTTTTCTTTCATTTCCTTTTCTCCCCTCTCCTTTACACTCATGTCCTTCCTTCTCATATCCTTTCTATTCTTTGTCTTTCATCTCTTCTCTCCTTCCCTTCCATTTTATTTCCTTTCCTTTTACTCTCTCCTTTCCTGCAACTTTTCTTTTTCTTTCCTTTCCTGCCTTCCCTTTTCTCTCCTTTACTCTCCTTTCATTCCTCATCCTTTGCTTTCCCTCACCTCCTCTCCATTCTCCTTTTATCTCCTTTGTGTTTCCTCATCTTATTTCCTTTCCTTTGCTTACATTGCCTTTTTTCCTTTTATTTCCATACCTTATCTTTCCTTTCCTTTTCTCTCCTCCTTTCTCATTTCCTTTCTGTCTTCTGTCTTGTTCAAATTTTTTTCTTTTGTCCTTTCTTCCTTCTTGGCCCCCCTTCTCCAGATATTTTTCTGCTACTTTTCAGTTCTGACAATGTTAAAACAAATCAGTAATAAGTAGTAATATTTGATGTGTGACACTTTGCTGAAAGCTGGTTGTGTCGATGACGACACGTCCTCAGTAAAAGTGGAGAAAAGGCAGACAAAATAAAGTCTGATCTGTGTTTATAATGTTCCTCTGGAACCCCTCAGTCTGACTTACACACACACCTCCATCATTCCTGTCCCTGCTTCCTTGTGGGCAGATAAATCATCTGCTGTGTGGCAAACGCTGCAATGACTCATCTACCATCTAGACCACCTCAGCAAGGGAGAGAGACACAGGGAGAGAGAGACAGAGAGGGTGCCCAAATGGAAATTAATGGAGTGAGAGAGGAAAAGTCAAATGAGTAAGAGCAGCTATGAATACTAAAGTCAACCAGAGAGACAGAGAGAGAGAAAACTAGACAGAAGAAGCATAAAAAGAAATAAAAGTCATGGTCAGTGTGTGATGGATGAGGCTCAGAATGAAAAGGTGGAACAGGGGAGAAAGGATGGAGTATCCCCACAGAGAGATTATAATGTGTGTGTTTGTGTGTGAGGGGGAGCGATGGACAGACAGAAGGCAGGAGAGAGAAGATAGATGTGTGTGTGGGGGGGTGGTGATTGACATCTCTGCTTCTGATAGACACACACACACACACACACACACACACACACACACACACACACACACACACACACACACACTTACACACACACCCTCACACACACACACACTTACTGAGCACTTTATTAGGAAGACCTGCGCTCCTGCTTATTAGTGCAATTATCTCATCAGCCAATCATGTGGCAGCAGTGCAAGGCATGATCTCATGCAGACAAATGTGATTTCAGTGAAGTTGACTGTGGCATAACTGTCGGTGCCAGACAGGCTGGTTTCAGTCTTTCTGAAACTGATGATCCTCTGGGATTTTTACTCGCATCAGTCTCACAAGTTTTTACTCAGACTGGTGAGAAAAACAAAAAAAAAACCCAGTAGCAGTTCTGACTCATGTTGATGAGAGAGGTCAGAGGAGAATGATCAGGTAACTCAGATAACCACTCTTTACAACTGTAGTGAGCAGACAAACATCTCAGAATGTGCGACACATTGAGCCTTGAGGTGGATGGACTACAACAGCAGAGACCACGTCTGGGTCCACTCCTGTCAGCCAAGACCAGAAACCTGAGGCTGCAGTGAATACAGACTCACCAAAACTGGACGGTTGAATACTGGAAAAATGTAGCCTGGTCTGATGAATCTGGATTTCTGCTGAGGCAGCAGATTGTAGGGTCAGAGTTTGGCAATAAAGCCTATTGTCTACAGACCAAGCTGCTGCTGGTGGTGTAATGATGTGGGGAATGTTTTCTTGGCAAACCCTTGGCCCCTTAATACCAATCAATGATGGTTTGAATGCCACAGCCTGAGTACTCTTGTCTATTAAGGACAGGTGTGTAAAGGGATACTCGACTACATGCATCCCTTTACAGCCATAATTTACCATCTAATGGCTGCTCCCAGCAGGATAATTCACCACGTCACAAAGCAGAAGTCGACTGAAACTGGTTTCATGAACATGACGATGAGTTCAGCCTGGGGATGTGCTAGAATAGGAGGTTCACAGCATGAAGGTGCAGCTGACAGATCTGCAGAAATGATGCGATCCAGTCATGTCAACATGGAGCAGAGTCTCACAGCATCTTGTGTGATCCATCCCACAGAGAACTGAGGAGTAAAAGGAGCCTCTGCCCAGTTTTAGAATGGTGTTCCTAATATGGTGTTTGGTTGAATGTACTTCTAGCCTTATGGGGATTATCAGTTGGCTGCACTTTGAACTAGTGATTGACAGCTGATGTCTTGGACTTCCTAATAAAACACTATGCCTAGTAGGAGTGAACATTTGATTCAAAATGTGATAATTTCACTTATGCGAACACTGGAGGCTCCAAGAAAATTTGCAGATAATGATGTCTTTTAAGAAAAACAGTGATGTCAGGCCATCAAGGAGTGAATAAGAAAGCAACTGAAGAGATAAGACAGCTGGATACAGTGGGGCAAGTCAGCCGTGCTGCCAGATTGTTCCATCAACTAAAAAGAAACCTCAAAACGTGTTATCACAGTTTTAGATAGTTCAGTAGTGGTTTGTAGATGGAACCTAGCCTTAAAATGAATGTTATAATTGTTAGCTCACTGCTGAATTAAGGAGAAGAGGCCTTATGTTGAATGAATTCCATTTAGCTACTTCAGTTTCAGGATCCTTGAACTGTTCATCCTGGGTCGTTTTCACACTCATCTCATGACTTACTATGACACTTTAATGTTCTTAGTAAAGCCTGTGCTCTGAAAAAACTGTATGTGGTCAGAAAAGGCCTGCTGCCTCTCTCTGTTAGCATGTTCCCATGTTAGTGAAGATGTGAGACCAGATGAGCTCATAAACTCAATACTGAAGTTATCTTCTGTAGCAGTTCACGCAAAAACATTTCTGCAAACATACAGTCCTCTGTTGTATTTTTGGGGTGGGTTATGTCCTTACTAGAGAGGCTATCTAGAGATATGACAGGAAATTAGGGGAGAAAGAGATGGGAATAACAACAAAAGCCCCTGGCTGGACTCAAATGGGGGACATTTTGGTACATTGGGATCCCAAAGTTGTTTTGTACAATTCTAAGATGCTAATGTAGAATAATAGAAGGATTTTTCCCTTGATGCTGAGGGCATAATGAAGACCTGAACAACAAGGGGGGAAATAGTGTTATATACGTTTTCCAAAAAAATCTCATAGTTATAGTATTATACACTAGATAACTAAGATGTATTATGGGGAACCCACTGAATCTTTACATGCACATGGCCCAGATTTTTGTGCCACAAGAGTGGAAACCAGCCGAAATGACCTGCACGCATAACAAACATCGTCATTCCAAAGGTATGAAACTCAAGAAGGATAAAACTACAACACACTATTACACACACAGAGATTATATGTTTTTTTTCTGACAGAGAGCAAGAGAGCGAGAGAGAGAGAGTGAAGGAAAGTAGGCAAGAGAGTTAAAACGGGGGTGTATCGACTCGTGGAAGTTGTAGGGAAGATGAAAAAGCGAAGCAGGCACCTCGGCTATTGCTCTGGAAGACATTTTTAGTCTGTTTTTCAATTTACAGTTAATGAGATTTTCAGCAGCCTCTCTATTCTGTTGTTAGTGTTTATCCTATCCTGTCTCCACAGTGCCATCTTTTATACCTCTGCAGTTCACCCTGTCTGAGCTGGATTGGCTTGTTTGTATAAGTAGCTTACTGCCTCAAACCATGTGTGTGCCTCAGTGTGAATATGTTGTATTGTGTGGATATACTTGTCTGTGCTTATGTGTATATGCAATATGGGAAGAGGCTGCGGTTCTGCCTTTGAGTGTGTGTGTGTGTCTGGTAACAGCAGGCACTGAGGCATTTCCCCGTGTTCTCGTATTGTTCTCCTCTCCACTACAGCAGCCTGACATCCAGAAGACATTTTTTTCCATTTATCAACCAACCACACTCCTACATGACAGCTTCCTCCTGGTGGCTCAGACTGATGTGGAATTTCCTACTTTTGTCCAGCCCCTAGTTCCTTTACAGCTACTTGTTCCCCTCTTAGTTTACATCAGCAGAAATGAAGAAGTTACTGTGTATTGGAACCAAGTTCTTTCATTTGCAAATAACAAGTGTGAAATATCCACATTAAATACATCGCAACATGAAACTGCAGTGCAAAATGCAATTCAGTTTGGACTGAAAAGAACAAGCACTGGAAAGAACTAGATACCTCTAGAGTATGAGAAAAAAACTACAGTGATTCCAGTGTTTAGATTCTCAGATCTGTGATGCTACTTCAGTCTTTCCATCACAAGTGTACACTGGAAGTAACTCATTATACAAAAAACAAATAAATAAACAAATAAAAAACTTGTCCAAGACAATATGAGGACAGTAATATATGATTGGATTTTTCTGAAGCTGGGATACTGTAGTATGTCAACATATATATAAGATATCAAAGTGCCTGATGAGCATGATAACAGAGTGATGACGAAGAGAAAGTTGAGATCTGACACCAGTAACATGAAGAGTGAGTTGAGTAACATTTGTTGCTGTTATTTTCCATCACTGATAATAAGGTGGAATCAGCAAAGTGTTAAATAAATGAAGTCGTGAATGTCACGAAGGATAAGGTGTGAGGGTAAATGTTAGGGCTGGGACGATATGCTCCTGATTCCATACTATTACAAATACTTGGACTCTACAAGTACTGTGATTCGATATTTCAGTTATCAGGGATTTTTGGTGACTTATTAGCCAGACCACAACAGCCGGGGCAGCCCTACAATCAAGAATGTCTGGGAATGAGATACTGACTGAGTGACTGAGTGACTGAGTGATAGAGTTGAGTGATCGTGCTACTACCATTGGTCAACCAAATGCCAGGAGTTGGAGTTTCCCCATCAGTCACTGCTTTTTCAAAATGAATTTAAAGGAAGTACCTAGCAACAAACCTTGGCTACTTAGAAGAGGCCAGCAATGCCCTCTGTTACTCTGTTAGGAGTGGTGAAGAGGTGGAGCTGCAGTTTGTTACCCAGATGAAGGCTGTGCGCTATATGAGGGGCAAAATAAGTAAGATATTCTGTTGCTTCTACCTTTATCACTGAGTGATCACTAAATATAGTTTGTAAATATAGTTGAAATCACAACACAGTCTTTGTCTTTACATGTTTGGTGGTTTCGTCAGATGACGCTGCTGTAAAATCAGGATTTTAGCAGTGTTTATGAGAGGTCTTTCCATCAGTAGGGGAATGGTTCAAATTGTGATGGGGATACAGCTAGTTCTGAGCTAGTTCTTAGGCAGTATCCCAGTCCTCTTCACCTCATAACTGCCAGTACAACAGGTTCATAGTCCAATTTAATAAAGATAAAAGTCTATATATTCTATATAAGGTATTGAATATAATTACAAAAGTATTTTCATATTATTATTGTATTTTCTATACTACCATTTTTTGCAAAACGTGTTCCCTTTTGCTTGACATTGTAATTTTGTGTCCTACACTCCTCATATTCATCACATGTTCAAACAAACTTACTCCTCCCTCTCACATTCTTCCCACACTCACTGTTGGATGTTATCTCACAAAGCTGAAATGGCCCAAAAAAAGACCCCCTAAGTGGATATACATCTGTAGCTACGCCTAGTGATGCCATAGCGCGCATGTAATCACTGTGGGAATTGTAGGCATACATTATCAGTAATACCACATCTGAACCCTTGTTATGGTCATGTACAAGCCCCATTCATGCATATAAGATGAGATGTATGATCAGGCTACTGTGATTGTGTGTGTGTGTATTTGTGAATTTAACACACACTGCCACTTCACTGAAGCTCCTTAGAGAAAATAGCTCAAACTACATCAGATTGACAATGTACCTGTGATGCAAAATTATAACAACATATAACACAAAAAAGGTCACACACCAGTTTATTGCAAAAAGTTCCATCTTGTTCACAGGTCGTAACATTAACCAAGAAAATAAAATACCTCACTACTCATGGGAGAGTGCTGGAATGTTAGATTTGGTTTGGTAAAGAATAACTGCTTAATTACGTCATGATGGACATGATGGACCTTCCTCAGGCTGAGATTCAGGAGGTTTACCCATGATGACATCATCCTGTGAGCACTGAGCAACACATGCCCTTGGCTTTTGTACATGCACTACTCAAAGGTCAAGTATGTGGTGTTGGTGGCTGCCTGATGAATGCATTGCCTGGGTATGCTTTCACAGTGGCCAGGGTGGAAAAATAAGGAACTCTTGGTGTGTGAGTCAAAGGAGGTTCATATATATAGAGAAACAATGATAACATATGAATAAAAAAATCCCTGTCTTTGCATCACAGGTACATTGTCAATCTGATTATCTTTCTTTACAAAGTAGTTTGAGTCAAACTAGATGTAATAGATAATAATGCAGCATGATTTGTGTAAGCGGACACGGGTTTGTATAATTAGCCAGTGTGATTGAATTAGATTACTGTGCTGAATAAAGCCAAGGGATACACACACACACACACACACACACACACACACACACACACACACGACAAGTAATCTGGATTTATGTAATTGTGTGCTTGTCACTGTAGACAAACAGGTTGTCTAACTGTCAGCTGTGTCATTGTTTCTCCATGATGTCAACAGTAAACTGTGGTCAATCAGGACTGAAATGTTCAATAACAATCACCCTCATTACTCATTAGTCTGTATTGTCATCCTCCATCAACAATGAAAGAATCTCAAATGCTTGTCCAAAATAACTTCTTTCAAATAAATGAAGCCTGAATGACAAATTCCTCTGAGGATTAGATGATAACTTGCAGAGGAAATTTGTCAATATTTGTATTTTGCTTGACAATTTTGGCACAATGACCTTATCTGTTCTGACTGATTACATTGTATTAGGCCGCAATTTTATCTCCCTCAAGAAAAACTCCACTCTTTGGATTCTGACTTGATGATTGTTGCACTTTCAAAATTCTTTTGATTTTCCCGAGTGTGATGCTGCAAGTGGTCAGAGGTGTTTTATTTCTGATGATTTTAAGTGGTTGATAATTATATTAGTCCTAAGGCCAATTTTGACTGGAATTTATATGGCTACATACATGCCTGATAGCATAAAGATGCTCTTTAGTTTAATAGTTTTATTATATATCACACATGTATATTACATATTACACATTTGCACAAATAATTTTACTTTCATTTGAGTAAAATTTCTTTGAAGTAACAGTCGTGAGTGGCTGTTCGCGTGCTGACGTGCTGCAGTAAACGTAATTTCTCATTTCCAGCTGCAGTTTCTCAGTTACTGCTACTTTCTATGTTGCGGTGAAGTACTCACTGTACATTTAAACTTACACTTGTTCTGCTTAAACAGCCATAGTATAATAATTGTACTGTTGTTTACATGCTGTTCAGATCTGTCCGTGGACACTAGCCTTCACAATAACACCGGACATGTAACCAACCTGACTGTGCTGGGGGCATTAGCTTGCTTGAGACTACAGAGTGGTGACAGGGAGAGATTATTTTATCTCTTCTATTTTATTTTTATTTATTTTATAACATTTGGTTAAAAAAATATTGATTTGATAATCATAATGCTGAATATTGGATCTGATAATCAGCCAGGCCGATAATTGGTCAGTCCCCAGTTATAACGTTGTCTTCATTATCAACAGTTTGCTTTAATTGGCAGACTGCAGCTGAGAGTGAGTGCAAACGAGGGAAAGAACTGTCTTCACAGGTATATTTGTTTTCCCAGATAGTTGTAGTAAGGTTTTATTCAGGATGAGCTCCACAAGAGATGAAAATAAGAAGAATTTCTATCATTGATTCATCTGTTAGTTAGTTTTTTGATTAATTTACCATAATTAAGTATTATTTACTTCATAAAATATCAGACATTAGTGAGAAGAAATGTTTCAAACTGTTGACAAAACAATTTCATCCAAAGGTTCATTTATGTGATCTTCATCAGCGCAGGGAATTTGTTCACTTGTAATGGAATTGTAGGTGTTCAAATTCCCATTTTTTTCAGGCATTTTAAAGGGTAGGTTGATATTTTTTAAAGTCCATCATAACCCAATGATCAGGTGGTTTATTAAGAAATAAGATATAAGACAGACTTGAAAAATTGTGAACCTACCTCTCAAGGACCCTTTAAGGACATCTTGTCCATGTTGGTTTTGAAGGTACAAATGTAGCTTAACAGTCTCCATTTCAGTCAAAGATTTTGACTGAAAGCTTCAGAACAGCTCTTGAGTTGGATCTTGAGTTGACTTCATTGTTTTGTGGAATGTTGAGTCCAATGCCCAGTCTTAAAATTGCTTTTGTTGGAAAAGCAGTTTAAAACTGCAGAGACGTTCAGTTTACAGTGATACAGAATAGAGACCAGTTTACCTGTTGCCGTCTGTCTGGAGGAGTTAGGAGATTACTCAGATGACATAACTTCAGTTTCATTGCTTGGCACCCAGTTTTGATAATTAAATCAAACTATGCTGTGTACTCTACTGATTTAGTATTGCACACCTATATGATATTGTCATACTCACACTAAATAGCTTCAAATAAAAATAGATAAGATAGATAAAACTCTTTATCAATCCCTATGGGTAATTGATTGATTGATTGTCCAGCAACTCACTAATATACTCCATTAAGATTTGAGTCTGTGTCATGATCCGCTGTTTCTGGCTGATGGCAGTGGGAACAGAGGATCTCCTGAACCGCTCAGTCCTGCAGTGCAGTGAGATGAGACGTTGGCTGCTGCTGTGGCTGCTTCTCTGGCCTGGAAGGATGTTGTGGAGAGGGTGGTTGATATTGTCCAAGATGGCTGCATCTTACAGCGTGTGTGTCTCTCCACAACAGTCCACAGTGAGCCCAGACTCCTGCCAATCACAGACCCAGCTTTGATGGGTCTCCTTGATCTTGGAGGTGTTCAGAGGGAGGCACTTCTTGTCGCTCCATTCACTGAAGGCCATCATCAGATCCTTGTACTCTTCTTTGCCACAACTGACATAGATACACAAGGCTTTATAGAATAGACATGTGCAGTTGTACTCCCCAAGACTTGGAAACACATTGATGTGTAAAATAGCTTTCCTGTTAAACATCAGGATATATCAGCCAGTTTGACCACTGTGTTTTTTATTTTGTCTGTTTAAAATCCCTCAACTTAATGGAAGTGCTAATCATTGACGTACAACTTTACCCTATATGGATGTATTCCCTTACAATAGAACAGAATTTTTCTACCCAGCACACCTGTTCTTGCATTGTGTCAGCCTCTGCACATTTTACCTCTGCAGATCAGATTCTTTTTATCCAAATAACACAGGCAACACAAAGGTAGATTTTTTTGGGTACCTCAGGATTTTTAATAACCAGGATGTGATATTATCCCAAATGATTTGGTTTTTACCAAATTGATGACAGGATACTAGAACACTGAGAGACATGAGACACAAGTCAGGGTGAACCAAGCTTCAATAAAACTTTACAAGATCCTCTAATGAGTCAGTTTTCCTAAATAAAGATATGTGTGTTGTTCAAGCTGCCAGACATGATCTCAGTCTGCTCTCAGTACAAGACTGTAGAAATGTTTAAAGGAGGAATTTTCAGTTATTACATCTAATTTTCACTTGGAATATAATGTAGTTACAGACACAAAGGCTTCAAACATGATGCAGACATTCAGAAAGTTCATAGGGTGCCTGAATTTCTCTTAAGTGTGTGAGAATGTTTAAATGTCTTATCCTTTGTGGTGCTGATGCCAACATATGGTCAAAAGTAGTAATATATGTATTTAATGAGCCTGGGCCTCAGGGCAACAGAGAATAACCCTGCTGATTAAATCCCATGAAAAAAAGCTTTTCTTAATGTATAGTAACAGTGACCTTTGGCTGATTAATGCAAAGTGAGAGCAGTGTGCAGTGACTGGGAAGCTCCAAAGGACTTGGTGCTGAAATACTTTAACTGCATTATTATTACACTCATTTTCCTTAGTCAGCTTCTTGCTTCACTGCAGTTTTATGGCTGCTGAGAGACTGAATTTAGAGATAAAGGACTCATAACAAGTTGTTTCATGTCGAGTGTCACCTTTAATGTCCTTTTAGACTAGAATGGAATGAACCATTAGACCTGACCTATTTACCCTGGTCTCTGTTAAGATTCTGTTTGAAATGTCATTGTGGTACAGTGCAGTTTGTGCCATGAAGCAGTGGCTCCCAAAGTGAGGTCAAGGGACCTGCAGGAGCACGGGGCTCCCATGGTTCCCCTGTAAAATGAGGAACTCATATATATGCACTTAAATACACCCCCTTCACACATTCTAAATATGGAGATAAAGACCCTGCAGTGACCCCACAAGCACTTTTTGGGGGTCCTCACTTTTACGTCTGTCTTTGCTGGCTTGTGTTTCACTGATGCAGAACTGTGACATCATCAGCCATCGCCCAAGTTATTCAGAATGATTCCCAATGAGTCTGTGTGTAGCATCTGTTTTTCTACTGTCTGGACTAGTAGTGAAAGGATGAAATAGAACCTTCCGATAGAGCCTGACCAGTAAAGGATGTTTGAAACAAATATCAATATTGATATTTTTGAGTGTAAAAAAATCAGATGTGTTAGCAGATATGATTTTTTTTTACAAAAGACATAACATACACAATCATTTTTGTTGACCTCTGAATTTGACTGTGAAAGTTTAGTGAACTATGAGAATTAACAATTTTGAAAAAAAAAAAAGATTAAAATGTGGGTTGTTAGGACAAAATCTTAATATAATTTGACATTAAGGTTAAGTAACATTAAAAGATTTTAAAATGATGATATAAAGGACATTATAGTGGGCTAAGTTTCATTTTGGCCTGTTTGCTAGGTTCACTGCTCCTTATTGTCCACAATTTGAGAGTGAGTGTGCATGTAGAAGCTTTTATTGTGGTTGCATGTGCATCTGTTGAATATGTAACTTTACATTCATATATATATGGGTTTGAGTGCAACATGTGTGCATATATGTTAATGTATGTGCTAACGTGTCTCAGCATCTCGCTTTGTGTGGGTGTATATCTGGTCGGAGGAATGAATTTTCTCCTCAGACAGTCAGTCAGTCAGAGCTCGCTCTTGGGAGGCAGGTTGCTCTGTTTGGGTGTGCTGTGCTGTCTCATTTTACTTTTACTTTTTTTCATTTTATATTTTCCCCAGTCAGAGGGAACAAGATGATTTTTTGCTGCATGACCGCAGGATGTAATGTCTCTGCTGCCTCTAGCTGCTGCTTCTGCACATGCTGTTCTTTTCCTTTGTGTGATCTTTGTGTATTCAAATATACCTCCATATTTTTACCTTTACATATTTTTTCCGAAAGGCATGCTAGGCTGGATCTGTGTGTGTGTGTATTTTTGTATTCTGGTCTTCATCATAGAACAAGGTCAAGTGTTATTTTAAAGGACAGTAGTTCCACTATATTATGCCTTTTGTTTATTTTTCTTAAATGTATTTCCTGGTGCTTTTATCACAGTGTTAGCTGGTTTAAGCTGTGGCTTGTCAAAAATAAATTTTATTTTCTATTTAGCCTTATGGAATGGGATTAAATGGTTTGTGGTTGACTGTAAGAGGGTTAAACATTCAGTAAAGGCAGCATGTTTGTTTTGTATACTGTCTCCTCTCAACTTTTTCTCAAACACACATAAAAGCCAGTGAAAGTTCTAAAGGTAAAATGTTTATGACCTGATAAGAGTTTTCTTATGCAACTCTTCAGCTTCTTATACTTAGCTATGTTTTGCCTTTAGGTATAGAATTAGAAGTAAGGTACAGCTGTTTCTGTGCCATTTGTAAGTATATCAGTAAATCTGAATAAAAGATGCACAAGAAATGTTTACATAACCAATAAAAAAACTGTTGGAATAAACGGTGAAAGAACAATTTCAAACTGATTAAAATTCAGAGCCCAGACCTTAAGGCTGTAAACTTCACATATTATGTTCATGTTTACTAACCCATCTGCTCTGTGTAGGTCTATACAACTGTCATTAAGATTATTAAATAATGTGAAACATTCCACTTTATAATGTGATATCTTATCCTAATAACAAAAAGTTATTTTATTAAATTCTACTTGAGACATTCTACTGTCTTTGAAAGATTTGCACTTCCGGGTTCAATAACTCATAACCGAAATGTTGTTACGACACAAACAACGCCGCTCTCCTAAAGTTGTGAGGTAGACAGTGAGCAAAAAAAAAGAAAAAGAACTAGGTGGTAAAACAAATAAGGCATTTCTAAAGACATCTATGCTTTGTAATCCTAATCAGCATTCGCTGACACATTCAGGCAATTGCCACCAGTTAACATGATTTGAAATACTGGCCTGTTTGCTGGTGCTGGAAAAATCACTGCTTCATTCCAACAACGTTCTGGGTATAGTCACAAATATTCAAATCCAAAATTCACCCAAACTCTTGCCTTTATCAACAGTGGACTGTAGATGACACTGTCTGGTGGCTGCATTGTGCCCTTGTGACACAGCTCGACCTTCTCAGTTCTATCATCATGTCATTAACAATGCACAAGAATGAATTTCGGAAACCTGTGAATTGCTTCCTATGTAAATTTTTCCGAAGTCCCTAATTGTTTTTCATCAGGGGAGGTACAGCCTTGCAGGGGGGCATTCAGACAATGTCAGGGGACGCCCTAAGAAATATTGCTGGAAGGCAGGCGTTGAGATGTTGTTGGGGGGCGAGTGTTCACCAAAGTTTCACGAGACAAGTTGAAACTTGAAGCTACTTGCAAAAGAATGTGGTCTACAGCTTTGAAAGCTTTGTAATGCAGCTCCTCGCTTCCTTCACAGGAACACAACATCAGGGGTGCTGGTCAAATAAAGGTTGAGGACCACTGATTTACATCCACAGACGTGTAATGCTCTGTGTAATGCATGTGCTATACCTCATTTGTATTTTATTTTTTGAATAGTGTGGTGCCTGAGAATAGTGGGGAGTCTAGTTTTCTTAAACTCACCTCTGTATTTCCCTCTTCATGTTCAGGTAAGTGGCAAAGATTTCATGCCGGTGCAAATTCACAACAACAGAATTCACTTTAGGGCAAATGCGGCAACACAGAAGGCCATTCTTCTATTTTGTAGTCATACATTGGCTTTTAAACTAATAACACAGATTACTTTTACATAAAGTACTTCCACTTGTTGCTATGGCAACCAGTCCACTGAGATAGCAGTGTTGCCAGTATCAGGCCTGTGCTGGTTGCAGTGTATAACAAACCCTGATGGTAACCAGGTCCCTTTAAGTCTGCTTTACATCTGTTGTTTAGCTCATTAAAATAGCATCATGTGTATGAGCTCAGCATTCATGCCTATAGATAATCTCTGTTTTGACTTCTCTTCTCAGTCGTCTGGTCTTTTCCTATTGTTCATCTGGATTTGATGCTCAGGACAGTTGACCAATCAGTGCGGTTACTAAATAGCGCAACAGACGTTTTTTAACAAATCCTCGGAGAGGCCCTCAGGAAAGGCCTTTGATCAACTGTCTCTTTACAGAAGTTTGGACTGAGTTTGTCAGCTGGCTTTACAGCCTTGTCAGTGTGGACTGTCATATTAGTTCCTATAGCTGCAGTTGTCTATACCACACAACACATCTTCACGATTTACTTTGACTTTTAATGGATTACTTCATCACGTTTTTTTCCCCAGTTGCCTAATGATCTGTCTGGTATTGCTCTTGATGTGTGCTTCCTACTCTTTGTTAGTTTTTTGCTCTGACTGTGAAAATTTCAAACATCTAGATGAGTGCAGCCACCTGTCAGATTTAAAGTAGCCTGTGTCCATCATTGCGGCTGTTGAGACTACCTCTCTGTCTCTTTGCCATTCTCTCTGCGGTGTATGTCGGTCAGTCTGTCAGCATCACTGTCCCTCATCCTGTCTGTGCGTCCGGCCTCTCGACACCAGAGTTGATGCATAGCCAGATTAAGCCTGTCAGATTTGTCACACTTGGCTGGCAGTCAGTGTGACACAGAGCCAGATAAGACAAGGATATGACAAATGATGCCTTCGGCCTTCCTTTGTGTGGTTTTGCTTTTTTTTTGCATCATTTCACACTTTCAGATGTTTTTTTTTTTTCCCTGCAGTGGATTATGTATTCGATAATTCTTCCAAAAGGAAAAAATAGGCATTTTTTTCAGTCATTTCTCCTTTATTATCTAAGAAAGCTAGAAGATGATATGCGCCAGTGATGCAGTGTTGGGCAAGTTACTTGTGACTCCACATCCGCCACACCCGCACGTTGCATCTTTTGAGTGCAGATAAAAAATAAGACATTGAGTTTTAACAGACAGTCCTGCAGCTAACTAAGGCTCAGTGACTGCACACAGCTCAGATTCATGGTTAAACTCCCTCCAACTCTAAAAGAGGCGAATCCTGAAAATAAATGTACCTGTGGCTAAAACTTGCCACATCAGATGGAGCTGGTTCTCAAAATTTTCATGGGGTGGCCCATGAGTGGCAAAGAGATGTCCAGAGGTGGCATGACGTGTTGTTAATGTGCGTGCACAGCATGTGGAATTTTTATATGCATTACTAACATGAGGCTAAAACATAAATGAAGAGGCTACATGCATGCACATAACTGTTGATGGTCAGTCTCATTTTTTGCAGAGCCTTTATAGTCTAATGGTCTAACATTAACAGTGACAAATAAAAAGAACCTTCTTCTGATCTCATTTACTTAGTAATCAAATTATCTAACCAGCACAGCAGTAAAAAAAATGCAAAGCCTAAAGAGAGAGAGAGAGAGAGAGAGAGAGAGAGAGAGAGAGAGAGAGAGAATGCATAGCTCTGGTGACACAAAATAGATTAAGCCAACAGAACAGCCCTAGTCTTTCTTTCTTTAGGGTAGATTTGAACTTTGTCTTTACAAAAAACTAGCTGAATTATGTGGCTGTATCAGGACAGAATTAGTGGACTGGAGAAACTGAAAAATTGCTCTTAATGTAGCTGTCTCATTAACATCACAACTTCAAGGAGGGAAGGAATTATCTGATGTCATGTGCAGCTAAATAATTATTCCCGTCCTGTTACCAAAGTGGATGTGAAAATGCAGATGGAGGACACATTAGGTATATAGAAAAATTCACTTGTCGTCCTAAAATTGTAAGGCACACTTGACCTTGCTGAGAAGCACTGGTCCTATAGCCAGTTAACCACTAAGCCTAAGAAAAACAACATGAGCTACATTGTTAACATTAGCATGCAAATGATTTTCATCTGAGCAGCAGAGCTGACGAGAGTAAAGCATTGTAACCCACTCCTGGGTGAGTTCCTCTCACTCTAGGTTCGGAGGGAGCTAAGTTTTGAGTTAAATTACATTAAACAAAACAATGCAGCAACATGAATAATAAAAATAAAAACTTGGCACTTCAAACCTAAGTAAACTGTCCTATGGGATTTCCCACAGTAACTTCCAGTGAGACTGCTCTCTTTAAGTATACTGTGTGTTCAAGATGATACCCGATCAGGTGACTGGCATGATCCTACCACAAGGGTCTGTCTGTTTTAGTGGCAACGTAAATCCAGCTTCCTGGAAATCAAGCTAAGGGGGCTGCCATCTACTGGAATCGCTGTATCCTCTTCACTGGATCTTCTCTTCTCTCTGCCATTCACTAAACACAGTAGACACAGGGAGTATCTCTCATTCATGGGGGAAGTATCAGCGACTGTCTTTATGGAAAGTAGCTAAGGTTTGTGCAAAAAGTCGCAACATTTGTCACTAAACAATTTCTAAATCTAGCGACAAATGCGCTAATTGGCAACACTGCAGGCTCCAAACACCTCCCTAATAGAAACTGTGTGTTGAAAGAGCAACAGCCAATAAGGAAACACTCGAACATTTGGCTGCCTGATGATTGGTGTAACTTCATGATTCAGTCAAGTGGCATTCACCCGAACAATGGTCCAACTTGATCACTCAGTCAGCCAGTCAGTGATTTTGTTAACTACATACAGTAACTTTATGTAATATTGTCCTTGGTTTCTGTCCTTGTCAGACCAACAGCTTGCTGAGCCCTCACTGAGGTGTGAGACATTAGCTGCTGGGCTCAACCTTAAAAAGCCTTTTTTAACTGCAGTCTGGCCACAAGCTAAGCTTGTCAGACTGGAGTACAAACTGATGAAGAAGACTGAATGGATCTTCTATTAATCATTTGAAGCCTCATATCATCTTCATCTGTGCATGTTGACAGAATAACTCTCTCCTTAAACAACCTCATCTCTGCCACCATCACACACACTGCATTATCAGAAGGTTCAAATATATAGACTCTTTCTCTTGACAAATGTTTCACTCATGGAAACTATACAATCATCAAGTAACTCAGAAACACATTCATTATCTAAGCATTAATGGACACAAACAAATTATTATGTAGTCAACCTTATTATTTGTTACCGTATTTCATCAAAACCAAAACATTCAAACTTAACTTTAATCCCCACACATAACACATTATTGACTCATGTAATGTGATACACTGGACTACTATAAAAGTCTAAAAGCTATACACCACCTGCAAATGAACTGAATATAAATGTATTGAATAGTGCTATCCTAGGTTTCAGAACTGGATCAATTTTTAATGTAGAACAAAAAAAATGCAGAGATACATTAAATTGCTGCTTTATTAAGACACTAACTCTATGAATGAGGTTTAAGTTTAAGTTTTTGAGCCTGCAGGCTGCGTACAGCACTAACAACCTCTACCAAACAGGATGGCCTGTATGTTGCTTGAGAGGCAAAAAAGTTGGTAAAGCAATCTTCTCTCTTTTTTTCCTCTGTATTTTAATGATTGGACAGTTATAAAACACTATTTAGAGAGATTTTAATAAATCAACTTTAACTGTTTTTTGCACTTTTGAGCTCACAACAACAGTGCATATGGTGTTGCAGCTGCCCTGATGTCTGCTCAATCTGGTTGAAGTTTTACTCTTTTGGAAGGCAAAGGATCAAAACATTTTTTGAGAATCGAAATTGCCTGTGCGGCAGTATCATACAACACTTTGTATGTGTTTTCAGCACTATGTGAATGGAAACACATAGGCACACACTTGCCCTCATTGTTTGAATCCAAGCAAAAAGAACTAGATATCACCTTTAGACATTTAGGATCTTTGAGACATCCAAATAGTCATATTTTGCAGCAGTGAGGCATTTCATATTTCCTCTAGAAAATCAGAGCGAATAGAAACAGCCCACGAGTGCTTTATTTTAAGTGACTTTTCTCTCCACGTCTGTTGCAGTACAACTCTGAATCACCTCACTGGCCCCAGTCCTTGGTCTGTTACGCAATCACATTCTTAGCATGCTTAAATTTCAGTGTAACAGATGCGACCAGCCCCATGGTTAAATAGTCTGCTCCCCAATCCATATTTGTCCGTGTGACTGCAGTCTCCCTGATAAGCACATGTCCCAGTGTGACCCAGCGGAGGAGTTGGAGCTGGCTGTTAGAGCTGCTAGCTGCTCCCATATGTTACAGTGACACACAGATACAACACACAGAGCCACACTTCATCCTAATGCTGTGACGGATACCTTGCTTTCTTTACTCACTCCATGGAGGTCAGAGGTCACATGCAGCTCCATAACAGCAGAGCAGGAGCTGGTAAAGCTTCATTGCTTAGTTCAGGAACACTCTAATTGAGTGTATGTTTCACTACGAAGGTTTTTGTGTTCCTTTGTTAAAATAAAAACTCCCCAGGTCACTGTGCAGTTTATTTTGTATTACTGGAGTTAATTGTAAGGCAGACAGACAGTAACACAAATGTACTGCTGTCTATAGCTCTCAAAACTTATGTACATATCACGTTGTTCATGACTGCCAAAAAAGAGACTTCTGTAACTTACTGACAGTAAATATACAAGCAAGATTGTGGTTGTCTATCCTCATATCCAGGAGGAGCAATACAGATTCCTTCATGGTTGTGGAACCGTCGATGAACGGTTCACCTTTGCATGAGGGGTCATGAAAGTTTGCCCATCCAGTTTATGTATGTTTTGTGGACTAGGAGAAGGTTTGTGACCATATTCTGGGCAGGAAGTCGTATTTCCTAAACACATTTGCAGTTGGTGTTCTTCAGGGTTGTCCCTGTTCATGGGCAGGTTTTCAGGGCACAGCCAGGGGCAGGAGACTGTCTGGTTAGGAGGCAGAACTGAAAGCAAAGCTTTCAATTTACCTGTTGATCTATGCTGAGATTTTTGTAGTGATTGAAAGTGACTCCCCTAGGGTGAGGGGGTTCAACATGGCTTGGTCTGTCTTCACATGGTTCTAGACTCATGAATTGCTGCCCGTCATCTATGATTTTTTTAAGAATGGTGATACTTTCTGTCCGTGCCACAGCTATAAAACTGGCAATAAGCATGGATCGACGCAACAAGTAGTGAATTATTTTAGCAACCCACAGCTTGCTGAATGAAAGTGACTTGGAACGATACGTGTAAATAATTTGTTTTTGGCAAAAACTTATGACCCCCAGTCATATTCTTTCGCCAGTCATTTGTTATTGATGTCCTTAATGGGCATCCAGAGGTTCTCAGTAAAAATGCCAAATTACAAAAAAAGTGAAAGGCTGCATTAAACTTTAGACTTAGACTTTAGACAGTGACCACTTTGCTTTTTTATATGATCTACCTGACATACCTGCCTCATTATTGTGTCCATAAACTATTTCTCAATTGAATCTCCAGTAAATGTGCTATTAATAAAATGTACTAATGTTATGTTTTGATATGTCCATATAAAATTACATATACTGTGACTGTTCTCCACATCTCCCACCCCTAAACACTAATATCTTACTTCTCCACACCTGCCCATCTACATTTCTATAATGCCATTAAGCAATAAATAATGAAATGTAAATCCTATTAAGTTGGGATCTTATTTAATGTGGCTTTGAGACTAACTACCCAACCATCCTCCATCCTATGATCTTTAAACTTTAGTTTAATCTGAAGAATATGTTTTTGTGTCAGACTAAAATTCCTCTAAACCTATTTGAATGATCTAAAATGCGCATTATCATCTTAAAACAATGCAAATAATAAAAACATAGCCAAACATAATTTATGGCTGGTTAAATGGGTCCATTTCCTGTATATATACCCACAACCCCCTTGAAACAAAGTAAAATAAAATAAATTCCATCTTAAACTATCACATGTTCCGGACTTTATTGAAGAAACTGTAAATTGTATTCCAAACATTTGACTGACTGACATATATGTATATTTTTTCTTATTTGATGAAAAGTTGGCCACTCCTCTCCATATCAAACACAGATTTAATCTTATTTCTGCTGTAATTGGTCCAGTGTGGCACCACCCACTCCTCTCTTTGTTTAGCGAGTATTTTTTTTGACTGGCTAAACTCTACAAAGTCAAAGTAGATAATCTTCAAGGATTTGAAACTGTTACTCACGTAACTTCCACTAGGAAATAATTTCAATCCATTTCCCTTTCCCTGGACTTTAAAACTCACTAATTTTGCTAAGTCACGAACAGACAAAATGATGAATCATGAGAAGGGCACATAATATAGTGACTATCCCTCTATGTCATGGCAGCATAGCTCTTGCTTTCTTTATTTTTCCATTTGTTGGGGCACAAGCTGTTGTGTGTATCCTTGCCATGATAAGGCTTGATAAGAACAGGCAAACAGAGCTGAGATAAGACGAGCTGACTGAGATCTGCTGAGCCTTTCCAAACCTCAGACAGGGCGTGTGTTTGTTTACTGTCTGTCTGCTTTGTTCACCAACAAATTCCTCCCCTCCTTCCGTCCATCTCTCATCCCCATGTCCTTTCTCTTATTGAACTTTTTTAAACCTGCGACTCTGTATCTTACCATTGATTTCTGTCCCTCCTCTCTTCTTCTCTTCTCTCATATTTTTCATCGTTTTTCTTTCCTTTTTGTGTTGCTTTTTGTGGCTCTTGTTGTGGGTTGACTCCTTCCTTTATTCAGTTTTTTTAACACATGCCTTTCTCTCGTCACACACCATCTCTTTCTGTGACCTGTCTCTCTCCTCGGCCCTCATTTTAACTTGTATGTTCACAGCAACAACAGAGAGAGCATGATTTACTGTTACTGTTTTAGCAGAAATGGCCTTCCTCTGATCCCCTCACCCTCCTTCTCCTCCTCTTCCCCCTCCTCTTTTTGGGTTTTTATTCCTTTCCCGGACACAAAATGCGGCACTTGGCACTTTTCAAATGTAAATAAAGTTTTGTTGTCTCTGCAGCCGTAGCCTCCTCTAGCCCTGTTTATCAGGCAGACTTCAAAGTGCCACATTGACATGTGGCTGTGTCTCTCCCCTGCTCTGTGAAATAAGGTCACAGGCAGTGCTTGGCTTTCAGAAAAACTTTTCTCTTTCATGTAAGAACCTAGTGGCTGAGAGGAACTAACAGGGGCCGTACCAGCCAGCCAGCCAGCCAGCCAGCCAGCCAGTGTATCTCTCCAAAATGAGAAACACACTGTAGCTGTGAGTGTGGGCATGTGCGTGGGTGGATGTGGATGAGTGTTGTTTGATGCACTTTTCATAACTGGTCATTGCAGGCCAGCAGTGAGCCCAGCCCATGTTTCCCTTTTGTTTTTTGGTATCTTATTATTTTATTTACTGAGTTTCTGATGGTGTCTGTGTTTTTTCTCTCCTTTCTCCAGCTGTTGTGCCAGTGTGAGAGCGCCTCACCACCTCATGCTGAGCTTTGGACCACAGCAGTGAGACAAAAGACATAAGAGCAGGAGGAGAGGACAGCAGCAAAGAAAACACAAGAACAAGCCAGAACAAGAGCAATGAGAATCCAAGGAGACATCATGTTGATCAGAGCTGAGTAAATGAGCCAAACTTGACTTGGGGGGAGACAGAAAGACCAACATATAGATATTTTCATAGTTTGGAGGTAGGATAGAGGCTGAAATGCTCACTAGCAGCCAGAGAGGTTAAGAAGATGGCTGTGGGCCTGCTCCTTGTAGGACAGAGTTCAGATTAAACATACCCTGCAACTTCCCAAACAAACATCTGCCCTCCTTTAACTTCCCCTGACCACAGTCAGCAACTCACCCCCTCCCAAAAGAACCCTGCATCTCCTCCCTTTATGCTCCTCTTCCTTTTAGTTATCACCTCATACCCCAAATCTTGGACATTCAGCAGCACGGTCAAACGACAGAGACAGTCATCTGTTCCAGAGTTTGACAAGCAGCAGCCTTTTATCACCACACATGGACTGTTGATGAAGAAAGATGGCAGTGAGACTGGCAGGCGCTACCCCTTCCTCTCGGCCACCCTCCCTCCCCCCAGTGGCCACGGCTCGGACTGGTTAAGGTTGGTTTATTGGCATCCATCGCAGCATCGGCAGCAGCTGACAGAGTGCGGGAAGGAGCAGTATGCAGGAAACAGACTTACCGGCCACAAATGCCTTCAAAGGTAAAAACTGATAATAAACAGCAGTATGTGTGTGTGTGTGTGTGTCCTGACAACAAACAGAAAAACATTTCCAGCTGGAGTTGGGTTTGCATGTTCAGCCTAGGAAAGACTTGATACATTTCATCATCAACCTCAAAGGTTTTGTCTTTATAATAAAACTGAAGACGCACCTTCATTTTTGTTGTCCAATCCCATCTACACTCACCACCCACTTTATTAGGTACACCTGTTCAACTGCCCGTTAACGCAAATATCTAATCAATCAATATCACATGGGAGCGACTCAATGGATTTCGGCATGTAGACATGGTCAAGACGACCTGCCGAAGTTCAAACCGAGCATCAGAACGGGGAAGAAAAGTTATTTAAGTGACTTTGAACGTGGCATGGTTGTTGGTGTCAGACAGGCTGGTCAGAGTATTTCAGAAACTGCTGATCTACTGGGATTTTCTCTCACAACCATCTCCAGGGTTTACAGAGAATAGTCTGAAAAAGAGAAAATATCCAGCAGCAGTTCTCTGGGAGAAAATGTCTTGTTGACGTCAGAGGTCAGAGGAGAATGGCCAGACTGCTTCGAGCTGATAGGAAGACAACAGTCACTCAAATAACCACTTGTTACTGCAGAAGAGCATCTCTGAACGCACAACACATCGAACCTTGACACAGATGAGCTACAGCAGCAGAGGACCACACCGGGGGCCACTCTTGTCAGCTGAGAACAGGAAACTGAAGCTACATCACACAGGCTCAACAAAAACTGGACAGTAGAAGACTGGAAAAATGTTGCCTGGTCTGATGAGTCTTGATTTCTGCTACGACATTCGGATGGTAGGGTCAGAGGTCAACAACATGAAAGCATGGAACCTTCCCGCCTTGTATCAGTGGTTCAGGCTGCTGGTGGTGGTGTGATGGTGTGGGGGATATTTTCTTGGCACACTTTGGGCCCCTTAGTACCAACTGAGCATTGTTTAAACGCCATAACCTACCTGAGTATTGTTGCTGACCATGTCCCTCCCTTTATGACCACAGTGTACCATCTTCTGATGCTGCTTCCAGCAGGATAACACACCATGTCATAAAGCTCAGATCATCTCAAACTGGTTTCTTGAACATGAACATGAGTTCACTGAACTCAAATGGCCTCCACAGTCAGCAGATCTCAATCCAATAGAGCACCTTTGGGTGGTGGTGGAACGGGAGATTTGCATCATGGATGTGCAGCCGACAAATCTGCAGCAACTGTGTAATGCTGTCATGTCAATATGGACCAAAATCTCTGAGGAATGTTTCCAGCAGCTTGTTGAATCTATGCCATGAAGAATTAAGGCAGTTCTGGAGGCAAAAGGGGTCCAACCTGGTACTAGCAAGGTGTTTCTAATGAAGTGGCTGGTTAGTGCAGGAAGCATTATGATTTTGATCCAATAGTGCAATGTGGCTTGTTTACAGATTAAAAAATTGCAGTGAGGCAACTCTACGTCTGTGATGATGTGGTGATGACATAAAATGATGAAGAGTAGTAAATCTCTAAAATCTCAATTTGCTGCTCACTGTGGTGTAATCTGTCTGTAGGGGAGAAGGGGAATGAAGGAATGACTTTGGACACAACACAACATATATTTTACTTGCCACAGTAGGAAAAACACTGGTGTCACTAATAATGATGCTCTGTTCTATTCAAGTGACAGTGAGCCACCATGCACAATACCAGGACCCTAAAACCAAAGCAGCTAAATGTAATTCATTCATCATTTATTTAATCATTTACATCAGAACTTCTTCTGCTGTCATATGTCAAAATGTTTCTGTGAGAAAAGTTATATTGTCTTATTACATAGTCCCTACCAGGCAATGCCTTCAGTGAGCTGATTGGTCAAAGATGGTAGAAACACCACTGTGAATAATTAAGATATTTGAAAAAATGAGGAGTGGACTGTTTAATTTTTGCTGTTCAGAAAGAACAGAGCGATGTATCCTTATCCAGGTTATCCATCTACACTGATCAATATGTACATATGAAGTTATCATGTTTTGTCCTGTAGAGTCCAGACCACAAGTATTTGGACAGTGCTTAAGCACATTCAATTTGAAATAAAATAATAGGTACTACATTGAAGTCAGGTTCACATCAATATTGAAAAACTGTGTGTGGAATATAGACCTTTTAGCACATATTGCACAAACAAGCTCACACCTGGCTTAGAGCTGATAGTCACGAGTTGCTATTTAGACTTAGGTGGCGTGGTCCACATATTGCATGGTAAAGAGGGGGCCGTGCAAGTGAAGAGGATAATAATGAGGCTCAAACAAAGCAAAAATCTACCAGAGAGATATCAAAGGTAGCTTGTTTTGCCAAAATCAACAGCTGGATATGTTCTTACAAAGCAGCTGTGCACAGGAAAACTAGAAAATGGTAAATGACCTGGTGTACTAATGATCACAAGTCTTGAGGATAACTCAAGACTTTGCATGATGAAGAAAAACCTATTTATGACTGCACAATAAGTCAAGAATACTCTCCAGGATGTTGGTGTACATGTTTCCTTGTCGTCAGTGAAGAGAAGAGTCCATACGAACACTTCTTTTGATACTTCATAAGACTTAAACGATAACCTCACAGAATTCACCACAACGTGCAAACCACTAGTACACCTCAAAACCAGAGAACAAGTTCCATGGATCAATGAAAAAAAACAAAAACAAAACGATGGGATATTAATGGAAAGAAGAAAGTGTGGGGTTAAAAAGGAACAACTGATGACCAAAAACGTACCTCATCTGTCAAACATGGTGGTGTAACTGGCACAGTGGCATTTTTTCATGATATATAGCAGCAACAGGGTGAATGCAGAGGTCTACAGGCCCATTCAGTGTCCTCGATCAAAACTTATTGGATTACATTTTGTCATTCATCAGAACAACAATTCTGAAGAAACAGTCAAAGCAAACAAAGAGCTTTTCATGGTGAAGAGGAGAAATTTATATACACTTGCTGAAGATCAGACTAAAACAAGCAAGAGCTGAAGGTGGCACTGAAGGTCTGGGGGAGCATCAGATGATGTCTGTGGTTCTGATAGACTGATCACACATAAATACATAGTTTTCGACAAAATATTAAATATGATAATTTTGTTTGAATTCATATCCAGTTACTTCTTAACCCTGAAACACTGTACACCATTTAAATCACCTTTTAAATATTGGTAATATATATGGTACTATTCTTTTTCTAAGTTTGCTTTTTATTTATTTTTTATAGGAGCATTTCTGTCCTGTATTGTAAGAATATTAAAGGAATATACTTTGCATGTAGAATTAAAGCATAGCATCTCTCCAGATGTGAAAAACATGCTGCAACATTTTTTCTGTAATTAACCAACCTTGTATAATTTACTGATTCATTTGTAAACTCTATCTATACAGTGGAGTCTCAGACTTATGCAAGAATGCAAAACTTTAATTGATAGCCCCGGCTTTTGTTTGCTTCAGTCACTGAATTCAACCGACCTATATTTGGGACAGGCATCTACATGGGTTAATTCCTTTGGCACAGAACTCATGCACAGCGAAGAGGAGAAACACTATCAAATTGATTAAAAATGACCAGGCTATCAAATAACATATTATGACTCATTCATTTGATCTATATCTGAGAGACAGCGCATCTAGGGGGAGAGAGAGAGAGAGAGAGAGAGAGAGAGAGACCCATATCAAAATACCTGTAGCCTACCTTAGAAAGATGAAAGCTGAATGGTTACCATGTTTATTTAATCCTGTATTTGCATGAGCAAATTTGATAACTGACAGCATTGTTCACTCTCATGACAAAGGGTACTTGTCATGAGTGAATCACAAAGGTCATGCTCTTTGAGGACAGGAGTTCAGAGTGCTGCAGAAGGACAAGCAGTCCACACTGTGCAGCCAACAGTATTAGCCTCCGTAGACTTGAGCTTAACAGTTTCTCATTAAAACATAATCAGTCGCCCTAATTATGATTGTTGCAATTCAAGTCATATGAGGTCTTACAGAGGAGGCTGAGCTCTTTCTCTGGGGAGTAATATCCCTCCTTATAGCTGAACCACTACACAAATTAAAAATCCAAATCCAAAAATGTTTCATCTTGAGATGAAATCTGTCTATTTTTTGTCAAATTGTAGTGTTTTAAGAGGAATTTTGGTGCCAAATGGAGAGAAATGGACTGAAATGAATGCAACCAGCAGTAAATTGATTTTAATCAATCAAAAATCAAGAAGCAGCTACAGTTATAAGAATATTTATCTATTTTGAATTCAGTCTACCACAGCAACAGCATTAACAGAATTATCACAGACGGTGGATTACAGTGAATAAATAACTGAAGAGTATTGAGTCACACACAGTCTTCTTTGTTCTTCCATGTTGAGTTTTCCAGTGTGATTTTTTTCTATTCCCCCATTGTTTGTAGTCCACTTCTTCTTTTTTTTTTTTTTATCTTTTTTGTCATGAGATACTATAACATTTTATGTTCAACAGATGATAATTTGACATGTCACAGTAGGAAAAGCACAGGTGACACTTATAAAGAGGAGAGCCATTGCTAATGTTATTTTCAACACCTATGCTTTTCCTATGATGACAGGTCAATGTGTGTGCTGTGAAAAAGGCCTTTTGTAACCTGGTGTGACTCTTGTGAGAAATTTGTTATGTAATCAAATTCCATCTGACAATGAGAAGAATGAAGCTCACGGGACATCTTCAGATATCAATTGTGTAGTCTGTAGAGACCCAGAGTCCTGAGAAGAAGTCTCAAAAACTTTAACTCACAAACTTTTTTTTCACTTACGTTTTTGACTTTTAAGCTTGTGGTCAAAATTTCAATTTGTCCATTTGGTTTGTGATCAAGTAGCTGCAAAACTAATTACATACACATACCCCAGCTGTGCTTTGTGTTAAGTGCTAATTCGCAAATATTTGCATGCTAATATCCTCAAATAAGCAAAATTTATATCCTTCACAATATTAATTGACATAATTCTGTGACCAAAATGAATAAAAATGGAGAAATAGGACAATCCTGCCTGACCCTACGGCTGATTTGAAATCTTTTAGAAGTACTGAACTTAATTATAACTGAACTATTAATATCTTTATAAAACATACACACAATGTTGACAAAATTATTACGAAAACCAAAAGCCTTGAGGGACTGTGAAAGAAATTTGTGCTCAATTGTGACAAAGGCCTTATAAAAGTTCAAAAACAAAATAAGTACCTTGGATTTAACTGCATCTACATAATCCAACATCATTACATAAATTCTGTTTGAGTTTCAGCTATGACAAAATCTTTCTAACTCTATTTGCAAATACTAAGGCCAAGATTTTATAATGTACTGCAGAGGAGGTGACCTCACCTCCAGGACACCAAGACTAGACGATCGCTTAGCCTGGGCTGTAACCACGGAGACAAAGCTTTCAGTCAGCTGGTCTTTTTGGTGTAGCTCAGATTTCAGGCAGTGAAGAGGCTTTAACTGTGAGTACTGAAGTTTGCAGTCCACAGCCATTGTAGATAAGTTCAGTCCAAAAAAATTCACTGAGACAAGGTTGAATTTTTTCTCCACTTCCACTTAATGAAATAAGTTAAATCCGGTGAAATACTAAACGAAAGCAAACACACACTCAGTTGTTCTCAGACGCTGTTCAGGGGGTGGTTGCAGGCCAGTCTGCCCCTCATGTTTACTGAGCTCGATGCATTAAAATCCAGCTGTCTGAGTGAAATCCTTCTTCCAGTAGAAAGGTATAGTTAAACACACCTCAGGTTCAAAGTGCGCAACATAAAAATGTGGCATAACGATGCTGGACGATGGTTGGTCTGTTTGAGCCGTCCTCCTTGCCCATTGCAGTGGACGATATCAACCCCCTCCTTCAGACTGTCATGAATTTTGGGAGCCAGTTTCCCAAGGATATCTTGCTCCTGATGTCCTCTCCATCTTCCTCTGTCATGCCATAAAATTTTCGGTGACCATCTTTGGCTCTAACTCTGACAGTCAATGATATTTGCTTTCAGAATCTTTTCTGTTTTTAATTTATGGATCTCATTTTTCATGCCTTCCAGTGATTGTTTTTGTCGATTTACATTGGTAAGCTGCTGGGCAGTAGTGGATAGCTCCTCCATCTGTTTTGAGATCGATTCTGTTTTTTTTTCAATGGCAATGATTTTTGGTATGTGTTGTATATGAATTGCCTCTCGAATTTCAGTATTTTCTCTGCCATCACACTTTACCTTTTTGTAACAATTAGCAGGCTAATACTGATTATTACCAAGCTTAAATCATGGGAGAAATATGATTCACCTTTTCCTGTTCACGGAACTGAGTAAATGATAATATCTTCGATACAAACAAAGCATATTTCTCCATTAGGTACTGAAAAGTTGCAGCTGCGTTCCGTAGGCCAACTGGCATGCACTTGACCTGGAAGAGGCCAAGGGATGTAAAGAAAGCAGTCTTTGGCTTACTCTCCGCTTCCATAGCCACCTGCCAATAACCAGACTGCAAATGCAATGCACTGAACCAGGAAGCACCCTCCAGTAATTCCAAGATGTCATGTATGATTGGCATAGAATATGCATCTTCCAGGGTCTTTACATTTATCCGCCTGTAATCCACACAGAATCGGTCACAGGAGAGGCCCAGGCTGACTGGGAAGGCTCAATGATGCCATCTTTGAGCAGTTTCTCAACATGCTCCTCAATCACTTCTTCAGAGGAGACACCCGATAAGCCTCGGACCTCACTGGCACTTCATCCTGTGTGAAGATGGTGTGTTTCTCCACAGTGGTCCTCCCAAGTTTATTAGAGGTTAGAAAGAGCCAATCTCTGATGAGCACCGCCACATGTCAGAGTCTGGGTCACTTATAGGTCAGGTCAATTATGTCATGGTTGATTATTAAGTGTAATCCCTGTGATTCCATCCTCTGTATATGTGTGTGTAGCCCTGTGAGAGTCATATTAAATTTATGTTTTGTTGTATTGGGGGAGGGGGTGGGGTCATAGGGCAGAGTGGTCAGCTGAGAGTTTTTGAAAGAGGAAGAGAGAGAGAGAGGGGAGACAGGTGAAACCGACTCGGGAAGTCTGCGGGAGACCTGGGTCTTTTCTCTCCAGAACTGAGCACTACCAGAGCGGTTTGCTTTTCGCGGAAAGGAGGACTGAGCAACGGAGGGATGTCATTCAGAGATGGGTCCATAATACCAGTGAGACCGCTTCCTTTTGTTTTGTGGAGAACTTTTCCAGTGGGAGGAAGTAGCGATTTTTTTGATCTTCTTCTTTTTTAACTGATGTGAATTACACTGCTGGATTATTAAGACACTCCCACAGTGGTTTTGAACTAGTGTGGCGGAGTTTTGGACCGCTCTGGAGGAGCTGGACTTATGTTTCTTTTGTATTGTTTGAAGATACTTTTCCTTCTGAAATCATGACATGCATCACGCTCAAGGAGGACTGGGACAATTAAGACCTGTAATTGTGTGTGTGGGTGTGTATGTTTGTTTTCTGAAGAAAAATATTGAAATATATCATATTTGAATCATATTTCCTACAACTCCTACAATGCCACCATCTTGGCTCCCCCCAGAATGAAGTTCTCCTTTGTGTGTTTTCACTCATATGAACAAACCCTCTGATAAAGCTCTGCAGATAATGAACCTGTGACGGGACTGATTACATTTTCAACAGCATTATCTCATGTTATCTCCAGTCCAAAATCTCCATCTGCTGTGGCGAGTTTCATATTCAGCCATTTTCTCTTTATCCTATTTTAAATGGAGATCTAGATATCCTGCCATTAAGAAGACCCCTCATTATACACTGGACCAAACAAAGCCATTATGATGCTACCCCAGTGTTTTATTGTAGATAGCATGCTGGTGTTCTGCAAACAGTTTTGGAGATTTCAAAATGCTGATACACACTCATTCATGTGCTTATGACCTAAAAAAATCAAGGGTAACAAAAAAATGCGGTGTAGTATCAGAGAGGAAAGCGGATGACATGCAGCAAAGGGCCTCCAGTCAGACTCGAACCTGGAGCACTGCGGTTAAATATAAGCCTTTAAAACCTGCACTCTACCAGGTCAGCCATCAGTGCACCACATGACAATACATTATTCACAGCACAAGAGTCCTGTATTGATTCAGCGCAGGACACAGCATTTTATCTTCAATCTTTTATCTTCTTCGATTGCATATTATACGGGACAGGTGGCAACCCTAGTGGGAAACCTGCAGGTAGCCTGCAAGCGGTTTTTGTGCGTACTATGAAATATAATCCTGCCGGCACCACTGTCTGAGACAGACCTCTCACTCTGTGAGCTTATGGAAAACTGCATGGACAGACTGAATCATTGAACGACTGATTTATAACTTAGCTGCTGTGTGTTGCTCCCTAAGAGTTAATTACACTTAGCATCGACCCTGGCATACAGTGTTTACTGTGTGGTTGAGATTTTGATTAATGCAGTGGCTTCTAATCTTCACACACACACGCACACACACACACACACACACACACACACACACACACACACACACACACACACACACACACACACACTAGCTTATCTGAAAATATGTGTATACATCCTGCTGATATCTGTACTGTGGTCAACTACCGCAGATGTGGAGAAATCACCCCAGAGCCAAGATTTCTCTCTTTCCTCTCAGCACATGTATTACATAATTCATCAGCTGTGTGAATCTGCTTGTGTGTGTGTGTGTGTGTGTGTGTGTGTGTTAGTTCTGGTCAGTCTCGGCTGAGGTCTGGCAGGGGCGAAGAGGATAATCATCATCGAGCGGTAAGAAACAAACACGCCAACATAAAGATGTAGGCAGACACTGGTGATTGACAGCTACAAGGTTAACGTAAGGTTTTGTTTCACACTTTGATTCATGTCAAGTGAAACACACACATGCATGCTCACACACACACTGTCCGGCCTTCCACTCAGCCCAGTCAGGTCCGTGTGTCTGTCTGCGCGTGTTCAGAGAGATTAAAGCCACACTCATTTCTATGGTGAGCTCTTTACTGTATGTATTGTGTTCTCTGCTGAACTTTGGAGGGAGCTGAGTGTTCGGCTGCTGAGGCAGGCACACACCAAGGCCACGTTACCAACACTAGAAAGTTATCTTTTACTCCCATCACACTCTCTCCCCTCAGCTGTTTCCTTCCCTTCAGTATTGTTTTTCCCCGTTTGGCTTCATCCTTGTGGCTATGATGTCTTTAAAGATGCCATGTGAAATATTTTTACCTATTATAATATTATAGTAATATTTTTTACTATTAGACGTTACAGCACTTACAACAGGCTTTCCCCACAATTATATATAATAAAAAATAGTTAATACAATATTCTGAAATTTAATATCAGGAGTATAAAGGGAAAATCAGCAGTGATGCTACATCACATAGCAAAGCCATATGCCTTAATGAGAAGGGCAATTATTATCTACCAGAGCTCACTAATAAGTGGACAAAGGTCTGGACCTGGACCTGGATGCCGTCCTATCCAGACCTGGATGTTTAACCTCTATTGTAGGTTTCTATTGTAAGTGGCGCAGCTTTTCTAGCCTTTACAACACTGGGCACATGACATTACTCAGCCAATTATTGCAACTGGAGTCACTCAGTGAGCTACACATGGTGAGAGACGACGTCGTTCTCTGACATCGTCTCTCATCATGTGGGGAAGGACATGTTTAAGCTCTAGTTAAGATGTGTTAAGATTGTTTATTATAAAAATAGTTAAGACTGTTTGTTAACCATTGGAGTTAACCGTAAAGAAGAAACATGGAAAGTCAAGCTACACTTTTTATTTTATTTTGTAAAATGTATTACTCAAATGCATTCTGTTATGTAGATATGACTTATTAAAGGCATAAGAACATGGGGGTATGAGCTATAAATTACAATCTTGGGAAAAAAGTTTTGGTTGAAAGATGAACTGACAGGTAGCAGAGATGGGATTCATGAGCTGGGGGTCCAGCTTCATAGCTACACAACGATGGATCCAAACTGATGTGATTATTTCAAGTCTTAAACTGGGTTCTTCTTTGGTCCATGCTCTGATTGAAAAAAACAATCATGTCCGACTGTTTACTCTGTTGTCTTTTCAATAGAAGGAGAAAAGAAGAGCAGCAGTGTCTTCTCAACAAAAAACAAAGACAGAAGAAGATAATGCAGTGGTGCCATCTAAATGTGGGAAAATTAGAATCCCTTTAAACCTGACCAGTGTCATTTTTCTTGAGGCTGTCGATATACAACACTGCAGTTACTCTCAGTCCCAGTGTACCTCCCGCTTTCTTATGCTCTTGTCTTCTCCCTTTCTGTGTCTGACACATTCCCTCCCTCTTCCTCTCTCTTGGTGGTCACCTTTTTCTATCAACTCTGTTTATCTCACTCTGTCTGTCATCCCCTTTTCCTCCCTCCTTTGCTCTGTCTCTTGTAGTGTGGTCTCCCACTACAGTCGAGACATATTGAGCTGTACTAATGTGGAGCCTTTGCCCATCCATAAAGTGACTGACAGCTCAGGGTTATTAGTGGAGGACCTCCTCCCTCTCTGCCCACCTGCTGCCTGGGGCTGAGGCCTCAGACTCACTGGATGTCTGTCTGTCTACCTCTTTACCTGTCTATGCACTGGTGAAATTATACGTACAATGTGATATAAGATTGACTTTTACAGTTGTTAGATGAAGTTGCAACCATTTAATCAAAATTAGAGAAAGAGAAAGCTTTCTGGTATTCCAGTTGTTTTTACTTCGTTCACATTTTCATTATTTTGGCCATTATTTCTTTTGTTTATGGTGACATTGTATTTACCAAGTTATTTGCTGAGATTTAGGACTGCAACAGCCTTGTTGGAAAAAACATCCAAATCTTAATTACAATTTCTTATGGCAGCCCAGCGAGCTGAACACATTGCAAATTAGGAAAACACATGCAAACAGACAAAACACAAGCAAAATCAGAAAACATAAATTTGACAACACATGTACCTTGCAACTTGCACAAAGACAACAGAGGTGTTTCCAGGGAAGGCAAAAAAGTGATGAACCTGGGTGGGACGCCCTTGTTGTTCAATGCTGTGAGACTTAAAAAGAGTTAAAAAACATCGAAAAACAAGCGCACATGCATGTATTATAACACATCCGTGTATCCAAGGCAGGGTTATCACCATTTTGTGTTCCCTGGAAACACTTCCGTCATCTGCCTACTACTTAGCTGTGTTGTGAGTATTTGCAGCACATTTGTGTATTTGCTTGTATTGTGCATATTTGCAGAGCATGTGTTGTCAAATTGATAAAGATGTTTTCTGAAATTGTTTGTGTTTTGTCTATTTGTATGTGTTTTCTAAAGTTTCAGGGTGTTAAGCAAGGGCCACCTTAAATTCTTCTAAAACTCCAATATATCTGAGTTCGCAATCAATAACACAGAAGCGTCTTTAAGCCAAGTAAATAGGTGCCTAATGGCAGCCAGTGTTTGTCATTTAAAGTAATAAAACCCAAATGTAGTTGATGTGATGCTAAACTGTGATTGCACGGTATTTTAAATTTTCACACAACTAATTCTGTACATATAACTTAACATGAATACTAGCAAGTCATAACCATGACTTTCCCCACCATCCATCACATGTGACATGGATTTACCAACATTTCTGGTGCACTCACTAAATAAAGTAATCTATCTATAACACTTATCTAGGGATGGAGCCAGTCCCAGCTGACATTGGGCTAGGCTGAGTTCTACGTATCCATGAGTATCACAGAATTGTAGCTGCTCGTTAAAAGTAAATGTTTCATTTTCTATTTCTGTACATGTTAACGAGAGAAGATGTGATAGAAGTGTTGGAAACCACCATTGATGAAGCAGGTCAACAAAATATAAAGTGTGATGCAACTAATGAAATATGCTGTTGAGCACATCATAGTATTATAATTACCTTTTCCATTATGTGAAATATATCATCTTTACATGTGATGGGAGTGTGGAAAGAAAACTTGTTACACAGTGTGAGCAGACATGTGTGATGAGTGCTGGGAAAGAGGATAAGTTGTGTATCAAGAGCACAAACACACCATTAAAAGCCAAGAGACAACTCTCTCCCCACCACGCACACAATCACACACATGCTCAGGACAGTCAATTAAAACTGCATTATTTGCTGAGCTATCTGTAAAGGAAAAGGAGACGTCTGCTGATGACACTGTACATCACCCTGCTTAGAATAGCTAAATACAAAACATTTGAAGCCTTTAATAAAAAAGCAAGTTTGAAGAAGAATATTGTAACTGTCGGAAGAACGATCCAAGCAGTTTCCTCTCTCAACTCGGGCATGTATTATAGGAGTGTATAATGTGGTCAGAACTGTTTATAATAGAGTTTAAAAATTTTGTGAGAGAGCTGCATATGGGACATAGTTTTCTGTACAAACAACAGGATAAATAAGTTCAGAGGAGCAGAGCTTTCCATGACATCACAGCTGAGATTCCCTTTAAATAGGAAAATCTGAGGTTTTCTGTCTTTCTTTCTTCCTTTCTCTTTATGCTTCATTCAATTAATTTGGGAGTCCTAGCTGGAACATGTTGGAACATGTTAAATCCTTAATTACTGTAATTAAGATTACTGATTAACAATTAAGTGAGGAGTTATTCAATTTTTAATTGTTCTCTCTTTTTTCATGCTAAACACTCTTGCACTTAGGAACTGATTCATTTGATTTTCTTTGCAGAAACCCAAACACTGTAGCATCAACTGCAAAAAAAACAATGAAATATAGTGTGTTGTTTGCTATAGTCCAAAAACCAGTGTCAGTGCTGGGTATGGTCTGTATTATAATATAATAATATCTCTCCAGAAAAGCAGTAGTTTTGCCCCACTTTCTCCTTATATGTTCCTGAATACATACCATGACTATTGCCTGCCTATGCACATACAGTGCATCCGGAAAGTATTCACAGCGCTTCACTTTTTCCACATTTTGTTTAGTTTTTTGCAAATATATATATATATATATATATATATATATATATATATATATATATATATATATATATAACAGGAAAAAAATCACATGTACATAAGTATTCACAGCCTTTGCTCAATACTTTGTTGAAGCACCTTTGGCGGCAATAACAGCCTCAAGTCTTTTCGAGTATGATGCTACAAGCTTGGCACACCTATTTTTGGGCAGTTTCTCCCATTCTTCTTTGCAGAACCTCTCAGCCTCCATCAGGTTGGATGGGGAGCGTCGGTGCACAGACATTTTCAGATCTCTCCAGAGATGTTCAATCAGGTTCAAGTCTGGGCTCTGGCTGGGCCACTCAAGGACATTCACAGAGTTGTCCCGAAGCCACTCCTTTGTTATCTTGGCTGTGTGCTTGGGATCGTTGTCCTGTTGGAAGATGAACCTTCGCCCCAGTCCGAGGTCCAGAGTGCTCTGGAGCAGGTTATCATCAAGGATGTCTCTGTACATCGCTGCATTCATCTTTCACTCGACCCTGACTAGTCTCCCAGTTCCTGCTGCTGAAAAACATCCCCACAGCCTTGATGCTGCCACCACCATGCCTCACTGTAGGGATGGTATTGGCCAGGTGATGGGCGGTGCCTGGTTTCCTCCGGACATGACGCTTGGCATTCAGGCCAGAGAATTCAATCTTTGTTTCATCAGACCAGAGAATTTTGTTTCTCATGGTCTGAGAGTCCTTCAGGTGCCTTTTGGCAAACTCCAGGCGGGCTGTCATGTGTCTTTTACTGAGGAGTGGCTTCTGTGTGGCCACTCTACCATACAGGCCTGATTGGTGGAGTGCTGCAGAAATGGTTGTCCTTCTGGAAGGTTCTCCTCTTTCCACAGAGCAACGCTGGAGCACTGTCAGAGTGACCATAGGGTTCTTGGTCACCTCCCTGACTAAGGCCCTTCTGCCGGATCGCTCAAATTGGCCGGGCGGCCAGCTCTGGGAAGAGTCCTGGTGGTTCCAAACTTCTTCCATTTACAGATGATGGAGGCCACTGTGCTAATTGGGACCTTCAATACTGCAGAAATGTTTCTGTACCCTTCCCCAGATCTGTGCCTCCATACAATCCTGTCTCAGAGGTCTAAAGACAGTTCCTTGGACTTCATGGCTTGGTTTGTGCTCTGACACGCACTGTCAACTATGGGACCTTATATAGACAGGTGTGTGCCTTTCCAAATCATGTCCAGTCAAGTGAATTTACCACAGGTGGACTCCAATCTAGTTGTATCTGAATGCACCTGAGCTCAGTTTTGAGTGTCATGGCAAAGGCTGTGAATACTTATGTACATGTGTTTTTGTTTTTTATTTTTAATATATTTGCAAAAATTTTAAGCAAACTTTTTTCACTTTGTCATTATGGGGTATTGTGTGTAGAATTTTGAGGTAAAAAATGAATTTAATCCATTTTGGAACAAAGCTGTAACATAATGAAATGTGGAAAAAGTGAAGCGCTGTGAATACTTTCCGGATGCACTGTATGTAAAAGCACTGCAAGGTAACAATCCTGGACACTGCTCATTGCTAGTAGCTAGTTGTCACTACCTCTCTGTGTGTGTGCAGTGTGTGTGTGTGTGTGTGTGTGTGTGTGTGTGTGTGTGTGTGTGTGCGTGCGTGCGTGCATGTGTGTGTGTGTGCATGTGTGTGTGTGTGTGTGTGTGTTTATCCGTATTAGTTTGATATGATTACAAGATGGATGACAAGATAATTGCATTTGTGTGTGTTTCCGTAAATGTGGGTATGTGTGTGCATACGTGTGCCCATGCATGTGTGTGTGTATGTTTGGCTCATGAAATTACAAGATTTATGACACGATAATTACAGGCATGTATCTGTTAATCTGTGCATATGTGCATTCATATTTATTCAGTATAATTACATGCTTTGAGTCACAGTGTGTGTGTGTGTGTGTGTGTGTGTGTGTGTGTGTGTGTTGGTGTCTATGGCAGGAAAACACTAAACCAGAGGGACACAGTGAGTCATCACCACCACCTTTGGTGTGTGTCTATTGTAGTATGAACATGTTTATTCTGTAAAGTACAAGGTTTATGGGGCAAAAGTGTGTGTGTGTGTGTGTGTGTGCGCGCGTGCGTGTGTGTGTGTGTGTGTGTGTGTTGATATGCATTCTTGTCTGAGGACTGTGTTTGTGTTTACCTTGTCTCTCTGTGCATGGCTGCCTGCAGTCTGATTTTGTCTCCTTTATTTATTTCTCATCCAGCTAATTTACGAGTCAGTCAGACATCCATCCAGCCCACGTTCTCACTGACCTAAATAGGCACATCATCTGGGTGAAAGACTCCCTGTCTATTTGTACCTCTGACTACAAGTGTTTATGTATTTGTGGATCTGTGTGTGTGTATGTGTGCTTGTTTATGTCTGTCTTTATGTCTGTAATTGTTTGCCTGTGTGTGCATGTATGTGTGTACATGCACATGAGTGTGTGTCTTGCAGAGTAGTCAATAGCTGCATTGAAGCTGCTGTCACTGTTCTTGTGTAACAGGCATCACATCACTGCTTCACTCTCCTCTCCGTAGGAAGCAGCAAACCTCCTTCCAGCTGCCTCCTTGCTGTTACATGTTGCTCAACTACCAAATAAGTATGTCAGTCAGAAATAAATTTAATTCCAGTACATGTTCTTTAAGCTTGGCCACTCTCAGGGAATATACGGAAATTGAAGCTTAGGCTTTTTTGTTGATTTAAATATTTTTTTATTTTTGCTCATGAGATATGAATCTCTTGGAATCAGTAACCATATTCCACACTTATATTAGAACCCATAGGATTGGTTGTTCAGTTATCATGATAAAGTTTTGGTTTGCATGTTGGTCAGCAAAAAAATAAAATAAAATAATAAAAAAATGGCATGATAGCTTGATAGCATTTTTCATTAGATCCTCAGTGTTTGCTAATTTACATACAGTGCCTCCAGTTCTGCCCCTATTGAAGCAATCAACAGAGAGAAGGGAAACGACAGGGAAGTGGAGAGAGAGAGAGAGAGAGAGAGAGAGAGAGAGAGAGAGAGAACATGTTAGAGAGATAAATGCAAACCATAAAAAGCTGTTTCTATGTACCCACCCTGCTGATTTTAAATGATCATTGTGAATGCTCTGCTTGATAAATGTAAATAAATCATAATTCATTTTGGCTCTGGAGTTTTTCATCCTTATGTCAAAAAATATGTTGGAGAAACTCCTAAGGGTTTGTTGATGAGTGTGTCTTTTCCAAATGACTCTGGTATTTTAGCCTTTATTGAAAGGACAGTGCAGGGAGAGAGCGAGGGGATGACATGCAGCAAGGGGGCCGGGCCAAATTCATACTCAGGTAGGTCTTAATGACACGTGCTTAACCAGCTGAACTACCAATGCACCCCGACTGGGTTTAAACTTTCATGTGCAAGCACTTCTCAACAATAGCATGCTGTGGATATTCCACGTTGTTTTTGGTTGTGTGTGTGAATCTATATTGCAGAAAGTGTGGCTGATATTTCCAAAGCTTGTTAGAAAACTCAAGGCTCAGTTGTTATGTTATGTTTCTCAGTTCATGGTGCTGCTGTCAGACTTACAGGTGACCCTCCTCAAGACACCTCCTCTCATGGCTCCACAGATCTTCCATGTGATAGCTAGCAAAACTGGCTACAGCTGCTTGATTAAGCACAATGAAAATCAAAGATTTTTTTTTGGTGTCCACTCAGAAATTCTTGAAACACACTTGGACTCTCACACTCTATAAACTCTATTCAAGAAAGATTATATCACTGGTACTGGAGAAAATATGTTCCACAACAATCAAGTGTGAATGTGAAATGGACCATCAGTATTTGCACATTGTCACTGAACTTCTGCTGCTTGAAGTAGGGATCATTATAAAATTAACATTAGCCACAGAAAAGATGCACATTTTGCAATCAAAACAGACCCCAGGGTAAGACAGCTACACAATTACGCATTTTTTGATGAACTGTTCCTTATTCCTAAGCCCATCCACACATGAAAATCGGACAACTGTTCTTCTTCTGTAAACTGGAACAGCTGATTTTCAACAGATAGTATAGCAGAGTGTGCCACCATTTTAAACTGAACATTATTTGTCAAGGGGCCATTTGCCAATATTACTGGTCCTATGCAGACCAATTGCATGAATATATAAGACATACTCAAGATGAGACAAACATGGCATTTCGTTTATTTTTCAGAATGACACTGCCTTTGTTTGAGCGTATGATTACTGTATTTATTTACTGCTGGCTCTGCAACGAATCGCCTTCTACATAGTCTTCTCATTACAGCGATGTCAAAACAAGAGATAGCATATTGAACAATGGCACTGAGTATCTATAGGTCTAATATTTCCATCTGTCATCTACAATTTTAATCACCATCGACTCTAATTGGATGTGTGCCTGACAGCACTCTGGCATGAGACTAACTATGACTGTATGCTAAACATGTGACCTGTGTACTGCCAGTCGCTGTGTTTACATGCATTTAATTAACCCGGTCTTGTCAGTGTGCCACAGCAAACTGTTGTTTTAAAAAAATCATGTCAGCAAATACTTCAGAGAGTATTCCTGTGACAGCAGTAGAGAGGCATGGCAGGAAAGTTTATTTCTCATGCTGTAGCAATGCATCCTTGTTCAAGTTTGTACCTTAAATAAAAAAACTAGGGCTGTCAATCGATTCAAATATTTAATCGCAATTAATCGCATGATTGTCCATAGTTAACTCTAAATTAATCGCAAATTAATCACACATTTTTTTACTTGTTCTAAATGTACCTTAACAGGATATTTTTCAAGGTTTTAATCCTCTTATCAACATGGGAGTGGACAGATATGCTTGCTTTATGCAAATGTATGTTTATTATTATTGCAACAATCCAAAACAATGACAAATATTGTCATACTATCCTCCAGAATAACCTCAAAGGTCCTGCATGCAGGCTTTGAAGCTGAACTTGCTGTTCAAAAGAACCTTTTCTTTATCCATTTTTACTCGAGAAGGTTTGTTTCTGCTGCCATCCACAACATTACTGCTGCTTCTCTTCCTGATTTCCCAAACTACGGGGGCGGGCCGAAGGTCATGGTCACAGAACGTGTGTCCGTTAATCGTGCATCAAATAAATTAGTGACATTTAAAAGAATTTGCATAAACTCGTTATCTTTGACAGCCCTAAAAAAATAAACATCATTCTCCACACATCAAGACCAATTAAACTGAAAATGAAATAATTAATTTTGTTTCAACATCTGAACACTTTCTCTATCAGACATATTCATACCTCTGTAAGTATATATTATCATCATAAATATCAAATATCATCATCCTTCTAAGAAATCAATAATATGTTCAAAACAATATGCTAGAAAATAACAATATTTACTTAACAATTTCACAACATATTCAGGACAACCACAGTGATATACTCTCTAAATAAGCGCAGCTAGGTACTTGGGGAAGTAGTGCAATACTTATATAAACATGAAATAACAAATGACTAATTTTGAACACAAGGTTTATTGTCAGCACAGGTTTTTTTTTCATATTCCAGACAGACCTTGTTTTTCTACAGGGCTTTTCACACACATTGCACAACAGAGGGACCACAGTGACTCTTCAACCAGGTCCTTGTACCCTTTGTATCAAACTTGGAAGAAGGGAGGCCATTAATCATCATTAGGTTTGATATGTTTGAGACCAGCCTTCTTGTCTGAGCTCATATTGTTCATAAGGCTAAAGTTCCTCTCACACTCTGCTGTGCTGACAGGGGATGTTTTCAGCTAATGAGCAGTTTTAGGTTTCCAGTAGGTTCCACATCCTACTCAAGTTAAATTGCTTGCAAGTCAATAATATAATATTATTATATAATATATAATATATAATATTGATTACAGAGACCCAACAAGTCCCTCCACGAGCAAGCACCTGGTGACACTGGCGAGGAAAAAACTTATTCTCAGGAGGCAGAAACCTCGAGCAGAACCAGACTGAGGTGGGCGGCCATCTGCCTCAACTGACTGGGTTGAGTGAGAGAGAGAGAGGAAGGTAAGGAGAGAGAGAGAGAGCAGGAGGAAGAATTCTGTAAATTCCACAGAGATCGATAATAATAATAATAATAATAGTTTTAGCAACAGGTGGGGAGCAGGATCATGGGGGATGGTAGGTGGTTTGCAGTCACATATCTAGACTTTACAGCTCTGGAGGCAGATATACATGCAGAGAGCAACAGAAGGGGAGAGAGAGACAGAGACAGAGCGAGAGAGAGAGGACAGGAAGGAAAAAGAGAGAAGGAGAGCGAAAAGGAGAAGAAAGCAGGAGAGGATGGGGGGGGGGTTACTTGTGCTTGAAGGAAGAGAGTAAGAATGAGACAGTGGTTTTCAAAAGTTTACAGTAATCTTGTCGGCAGGACAGCATAGACTATACTGTGCAAACATTAGTGTTGTGGTTGTCCACTGTGTTCTAGTCTGTTTTTTATCCAAATTTTTACCCAATAACTTCTCCTTGTTTTTTAACTGTACCTTTTTACTGGACTGGACATCTGGATTTTAAGTTCAGTGAAATGAGCTGAGCAAAGGCCAGAAAACAGCAAACTTTTTTCACTTTGTCATTATGGGGTATTGTGTGTAGAATTTTGAGGTAAAAAATGAATTTAGTCACTTTTGGAATAAGGCTGTAACATAAGAAAAGGTGGAAAAAGTGAAGCGCCGTGAATACTTTCCAGATGCACTGTACATGTTTGTCTCTTAGTCTCTGAAACTACTGCCCCATTTAATAATAGTATTGTGGCCTTGGTATACTACATACCATTCCTATGCAAAACAGCTTTTTCAAGGATTTTAGAAATAAAGGCAAGGTTCGATATACTGTAGGTCTATAGTGAAGATAAAGATGCTACTGAATCAGAGGAGGGCAAAATGATATGTGATCAGACATGGAGGTCAACATTTTCAATAAAAAAACATGGACATGAATAGTGCTAATGCAATGGTCAGGCCATGATGTTATGTGTCAGACTTCATTTATGGAAGAGCAGTTGACTGGATAATATAAGACTGTTATCGTTACTTGAATGTAACATATAGTAAACAGAGAACATCCATTTGAAAGGACAGCATTCATCTCACCAACCACGCAGACACTTGTGGAATGATCATCACGAGTAAAGGAATTTATAAAAGCTAGTCTATTCAAATACACATCCTCATTCTGCTGACACTAATAAGGTGTTTAAACATGAAGGGAAACTCTTTGCTATTAATATTTAACTGTATAGAGATCCATCAGTAAACTTAAGACCTGATGATATTTACCATACCCCCACCCAAAAGCGGCTCCTCCTCATTTATGCAGGAATTTAAGCCTTCAGGGGGAAATTAGCTATAGAGACCAAAACCGTTTTTTGTACCAGGCTGGAAACATGTTTATTTCTGCTGGAGTCTACGGGGTTTGACTCACTTTTGGAGCCAACCTGAAGCGACCATTTGAGGAACTGCAGTTTTTGGCACTTCCATGTTGGCTTCATTTTTCAGCCTTGGAGGTTGCCACTTGGTTTTACAGGAGGAGGATTTACAGCATGCTTCAGGTGTATAATGCTGGCAATACAAACAATGCAGATCCTGGTACTGCTGAAGCCAATTCATTTTAATTTGAGGACAGATCAGTGTAGATTCCAACAAAAAAAAATCTCACATCCTTAGGCATATTGTGTCTGCCAGGTCTGAACGTCAGCCACATTTGAAACAACACATCAAGTAGAAGCATCCGACTGTCTTTTGAAGTATGTTTGAGTGAATGATAATCACAAGAAATCACTAAGAAAGAGGAAGACTGAGCCAACAGCTACAAAGTTCTTCCACTTAAGTCAAACTCATAGCATATACACATAAAGCATAAACTCAAATTGATTTTCCTTTGCTTTTAAAAGTAAACTCCGTCTCTGACTCGTAGTAATATTCAGTAATATTAGTTTGTGAAGCAGCAATGACTGGGGGCTGGGGATGGATGGGTAGGAGGTAAAAGAACTTCAATCAGACACAATGCAACAAGTGTGGAAATAGCTGTAGCTATTTGTATATGTACTAACTCTAGTTTATTATCTCCACAACATCACTGTAATGAACGCACATATTAAATGAACTGTATCTATTGTACACAATACAGTGCAAGTTAACGTCACCATCAAGCTTTTCTTTAAAATACTTAGACAGTGTCTCTGGGTCTGGTGAAAATTTAGTAGCAAAAACACTCACTGACTTAGTGCACAAGAAAATATATCAGTGGTGTGACCAAATGCCAACAATAAGTTTAGGCCTCCTCTGTGCAGGTTTGTCAACATGCTGTTTTGCTAGGGCAGACTGGCTTTCATTATGGTTCCCTATACGTCAACTCCAATTTTGCAAGTGTGGCAATGCAGCATTACCTCCAGGGCTCACACATGTTTTTACAATGAAACTCCTGCTGTCTTGCAGCACAAACTTCTGGGGCCAACTTTGTGCAAGATGCAGAAGACAGTGACTCACTGGTGGTATCACCAACAACAGAGGAGTCAGGGAACGCCCACAGTGCCATTAGTGGCTCTGACAGATGTGTTACTTGATACATCCAGGTCATGCCCTCTGCAGCGACTGAGCTCCAACTGGTGCTCGCTAACAGCAACTCTGCAATCAATGGTTGTAGTACTAGCATACAGGTCCCTAAGATTTACTGCATACCTTAACAGCAAACCTCACTGTGCAGAGTCTCAATCTTGCAGAGTAGGTTTGATACATCCATGATGTCAATAGTCACCAGCGGCAGCTCAACCAGGTAATAGGAGATGAATCGAGGGATGTTTTAAGTAAACTTTTAATATTATTAACATCCCTCTGGTCTCCGTTAAAGACCACATGCCATTGCTTAGCATTGAGACAAAGTTCAAACAAGACCTTTCTTGAAGGCTCAGTCCATTTGAAGTCAAAGGTGTTTGAAGTCATTAGGGCTAACTAGCAAAAACCTTTTTTGTGTATTCCAGTTTGGGTGTGAAAGACTAAGGCTTTCAAATGAGCTATAACAAAGTTTAGGTCTGACCCCGCCTCCTCGGCTTGTCATTCAAAGAATGTGAGAATTGATATGAGGAGGGGGTGTTGATTAATTTAGACTAACATGTTCTTCTTGCTGCAACCAGGTTTCAGTAATACAGATGTAATCAATGTGATGACCAGTTATCGAATCATTGATTTATAATTATTTAGATGACAGCAATCTAATATTTAATTTTTCAGTTTTTAGTTCTATTGTAGTAGTTGTATTAGGTTTTCATAATTACGCATTTTTTGTTGATTTTTGATTTATTTAATTTAGGTGGTCAGTGTGCAGATACAATCTTGAGGCGATTTGCAGACTTTTGGGAGGGTGACAGCCCCGAGGAAACAGCAGAGAAGTGTGTAGGACTGCAACTCTGCCTCCTAGTTGCAACTCTGGGATGTCATGGCTTTAGCTTTCTAATAAACCCTGTCAGATTTCTAGACATGAGAGTTGCATCATCCAAAGTAGGATGAATGCCATCTCTCCTAATCAGACCATGTCTTCCTAGAAGCTCCTCCAATTGTCTATGTTGCTCATGTTATTTGCTGGATAGCCAATGACAACATGTGGCTATACATGTCAGATTTGGTGTGAAGTCCAATATTGTTTTAGTAAAATTTCACACTGTTTCCACATTAATTTTGATTATCTCCAATTGCTGTAACTGGGTGTCCGCTGTCAATCTTACTATATTTGCTACTGTTATATTTACAATTAGCCTTGATGGTGATTTACAAAAGCATCTGAAAATGATTTACAACCATTTCTAAACATTTTTGGCACAAACTGCTGAGGACACATTTTTCTCATGCTGTGTTCATTTAAACAGCTTTGATTTGTTTAGCTGAACAGGCAGCCAGTCAGACTGGCTATGTGCTCAGATTCAGTTGTTGATATGATGGCCGAGGTTAGTGAGTTTAAGACATTATTTTGGCTCAGCCTGTCGACGCTGCCTGCCTGCAGAGATCCCCAACTAGCTTGGCTAGGTAGCGTGTGGGTGTGTGTGGAACTATGGGTGTCTCTGTGTGCGTGTATATGTGTGAGTGTGCATGTGTTTCATGTCTATTTGTCTGTGTTGTGTGCACATGTGTGTGTGTCTATACTTTAATCATGTGTGTGAGCGTATGCGTAGGCAGAGTGTTAAAGCTGACAGTGAGCAAGCAACCTGAGGACATATTTATGGATTTCTCACTGTCAACGTTAACCAGTGAATATTAACCTGATGCTCTCTCAGCACCTTAAACTGCAAAACACATAGAGCCGGCATTTTCACATTTTCTTTCTCATGTTAGAAATGCACTGATAAGTCTGTTATGTAAGAAAGTGCGTGGAAAAAATGGGAATAGGCCTAGGTTAAACTGTCCCATTATTACTGCCAAATTATTTCATCTTGATAAAGATGAATATAAATGGAGGTAGATCTATGTATTATAATCCATTATGTATTAGGAGGCCAAAACTCAGCAGAACTGTGGGTTTAACTCATTGTCAGGGATGTTCAACTTATTCCCATCTAATGACATCTAATGTATAATGAACTGGACTTAGAGATAGATAAAGATAGATAGATAAAATTAATATTTGGTGCTTTTGAATATTGACTGAGGAAGGTCATTAAATTGTCAGATAAAAATCTTTAAACAAACAAATGTAGGCAGGCAAGTAATTTGATTTAATCTGTGGCAAAATGACACTGGAAATACAATGAGAGATTGGAAAAATGTGGACACAGCATTCTGTCATCCCTTTTAAAATAAGAGCAAATATCTTCATGTGATGAGACAAAATTTAAGACCTCTCTCAATCAATATAATAACAAAAGATGGCTTTGGGTGATGTCATGAAGTTGTTGTCTTCACTGCCATTGGCTAAGCTTCTCCCAGTTTGGATTGGATTGAATTATCTACAGATGTCCCCCTCTCCAAATCAGCAAGACTGCTGATAACTTATGAACCAGACAGGAAACCAGGTTTTTACTATCTGCAGAGGTGTCCTCCTCTCCACAAGAAACAGACCACAGGATTAAAACTGATAGGAACACAGAATAAAGCATTCACTTTAAAAATCAGTGACTCACCAACACTTTTCAGCGGGCAGGTAACGTCTTGGAGTGGCTGGAAACTGGGAGTCCTTACTTTTGATTCTTTGATAACTTATGAACAAGACGTTCAGGATGTTTTTACAGGCAGCTGAATTATCCACAGAGAAGTCCTCCCCTCCATAACAAATGGACCAGGGGACTGAGCAGTTAGTGATACTGTATGTCATTCCCCTTCTCTCTGTCACTCTTCACTGGTTTTTACCAGCAGCCAATCAGCAGAGGTGTCCTCCTCTCCATAACATACAGACCAGGGAACTAAATGTTCTATAGGATATGTGAATTTATGGGTTTGTTATGTTTAGCTAGGTGTCCCCTGGTCAAAAAGATTTAAGGGCCTTAATAAGAGGTTTAGGTCAAAAGGTCTAGGTGCCATTGGGAGATGGATGACTTCCTCATCTTATGTGATGAAGCCCTTTTCCTGTTTTTACAGGAAATCATATGTTTACCCTAGGTTCATGAGAACAACCAACCTATATAAGTGGGGCATTGGATCTGTTATTTAGGGGAGATTCATATTGGCTCTGACTCCTCTCTCAGGCAATCCATGGTGCTTGATTTGATGCTGGACTTCTTTGTAATAAACCTCTTTATATACAAGCAAGACAGTGTCAGTGGAGTTTTCTTCATCATCATCACATCATCGCTGTTTAAGAAACAACAATAACTTAAGATCCAGCCGTCTGATGACTAAAATCCTTCATCCGGCTAAAATATATAGTTGAAAACTACCAAGTATATCTAAAATTTGACTTAAAAAAACAGGATAAAAGTCAGTTTTGTTTTTCATTGAAAAACATTCAGGGCAACCACAACCCTGATGCATGCGCCTAGAGGATACCAAAAGAAGCGGACTGTTATCATGATTAAAATCACTATTTCTCTGGTTTGAGAATCAACGGAAACATTTGGGATTATGTAAGTACATAACTCAAAAAATATATGACAGGTCTAGTCATTTTTAAACATTTGAATGTTGAAAAGTGACATAACTTTAAATTAAATGATCATTCTCTTCTGCTCCATTTAGGATGAACTAATTGTTATGGATTTTCAATGTTGTGTCACAGAGAAAAGAAAGATGAGAGCAACGTGACTTTCTTTTCCATAATCATTGCTTCAGATATGAGGAAATTCTCATGAAGTGTCCAGTGTGTTCTACCAGGCCAGCTGTAGGCTCCAGAACAAAGTATATAGATAGAGAAGATACAAATACAGTTTAACTTTGCTGCCACATGATGTGACCACATCTCCCTGAGGCATTCACAAGTACATTCACTTCCTGCCCACAACCCATGCATACACACACACACACACACACACACACACACACACACACACACACAGACAGACACACACCCATGCACACCAGAGCAGTAGTGATGCATTGTCTGGACTGCAGAAAGGAGACGCAGCCTGAAGGTCTCTCTCTACTTCTCTTCGTCTTTCTGCCACTGTTTCTCTCTCTCTCCCTCTCTCTCTCTCTCTCTCTCTCTCCTTCCTGTGAATGTCAATTGTGCCAAGTCAGCACGACTCCGACGTGCTTAATTAGCAGAGCCAGTGAGAGGAGAGGAGAGAAGAGGAGAGGAGACAAGAGTGAGGATATTGAGAGAAAGAAAGATAAGAAATGATGAGACAAGGGGAGAGAGAGAGAGAGAGAAGGAGAAGAGGGGAATTAGAGTCAAATACGGGAGAGGCAGAACGAGTACAACAAGAAGGTAGAGACAGATTTGGTGGAAAACTGGAAAACTGTCCCATTATTTTTTCATTCACAAATCTCAATTATTAAAATTAATGTCCTCCCAAGAATCAGCTTTCTCATCTCAATGATACATTTACCACCACTTAAAGACCACTGTTAAAAAAACCAAAAAACATATAGGTTTATATGTCCACTATTCAAGGACAAAAAGGTGAAGGGGGATTTGGTGTACCTAACCTCCAGTAATTTTTACTTTGCTCTGTCTGTAAATGGTTAAATCCTGCTTCTTGTGTGTCTTTGAAGAGAATATGGTGTACCCTCAAAGGTTACAAGATCTGATCTACTCCAAAATTTCATTAAGTCATCATTTGAGGATCAAGAAAGAAATCTGTCTTAATTATTACTGAGGTAATCACCACTTAGTGTCTTACCAAAAAGCACTGCACCATCTTGTCAAACTGGTGTCTTCAATTTGCTCTATCTCATAACAGTGACATCCACTTGGGAAGCAATCTCATTTCCTCAGTGGAGCAGTAAAGAGGTGCACACCTTCTGTGTGGGCCTCTGAGCATTTCAAGGCATCCAGAAACATTATAATCTACCCAGCACACCTTTCTTTTTCTGTTTCCAACTCTGCACAGGCCTTAGGCCCCACAAAGTGCATATCGCTATACAGAACTGCACATAACTGCAGTTCTCTCCATACATCCATTTCATATGGCCTGCCCCACCCATTGGACTAGTCTTGACAATTTACTCCATCTTGCAAAAGGCTTTCTGTAAGCCCCTGTCTATTAACAGACTGTGGAAGGTGGACCTCTAGTCAAATAGCTTCATCTCAAATCAGGAACTAATCTGGTAGAGCATGCAATCGCCCTCCAGTAACCCCAAACATCAAATTAGTCATTTGAATATCATACACAGAACATATCTTGCTCCCTGCACATTGAAAGCACTGCACTCATTGCACTCAAAATGTGTTGGGCACATTTTTTCATATGGAATCGGAGTGCCCAGGAGTTGCAGAGTTCTGGACGAGGGTTTCAGAGATGCTATCGAGCATTACTTAATGACAGCTTCAACCTGGAACTCTGTACTAAGCAGAGACATCTCTGGCCTTACAGCTGCCAAGTGACTAATAGATTGTACATGGAAAGTTTCTAATTCTGTCAATATACAAAGATGGCTTCCTGACATACAACACCGGGCTGCCAACATGCAGCAGCCAAAAACATTCCACACTGAAAACACGCATTCATTATAATAAAATCCTTAATATAACTGGTCTCTGTGTCCATAAGGCTCAGGGTGGGTGGGGTGGTAGGAAGCCAGAGGGAGGGATATGGAAGGGGGAAGCACTCCTCTATCTTCTTTTCATTTTTCTTTATTTCTTTATTTATTCATTTTTTTGGTTGTGTGTCAGTTTTGTGCTGATTAATTCATGGACATTTGTATTGTATCATCCTGTTTTTTTTGTGATTGACCAACTTGTAACCCCACTCCTGTATAATCATGTTTTAATACTAATTAAAAACCAGAAATGACAGAAATAGAGGGAGGGAAGAGAGTAGAAATAGGAGTGATGAGAGGAGAAAGAAAACAGAAAAAGGAATCGGTTGGAAAGCTGCCCCAGTTCTTCATGACTCAGAGATGCATCTGCAACACATTTATTACCTTACTGCCTTGCAAACCTGCTGCTGCTACATATCAAGGATGCAGGCTGGAGGGCAGAGAGAGCAGGGAGTAAGCAAAACATTATGTGAAATACCCCCAAAAAAACTACGACCCACATATGCTGGAATCTGGACTGGACATGCTCCAATCACAGCATTGTAAGATGTCATATCAAAAAATTTCCAAATATGATCCAGATTCTTGCAAGAGCCTGAAAAGGATATCACCAGATCCTTGGAGTTTTGGTGCTGTGAAAAGGCTGAAATGTAGAGCATGATGGGTACCAAGAGGACAGACAATTCACAGTTACCATGGCAAGTGCAAACCCCAGCACTTGACTAATCAACAGTATGTAGTATTTTAATGTGCATTATACTCAAAGTAATAAAAACAACCTGGATCAAAGGTTGAAGTAATATTTCAATTTAAAGCACATGGGAATTGTTGGCAGCTTCATTTGATGGGGGTTCCACAGTTTTTAGGCATAAGTGTTAGTTATCTCATCTAATGATGTAAGTTACCTGACTTGTGCCTAACTTGTAAGCCATTTAAGTGATACTGACAGGAAGTTTTGAAGTTGTCTAACAATAGAAACTAGAAATCTTAAGGTAAATAAACTTTAAATTAATAAAATAAACTATGAATTTCTGCCAGTGTATTCAAGCCCCCAAACATTCCCACAATTGAGCCTAAAAGAATGGTGTCTTTAGCATCAACACATCTACTTAGTTATGTTACACTACACCTGTGAGTTATTACGATTCATAGGCTGAAATCTCAATTTGCTGCAATAGCATATGTGAAGAGTTGGTGAAGTAAAATGTATAAATCATATTAGAGGTTGTTGTCGCTGCCAGCATCAGAGGATTACCATTATTATCTGGGAACAATGAATGTCTGTAAAATTACTCCAATATGTTTTCAAGATGCCTCTGTCTAGGGGTTGGCAAGTAATTTGGCCTTGGGCCAGTTTTTTTAATCCATTAGATGGCGAACCAGAACATAATCAAAAGTTAATTTAAGAAATTGATCGATCAAAATGCTTATGGAATTTACTTTGTTACTGTTCACGTGTGGCGCACAGTCTCATACAGGAATAGGCAATCTGGCAAAAAGATCATGACAATCTTTTTGGGTAGAATCTCAGTCCATGATCTTAATCATGATCTGAATTCTGTTTCCGCTCTGATTTTATGGTGAAAGCACTGACTAAAAGTTGTGATTCTTATCTTTCTGCCACTTTGATGCTTTTTTTGAACGTTTGTCTGCTTGCCACTACTCCTCTCCCACAATGCTGTCTTCTGTTGACAACAACCATATCACACTTTTTGCTTAGTTCATATGGAGTATTCTTTGGACAGTGCTGTTGTTTATTTATGAGGTGCTATATGTAAATGTTTTGATTTGAAAGTTCAGTCACTGCTGACCAGCTAGCCCCAGCTGGTTCTGCTTCAGACTGTTGTGGCTGCAGGCAGGTCTCTCGTCCCACAGGTGGACTGTAACTCCACCACTTTGGACTGCAGCTGGTGATGAAGGCTGTTCTGATCAGCTGGAGAACTTTTACATGTGCCGCTACACCAAGCATGTGGAGGCTGCAGAGCAGAACAAGGACTGCCATCGCCAGTCACAGAACAAGCTAGCTGTGAACAAGGTTAACAGTGATAGTGCCTTTTTGGCTGCATCGCAACAGTGGGGCCAGCCCTGTAGTCTGGAATGTCACATGATATTTCTACCATTGGTCAGCATTCTTCAGGTGGGGGTGGGTTCTCTATTTGAAAATTATAACTGAATGTGAGTTTGTCAGTGCGATATTGAAGATGAACAAAAAAAAATCATATTATCAAAATAATCTGGTGGGTCAGATATTATTGCTGGTGGGCCAGTTTTGGCCAGCGAGGCACCAGTTGCTGACCACTTGCCTAGACCAAAGTGATAGACCAATGAACTGATACTGATACTGGAAAGTGTTGCTCAAGATCCTCTCAGATCAAGTTTATACAACTGAGGAACTCATCATATAATAAAGAAAATGGGCAAGTCTACTGCAGTTTATGAGAGATGGATAATGTAAAAATGTTCATATCCAACTCCTTCTGAAATATCCCTTGAAGTCTTAGTGCCAGTAACATTAATGTCAGCATTTCATTGAATGATAAAATGACTCTGTAATCAGTCCTCTCCACACAGAAAAATCAATACTGGGAGTCTTGTAGCCTGTGTGGTAAGATGGTAAAATAGACCGGCTTGAGCATTAACACTGGAGGACATGGAGGGGGCCATGTGTCATTTAATGGCCCCTCTTATTGCCTTCACACAGTCTGTGCTGTTTTAGAAGTGTGCTACAGTATGTTACATCGTAAAGCTGCTAGTCTGAGAGTAGTGGCTGCAGCAAAAGCAGTCCACTGACTGTCGTTTACTCACTCTCACACACACACACACAGAACACACGCACTCAAACGGACGCCCCGAGGACAAGTTGGTCGCCACATACCCAGAAACACACTGAAAAACACACAATGCTTAAAAACAAGATTCCGGCCACCAGTCTGTCAATGGCATGTGATGGCTACAACACTTTGTTATATCACAGGCACAACCACACATACACACACACACTCTCTCGCCAAAGTGCAATTCATACACACATTTTCTGTCTAAGTCTGCATGAGCAGTTTCTTCCCCACTGCAGCACTCAGTTTCTCCTTGTTAGAGAGAGAGAGTGCAGGGGTTGAAAGTAACAGGAACTACCAATAACAAACAAACAAAGGCCCCACAGTCTCTCAGCAATCATTTCTTTGAAGACTTCGTTTGAGACCTTTGATGAGACATTGAAAATGAAAAATTGAAACATCAGTTCTGCAGTGAATGAGCCGGTTGAAAGTCAATATCACATGTCCTGTAATGCTCCACCAGTGTCATAATAGAAAGGTGATACCAGTTTGGTTTTATTGTGCTAATCTTAGTAGTTTTATTCTTCCTCTATTATGACTAATCTACTATTAATAATACTCCTCTTTCTCTTCCTTTTTTTTCCTTTTCACAGTCCTTATATCCTCATTATCACCTTCATCCTCAAAGCTTTGATCACCCACAATCTTACCATCATCATCATAATCCTCTCATCAGTTCCTTTCTATCTTTCTGTTCCTACTCTTCACTCTCTTACTTGCTTTCCCCCCCCTCTCCCTCTTCCACTCTATTGATGCACTGCCATCTGTCCTGTTTTCTTCCTACTCTTCTTCCCCCCCTTCCTCCTCCTGCCATGGAGCTGACTGTTTTTTGTTTTGCTCACCTGTCGTGGCAGACAGGCTAAGTCTTATCGCACACTTCTTCTATGTTGCATGTCAATTCATGTCAATTCCATGTTTCAGGAACATGTGGTTGTTTGGCTGTGTTGTTAGACCAGTAACTTGTGAGTCAGTTATTATCAATGATATCAAGAGGACATGACAACTTCCCAAAAGTGAAGTCAAAACATCTTGGTCACCTCCTGGTGGCTGGCTGACACCAGCTGATAATAAAAACATCAATTTCATTCAAAAATAAAAAGTCAAGTTCAAAAGTTCAAAAATGAATTCAGCTTGAAATTCCCTGAAACTACTGTAAGCAGAGCTTGCAACTATTTTATGTAGCTTCAAAATGGGGTGAAATGTATTCACTGAAAATAGCTACTCATTTCATCTTGTCTCATTCATCAAAGGGTTAAATGTGAAATCACAAGTCTCTCAGATTTCTTCATAGGTTTAAATGGGGTTGTATAAACATCTTATTGTTTACACCCTTTTAGTTTTAGTTTACATAACTGCATGATGAAATATGAGTAGCAGAGAAGAGGGATGCTGCTTTGTTACAGTGAAGGCAACAACAATTGAGGTTAATGATGACTGTATGTCTTGTGTATTGTGATGTTAGCTTGCTAGCAATGTTGGACACGATGAAGGCAGCATTTGTGTACTGCGATCCCTACAAAGGAATGAATAAGCCTACTGGAGCTCTTTAGAAAAGACCCTCTCTTCAACATGGCAGCTAATTATTAGCATACTGTCACGTTCTGTAAGAATATAATATATATATATATATATATATATTAAGGCTGTCAAAGTTAACGCGTTATTAACGCGTTAACGTAACATGCCTTTAACGGGAGTAATTTTTTTAACGTGATTAACGCTTGTGACATTTGAACCTTGGGCCACTCCATAGCTCGGGAAATCAGGAAGCAATGCACTGAGGTCGATGCCGTCGTGAGCAGTAATGGATTATTATTAAGATTATAATATAATGTTACAGTTAGTAAATTGGTATGCCCATATGTAATTTTTTTGTTGGGCTTTTGTTTTAGTTTATTTCAGCATCTTGTTTTACAATGCAGTTTGCACATGTTAGTTACTTGAACTGAGAGTATTTCTCATTGTAGCAATAAATAAACATGATTTTTTTGCATAAAGCAAGCATTTGTCTATTCTCATGTTGAAAAGAGTATTACAATTTGAAAAAAATCAGGTTAAGGTACATTTAGAACAGATTAAAAATATGCGATTAATTATGATTAACTATGATCACTCGTGCGATTAATCGTGATTAAATATTTTAATCGATTGACAGCCCTAATATATATGTATATATATTTTTTTACCTAACATTATTGAATTTTATTATTTTACATTACATTACATCCAATACTACATTAAGTTTCAACAAGCACTGCAGCACAGCATATAGCTTGCCAAAATATAATTTTGAAATTGTAGCTGATAAGCTGAAATGCATATTCAGTTTGAATAACTTACCTTGAGATACAGCAAAACTGCTCCCACAAGTGTCCAGCACACTTCAGTTTCCTCTCTCATGTGCAGCGCTGCTGTGGATGTGCATTGCTAAGCTGTCTCCAGAAAATTCACATCACTCAAGTGGACTTAGTTCTATAACTCTTCCATCAAAATAAGTACATTAACTCAGATTATATTCATGACATCAATGGAACATTGAGATATAAGTAAAGTACACTCATTTAATTCAAGGAATAATTAAACTACACGAAACTACATCATTGTTTTTATTTCTTCACGTGTGGAGTCACAGAAGATGGTAAATGATTAAAGGAGGTACTACATTGTTATCAGGTCTCATATTTGTACTTTATATTACATTAGTTTTAAATTTTTATTTTTTACACCTTTGCAGATTGTTTTTGAAGCCTTTTTGAAGCCTGCCCAGTATCAGTTACTTAAAGGTGCAGATTTGATAGTGGCTTATTGTGCAAACTATAATGAATGAAATGTCGGAGTATACTGCTAAGGTTTTATATTGTCATGAAAAAATCATGTTTAACAGCAGCAGAAATGCATTTTTCTGTCTGCTGCGACTTTCATATAATTTCATTACAGCTGTCATACACAGTAGACCTCTTCTTGTTTGATGGTGTTCTGATAGTTTTGTTTGCTTCCTGCTAATTTTTTTCATCCTGCAGATTCAAGTATCTGCTGATCAGATCTTGGAAGAACTAGGGGGACCTTTTTTTATCTCACTATTCTAGCATTTTTAATTCACACTAATTAATCTGTGTGTCTGCTTGTGGAAAATTGTCTGCATAATTATAACGGAGGACAGGTTTACAGTTGCGTTGCATTTTCCGACATTGTAAATGCTTTGCCTCAAATTCATGTGACACCAGGATGGGAGTGTTGCTGCAGAAGAAAAAAAAAGAAGAGCAGTGGAGAGGACACGGGATAGTCAGGAGATAGGAGAGTATAATGAAAGACACAAAATGAGACGAGGATGGACAGAGTGGAGGACAAGATGGGCTAGACAAGTTCAGAGAGTAATGAGAGAGTAATAGAGCTGGAGAGGAGAGGATAGACACGAAAATAGATGAGACTGAAAAAGGTGGCTAGACAGACAATCAGAGTAATAGATGAGACAAAATGAAAGTCAGAGTGATGCGAGGACAGGCTGGTCAGCTCACTGAGACTTCACTAATTGCCACTCAAAAGAAGGGGAGAGGGCTCTTTCCAAAGAATGGTCATACTGGTCTGTTCTTTGAATCAGATCTCTTTTCCTGCCTCCCCACCCCACACCCACCACGACTGCCGTCTAGACAAGAGCAGGACAAGCTGTTCTTGTTATGGGCAGAAAGGAGAAAATGTGCGTTGTCACTAGGTCCCTCACTGGCAGCCAGGCACATGGGAAGGGCTTGCCCCAGGAACCGATCATTAAGGTGTGTGTGTGTGTGTGTGTTTACCATGTTCTGCGTGCAGGTACCAGCCAACCATGTTTGCATGTGTTGATTAAACACAGCTGCTTCCCCCTCCCCAACCAATCTAATGAATTTCATTAAAATGTTTCCTTCCACTTTCCCTGTGAAGAATTAGAATTTTCTTCCATCTACCGCCTCGTTAAGGCCAAAATCTCCAAAAGGAGGAAGAATTCAGACCAGACGTGGAGAATCTGGCTGAGACTTGATTACGGTGGTCAATTATATCTATGTAATAAATTTAAGTAATGAGTTTGGTGCACAGGAGTGAAAGTGACTTGTTACTATGGAAAAGGCATCATTTGACTGAATATGTTAGTGGGAGTCTGTGTAAATCAGTTCTGTTCTCTCAGCCTCACGTACTGTCCACAAATGAAGCAGGACTCATTTGTGAGACTTAACGTGAAATGATTCTGTAAAGAAAAATATAACACTTTCTTGATTTCCATCATCCAACATCCAAACTAAAACAGCATGTTATGTGGGATTACCTCATTTTAATTGTGCAGCCATCTTATTTGAACCACAAAAAATGAACAGTTCAGATTTTGTATAACCTTTTAGGGGGTCTAAGGCAATGAGTTAATGAATCCTTTTTGATCCCTCCATTACTACCACTGTCTGTGCTATACACACAGTTTTTTCTACACTTGAATACTACCTGGCCCCAGGATAGCCATGTGGTAATTTGACTAAAAACAAATTTTAACCACTCGTACCATGTGGAACTATGGAGCAGTGTTTCTAAGTGGGTCGAACACATCCATCCACATCCATGTTGCACAGTCTTGATGATAAATTCAAGCTATTCTGCTGATCATGTGGTGGTGGTATTGTGCCAAGAAATGTAGCGATGTACCATCAAGGGGAAGAAAGAAGAAGATCTTTAATGTTTCTGGAAATGTTTCTAAAACTTTCCAAGAACAAATAACAGTTTTATTCAGCCACAGTTACTTATTTTACTTGCTTACTTATTTTAAGTAAAATTCTTGAGAATAAGGGGAGCATTGTAGACCACAGTGTAAAAACACATAAAGTCAGAGTTCAGTGCATTAATCTGTTGCCATGGTGCTTGGTGAGACATTTCCCTACTTCAACAAGTGACAATATAAATTCAGACAATCTAATAAAACCACGAAATGTCTGACTGTTTGAATTACAAACATGTACACTGAATAAACAACAGCATTATTATATGTCTTTCAGTGTACTGCAGACTAATAGTCACAATCTTATCCTCTACTGCTTTGATTGAGGCCAGTGTTGTTTTCTTCTGTCTCTTGTGAGTCCTCAAGTATTATGGAAGTGATTGGTGGCCCAGCCCTCAAGTCTTGAGTTCCTCCCTGGTGTCTTGGATTTTCATGTCACATGGCACTTGTGAAGTCTTTCCTTCTCCTTCTTTATCATCAATCTGAAAAAAAAAAACAACTATTTTTGTCTCTTAGGAAATCTATCCCAGGAGATGACTTGCAGCCTTTTCAACAACACTGTTATGAACCCACCTCCCCCACTTAGTTATTGTTTGTTAAAGTCTTAACTAGAGTAATAATTGTGTTGGTAGTGATCAATGAGAGCACAGTTTAACTATAACAGTGGGAACAGGAACATATGGGGCTTTCAGAATATCAAAAAATATTAAAGTAAATACACAGTACACCTCATAAGTTGCTCTTCCGGCTACATTATAATTGCTATAATAAAAGTCTTCCAAAAAGATGCTAGCCTTGTGTGTCTCAAGTCTTATAAATGTCCTTAAGTGATGTCACTCCACTTCAGTGTTGGTTAGGTCTGAAGACTACAAGTTTGAAAACTAAAAAAAATTTGTGGGTGCGGAACTAGAAAGAAGTAAGTATACCAGGCTCTGTAGCCTGTTCTTCATCTTGTTTGACGCTAGCACCTCAAAGCTACAATAGCCACTACTAGTCTACCTGAATCTCTGTCTGATCAGTTGGCGGCCAAGTTGCCTTGTGGGTAACCAGGTTTTGACAAGAAAGTAGAATTGTCCTTCACAAGTCCAACAGTGTTCACCTTGACTATTATTTTTGACGGCAAAGAGAAATTATTTTTATGATTTCAGCTGAATACAAGAGGCAACATACAAGATACGAATGTACTGAACATACATGCTGTGACAACCGAACAAACTTTTTAGACTAAATAACTGTGTATTTGATTCTTTAACTTCCAAGTTTCGTGTATTTACTCATCTCTCCAGAGACCGTCACTTTCTGGAGTGGTCATGGACTCATTGTGAGTTTCGCTCTCAGAATTGCCACTTCACACACATCATACTCTGGAACATACAAACATGGCCTTGCTTTCCATTGCATCAAACACGTTGTTATGACTTAAGTTCAGCCTGATTATTTCACTTTCACGTGTGTAGTTTTGTAAGTATTTTTCACCAGATAGTGCTAATCAGGCAAATTAATATTCAGTGGAAAATAAGCTTTTTGGTAATAACCGTGACACGTTGTGGTTTGGGGCTGCAAAACATCAAAAGCCTGTTGGAAAAAGCAATTTATTTATTTGCTCTTTTGAACAGGAGAACACACCTTCTTCTGACTTTGTTCCTGTGTGAACTCAGCACATTAACTCTGCTTTGTGTTTGAGCTCACAGGTACAGCCACAAAAAAATCCTTTTGCGTGACCTTGCACATTCTGAGGCATAGATAACAGTCAGAACTTCACATATTAGCCGTACATAACATTTGGGCGTTTTGTTATTTGTACAGTTTATCAGTGCTTTTACAGATTTTAGAGTGAGCCTGCTTCCACTACTGTTGAAGTGACACTGGTGTATGTGTGTGGGCGTTCTTTTTTATGACTTGTATTTTTTTTAACACCTCTTGTACACATGTATTTTTATCAAAACATTGCTTTTTCATGTTTACTTTTCCATTATTGGTTTATTGTGATGTTTTTTTTAAAAGGCGTCACCAGTTTTACCACAGAATTCTACACCTTCTCAGTGTTTCAGCTACATGAAAAGGAACACAGCAATTCCTTTATCATTCCTTAAAGCAATAATGGCTTCGGGACCTTCAATATACAAAGCTTTTTTTTTGCCTAGAACCCAATGTGGAACATCAGCCGCCCATCAACCATGATGTACAGACTGTGAACGCGTGACTATTGAGAGAACTAAATGTTTGAAATAGTTGTGCTAAGAAATGTGTCTTCTCTTTCCACACCCCCAACCCCCCATCCGGCTGAACAGAGTGCAAGTTCCACTGCACCAATGGGAATTGTTTGCGTCTGGGCTCGCTGATCTGCAACCAACTGAATAACTGTGGGGACAACAGTGATGAGGAGAACTGCCCTGTGGTCACCCAGCACCCTCCACCTGGCATCTTCAACTGTGAGTGCTGAAGGATAATGCTACACCTCTGTGCCTCCCCATTCTGTACCTCACACTATCAAACGGCACAGGTTCCATTTCTCCTCTCTCTCCTCGTCTTTCCTCTCCGTTGTTTCCTGTTCTGTTTTTCCCTGAGGTCTCTATGTCGATCCCCAGTGAGCAGGTATGATGTGGATGCTGTGGTGCAAACTGACGGTTGCATGCTCTTTTTTTTGGGTGTAGCACTGCAAACAAACTTTCCAGTATGATGAGTTTTCTTGGATAGATTTCCTCGGATTGAACTTTCGTGGCATGTAGATAATGGTTTTTGCAACAGCCATAGGGGCTGTTTTAGAAACCACAGTCAACTATGACTTGGTTTTGCAGTTGTGCATTAGATTATATGTTTCCTTGTGGCATATAGATATAGAGAAGGCACTTTGTGTTCATCCTTTGTCTGATCAGAAATATAGGTGTTTGCAAAAAAGCTTATTAGTGATGGTGACAGCATAAATACTGGTAAGTATGTACAGCAGCTGGAGGTAAATATACCACAAACTACCACAGGGTCGGATAAAAGCACAACTCAGAACACCTATGGGTAATATAGAGGATTTTTCCCTTTCCATCTCCTTTCAGTTTTTGTTTGAGTCTCTTTGCTGCTTTCATAAGCACCCACCCAACCACCTCCTACCTCCCGCTGAGCAGCACCGTCCAGGGAACAAGATGAGAGCGTTCCCTCGACTCATCACGATCAATGGAAACAGAAAGAGAGAGAGAGAGAGAGAGAGAGAGAGAGATGGAAGTAGAGACAGAGAGAGAGATAAAGAGTGAGGGTGAAGGACACCAATGGGCTCTGATGGCTGTCTGCCAGGCCACTTTGATGTGCTGCAGTGTTCTCTTTCAACAACTTTTAGGAGAAAACTTTTTAAAGCAGCAATTTCATCCTTGGCACTTGGTTCCTTACCTTCCCCTTCATCTCTTCCTCTTGTCCCTCCCTCTCTCATTCCCTCTCCCACCCGCCTACCTCAAATGTGATTCATCTCTCAAACCCCTGCAACCTTGTTTTGTAAAATTTTCTCACTCTTTTCTTTCTGTCTACCCTCTTTCTCCCCCTCAGGGCAGTGGAAATGACCCTTTCTTTTTTGGTTGGGGAGGGGGGTATTACCAATGGATGGAATCCTGAGCTGGGTGCTTAAATATTTAGCTGTCTAGAGTGAATGTTAATGTAAGTGTCTGCTGCCGGCGTTGTGGGAAAGCTGTACAATGATTCTAATTTTCTGAGCCGGTGCATTTTTTCTGGTGATGCCTGAGAGACACAGAGAGAGGCAGGGACTGGTGTGGAGGGAGAAAAAGAATGAGAAAGAAAAATAAAAGGAGGGATTGCCAAAAAAAATAGTGGCAGGGGATTGCAAAGGGTACAGGCAGACAGGGAGAGACCAGGGGGGTTGGAAGTGAGACAGAGGGTCATGGCAGAGATATGGAGGTGGACAGAGAGAGGGAGAAATAAAGAGAGAGGAGTGACGAGGAGAAAAAGAAGAAGGGAGATGGAGAGGGACATAGAAAATGTTTCTGTAGTAATGGAGTTTGCCATCACGTTGTAGCCACTGGCTGTTGCTGTGGCAGTGGCAGACAGATGGATCATGAATACTGTCTAGACACACTGCAGCCTGACGCCCTGCACCTCCTCTCCTCTCCTCTCCTCTCCCTCGTAACAACCACTTAGAGTTTCGCAATAGGTTGAGAAACAGAAAATGAGCCTGAAGAGACCTCAGATAAATATATTTTGAGAAACACATTCCATTGAAAATAGTATTAAATAGCCTGTAATGTTCATCTGATGATACACAGACTTTAGTGATAATGTTGCAGTTTCCACTTGTTAGCATTGGAGCTTTTCTGTGGCAGAGATGTTGACTTATCAAAGCACGAAAGGCACAGGCGTAACTGGTAACACGAACATTAGCTCCATTCCCAGTGTCCCAGTGAGCCCTTCCAGTTAACCAGCATCAACTGGTTTCCCTAAATTCAACGCAGTCGTTCCTAATGTTATTGCTGTTGCTGCGTGTTGAATCCAGTGGAAGCACAGTTAGCATGATCCAAGGCATTATTTGACCATTAATGCTTGTGTTACTGTGTAACTTTTAAATTAACAAAAAATATGTCCTTTCTCTTCTGAATGAAATCTTAAAATCATGAGACATTCAATGCACCATTGTTCAATATAATACACTTGAGAGTTTTGCTAGTACAGCCTTACATTGTCTGGTCTGCCCAATACCTTACATGCTGACTAATGCTAGCTACTGATAGCAAATTAAAAGTAAATATTACCGTATAACAACCATTACTGAGCACTCACTTTATGGCTGTTCTCCATTTGTAGTACTGTTACAGTAGTATCCCATAATTGTGCTGTGGAGTGTATTGCATAGGTTAGCTTGTTTATGTAATGTATTATCTATCAGAAACCACAGCAGTACTTCATGTCTATGCTACACTGACAAGCAAGTGAGCCACAAGGACACCATAACAAAGCCTTTATCCCTTTGCTTTCCTTGTACCAGTCAGATCACATCATTTGCTGAGTCAAACTATTTGCCAGTGGAAATGTTGCACAAAAAAGCACAGAAAAACTATAGTAAGATACAAATTATAAGAGGATGTTGTTTTGAAACTGTGAAAAGTACATACAATATTCTCAAGATACATAACATAAAACAGTGGTGAAGCATTACTACTGTCAGTGTTGGACAGTAACACATTATTCAGTAACATATTATGATGAAATTGACTTTTTTGCATTAGAGACAGAATGCGAGGACAGCTACTTTGCAGAAAAAGAAGTTATGGACTACTTGAGGTCAAGGGGATCTGAGTTTGAGACTCGAATGTCAAAAACATTGACATGAAGTACAACATTCCGACCCTATCTAGCGCACCTGAGAAGCTGCTTTTTAGTTTAGGAGGTTTGGTGCTTACAAAGACATGGAACAGACTAACTGATCAGAGGTTTGAGAAGCTGCTGTGAGATATAATCATTATCTCACTTCTGAACCTCAGGACCTTGTTTAACATGTCAGGTGCTGAAATTACAAAACAGGAAGCTACAGTATCACCCTAAATGTGCAATGTTTAATATTTTTGTAAAGTGAAAGTAATATAATAATATAATGAGTAATGTAATGAATTACTTTTGATATGAAGTAATAACCAAAGTAATATGATTACTTTGAAAGAAGTAATAAGTAAAAAAAATAAGTTATTACTCCTGCAGAGTAACTTCCAGATGCTTCCATACAGCGACAGGCGACAGACAACAGTATAGAAATGATGTGCAGTGGCCGTCACAGTCACTGGTTTTCTACCCAGTTGTAGAAAAGTTGTGTTCAACACACAGTCTGTGACAACCAGCACTGAGGCTGCTCAGTGATGGCCGATTCTTAAGACACTTAATTTTGGTTTTTCCAAGATAAAGTTTTCCCACCTTTATGTAGAACGAAATCCACAGTCTCATCACCAGGAAGAACTGCATATTTATCTGTATCTGTAAATATGCTATAAGCACCCTTCCAAGCAGATGTTAAGTCTGAACAGCTGTTTCAAGGAAAGACCTGAACAAGCTTGTAGTGTTGCTGAATCATCAGTTGCCTCTTCTTCTTCTTTGACCTCTAACTTAGTTGTAAAATAGAGAAAACATTTTTTCTGCTATCTCAGACTTGTCAAACTCACCTCTTGCAGTCACCCCAGGCCTGCAAACCCCATGCTAACAGCTCAGCATGCTACAGTCCAGTATACTCCCTAAGAGATGCACGTTTCTTTTATACTACACTGATTCAGATTCAGATTCAGAGTTTTTATCGTACCTCAAGGGGGAGATTTGTTTTGCAGTTGGTAGTGAAAAACAACCAGGACAATAAAAATGATTAAAAAAAAAAAAAACTAAAGTACATTAAAAGAAGACATAAGAACATAAACAACCAAACTTGAGTTAAGACAATAGGAACAGTCAATAAAGTGCAAATATGTGAAAGTGCAAATGAAGAATTATGCAGATTGCACTGATTGCACATGGAATGAAGGAGCATTTGTATAGACTAGTACAGATAGATGTACTTTCACATACAGTTGGTTTATACAATATGTGCAAACATTAATCAATATGCTGTAGAGCTTTTTCAAAAAGTCAAGTTCAAATGAAAGAGCTAGCTTGTCATTTGTTCCAACTAATTCAAACAGAAACCATCCCAAGCATTGCAACACCCACAAATTTGAGTTCTCAGACATGTTGTAGTTGTACAGTCAAGCAAATGCTTTTGACAAAGTCAGCAAACAGCCATATCTATGCTGATAACTTGACTTAACTGTTATCTGCATTGAAGAACCCAAAATGCATAATGAGCTGCAACAATGGTCAGTATACTCTTGATATACACATGTCTCACAGCACCATCATAGAGCCCATCTGGTTCTCTTTTGTAATAATATAAACTGATTAATAAAGTGTTAAAGGGATTGTTAATGAGGAGGGGAGGGAGGACAGACATAATATAAGCCTGCAGGCCATTAATAGGGCTCAACTACCTGAGTGTTAACACAGCAAATAAATTTTATCAGTTCAAGCAGAGTAAGAGACATGTGTTCAATTCACGACTAAATGTTTATTAAAATGTGATGATTGTTGCAGTGGAGGACCCTCAGATAAGTCTAAGCCAAAACCCTTTATTTCACAATACAAATAGCTAAAACAGCTAAACCACTGAAACAACATCCGACTTCACTATGAAGTAGACACACAAAAGTAGTAATTCAGTGGGGAACTTGCCATGCAGAGATTGTATCACAGACCCCAACAAAAACCACCACATGTGCATGCTGATCACTACCATCACTACAAGTTACACTTCAAAAAAACAAAAAACAAAAAACAAATAATCAAGATGATGAAGGGGATCACAAGGCTTCAGGCCTAACATGCTGTATGCACGCTGCATGCAAGAAAGAGTGTGTATACCACAAGTTCTCCCCAGGGCCGTCCCACTGCGGAAGGGAAAAAGGCAAAACTAGATAATACAGTGAGATTCAGTTGGTTCAGGTTCACAAAAGTAAAGAAAAAAACTTCTACCTAGATTTGTTTTTGTTTTTTTCATGTTTATTTATATCAGGGATCATGTTCATATTTTATTTGTGAATGTTGTCTGTCAATATAGCAGTGTCTGTCGTTCTACTTGGTTTTATCAGAGAAAATAGGCTGTTGCTGTACATTGGATTTATAATGACTGGGTGGTGGTGGCTCAGGAGGAAGAGCAGGTCGTCCACAGAAGGTCAGCAGTCGATTCCCAGTTTCTCCAGTCTGCAGGTTGAAGTGTCCTCAGGCAGGATACTGAACTCTGAATTGCCCCCAATGCATCACATGTGTGTGAGTGTGTGCCTGACAGAAAAAGCGCTGTATGAATGTTTGTGTGAATGGGTGAATGTGGCTTGTAGTGTAAAGCGATTTGTGTGGACAATAAGACTAGAAAAGACTATTTTGCATTTACACCTTTTTGTTATTTAATTTGTCAAGCACATCAGCTAATTTATCCTTGAACGTGTCGAGGCACGATCCTGGTTTCTATATACACAGCTGATAATATTTTTAGCTTTTTCAACATCAATTTCTTAAAACTGCATCAATGTACAGGGCAACTCCTCCTCTTTGTTTATTGATCCTATTATTTGTGAACAACTCTCAACCCTCCTTTCTCTTGTCATAACTTTTACCTTTATCAAGCCAAGTCTAAACCGTATCCTCTCTTTGTAGGTTCTTGTCCATGATACGTGCACATTGTTTTGTTTTCTGAGGATATGTGCACATCTGGCGATGTTGGGGTTCTTTTTTGCCAGATGCTCAATCAAGCCCGCCTGTCCTCTTCAGCTTCTTTGCCTGCCTCAGTAGTTTAAATTGTACAGTCATGGTAGGCTTTGTTTTGCTATCCTTTCGGGGGAAGGACATGGCAAACAGCAACATTATTAGTCTGAATGCTCATTTTCTTACTCTCAAAGAACTTTACGATGTTGGGGCATCCCTGCATAAGTTCAGTGTGCAGTATCCAGTCCACTCCTTTCTTGTGTATCCTTCTGAGTCATCAGTTCTTTGCTCATGGTCATCAATTTTCCTATCCTTCTCTTTAATAAGGTCATTCAGTTGTTTGACTCCCTCCATCAGATCAAGTAACATAGCTTGTTGTTTAACAACTTTGCTCACCTCATCTGACAGGAAGTTCAGAGATTTTCTGATCTCCTCCAACTGCTTTCTATCTGCATTATTACCAGCTTTCTTCTGCGGCAGTTATCGTTTCACGCTCACCTTCCGTGTCTTCTCCCTTCTTCTTCTCTCCACAAACATAAAATACAATAACAAAATTAGCACAACATGCGCAGTACAAATAACAATAATGGACATGATTTCAGTGTGAATGATGCATATGAGTTATAATATACAAGGTTATTGCATTTGGTATAAGGGACTTTATATGAATATTCTTGGTTGTGTCTGTAGTGTCTTCTCGGGGCAATTTTGTGAATTCTTTAAACAGGGGATGAACAGTATCAGACACAATTTGTTGAGCTTTCTGTTGTACCTGCATTCTGTACATGCGCTCCAGTTGTTTCTGCTGTTTCCCAATGATTTCACTGGCCGTGTTTGTAACCCTGGTCGGTCTGTTTTTGTCCTTAGACCCCGGGTGCCCATATCATGTGCACATATTAAAGGTTAAAACACTTTCCACTAGACTTCTGTAAACAGTCTCTAAAATGCTCTCTAATATGAGTCCTGTTTCCTGATTAGATACAGGTGCTGCATTGGTATTTAAAAAAATTATGTGTTGGAGTAAAATCATTAAACAGAACAGGTGGAAGATAATGGCAGACACTGTGGTGGCTCCCAATAACCAGCTCCTTTGTCCTTTTTTCATAAATAACCAGGGCACTGTCCTAACACCACGTAGTAAGCTCACCAATGATCTGTGTCCCCCGACTGCATGAGACCAGCCAGCACCATGTCATCAGCATATTTATTCAGTTGGCAGGTTGAATTCATAATTTGCTTTTCATTTGTGTACAAGGAAAACCAAACAGGTGAAAGCCCACAGCCTTGAGGTGCTTCTGTACGTAGAATAATCGTGTCAGAAGTAAAACCGCTGCACCTCACCCTCTGTGGTCGATCTGTGAGGAACTCATTAAGCAACTCTATGACGTGGCTGTTAATGTTAATGTCACACAGCCTTCTAGTCACCTTCACCTTCTAGAGGATGTTTCTGCACACAATTAAAAGCTAAACTAAAATCTCTGAATTAAAGTCATTGCATAGCTCTTTGACTGCTGCAGGTGTTTACTCACAGTGTTCATCAGCGTCAGTGTTGCGTCTCCAGTACCTCATCCTTTCTCATATATCTTCGCCGCAGTGGATCAAACCATTCACCGAGAGATGTTGAGAGATGATTTACTATGACCCTCTCCGTACATTTGCATTGGATGCTGGTCAATGCAACTGGTCTAAAATCATGTAGCTCTGTTGCTCTGGGCTACTTAGGAACAGGAATGATATTGGAGACTTTCCGTATCAGGTCCAGGTGCTTTACCAGGTTTAATTCAAGCCAGGCTGGCTGCTACTTCAGCCTCTGTGAGGATAACTGTGGAGTGATCAGTAGTGTTGGTTAGTATATTAAAGTTATCAATATCATTAGAGTTGAAGCAAGGGGGATTATCCTTATCCTCACAATCTGGAATAAAAATGATTTAGTTCATTAGCAAAACACCCCTTTATTCACTCGGGCATCCTGCTTTTTTCCTCCCTACCCATCATGATATTGAGTCCGTTCCAGGCTTCCCTGGCATTACCACAACTTTATGTTTCATTCTATTTTTCTTTGAAATTGATCTTATTTGCTTTCTCTTTAACTTAACCAGGTCCAAATCCCTATTGATAAAAGCTATTTTCCTCTCCTTAATACACCGTCAATACACCGAGGTCTCTATTGTGTTATTAGGGTAAACACTTATGGTTTTTCTTAGCAGTGACACTCACAACATTTCATGAACTCAGTTACGGTCTCTGTTAGTTCATCTGTATCATTACAGCAGTGGAGAAACATTTGCCAGTCTGTGTCTTCAAGGCATTTCTGCAGCTCCTGCTCACTCACTTGCATCCCACAACTGAATGTCCTTAATAATCGGTTGCTCTCACTTTACTTTAGCTCTGTATTTCGGGAGCAGGTGGATAAACGTTGTAATCGGATTTCCCCAGTGGCGCTCGACATAGTGCTCCATACGCATCTGGAATGTTGCCAAAACACTGATCAGGAACTCTTGTATCTCGTTGGACAGTCAGTGTAGTGATGAAGCGTGGGAAGCTGGTGGGCTAGATCACAGCTGTTAAAGACTCCAAGAATCAACACAGGCTGATCTGGTGAGCGATAGAGTGCAGTTTTATAGCTTTCAGCTATTCTACCTGTGGCCTCCTGGTGTCTTGGTCTAGGTATGCACTACATGTCAGAATAACTGTAATTTGACCAAATTCACGGGGGAGATGAAAAGGCCTGAATGACAGTGTGAGAATTTCATAATTCAGGGTGCATGTCTGTTCGTTAATGTGCATCTGCATGGCCTCTTTGTTATCCATAAACATACATAGTCCTCTACTGGTTGATTTCTCTGACAGGTGCTCATCTCTGTCAATCCTTAGGGTTGTATATCTGTCCGCTTCCACCTGCAGAGCAAAGTAGTAGCAATGTAAATCGCTATCCAAACATTATGAGACTGATTGTCCTGTTATTCTCAAGGGGTTAGACACATCGACACAGTACACAAGATTAAAAGTGTAACTACAAACAAAACAAATAAACAAGCAAAACCATCGACATGAAGCTCTGGGTCAGGGGTCAAACTGCGCCCAGAAAATCTATTAGCATTAAAATACAGAATTTAACTGCACAAAGCTGCTAGCAAAGACAACAAGGTCAGTAATGCTTATAATGTGTTATCCATTACCAATTAGACCCAATCAGGTAGTAACCTCGGGCAAGTTTTTAAACTAAAATGGGGCAAGCAGTGTTTCCAGAAGTCTTTGTTTTAGGCCCTTGAAAACTCAGAAGTATTGTGGACCAGGAGTAAAAAGTAAGTGTGAATGTAGCAGTTTCTGAATGCTGCTCTTATGAAGCCTTATACAAGCGCTGGGTCTGCTGGTCCTTCCCATAATTTTTATTTATTTATTTTATTATTCTGAGTTAATATCCTTTATTTTTTGTGTTTTGAAATACAGTCTACATTTCAGTCCAGATATCAGAAAGACCTGTATAATCATGTAAATTAATTATGCCTCTCTCAGCTGTGCCTCAACAGGGACACACTTTATAGGTGCTTCTCCTGGGTTTAATGGACTATAGTTGAAAGCATAACTTCTATGGGAACTTTCATATTGTAAGTGATTGCCATGCCCCTTCATGAAGTACTGAGAGCAGCTGATCACATGATTGCAGCTGAGGTTTTGAAAATGGTGGGTTTTTACTTTCAGTGGTCATTTGTGAGTTTCAAAACGAGTACATACTGAGAACAAATGTTCAGAAAAGCATTGTTTGAGTTTAGCGTGGGTTTACTTGAAGTTGCATATTTTTTGCCATTAGGTTTTACAGTTTATTCACTCAGGAGCCACAGACTGTATACGATTTCCTTTGTTACACTTACACTGCTGTTAGCCAGTCTTTTCTAATTGCACTAATAGTACCATAATTTTTTTTTTTTTTTTTTTTTAATACAGTAACTTACTGGGTACCATTCACATACTGATTATGATGCTGTAAATAAATGACAGTACAGCACTGCTGTATTAAATGCAGTAACTAGCAGGCAACTGGCTGTCTGTGATTGATATGGGTTTTTTTCAGTATTGTACAGAAATTACTATGGTATTTTCCTGTTTATAGATACAAAAATCATTTTTTTCTACAGTAACTACATTATGTAAATGTAAAAAATGGAGAATAGGCCACCGGCTATTTACCTGTAACCCCTTTACAGTGAAGCTGTTCTAGCTATTACAATATTGCACTTCGTCAACACACTGTCAACCAAGGGTCAAGACTAAACTAATTGACCTTGGAGTGCAGATTCATTTTGTATTATTTTTAAGGAATTCACACAACCCAGAAAAATAACATGTATGTGAAACTATAGACCTGTGTTCATACTATTAGGAATGAAATGTGCTTTATTTGTGGTGTGATTGACTTTATCCTACTACTGCTTGTGCCGCTGTGCTCCCTCACAGGATGCCGCCCTGGCCAGCTGACCATATCGCCCATATCAGTATCTGCTGCTAGTGAATTTGAATCACCTGGCAAAGTACCTCAAATGGCCTACTGTGCTTATACACTGTAAATTCTGAATCCAAACAGGTTACTACTGTTCAAATATTACCCCACAAATATTTTGGACAAGACTTCTGAGATGTCCCCATGAACCCTTCCAGACGTGGACAGATGGTGAAATTTGCCAGGCATCCACCCTCATGGCTATGCAGATGTGTAGTGTGGTTTCCAAATTCAGCAGACATTTGAAACAAATTTCAAGATATTTCAACAAAAAAAAAAGTTAAGTAAATTAATGTGTATTTACATCCACCACTGCTATGTGGATATTAGGGAACTGGCCTGTTGAAACAGTTTGTGGCACCTGTTCTCCAAATGGGTGCCATTAAAGCAAAAAGAAGTGGGTGCAATGAAATAATTTAATTAAAAGACAAGTCAAACCTCAGATAAACAATAATGAAAAAAAGTAAATTATATTAATGTTTGTTCTGTGTATTCATTTAAAGAACGTTAAGAGTGTCATCATTGCTACACACAGATTGGATGTGCTCGCCTACCAACATCTTCTGTGTCTTCAGTGGAGCAGAAACACATACATCATGAGTCACGTCATCCTAAGTCTTGTTTTCATTGCACTCTGCTGCACTTTGCACAATTTCTACTCTACACTCTCCAAATAACAGGGAAGACCCATGTAGAGGCCTGGGTGATCTCTGAGAGAGTAATGACTGTCTAAAACACCATTTAGCCCGCAAACAACCTTAGAGGAAGAATGTATGTTTTTAAGAGTGTGTTCGACTACAGATCACGGGGTGAATGTTGCATGTTGCTGTTTCACTTCAGCTATGCTTGTCTTGGCTTTTTTTCCTCCCCTGAAGTGTGTTGTGGGCACAGGGACGGAGACCAGAGGATGGTTTGGGTCAATGGTCAAGTCTAGCTCAGCCTCTGATCCCGGTCCAGTCTGAAATAGCATTTCAATAGCATCTAGCAAGCCCTCAGACTCACTGATTGATTCCATTTGTGTTGGAGATTCATAACTCTGTGAAGGCTCATCTTTCATTCCAGACTGTCTGAGTGCCTCAGACAGAGTTGTTGTGCACCACTGGTAAATTCTGATGCAATTTTTTTTGTGTAACATTGATACATTATTTTTGAGGGAGAATCAAAGACAAATCAAAGGTGGTGTGTTGGCAGTAAAGCACCTAACTTTGTGGTTGGAGGGAAGGTTGTCCCTGCTACTTTTCTTTCTTCTGGGTTTAAGATTCTGTGTCCTAATTCTTTTCTTTTATCCACCTGCATATAAATCCATTCCGGCACATTCTACAGTGATCATAGTACGGATTTGTCTGGTTTACATTTTCATGTCAGTAAAAGAATTTCCAAACAGGTAAAGTAGGAATTGAAACCATTAAAAAGCACTACATGACATTTATTGTCACGATTATAATGAACTTTTTGTTTACTGAAAATACATCCTGCTACCTCCGAAAGTTAGGTTGATAAGAGCAGAGTTTATGAGTCCTAAAACCAAAACAAAAAAAAGCTCTGTAGAGCTGCAAAATGAGGTTATAAATCATGATCATGTGCAGGTGACCCCTTCCAGGTTACACACAGTTATATCACCCATGGTTAATAGAGAAATATTGATTAGGGAAGTGACTGACTTGAGAAATGAGGGGAAATTCTTAGCACCACTGTCCTGTGATTGCTGATTGTGGTCACTGTGGCAAATGCTTTGCCTCAGTTCGCATAGGACACATCGACTCACTCTTGGTGTTTTGAGTGCATAAGTGTGTTCACATTGACAAGTACAGCAACATGCAGTGCACTACAAGTACCCAGACGTTGTATTCAAAATGCTCAAAGAGATGAGTGTAAAATGATGGACACTTATCACCCTCAACGAATGCCATCTCTGCTACTGTGGATAGGAAGGACAACACAGCCACGCCACAGATGGCGGCCTGATTTCCATGTCTCATGACACAGGGGGCAACACACAGGAAGGTAAAATTATCTTTTTCAAGTCAAGTGAGCAAAGCTATCGCCAGGTGGTCAACATGGTGGCATGTTGCAATCGTCTTTTCCAGTAGGTGCGCAACGGCAGTGTTTCTGCCCAGTCGAAATTCACGCACTGCGTCAGTAGTCCAGTGTACACAGCAGACATGAAACGGTGTAGAAATTTAACATCATGATTATAATGACCAAAATTATCACAGTTATCAGTATCATCACCGTGTCACAAATGTTCAAAAGGTAACAACACACAACCTGAAATCATTTCACCAAGTGAATGTTTTATAATGTAAATAGTAACATGTCCAACACATCTGTGTCACAGATGGGGGCCAGGGACCGGTAGCAGGAGCCTACTGGGATAGTCTGCTGCATGCTCTGTCAACAAGGGAATATCAAATTTATTTAGGAATTTTTTTTGACTCTATAAACACACATGCCAACTCTACAGTACGGTGCTGTTAAACCAGAAATACCGCAGCTACACTGCTCTCAGGAATCACAGTGAGCTGCAGCCCTTTTAAACACACACAATCACCGATCGAATCATCTCACAAAGAGGCTCAGCTGCTACAGCTCACTCTGCCTCTCCTGCATCTGTGTGCGCGTGTGCACGTCATGACATCCCTCCGAACAGAAAGGGGGCAGTGTAAAAGACGTAAAACCGTTTTAGCAGGTTTACTTGCATTTAAAAAAACCCATTCATACCCACTAACTTTGGAATAAAAAGGATTTTAGAAAGCTGAAAAAAACTGAAAACAGTTTAATCAACAACATGTGAGTGCACTGGCTAAAGTGATTTGAGACACAGCAATCCAAACACAGCACCAGTTTTCATACAATAAAACAAAACAGGAAAGAGAATGAAATTAAGGAGTATGGCTTCTCTTTTTGCATGAAGGTTTCAAATAAGTAAGCTGCTCATATGATGAATGTCCAAGTATCATGTCTGTACTACGTCATACACCTTTTTTTTCCTTTTCATGTATCGTCACTGAAGTTTTCGCAAAAGTAGTTCAGGAGCTGTGGCCAAGTTTTAATATAGCTGTTACGTCCAGACAAGCACATTAATTTCAGAGGGCTCAGTCATATACTGTATGCTGTGACTGAAGATGACACTACTGACCAGGCCCTTAGGTCCAGCCCTGTGGCCGTTCCTGTCCCAGTGTTGGCTACTAAGATTGTAGAGCCACATTATCTTGATTTCTGCTCTCACCTAACCTGTGCTGAAAAACATCAGAAAAGCATTTTCCGTGGGTCTTCCTTACCCGAGGCTCTACTGCTGTGTCTGTCTTACTCTCAGATGTCTTCTCTTCTCCCATCTCTTTTTCTCTCTTTTTTCCATCCTCCCTCTCCTCCCTTTTTCCCTCATCTGTTTCTTATTCACTCATCCACTCTGCCTCCATCTCTTGACAGATGTAAAAAAAAAGTCTTTTCACCCAGTTTGGAGCCCAGTGCCCATGTTGGGTGACTTTCTGTGTAATTAGGGTGTCAATATGGTGGAGTCTCACTCTGTGCAGCTGTTGTCACTTCCTCAACTTGGTCAGTTGGGCAGAAAATTAATGTAGTTCCAGGATGCTGCTAATTGAATGTGCAGTTGGGTATTGATAACAGAGGAAGAGATGATAAGTAGATCAGAGATGTGGTGATGACATGTCTGGAAATTGTCTGTGTGTATTTGTAAAGTACCTGCTGGTGTGTTGTGAGCCTGTATTGAAATCCAGCAGGATTTTCTTAATTTATTTCACTTTCATCAGGGTGGCAACATACATTTCCATTTTCAGTTTATTGCAACCCAAGTGAAAAAATACATATATGTAAATAAGTATATTTCATATACTTTGGTTTATTTTTTACATGCTTAAAATGGGTAAGCTGTGTTAAAATGAAGCCACTTAAGTTGTACTTAATATACTGAAAGCTGCACTAAATACATGCTTAAATACATTAAATGTATACTTTTCCTGTATTCTAGGGTACTTTCATCTACCAAAATAGCACACTAGTGTTAAAATATACTTAATACATAAGAAGTAAGATTTTCCAAATGCTAAAAAAGTATACTGACATTGAATTTAAAAGGTACTACAAATATATTCAGAAATCAAAACATTTACTCAAAATATACTATCGGTGCATTTTAACATCCTTTTAGTGCAATCAAAGTATAATTACATTGCTCTGGAAATATGGAAAAAGTATACTGAGGTGTAATTTCTAAGAACATTCTAGTATGCTGTGATGTATTGAAAATAAGTACACTTACATTGTGTTAAATTGCAGTTACTCAGGTTAAGACTTAAGTGTATTAAAAGTTGCAGTTTGGATATACCTTAATATATTGAAATTATCTTGGTGCAAATTTTTAGGTACTTCAGACCACAGTCAAAGCACACTATCCTTTACTACACTGTAAGTACTACAAATGTACTTAATGTAAGAAATGTAAGTATCATGTGTGCAGGTCTTTACTGGTAAAACATTAAAAAATTAATTGGTTTTAAAACTGTTTCAACATCTACATAAAGTACAGAACATAGAATTCTATCAACAAAACATTTATTTGAACAAAGAGTAAAGTGAAAAAATGTTGTTTTACAAATAACAATGTGAAATCACAAAATCACAACAAACTCAATCACTGTTAAAAAAAATATTGCAAAAATTAAAAAGAAAAAAAACCAAAACAAGAACGGTCAAAGGACGAGCAGGAAACTCAAATAATCTCAACTTAAACCAGTGGCCAACTTCCAGCAGCTGCTTAGATTTAATGTTTGATTTTGAAGTAATGTTAAAAACCCATAGAAGTACAATCTTATGTAATGATTCCGTTTTTGTATAATTACAGTACAAACCTTTAAATTAAACATTTAATATCAAAACTACTGTGCTGATTAAATTCTTCAAATTCTCATAAAATATAAGCTTTAACAGAACTGTGAAAAATTTTCAACTGAAAACATACTGAAAAAATTTTCACCGTTTCAATTAAAGTGGTGTTGGAAACCTAATTACAAAGCCCACCACTTATAAGGTCCTGATTTCACCTTTGAAAGAGGTGGAGAAAAGAACAATTGTGCTGCTGATCTGGGATTCAGAATCCTAGCTATACAGTTTATTAGTAAGTAAAATTAAAACATACGGCAATAGCTCAATGAAAATGTACTAGATGTTACAGTTCAACTTAACACATAACCTAAAGAACAATCCTCCTCCAAACTGTTAGCAATCATTTGGATCTTTGGTGCATCTGTAGAGAAAAAAGAAAAACAGGCACACTAAGATTTGAGTTTCACACTAAGATTCATTAGCAGTTACCAGTGATGGAAATGATACCGTACAGTGGTTACTGTGGTCATCTGAATGCAGAGCTATTTGCTGGGACTGACCAGCTGATTTACATTACTGCACACCTCCATTGTGTTTCAAATTCAGTCCTGCTCTCTCTAGCCGTAAATTCAATCAAAATCATCTAATCCCAAATCTCCACAAATAGATGGGAAAACAGAAATAGTGAAATATCCACTTTTCATATCCCATAGATCAGTGATTGTCAACTGGCAGGCCCGCTGAAGCTTCTAGTCCGGCCCATGAAAAAGAAAATATTTAGTGGTTTTTAGGGTATCTTTTAAAAAACAAAAAATCCCCACTATTAAAGCAACCCAAAAAACAATTGAGATGGAAATAACTTTATCAGAAATGATTTACCATTTCAATCTGTCAGTGCTTGTTAGCGAGTATTCAACCAGGAGTAAGCGCTACAGGTGGGCCTACCTCCCTCATGGGCTTGCTGCAGCTTCTGGTTGTACACTGAATAGTAGTAGCCTGAAACAAACCTTGCTCTCATTTAACATTTATTGTTTTACATCAAAACTGGCCCACCAGCAATTATATCTGACATGCCAGATTATTTTGATAATTTGATAATCTGATTTTTTAAATCTTATAATATCAAACTGACAGCCTCACATTAAGTTGTAGCTAATGTCAAAACAGACAATCCTCTCCCACCTGAAGATGCTTATTAGTATATAATATATATATGCTTATTAGTAACAGAATCACAGAATCACTTCCTCTTTAGCAATTTTGTCTACAAAATAAGAGCACAAAAATATTTTTTTTCTGCAATTCTATGATTAAAACAAGCTTTTAGCTTTTATTATGAAAAGTTCTGACAGGAAGTTCCAAAGGTTCTGCTGCTCGCGTGACAGACCTCTGAAATAGCGGACATATGATGTGAAAAAATAACACCTGTTCAATGAATCAGTCCAATGTATGTAGCCTACGTGACTGTGGCCTTCATTAAACAGTTTCTTAAAATTAGGCTTTGATTATGTTCTGGCCGCCGTGTAATAAGTTAGGAAAAAGTGGCCCGAGGCCAAACTTACTTGCCGAGTTCAAAAACTCCAGGGCTGCGTTGTAGAATGGAAAAATGGAAAGGGAGACCTATGGAAACGATGACGTAGACACATCGGGTCACTCCCTGATTGGCTCTTATCAGCCTTGGCTACCAGTGGTGAAAACATGAATTACAAGTGTTACTGACCTTGTTGTCTTTGTTTACACCAGCTCACGCATGCCCAGTATATGGAGCTAAATCGCTTGTGTGGACAGAGATAATTTTCATTTGAAAATGCTGTTTTCAAATGAAAATGTAGCAATGTGGATGTAGCCTCAGAGCGCTGGCAAGTCCACACCCTCTCAATAACTGGTGTTTGGTGGGAACCACTGCATGTCATAAGTGCGAATGCACAGTAGGACTCAGTTTGTGAGGTTCTAAAAGAAAGTTGTGTGTGTGTGTGTGTGTGTGTGTGTGTGTGTGTGTGTGTGTGTGTAAAAGAAGGGGAAGGGCTCATTAAGATTCCGACTGGTGAAGTTGTCCAGTTGTTGTCCTCAGGCTTTCTGTTGAGCAGCCTGGTTTCCATGTGGTTAGAGGATTGACTCTGAGCTGTCACAACATGACAAACATTGGATAAAGCACTGGTTAAACATGTTCATCAGGACCTCCCTCTCCCTTTCACTTCCCTTTCTCATTCTTTCTCCCTGTAGTTGCTTTCATCTGTCTTTCACTCTCTTTCTTTGTCTCTCACGCTCTTGTCCTAAACCCAGCGACAGTCTTTGAAGCCTGTTTAATGTTTTTTTTCCAGCAGTACCCAGGTCAGAGATGAGTGGCGCTGGGCTGTAAGTCTGCTGAGCCAGTTAAAGCTGACAGCAGCTGCAGATGCCTAAGACTCTGACTCCCATCACCCTCGTCACACCACTGCTCAACGGCAATAACTTGAACTCTTGTCCTTCCATATGGTCAACTCTAATGGCAAAGCAGCCATTGAGTCAGAAAGGGGTGAATCTGGCAGAGGAAGCTGAAGGGAGCGTTGAATCCTTTTTGGATATTCATCAGGGTTTAACATACGAGATGTGCTTGATTTATTGTACTTTGTGAGACACTGGTCAGTGTTGGAGGGCAGTGGAGTGTCTAGTGGACTGAGTGCACTCCAAAATATCTTCAGAATGATGTACATTTCCAGAATGCCAACCAAGAATAAAATAGGCTTATGTGGCTTGAATGTCATTCATTACTGAGATCACTGAAGGGTTTTGAGAGCATTCCATAAGCTTTAAGTGTTTTCTCAATAAGTGACCATGTGTTCTGTAAAGTGAGGGCAAAACCAGAGAGCAGGTTTACAGAACAGTATTAAAGGGGAACTTCACCAGTTTTACACATGGAGATTAGTGCTGCGTAGCCTGTGAAAACTGTTATATACTGTTCTCTGTGACTCTGACAGGAGCTTTCTAAAGTCTGATGAAGTGATAAAGTAAACCTTTGTCATGAAACAGAAACTTGGCTTTCAAAATTTCAGCATACAACACATTAACCCTTCAAAGACAGTACTTACTTGCATCATATGAATTGTATGAACTCATATTTTTGGAGCTTAGACTATACTAGGGACCAAAAATCCTTGCATTTCGGCTTCTGTCGCTTTTTTGAATTCTTTTTGAAATCTGAATCTGGTGAGTTAAATCATTGTAATGCCCCTTTACAATGTATTTGCTGTTCGTCATCATAACTTGTCCACAAAGATCTCATCAAATAAATATACCACATGCTGAAGCTTTCGGTTTACATCAAAAAACATTTCATTCCTTTGTTGCACAACGGAATGAAGTTTCACTGCTTTTGAGGCTTTCAGTACAAACATGTATAATGGCCAGCAAACACTGAACTGTGTGTGCCACTGGAGAACCAACTCAGATTGGTCTTTGGGTGGTTGTGAAAGATTTTTTTTTTTTACATACATGTGAAGCATTAAAAATTAGACCAAAAACATTTCAGTCGTAGGTGAAGCTGATATTGTGAAATTGGCACTAACGCATCTCATATGTGAGTCTACTAAAGTGAGAAAACACTTCTCTTCAATGTTTTCCTCTCAGCATAGTTTACATTCCAGTATAGATGTAGGATGGAGGAGTTCATTACCAGCTGCCACTGTAAGAAAACAAATGTATTGCGATGTTACTGTCCAGCCGGCCCCTACTGAGTCGTTGGTATGCATAACAAGCTCACTCCGGTGAACAGGTCGAGGTTGGAGGTCAAGGGTGAGTGGAGCTAATGCTTTCATGCTCTTGATTCAGCTCCTCTCGGGTGTAATACCCGCCTGTCAATTTGTTTGAGCTGCAGATTTACATAATGAATTTATATTAGCCAGTGTTCTCCACACACTCTCTTTCACTCCCCTCTCTTCAGTTTGTCTCTCCGTCTCTTAGTGTTGCAATTACTCCCCTTGCTCTCTCCCTCTCTCTCTCCATTTCCCCTTCTTTTTCTCCACCTCCCCCACTCCATTCCTCTCATCCTCCTCATCAAGTTTACCAAGTGCTCAGAGATCAGAGTGTTTAAATGCAAACGAGCTTCATTTCCAAACTGACGGCACAGCCCAAGTATGCCTGATATACAACAGACTGAGCCCCGCTGAGAGGCTTCGACAACAGATGGATGGATGGAGATGATGGAGAGAGGGAGTGAGAGAGAGAGAGAAGCAGAGAGCGACATGGAAATGGAGAGAGGAGTGGGGATTCTTGGAAGTAATGTGTGAGTATAAAATAGGATGCAGAGCAGCAGAGCTCGTAGGTGTCAGGCGCCATTGACATTCCTGCCAGAGAAGAAGTGATGAGCAAGCCACTGTCTTGTTAGTCATAACATTCCTCTCACCACATAATGATGTAGTACTTTCTGTTTTTGGACTTTCAGTAATATTATACCCAGCACTGAGGCTGTTGTCACATTTTTGTTTGTGAGTGGAGTGCAACTTTGTAAAGCTGTGTAGTTTTTTGATTATTCTGTATTATTCATTTGTGTTGTATTGCACATTAATAAATAAAAAAAGGTGTTTAAATAATTGTAGTCTCATGAAATAGGAGGGATGAGGCTAACATGGAAAAATAACAACTGGTCATCAACGAAGATTGGGTAAAAAAAAATTCAGTGTGAGGGGATAATAATGCTCATATCCACAATACCAGTTTAATCAACACAAACAAGAGAGTTATGTCAGACTCACCCCTCTGGACAAACCCTGGACAAAAGAGTTCCAATTCCACACAGTACTTTGTTGTTTATTTTCAGTTGGTGTTAAGAAGAAACAATATCTGCAGATGTTACACAATAAAACCCTAAAGTTTGACTCTTTACATCTGACAGGATTAAATGAGGAACTAGATTTGTAGTGTTGATGTTTCATTTTTGAGAAAACCATGTCATCACAATGTCCACTGTTATTAAGCCTTTGATCGTAACACATCCTCACAAGACAGATGGATTTTGTCCAGTTTTCCATTTTCTCTGGACACTTTTAATCCATGTAAGCTTAGAATCTAAGTTTCAAAGGTTATTCCTGACTTCAGCAACAGCAATTGAGAAAACTATCCCACCACAATGTCCACTGAGTAGATCATGTGATTGAATGCTCCAAAACAGCTACTTTTAAGAAAATAATATGAGATTAAGGTGAGTTTAATGAGGGAGGGGTTGAAGTCAGCTATACCGATTTAGAATTAGTTATGGTATCTAAAAGTATTGAGAAATGGATGAGTGCACTGAGGTTTGACAATAATTTGCATTACAGAAAGAAAATTCCACCTATTTATCCATTAATGGGTTGAGGTGAAATTTCATCTAAACATTTAGAAAACTTGGTTTCAGTGTTGTACATCTTCTACATATGCACATTTATATATCTCTTGTAATCCTCTTTTATCTTATAAGACAAAATACTGAATGTGTAAATTTGTTAATATGTGTCAATGTTTTGGTTGCCCTGTATTAACAGTAATTTATGAGTCACATGCCCAGTTGATAGACTATAGATATATAAAGAAGTCAGAGAGCAGACCACCCTGCTGAAAGCAAAATGGCAAAGCAAAGTAGAACAAACTGCAATTAACTGCTGAGTAAGAACAGCTTTTCTCTTTAAAATGTGAAATTCAGTCAAGGCAAGAGGCAAACAGAGGAAGAGGAACATGGACACATCTTAACAAGCGTCTCCAAACATTCTAGCTGCTCTGCGCGGCTGTTTTGGCACAGGTATGCATACTAACAAGCCAACATGATGGTCAGCAGGTATAATGTTCCATGTTCACCGTCTTAGTTTAGCCTTTTAACACATTGTACAGCTGACACTGATGGGAATGCCATTAGTTCTGCAGGTATTTGGTCATAAACCAAAGTAGAGACAAAACAAATTGAAATTTTGATCACATGATGATGCTAGAAGAAACATTTAGGGATATTCAAAGTTATTACAATGAATCCTGAGGGAACATACTCACCAACACCAAAACACCAAATTTCATGCCAATCTATCCATGAGTTGAGATAGTATTCACTCAAAACTAAAAAACTTCACGCTAGGGAGGAGAAGTCAAGTTAGTAGAAATCATCCTTCCTCTCCATGGAACATGAATGCCTGTACCACATTTTCCAATAGTTGCTGAGATATTTCACTCTGAACCAGTGGTGGACCAAACAACAGACTGACATTGGCATCCATGGAAAGATGCTGCAGGCCAACAATATTATTAAATACACTTCCACAAACAGTTAAAAGCAGAAATAAAGTTGTTGTTTTTTTTGAAATTGTCTTATGTGTGAGTCACCATGCAGTCTGTCCCACACATCACTCCTTTTCCTTCTGACTACTGTGTTTGGGAAATGTGAGGCCATTCACCTCCTACCACCAACACACACACACCTGACAGCAACAGAGGCCTTACATCACTGTTCATGACAGAGACCCACTGCAAAACTACTCTGGAGGCCCTGTGAGTGTGTCACAGTGACTGTATAGTTCACTAACATGCCTTGTAGTTAGCTGCTTGTCCCCTCCCATCCCCCTTCCTCCTCCTATTCTTTCAGTCCCTCCTATTGCAGAATGTATGCAAGGTAATGATGAGAGCCACCCCTCCTCCCCTCATACTTAGTTTGATAGACTTGTCTATCCTTCTCCTCCCTTTTCCTCAGTCTATTTGGGCCCAGTGTGTGTGCTAGGTAATGATGCAGCTGGGCCATTAAAAGCAGGGGGCTATTTGACAGCGCCCCACGCTTTCACTTCCCTACAGCACCCCCTCCCTCCCACACACACACACACACACACACACACATACACACACACACAGCGCCTGAAAGGACCCAAATGAACTCCCACAGGAGTAAATGGAGCCATCGCCCTAACACTGAGTATTTCCCTCTAGATGAGGATTGTGCATTTGTTTTGAAAAAAAGGGAGAGACTGTGGAGACGCAAAGAGTTGATGTTAGGTCTCTCTCCCCCTCTCTGGTAAACCACCGACTGTCTTTCTCTTCTCTCTCCCGCCGCCACCCTCCCTCCCCGTCTTTTGGAGGTTGTGTATGCATGTTTGAAGTCTGTCCATTTGTCTTTGGGGGATTGTGCAGAGCTTGTGTTGACTATTGAGTGTGTGTGTGTGTGTGTGTGTGTGTGTGTGTGTGTGTGTGTGTGTGTGTGTGTGTGTGTGTTGGTGGAGGGGGAACTAAAGGTGTTAAAGGCTTTATGTGAATGGTCTTCATATGTCAGTTGCGGAGGTTGGCAGGGCGATACAAAGTCCTGGGTGGTCCAGTGTTTTCATTTAAAACACCTGCCATTCATACACACATTTGTCTACTGTAAGATTTGGGTGGGCGGTGGGGTGTGTGCATGTGTATACACACACATATATGTAGGCTATGTATGGCACAAGTTTAACTTTACATTTAATATTACAGGTACAGAGATGTTGTGGATAAATTAAGTCTTATACCTACAATCAGTAGTTCAATTAGATCAGATTACATAAAATACAGTCTCAAATGATTATGATCAGAGAATCCTGAAAACCCAAACAACAAATTAATTGCATAAAACTTTTATATGGTGATAAATAGTCAGTATGTTAGTGGCAAAACCACTGGTAAAACCATTGTACATACTAAATAACCAGATTTCTGTCCCTAAGCCTAACTTTTCATTAAAATAATAATATTTGTCACGCTTAGCTAAACTAAGGGTTCAAATGATTTTAAAAAATACATTTGAGTTCTTTCAGCACAGCAGCTGTATGTGTGTAGGTGAGCAAGTCAGCATGCTTGCAGATGTGGTGTTTAGCTGCCATTATCATGCAGTCAGGTAAGTTTATGTTGACAATTTTCTTATCATATCTCCATCCTTAAATTGATACTTAACACCTTGAATAACAAGTGTGTCCTGAGGCTAATCTAGTCATTACACAATTGTGCTCAAATGAAGAGTGACTCTTTAGAGTGAATTACTCCATCCATGCATTTACATACATTACTTTACACTAGTCTGTATTGTCTATAACATGAGGAAAAAATGTTGTGTGCTCAGAGTGAGGATCCTGCTGGAAACATAAATGTCTCTTTCATCTCATTTGGCTGGTCTGCTGGTTGTAGTGATGCTAGTATTGCTCACATTAAGGCATTTTTTAAATGTCCTCAAACATTGCACTCAAGACTACTCTTCCTACCAACATGCTGCCTATTTTCTTATTTCAGCTGAGGGACGCAGTCAACATTTTTTGAGTGATGCTCAGGTGCACACTAAGCATTATCTTTAGCAGAAAATATCTTTGGTGTTTTTATCCCTCCACAACAGCGACAGCAATGACTGGAGGAATCATTTTTTCAGGTTGTTCGTCCATCTGACTAAGGTCTCCATTCTTCACAGTGCCAACATGACAGCCATCATCTCAGCGTTGCCAATGTCATAGTTCTTTTCCGCCAGGGACACCTTTTTGAAAAGAAGGCATGTTGGTGAACCTTGTTGTTTTCGGGGAAGAGCTGTCCTCACTCCCACATCTCCCACATCTGCAGCGTCGACCTCAACAATGAATTGAAGTTTGGTTTGGTGGGGATGGGTGAGGAAGTGAACTGGTGTTTCAGGGCAGTAAGGGCTTTCAACTTGGGTGCTCCACAGAAGCTAAGAGCCAGGAGTTGTGAGAGCATGTAAGGGGGCTGCTATGGCAGTGTTGTTCCCGTAGAAACATCTTTAGAAGTTGGCAAACCCCCAAAATCTCTGTAGTTGCTCCTGGTCAGTGGGTATCGGCTAGTCCACAACTGTGCTACACTTAGCAGGGTCAATTTGGATATTTCCAAGTGACACAATGAACCCCAGGAAGGAGACTGACTGCGAAATTCACATTTCTCTGCCTTGACAAAAAACAGATTCTCCAACAACCAATGAAAAACCTATTAGTCATGCTGCAAAAAAATTAGAGTGTCATTTACGTAGACAAACACAAAGCAGTTATGTATATCGGGGGGGCACTATTAACTAGGGACCGGAAGGCTTCACCAAGTACTCATAATGGCCACCAGGGACATTGAAAGCCGTCTTTCAGTCATACGCCTTTGTAATGCTAACAACATGGTACACATTTCAATGTTTGGTGAAAATTGTGATTTCTTGTAACAGTTCAAAGGGAGAAGAGATGAGTGGGAGGGAATACTTGTTTTTAATGGCGAAATTATTGAGACTTGCATGGTCAGTACCTGGCCACAGAGTCTTGTTCTCATTCTCGATGCAGAAAAAATCATCACCAGCAGGAGGTGAAGATGGGTGATGATGGATGATGGATGGATGATGCAAGTGGTCAGGGAGCACTAGAAGTATTGGTTCATTACATTCTCTCTCTGGGGTGGACGGTAGAGGATGTAGAGGCGGTCTTTGGGAGTAGAAACCCCAGGGAGAAGGCTGATGGTGCAGTGATAGGGTCTATGAGGTCGAAGGGTCAATGAGGTGGAAGGAGAGAGGCAAGGGCTTTGCTGAAAACTCTCATGTCCAGATAAGCAGAAGGGATGCCAGATGGATCCGGGACCTCTGGTGAAGAGTTAACTGGCTTGGGGAGAACAGTGGAACAGGCAGATTGGAGACAGATTAGTGGCATTGATTACTCCACCCCACGATTATGCCAGTAGACCAGTCTATGTGTGGGTTATACTTACTTAACCATGGGTAACCAATGATGAGAGGGAGATCAGGACAGTCAATTATATGGATAGGAGATCCCTGAATGGTTACCTGACATATGAAGGTTGAGGGTGGGGATCTGGAGCGAAACTCCCTGAGGCAGTGCTGCTACTCCCCAGGAGAAAGACAAGTGTGTCCCACCTGCCTTGGTACCTTCTTGCCCACAGAAGGTGCAGTACCTTCCTCACTGAAGCCTACCATAGAACTGGTATGATGTTTGGACTGAAGTAAAGAAGGAGGACTGGAGGTCTTCTTTCTGCCACACTCTTCTCTTTCTTACATTCAAAAAGGTGATTATCAATCTTAACAGCTAGAGAAACCACTGAATCAAAGTCTTTGGTTAAGTCTAGTGGCACTAGGTGATCCTTAATGTTATTATAGAAACTGTGCAGGAATGTGATGTGTTTCATTCATTGTCTGCAACCAAATGGCAGAGTCTGCCACTCAACTGTTTCCCTCCTCTCAGAGCCAGTAAACCATGGGCAGCCTCACGAACGGGGGTACAGTGTCCAAATACTCTTTTCAGTGGTTCAGAAAAAGAATTCACTGGCTGCCAAACTGGTGATTGCTTAGTCCCACCCAGCTGTGGCTGACTCCCTTTCCCTCCCAGTGTGGTTTGTGATCATGAATGTAACATGGGCATGTTAAGCAAGGAATGATGACAGCTGGAGGGCAAACATCAAGGAGCAGGGAGAGAGAGAGAGAGGGAAAGAGGAGCGGAGGGTCTCAGGACCACCATCATACCTTTCAGTGGGTGGGGCACATGGTCCGTGGCAAGGGACTTCCTCAAGGTCAAGAGTTGACAGCAGAGCAACGAGGCAGAGGACCCAGGACAGCAGCCGCTGAAGCTTGGTGGTCAAGGTGCACCAAAACCAGCTGTGCCTGGACAGAGTGCAAGAAAGAGTATTGGCATATATGAAGTTCTTGTGCACTTCCAACCAGCTTGGTCATTGCCTGATCATGATCCTGCAGCTTGTTCTCTTGAGATTGAAGGGCTGTGTGGAGAGTGCCATTCTCTGTTGAGTCAGAAATGGCCAGTTTGTACTATACTGTAGATTGAAACAGACTGAAGGCAAGAGTGTAAAGAGGCAAAGTCTTTACTGTCAGCCCAGAATGTCATAGACAGGTAAGCAGTTCAAAAAAGGCAAACAAAAGCATGCATGGGGTAGGCAAAAATGCATTAACCAGTGAAACAGACAGTGAAAACCACTAGGGCCAATACTGGGAATAATAACGGAGAACTGAGAAGACACAAGGAAACAAAAAGAGAAACAGAGATATATATATACATGAGGATGACTATGGGATAATCAGGAGCAGGTGAGTAATTCGGATGAGGTGCAGCTGATGTGGAAACACATGAGGAAGAGGGACTAAAATGCCAAAAGAGGCATGTAGGCCACTACAACATAACCCCTCATAGAATCACCACCGTGGTGGAGGGGTTTGTGTGTCCCAGTGATCCTTCAAGCTTTCAAAGCAAATTGGTCCTAGGGAAGAGGCCAGACTAAAGGGTTGAACGATAATGTTCTCTACATAGTCATGCTAATCACACCGCACCAGCTATATAGCACCAGCTACATAGGAGCACCAAAATGGATATTGATGACCTTTTATGCTGCACCAAAAAGTATTTCCTATACCATGAATTAGCTCACATATAAGAAGTAGAAAAAAAAGCTAGCTTGACTACCAGCTGTTGTCATTTTTGTGGGCATGACTATGTTCCATTGACTTGTAGGCAGAGGAAAGCAGCATTATTTTGATGTTTGCACATGCGCACTGAGGATCATCCTGGGATCTTTGAGGGCTGACAAGCTATAGCCAAAGTGTGCTTGTCAAGCACACTAGTTAATTTGCACTTGACTCACAATTATTTACTTGTGATTCCATAGGGAATAAAAGACTCAGGAGGTTACTTTCGATGTCTACACTTTATTTTGTCCTGTTTCACTTTCTACATTCCAAACAGAGCTTTTTATGTAATGTTGCATACATTATCGAACACTATGTGTGAATTATTTATGGTCCAAAAATGTGATAACAGAAGTTAAAAATGAGGAAAGCTGGAAACTGGCATCCTTTTCCACCAACGAGGGAAAATAAGCACTACAGGGTGCTTCACTTCTTTTTTTATTTCAGACTGGTGCACAGGCCTAGATTTTAACTGGATGCTATTCAACCCTGGAACTGTGTGTTAGTGTGTGTGAGAGTGTGTGTGTGTGTGTGTGTGTGTGTGTGTGTGTGGTGTGATAATTATAACTGTCTGACACCTCTGGGCTCCCAGACTGGGAGGCCTCACAGAACAGCAGTCAGTCAGTCAGCCGCGTGTCTGGGAGTTGTGTATATGTGTGTGTTCTCGTCTGTGTGCCATTTTCCATCTGCATCCTTCACTGTCACGTTGCCATAGAGAAGCAGAGAAAGTCCCCATGGACACCACTCAGCCACAAAATGTCATTTCTCTCTCTCTCTCTCTCTCTCTCTCTCTCTCTCTCTCTCACCACCTAGGATGGCAAACACTTGTGATGGTATAAATGGGAATTTGGTATGCAAACCAGTACCTACTGTTGCTGGATATCTCTGCTGTCCAACTGTGTTCCATCTCAATCACATCCAGCTGCATTACTGCTGCAGACATTTTCTAACACTGTAAAAATATTATTAATCCAGGGAACGTTGTGCGAGCGGCACATTATCCTGCTTCACATTCTCCTTTTGCTGACATCAAACTAAAGTTTTCTTCTGTTGGCCACTGAGCAGCCCAGCAGCAGTGCAAAGTTGAAAAAGTTGGCTCATGTTTATTATAACTTTATTTTTGTAGTTTTGGTCATCACATTGGCCCCTAAGGACAAAACACATACAAGACAGAAAGTACAAACATTGTACTATGCACATGTTGTCCAATGCTTTGAGACTTTTGAAGTTAAAAGCAACAAGTGTGCATGGATATATTATAATAGATTTATTGCAATACATCCATGCAAGTGCACCCCAACCTGGTGACATTTAAGTGTCCCATGGAAACACTTTGTTGTGAGTATTTGCAGCATGTTCATGTATTAGGGTGTGTTTGTATTTGTAGTGTTTTTGTGTATTTGGTTGTTTTTTGAGTATTTGGTTGTGTTGTGTGTATTTCCCACACGTTTGTGAATTTGATGCCACCATAGAAGAGAGTCTGAAAGTGCAAGAAAGGGACTAATCTTTTGAAAACATAATGATGAATGATATTTCAAAATAAATCATTAGCTTTGCCTGCTCTTTTTCAGCAGACATTCACTGTAATTGATCTTTTTACTTAATTTAATTTTGCTAAAGTAAGATTAAAGTCAGTATCTAAATGTTCTGACTATTAACTGGTTTAGTTCTCCAAGCAGCTCAAGCTGTAAATTACAGAGACAGTATAGTAGTTTGTAATAGATGAAAGAAGAAAAACGACACAGCTGAAGTTTGGCTCCTGGCATTGGACTGCAGAAGTCAGCACAAAATGCAGCTGACATTATGGCAATATCAATCCCACTACACCTAAAGTAGCAGACAAAACTAACATAGAACAATGCTGATTACAGAGCTGCCTGAAAACTTAGCGAGAACATTTGCTGAAAAATGTTTAGGGAATTAGAGCGCCAACACAAAAATGATGGACAAAGAGGTAAGGGAGAGAAAAGCTAATATTATTTAAAGTTGCGGAGTTGCAGGAAAGAATTAAACACTTTTCAGATAAACATGATTATAAAAGATAACATTACAGAGATAATTTATTTTTTGTTGTGATCAACAACTCATGTGTGGTCTATTGATACCAGGTGTTATGTTGCACAAACGTGGAACAGTTCTGGTACAATTTGACTTGTTTCATTTATCCCGACTGGTTGGAAACACGGTGGTGGGACAGATGAAACACAACAGTATAAACTTGAATTGTATTTGTTATTGCTGTCATTAAAATTGTCTGACATCACCCCTCTTAATATGTAGTTGCAAACCTATTTTGTAATTTATCAAAATAGAAATATTAAATTTCATTTTTAGAACATATGGCCTAACAATTAATGATGTGCATTTGGATTTTTTTTCTGTGATGTTCTCACCCTGACTCTCAGCATGTTCTCCTGTCACATTATGTTATACATGTTTAATAAATGCTGTAACACACACAGTGTGATGGCATTACTGTCAGAATAAAATGAATGCTCATTAAAACAATTGTCCCAATTGTCTCAACAGTGAGTCCTGAGAGTTAAACCGAATGTGCTTCTACACTCAAAAGTTTGACATGGACCTGTTAAAGTACTAATTAATCTGTCAAAAGATCATGTCAATGACACTTAAAACAATAAACACAACTGTCATTCAAAAAAAAAAAAAAAAATGTAGCTTGAGTGAATTTACTTATCACAATCCACAACAGTCTCTCGGATAAAACTCCGCATACAGTAAGTGTGATATATCCACACAAAATATTGTGGGTCTGGGAAGTGGCGCATGCTGTACAAGCTGATGCAATTTGCCATATCCGACCTGTATGGGCTTGGAGAAAATCACCGTGTTCCATTCATCCTGTGTTTCATTCGTCCCAGCTCTCCCCTTCCACAATATCAGCACTAGATGTTAGCTAGCAATTGTGACAAGAGGCACCGCCTGAGTAGCAGCCTGTTACAGCAGCTCCTGCACACTGTTGAGCTTTTTCCCTCTTCTCTCTCTTCTTTTCTTTTTAAATGTGTTTTTAATAAACAGTCTGCCTCTCTTATTCATGCACTATGGACACACATCATTTTGTGGTGTTCACATTGGCTGCTTTACTCTTTTCTTTTTCACTGTTTACATCAGTGTTTGGAGATCCAGCATGCAGCTATGGCTCCATTGTTTACACAAGGAAGCAGCTGATGGCACGCCGTCATACGGTGGTGTTACCCAAAGACAGACCTAACTTTTCCCGCGAGCTGAGGAGGAGGAAGAGATGGGGAGTCGTGCTGGAAGGAAGCGCTGTGCTAGGAAGAGATGGTACAAGACAGTTCTCCCCTCCATCATCATGGGGAATGTAAGATCTCTCCCCAATAAGATGGATGCTAACACGGATGCGGCCTGGGATGTCCTCCACTCTGTTACAAGCAGGTTGCAGACACAGCACCCTCGTGCCCTCTTCCTTACCTCTGGTGACTTTAATCTTTCCTGGACGCTACCGACATTCACTCAATATGTTGTTATATTACATGCCCCACCAGAGACAATAAGGCATACAACTCATCACCTCTCCCTACCCTGGGAAGATCTGATCACAACCTGGTGCATCTCCTCCCAGTGTACGAACCTCATGTACACAGGCAGCCAGCAGTCAATCGCACAGTGAAAAGATGGTCCGATGAGTTCTGATTCAACTGTGTGGGAAGCCAAGGGGCAGACATTGACAGTCTGACACACTGCATAATGGATTACATTAATGTGTGGAAAATGCTGTACCCACCAGAACTGTTCTGTGTTTTTCTAACAATAAACCCTGGCTTACCTCTGACATCAAGGGGTAAGACATCAAGCAGAAAAAGAGAGCCTTCAGGTCAGGAGACAGGGAGGAGCTGAAGGATGTACAGCTACAGGAGGAGGATGGAGAACCAGCTGCAGCTGAATGTCTGGAGGGGCCTTAGAACCATCTCAGGCTACAAGGAAGCCAGCTCCCAGCCTGTGGGGGACAGGAAGTGAGTAAATGACCTGAATCACTTCTTCAATAGATTTGATCAGTCATCTGCCCCTCCCAATGTCGTGTCTTCCCTGCTGCAGCCACCACCGTCTGAGCCCCCTGCAGACTGCTCCACCCCCACCTCAGCGCCACTTAACACATCACTCAGCTCGCAGTCACCCTGCACTTCCACTACATTCCCTGTCCACTGCCCTTCCCCCTCAATCACTACTGCCAGCACACAGACACCCTGCTCCAACCTGTACCTCACAATAAACCAGGTGAGGAGAGAACTTAGGAGGATCAAGGAGAGAAAGGCAACAGGCCCAGATGGCATCAACTCAAGGCTCCTCAAGTCCTGCGCAGATCAACTGTGCAGGATGAAGATGTCTTCAGTGTGAGCCTGAAGCTGGGAAGAGTGCTACAGCTGTGGAAGACATCCCAAGGACCTCAACAGCTGCAGGCCAGTGGCACTGACATCCCACCTGATGAAAGACCCTGGTCCATGTCCATCTCTGGCCCCTGGTGAGCCCATCGCTGGACCCGCTTCAGTCCACTCACACCATCAGGGGATGGAAAGTGAGATTGTTGACTCTTACAAGTACCTTGGTGTTCACCTGAGCAATAAACTGGAATGGACTCACATCAAAAATGCACACTACCAAAAAGGACAGAGCAGGCTGTATCTGCTATGAAGATTGAGGCCTTTGGGGGTGCAGGAGACGCTCTATGATGGCATCTTCTATGGTGTGGTCTGCTGGGGCAGCAGTATCTCCACTGCTGACAGGAAGAGACTGAAGAGGCTGATCAGGAAGGCCAGCTCTGTTCTGGGATGCCCCTTGGACTCAGTGGAGGTAGTGGGCGACAGGAGAATGGTGTCTGACAGTGACAGGCTGCTGCACCCACAGTGTGCGAAGGAGAGAAAACTTCACACACCAACTGTGCAATACCCATTATCTGCTGCTATTGTTGTTGTATATTTTGTAAATATGTAATTGTACATATCATATTATTATCTATTATTTATCTTTTTCTTAAGTTTTTGATACTGACATTTGCAGGTTTTTTTTCTCTTCAACTATTCACTTGGCTTCTGTAATACTGCAAATTTCCCGACTGTGGAACTAATAACAGCTATCTTAATCTTAATAATCTTATTCTTAAACTAGCTCATCTTCCATGTTCACTCTAGCCACATTACATATCGAAAGTTAGCCAAACAGTGAATATTGGACTTATTTCACTAGTTAAACAGGAACATAACTTAAATGACATTGCTAACTTTGCTGTGTGTCAGTTGGATGTGTCGATAGCAGTGGTGTGCCCTCAGGCCAAGCAAGGCAAGCAGTGCTTGGCCAGTTAAACCTAAAAATAGACATCAGTTAGAACCATACTGAAGTGGGAGAGATCGCTCTCCTCAGAACAGCATTCTGTCCCATTAAGGATCTGTTACCTGTTTGATTTCATCTGATAATTTACTGCCCACTTGTGCTGGCAGCAGGGTATTGTCACTGCAAGATAGCTTGACTACCAGCCGTTGTAGCTGTCATTTCTGCCATTTTCATGTGTGTGAGCATGTCACATTGACAAAGACTGGGGCTTGTCAAGTGCAGAGGAAAGCAGCATAATTTGGAGATTTGCACATTGAGGGTAATCCAGGGATCTCTGACTGGTGATTAGCTACAGCCAAAGTGTGCTCGTCAAGCTGTCCTTGACTCAGCTTCTACTGTTCTGAGATCAGTAATGGTATTTCATGCATCTAGTGCATGCGCAGAGGTGTGTGCACAATGTACACTAAACGTGCACATTAAGCATTAAAAGGCAGCAATAGCAAATGAATGAGCAAATTATAGCGATTCATCATGTCTCTGTAAGATCTGCAGTAAGTCTGAGAAGTTTGAGACAGAATATTGTTACAGGGGTAGAGCAGCTCCTTTCAGGAATAGATCAATATGTAGGTTGTGTGGGTAACAGAGAGAGAGAGAGCAGTGATAGTGGCAACCGCAGCAGCGAGTTAACTGTATGTATACTGTATGTGCACTATAGGCTGTTTTTCACTAAGTAAATGTCACGACTCAAGACCGAAGTTTCTCACATCTCCCCTGTGCTTCTTAACTACAGTCCAGATGATGAGCCAGGAAAGGTTAACACCATTGAGGATAGAAAATACAGGATTCTACATCATCACTGAAGTGTGTCATTGTCACAATGTTAATGTTAAATATGTTGAAGATTACCATATAAGTGAAAACCTGTTCAGACAGGAAGGAGAAAGGTAAAGATGTCCAGGTAGAGAGCAACAAGATGCAGGAAAGAGACTTTCAGCACAGGAAGGACAGGCAGCACAAACTCATGAGAAAGAACAGGCCCTGCTGGGATCTCTGGGTGTGACTGAGGCACAGAACAGTTTTGTTTTTTTGTTTTTTGTTAAAACAGAAAGAGAGAAAAAGATGGAAAAAGACAGGGTTTTGTATCTTTAATTGTAACTGTGAACTTGTACACTTGTACAAAACTAAGCTTAAACTACAATATACAACTTTGTAAAACTTTATAAAAATGTAATACAAATGTAAATGTACAAATTTACAAAACTATGCTCACAGATACAAACAAATCTACAAGTGTACCAAATGAGGGTTACAAACCCTGATTTCAAGCACACTCTTTTGAATGATATAATATTCCATAATAGGGAGGCAACACCAATGTGTGATGATAGTCTGCTGGTGTAGTTTGGTTCTAATTATAGACTGTGGCTAATGCTTAAAGTTCAGACATTCTATCACAGACACAAATGCTTATTATAATATGGATAGCAAGGAAATTATGTTGAGTCTGAATTTCTCACAAATTGCGCATACATACACATGCACTCGGACCGTACTGTAGGACATGTGCGTCTGTGTATGATCAGTACTACTATGGTCTGATAATGTGGTGAGACATGAGATGTTACTTTTGTTGAAAAAAAAGTTGGAAAAGAGCCTCTGATGAGCCCTGGTAACCAAAGGTCTCATTTATAAAAAAGCTGGATATTTAGTTATAATCAGCTAGTCACAGTGAGCGGCCACTGTACTGTGCTGTAGCTCGGCACTTCTGAGAGGCTGTTATTTATTATTATTCCTAATAAGAAGTAGATGATTAATAAGAATGAAAAAACAGATGAGAAGTAGCCGCTGCTGCCTGCTGTGCCTCTTTCAGCACCACAGAGGCGAGCAGCAAAGAGAACAAGAGAGAGGCACTGTTTATCCAGTAATAACAGTAGTACTTTATTGCTGAGAGATACCATTTCCCTAATCCACCTTCCTGTCTGAAATAAGCGCACCTTCATATTTCTGAGTGCTACAGTTCATACATTAATTAACTGTTTTATTTTCTGTTTTACAAAGGCAGGAAGAAAAACCAAGTCACATGTGTGTGACTCAAAGAGAGGACTGACTGTGACTCTTGTTACAAAGGAACATTCAAGCTACAGCTTGTCTGTCTGTCTGTGTGTGTGTGTGTGTGTGTGTGTGTGTGTGAGAGAGAGAGAGAGAGAGAGAGAGAGAGAGAGAGCGAGAGAGAGAAAGAGAGAGGAAGAGAAGATGGACTAGTAATCACAGTGTAGCTTGTTGCATGCAGTGTTTCTGTAAGTTAATTTTATCAGAGTGATGGTTTGTCACTTTTGAACCCAACACACCAGAAGCTGTGGTATTTTCTAGTATAAGTTTAGCTAAACCTGTCAGAGCTACAGGTTATAGGTTGACCTACGCATCACTACTTCAGTTGCAGCAGGGATTTGATGAAATGAGGAGAAACTCTTGATACAGCATAAAGCACCAGTGGGCTGATTTTGGTTGGAGAGTGTCAGTGAGCCAACAAAATAATTCTAAAGTACATGGTCACATAGTTTAGTAATTGAGGTAAAACATGAGATGCTACTTTTGCTAAAAGACAGTTGGAAAAGCTTATGACAAGCCCTGATAACTGAATGTCTCCTTCGTAAAAAAGCAGAACATTGAGTTGTAGGCTCACTGCATCTCATGTTTTATCCTTGAAACACATTGCAGTGCTAATGCTGTTGTGTAACCTAAATTCCTAAACTATCTGACCATGTACATTAGAATTATTGTGTTGGTTCGATACAATGACATAAATGGTTTCACCAAAATCATTATTATAGTACCTACCTGATGGAAAACCATGCAGCCATACAATACAGTTTAGATGAGTCCTACAAGGATGGAGGATGCATCTACAGACATACATGCACATGCACGTCATACACACAAATACATGGGACTTTTAGTAAATAATCACACAAGCAGATATATTTGCGTCTCATCCTCTGTGTCCCTTTTCACCCCACACACACACACAAATGTCGCCTATACCAGAAATACACACACGTGCATGCACACATACCCACAAACACACACACAAACACACACGCACACACAGACTGAAAAATACCATTCATCATTGTAATTAAAAAGAACAGGATGTCCATGTAAGAAATGAGATAAATTCTCCTCTAATCTCATTGTGGAGAGAGAAGGGAGTTCCACCAAACAAGCCCATAATACTGTCACCTCCCTTTGTCTCTCTCTTTCTCTCTCTCTCTCTCTCTCCAACACACACAGACACACACACACACATATCTGACTCTTGCTCCAGTCCTTGTTCTTAGTCTCTATGACTCTCTTTCCCTTTCTCTCTGAGTTGTTCTTTTTGGACAGAGTTACACTGCCCTTTTCAAAGTTATAGCAATCGCCTAGGGCTCTCATTAGTATTCAGCTTAACACCGGTTCTCTTTGTTTCAAGGAGAAATTGCCAACTCTTAGGCTAAATTTTGCAATAAGACACTGGCAAATGGTCCACAGCCCAGACAAAAATGATACAATTCACCTAACTACCCCACTCTCTTCTTTTTCTGTCTTTCTTCCTTCCGTTCTCTTTCTTTCTTTTTCAAACCTTCACCCATCTGGATCCTGTTATTATTGGTTATTGTTGTCATTGGATTTTGGTTGGCCCCCAGTTTTCAATTTTTCACATGCAGGCAAAACGCTGCTCTGCAATGAGGCTAATTCAGAAAGGCTTGAATTGAATGGGACTATATAAGGCTGAAGGCTCCTTCAAGTGTGGCAGAGAAAAGCGTCCATTGTTTCCCAGCAAATAAAGAATCCAATGGATGGCCCAACCTATCCCAAGATTCTTTGCACGCCAGTCACTTTTCAAAAAAAGAATATGTCAGACAAATAAAACAGCCGCCAAGGATAAAGAAGAAATCGTTCAACCTTCTCAGTCTAAGTAGTCTTTGGAGGCCAGGCCTTCATGGACTGCATCCTCCAAAGGATTTGGCCCCAGTATTGGGACACGGTTACTGTTAAGGTTGTGAAACAACTCTGAATACCAGTTTTAACATGGGAAACAAACAGCAGTGTCCTTTCTTAAAGTCCTGTGTTATGTTAATCCATCCATCTGCCTCATCCTCCTCCTAACACAACCTTTGAGATGTACTAAGTCACCTATCTTCCTCCTCTGCTCCAAACATAGGTCATCTGACAATAAAACTTAATCCTTCATAGGCAACAGAGAGGAATCAGGCTCAACGGTTTGAGTGCAGCTTCTTCAGAGAACAATCCATGTTGTGCTTGGCATTTTTGATATACCATGAGTAGTGTCCTACTTGTTCTTCTTTGCAGTGTTTATTTATGTACCATAGAATATTGTCTATTTTTACCCTAGGTATAGCACTGTGTAAATATGGTAATTATCGTGCCACAGGTTAATGTCCCATTTGTCTTGGCTCTTATACACTGATATTGCCTGCCTTAGAATGGCTCAAATGTGCAATTACTTATCTAGGTCCCATTCAGTCTGATATGTTTTGGTTAATTAAATGTTATTTGTTAAGTGCCGGATCACTGATGATCAGTTGCCATGTCTGGTTAAAGACACCAGGTGTCACTATTGGTTTCATAGGCCGCGTTCAGACCTGGTATTAACGTGCATCCTGAGCGATCCCATCTCAAGTGGTCAGCTCTCAAGTGGTCAGCAGTACGTCTGTTCACAACTGGCTTTAAACTGCATCTCCACATGTGTCTCCAGTGACCACTTGTGATTGGATCTCACTTCCCCGATTCATATGCAAATAAACAGGTATGCGGTGTTGTTTTTAGCCAAACAGACAGAATGGTCCATTATCAGTGGGCTTCTATGTATGTATGTGTGTGTGTGTGAGTGAGTGAGTGAGCAAGAGCAAGAGCGGTAATGAAAGGTTGAGCGAATCAATGCGGTGTGTGCAGCTCTACAGTGAAATAAGGTTTTATCCATTAGTAAAACATTTTCAGTTCATTATGACACTGTGTTGGGACTAATCAGCCTGTGTCAGAGGACGTCAGTAGAGTAGGCAGTTCTTCAGTGTGGCCAGGATGCATTTGTGTTCACACTGCTGAAAGAATGTAGCCACATGTGGCCCAGACCACCTCCAAAGGTGATCTGAGTAATCTGATCTGAACACGTCCTGGGTGCATTTACACCTGTACTTAGAGCTGTCCACTTGTGACGGATCACTCAGAACAGATGTTAATACCAGGTCTGAACAGGGCCTTAGGTTATTTCACCCTATTATGCTTGTACTTGTACATAATGCATTCCCTACTTACCGCACCCTAAACTAAATCTTAAACCTCAAACAGCCCTTTAAGTTTGTGAGGTCCAGCACAGTGTATGTCTGTACTTGGAACTGCTACATAGTGAGGACCAAATAAAAGGTATTTTCATAACAGAGTCAGGACATTTTGAGAAAGTGAGAACATTCTCCTCACTTCCTGACACACCTTCAAAGGGTTGATTGGTTTTATGGTTAGGGTTAGAATTAGGTTTAGGTTATGGTTATGGTTATGGTTATGGTTATGGTTAGGGTTAGGCATTCAGTTGTGATGGTTAAGATTGGGGTTCAAAGAGCTAAGGCATGCGTTATATCAATTATGGTTCCCCACAGAGACAGCTGTACAATTGTGTGAGCATACACATGTACCTTTCTGTTGTTTCTAGTTGGCAGTCTACATAAAATCTGTCTGCATAGACAGTAGGGAGTTTGGGAACATACTCTCTCTCCTTCTGTCTCTCTCTCTCTCTCTCTCTCTCTCTCTCTCTCTCACACACACACACACACACACACACACACACACACACACACACAGAATCCCTCTCTCCTACATGATTTTGAACTTGAGAATCAATGTGAGGGCAGGTCTAGCCTGTGATGCTCTCAGATATTGACTGAGATGTGTGGGTGCCTGAGGTGGTATCTGTATCTGTAAATGTTGTGATGGATTTGCAGCATCCTCTAATTGCTGTTTCAGTTTTTCAAGCACACAGACAGAGGGGCATGCAGGCAACACAGGATGCAGAGACAGACAAAGAGACAGTTTTATATGATTCTTTTCTCCTTTAATTTACTCAACCAACATAAACAACCTGATACCAATGCTAAATAAGTTAAGGGCTTCATGTGGGAAATTCTTTGCATTGTTTGTTTGTTTATTGATATGCTGTGTTCGTTCGTCTCCCTGAGTATCATACCTTGGTGGCAGCAGTGTGGGCGGCAACTGTGTGCAGTTTCCAGGGTGACAGACTGATCATTATGGGCTGTGGGACGCCATCATCCCCTCTTTACGGTCCAGATGTTTGTCAGAGACTGACTGAGATGGGAAGGACATGAGGGCGTGTGTGTGTGTGTGTGTACGTGTGTGTGTGTGCGTGTGTGTGTGTGTGTGTCTGAGGGAACATCCTTGCTTGTTTGACTTTGTGTTTTATGTCTGTGTGATTGCTTATGTGTGTGCGGTCCTTTTTCTGTGTGTTTGTGTGTATGTGTCCCTCTTACTGCGGATGTGTGTGGCAGCAGCTGCATAGGGGACGACAAAAAGAGTGCTGATGAGCAGGCAAAGAGTTGCTGACTGAGATGCAGAGCTGAGCAACCCCATGCTGAAGAGCAGGACTGAATCCCTTCATCCACAATACATGTTCTTGACAGTGGCCTTTGACCTCCCAGCGGAGATGAACATGGGCACAAAGAAATAAAATTTCCCTACAGTATTATTGTTTGGTTTCCCAAAATTAAGAACACATTTCCCACAAACCCAGCTGCTCTCCGAGGGTGTAATTTCCAGTGGTGATGCTTATCAAAATCAAATTTTTATCCCTCTCACTTTTATTGTTTCAGTTTGATAGAGTCACTAAAATCTCTGAGCAATATCTTAGAATTATCCAGCTGTTGAAATCCAGAGGAGCAAAGAGAGGCGCTGATAAAAAATGTTAATAGTTTTATTTTAGAAAAAAATAAAATTGTGCCCTTGATTTTGCCTCTCAAGGTACATAGATGCTACTGCTCTACCCCTATTTCCAGGGTTTTGTTGGCCTTTGTCAGGACCTGGACCTTCAGCATGCGCTGGGGTGGTTTGCAGCCGAGTGTGAAGCAGTTGGGATGAGGGTCAGCACCTCCAAGTCTGAGGCCATGGTTCTCTACCGGAAGATGGTGGATTGCTCTTTTCAGGTTGGGATGGAGTTTCTGCCCCAAGTGAAGGAATTTGAGTATCTTGGGGGCTTGTTCGGGAGTGAGGGTAGGATGGAGAGGGAAACTGACAGATGGATCAGTGCAGTGTCCGCAGTAAAGCAAGCATTGCACCAGACCGTTGTAGTAAAGACAGAGCTGAGCTGGAAGGCCAAGCTCTCGATTTACCAGTCGATCTTCGATTGTACCCTAACTTGTGGTCATGAGCTTTGGGTAGTGACCAAAATAATAAGGATACAAGTGGTTGAAATGAGTTTCCTCTTCAGGATTGAAGGAACAGCTGGAGGGAATTTCATTACATCAACCACAAACATCCACTTGAACTCAAGGATGAACTGATAATAATTTGGTGGTCAAAGGTCGAGGTCACTGTGACCTGACAAAACACGTTTTTGGCCTTAACTCAAGAATCCATATACAAATTAGGACTTTATATCTAAAGGGTCAAAGGTCAACTTCACTGTGTCATTATAATGTCCAGCAAAAGCACTTCGGGCTGTTATTCACAGCTGTAACTCAGGAACAAAGGGGGGGTACTGTGACCATATTTCCTACCTTGAGGCAGTAATTGTAGTTCTGTAATGCAAGAGATTCCATGTAATACCATGCTTACTGCTTGATTTTGATCAGAAGAACATCAACCTTCATCTATTGGTTACATTCTAGCTGAGTTATACCGTTAACAAATCTGCTGTAATTACGTGCATGGGATAACCAGAGCTGCATCTCATGATCATACAAGGGGGGTTTGTGCTGTATATTGGTTAGGAAACTAAACACATAATAAAAGTAAAACAACAACATATACTAGAAGGTTTTCTTGTTGTGTGGAATCAGTGTTAACCAGCTGATTACTTCTCTTTAACTTAAGTGCGTATTATTCAGCCTAACAAAATGCATATAAGGAATATTGTGGCATGGCCAGCTTATTTGCCTCAAGTACTACTGCTGAGATACTCTGAGAGCAAAATGAAAGGAAATAGCCTGTGCTCATAGTTTAAAATAATACAGGAAAAGGAGAGAAAAAAAAGTCCTGCACTCCCTCTCAATAAACGCAGGCATGTTTTATTGTGAATTAAATTGAAGTGGAACAAGAGGAGGAAGAGTTTGAAATGCAGAAAGGAGAAGAAGGGCATGGAGAAGGGAGAAAAAATGGTTGAGAGGCTTAGAGACAGGGAGAGAGCAGAATGAGTAGGAAGCATGGAGTCAGGGAAAGTAGTGGGGAGAGGAAAGAGAGATGCTGCGATAAGTACTGCAGAAAGGAAGTGGGGCTGTCAAGATAAAGACGAACTCAGAGAGAGGGAGAAGGAGATTAGAGGCAGGCGTTGACATTTTTCGAAGAACGATGGAGAGAAGGAGAGCAAATAGAAAACAAAAAAGAGCAACAGAATAAAGGAAAGACAGACAGAGAGAAAGAGAATGAGACCAAAGAAGTGTCTTCAGGGTGCAAGCCAGGAGGAAGTGCCAGTGGCCGTAACCATGGCAGTAGCACTGGTCACTATGGGAACCAACAGGGCAGCAAAAACAGAGACAGGTCAACAAGGCCAGACTGACTATCTTTCCTTTTATCAGTGAAGGAAACATAAGGAGAATTTAATGAAAGCAATATTCACTATTTGTAACCTTTTGATATTTTGCCCAGAGTCATGTGATCTGTTTTTACTTTGAATGCAACTTGTGACAGAAATGCATTTATAAAGAAAAAATAACATGTAGGACATACAACCTGCAGCACATGTCCACACTTAAGGGATGATTGCGGTGACATTTTAAGGACAGATGGCTGCTGCTGCTCTAGCTGTAGGTCAACATCTAGAGAGTTATAGGGGTAGCGCACTCCACTACCCATAAAAAGTGTAGCATGTACTGTAGGCTGCACTGGGATCCACTGTAAAAATCCTCCCAGCCTGCATGTGTCCTGCAACATTCCTGCTCATCTTGGAGTGGAGCACCTGATGTAGTTCCTGTTAGAAGCTGCTATATAGTGCTTAAATGTTGTTCTATATCAGCATAGGTGTTTTTTTTGGTTTTTTTTTTATAACAAAGAAATTATATGGAAGTTATATTGCATTAAGGACAACTCCACAGCACTTCAGTACTCCAATCACAGCTACGCAAAAACTCAGACAACTTTCTTGTAGTTAAAAGATGGGTTTGGTCCATGTTTAGGGTCTGGTGGTTAAACACTGAACCCTGAGAAAATAAACGTGTTTGTTAACAGAATTTTAACCCAAAAAAATGAAATACAACTTGAATCTGCAGTAGAAGGGTGAAACTATCCATTATTTCACATGAAAAAAATTAATTATTACAGAATTAAGACAACAAATGAACAAATTAATTAGTGAGCTTTAGAAGTGCTGGAAGGTGAATGTTGTTACCTTCGGACAGAGCCACAAACCAGCTGCTGGTTGTAGCTTCATTTGAAGCACATAAATGTGAGAGTGGCATCAATCTTTGAATCAAAGTTAACCTTTTTTTTTTCGAAAATGTCAAACTATTCCTTTAATTTGGTGTTTACATAAGAGAAATTTATTTGACATTCAGTCAACCTTTATTTGAATCTCCAAGAATCACTAAGGGCATGCCCTCATTTTCAGTGAAGTGAAAGTACACTTAAAACCAAAACAGAATAAATACACATAAAAATAGAAAGAAAACAAACAACAGAAGAGCACAGTGGTGATCATAGTTTTCAACTGAACAGTTGGTGCAACAAGTCCTCCAACCTGAACAACCGTATATAAGCTATCGCAGTGTCTCCTGACATAGCACCCCTACTGCAGCAGGTGAACTGGACTGTACAGACAGCGGCATACCTACCCACCCAATAACAGTGATGGTTTGGTTGGGTTTAGGAAAAGATCGTAATTTGGGTTAAAATAAGTACTTCCTCATCATAAGAGGCTCTTTGTTGTCATGGTCACAATAATAACAACATGGGTAAGTTCGTCGAACCATCATGAATAACAGAAACAACATAAACTGCTACTTTCACATGGGAATCGAACACTACTCTCCTGTGTCATATTCTTGTGTTTTGTTGGCCCATCCATCCACCACAACCTCCTCCTGATGTGGACTTTGTCGCTCTATAAACTACGTCACCGCAGTTCTCCTTTTGCTCCTGTCATAGTTAATAACAAAATGTAACTATGGGTCATAATAACCTGCTGCACAAACAACCTACGGGCTCGTTTTTACAAGAGGACAAGCTCGATAGGTGCAATTGTGACTAGTTTTAATGTGTATTGTAAATGTTCCAAGTGTGTGCAGCACAAAAACTAAAAGCACTTTTCCCAAAATTAGTGTTTTCGTGTGGGACATTGAGCGTTATCACTTGAACAGGTCAAACGGATCATGTAATCAGTAAGTATAGAAATTATAGCCAAAACTGCAAAACCAAGGCCCATAATAATATACCAGGATTATCAAGCCTAGCAGCTGCTCTCTAGTCACGACATATAACTAATAGGAAGTAGTCCGACTAAGGACCTGCAGGTCCCAGGCATGTGACCATGCAGACAGTAATTTCAGATAACAAGGTTAAATGAGCAGACAGGACAAAGTTAGGCTGTTGCTGCACCAGTTCTTTGTAGCATTTCATACTTGAAATAGCTTAATGGTTGTTTGCTTTTTGCAATTCTGCAATGAAAATACATTTTCACCCTAATACTTATAGGTGATAACTGATACTGTACATGTGCAAAACAAACCAACATATTAAAGAGAATTTAGTATTTAAGCGCTTAACCTCATGTGCAATGTAACTGATTACCGGAGCTCTTGAGTTTTCAGCCCAAATAAGCAGTATACACAAAATCACCTACTGTTGCGGCACCATATTAACCAGACCTACAGACAGTGTTGGTTTCACGTCACATCACACATCAAACAATGGATAAAACAAGCCTAAGCTTACTGACAGAATACATACAAAATACATTGCAGTATTATGTCGTACAGGCCTTATTTGTTTTCTGTGCTTATACACGACACTGAAGCCACCTTCTGACATTGTTGGGTCTACTGCCCAAAAAAATATGTCACCAAAGACTGAAAAAAAGAAGTCTCTCAAAACTTGAAATAAATCGTCAGCAAGAGCAGAAATTCATATAATTATCATACCTTGTATGTGAAACACAAACAAAAATGCATGAATATATTCGGGACATAAAACAGGTAATCATTTATGCATATCAATACAGTACAGTCTCCATTAATTACCCATTATTTACAACAGTGATATTAACACAAATTAAGGCAGCAACTTATCTATTACCTGGAGGAACTGTATGTGAGAACTCCTAATCATGTCATCATATCATGAATGTCTGAATCAGTTGAACCAGACATTACTCAGACTTTTTCCTGCCATCTCTCTGGTACAAAGTCTGCATAATGTCCGATTGAGCCCATATATTAATAGTGTGACTCATTTTCTGGAGTGAGTGAGCGAGCGAGCGAGTGAGTGAGCGAGTGAGTGAGCGAGTGAGTGAGTGAGTGGACATGTTGATGACATTTCTATCATTTTTTTGCACTCTCTACCTAAATGCCACCCCTTAGAGTATTTCCAGTAGGTGAGAATGCAACTCACATGGACAATTTCTGCATGTGTGAAAGACATGCAGCAGACGTGCAGCACATTTTCCAGACATTATCTGGAGTTCATATGTGGAAACGGCTCATGTGACCAGCAAACACACCTTGTGTCTGCAGGGCTGATAAGTCAGGAGCTACAGTCAGCTGCTGTGTCTGTCTGTGTTTGTGTACGTGTGGCTGTGTGAGAGAGACGGAGAGGTAGAGGAGAGCAGAGAGGGAGAAAACGAGGAGTGCATGGATGCTGTGACTTGTCCTGTGCAGATTTAGACAGCAGTCAGGGACCCTGTAGCCTTCCAGCAGTGCAGCGTGACACAGCTACTAACTCTCTGCACACACACACATACACACAGTCATCCCATCCAGCCCAGTGGGACAAATAGAAGGAGAAGAGGGCAAGAAAGCGAAGAAAGTATAGAACAGACAAACAAAAACAGAAGATGAAAGATGAAGGAATGAAGAAAACAAAAATGCAGATAAAGAGATAAACAGGAAGAGACACACAAACAGGACTCAGCCAGATTTGATAGAGGCAGTACATTGCGTGATCTGTTCCCCAGTGCAGTCGTGGTGCCAGTGGAGTTGCTGAGTGTTTTTTGGAAACTAGGTCATTGTTCCTCCCACTCAGCCTGTCTGATCCAGCACATAGCCTGCCATTTTTTTTTTATCTTTTTTTTTTTCACAACTAAACACCTCCCTTGTCTCGTCATTTCAGGTGCGGGGGAAGTGGAGAAGCATGTTTGTTAAAAGTCAAGCCATTTTTACATGTGGCTGCACACATATATAAAAACATGTATACACATGTGCATGAAACACTGAAACAAATGCTGTCACGTCGCACTCACACAGATGGTCAAAGAAGCTAACTACATGAGCAGTAGAGTTCTTCTGAGGTATGTCCAGTATGTCCAGCAGTGTTCTCCTCTCCTGCTGCTAATGGCTTCACACTGATAGATGAGCTTTTAAATATTCAGCTTCTGCATATTGACTGGGCTCAGACTGCATTATACAGTCTTTTATTCATCACTCATTTCACACAAGAACGTGCAATGCACTGTTCTCGTAACAATCTGTGAGACATGCATATGCACACGCATGGCTACACACACTTATGCATACATACATACTGCAGGTAGAGCAGACAGGAAGGGCAGGGAGGTTGAGGTTATTCTATCCAGGATGAGTAATCATTGCTAACCCTGCCAGCAGAGAAGAATTGTGCGTGGTGAGATGGGAGGATAGGTGGAAAGAAGCAAAAGATGGAAAAGAGAGAGAGGATGTCAGAGGCAGGGGACAGAAAGAGAGGAACAGAGGAAATGAGGGAGAAAAAAGAAAGAGAGAGGATGGGAGATAGAAGGAGAGAAGCATGAGTTAAAGAAGGAGAAAAAGTTGTGACTCAGTGCAAGTCACATTATAGAGTCACTCAGGCTGACGGGGGATCCAGTCTGTCAACTGCCCAGGCAACACCAGTCTGCATTAAAAGGCTGAGTCAACATACGTTCAATAACAGCGCAGAGGGCTGAAGTGTTTTCTTCCCAGCAGCTTTTACGCACAGTAACAGCATTCTGGTGGTAGAAGACCAGGAGGCCAGCTCAACCCTCACACACAGCCATCAGAGCAACAGACCAACTCTGTCCTGTAAATCTGGATCATGTTCTCCCTTTGATGCTTAAAGGATCAGTCATACCAACATTCATAAGACAGACTTAAATCAGTTTCCTCCAATGGAAATCGTCCGGAGTAGATTCACTGTTAGTGGTTTGACACAAGCAGGAACTTATCTAGATATAACAGAGGAGCTGCATGTGAGAACACAAATGTTTGAATCAGTCTGACTGGACATGAAACGTCCGTCAGTGTACCTCAGTGTACCTTAGTGCAAGGTCTGTGTAATATCTGATTGAGCCAACGTGTGAATAGAGCCAGTCATTGTCCAAAAAATTCACAGCGAGTGAGTCGGCATGTTGATGTCCTTTCTATCATGGCTCAGGTGCCTCGCCTAAACCAAGTGGAGTGTTTCTGCTACAGAAGAACACGCCACACACAGACAATCTCCTGTTGTGTGTTACAAGTGTGAAATGACAACACAGTGTCCAGACAGTTAGTTCATATGAGAGGTTGGCCGCTGAGAGTGATAGTTAGGTAATTTTGCACAGTGCTTTCACATAAAGTTGAGCTTTGGTGGACATTGACACACAAATAAACTCTAGAGAGTCAAAAATTACGGCACACAACCAAATGAACTGTGTTGGGCGTCCAGTTTGTAGAACCACGCTTTACTGAATGAGAAGTAATATATCCTCCCCCAATGTCCCCATTTTTTACTGAATATTCCTGACTGTAGTTCAGAGCATCAGCATATCAATCTATCAGCTGTTCGAATCAGCCCTCATCATGCAGCAGTCTGCTGTGTGCCAGCCCACTTTAAAGGCTGATGAAGTGATTGTATGGTGGTCTCTATACTAACCTGGACTTGCACCGACCTGAATCCCACTCTGTCCATCCCCCACAGATAAAATAGCTCTGTGTCAGTGGTCTCCAGAGAGGGGAGAGATTCAAACCCTGACCTGTGCTGTTGACTGGGACATCAATGCCTCTCACAGCCCTGTAATGCTCTAACACAGAGAGAAGTAGACTGATGACTGAGTGGAGAAAGAGGGGGCTGATAGATAAAGGAGAAAAAAGGGAGTGATAGAAAAGTAAGGGGGGAGAGATGAAAAGGGGCAGATTGATGAGAGGAAAATAAAGAGAGAAAGTGGGGGGGACAAATAGATTAGAGGAGAGAAAGGTACAAACATGGGGGACTAATAGAAACTGAAAGAGAAACCATACATATGTTTTCAAGTGTCAAGCAAATTTTATGCGAACCTTTGAAATGCCCGATAAATAAGTTGTGTTTCTGTTAGTCAGAAGTGGATCAGCAGTGGTCCTAACACATTCAGCAGAAAAGGGAAAGAGTCTTTTGTAACACATTAATTTACAGGCCGTTAATTGTGTAGTAATTACATAGAAATTATACAGTAATGTGAAGATATTACCAAGAAACAACAGTCAAGTAGGCTGTCAGTTATGTCATAACTCTGGAGTGATGTGAAGAAATTGTAGTAGTATAATTACCGGGAATTAGTGTAAAATATTGGGTAATTACAGAGTGAAACTGAAGCAGAATAAAAATATGGGAATTTATTGTTATGGTAAGTAGTATAGCCCACCTACAGGGCATGACAAGAGGGTCGTTTCTCTATAGGCTACCATTAATACCTGTAGCATTAATAACCTTTGCTGCATTGTAAAGACAAGCTATAAGCAGGTAATACCAAGTCTCGGATATTTCCCATCAGCATATCAACATTGCTGTTACCCAAAATAAATGCAAACACTTCCTTTACATAACCAAGTACTTTCAGTGTAATGAACCAAATGTATTTGGAAGTTACTTTATCATTATATTACAATAATTTCCTTAACTACAAAACAGAGACAGCAGTATCCAAGCAAGTATTTTATTCATAATATCCAGGCCAGGTGATATTCACAAACATGTTATTTTCTGATGACAACTTAAAAATAAAAAGAATAGAATATAATTTTAACTCAACTTAAAGATGTTTGTGACACTGAAACTGGGAGTGCTCAGATTGCAACATACAATCACAGTAGTTACACATATCAAATAGAAAAAAAATCGATTGAAGCCTAAAAACACATCTTAGGCCCACATATAAAGCTGGACTGATTAATATAGGAGCATATCAGACAAATGTGAGGAAGATGACTGAAAAATGTAGCAGAAAAGCCTCCTGTGTGGACACGATTACTCTCATAACTGTGACTACGGGTCAAGGTTTCTGCATTCATGTGGCCACATGGATTCAGGTGATATAAATGTTGTCCTGCCCTAGTCCATGTGGGTCTATGGGGACCAACAATTTGAGACCATTCAAACTGCACCACAAGCATCTGGACTGCTATTGCCCCTGCAAAGCAGGCTTAAACTGGATGCTCATTTTGTGCGCTGTATGTAAACTGTACTCTGCATCCTTGGTCCCGTATTCTTGTGAAGTGGTCACACACACACACACATTTTTTTACATTGACATATTTTTTTTCCTTTTCAGTTTATTCATTTAAATGCATCAAACAAAGGAGCTCTTCTTCTTGCCGTCAGGAGGTTGCCATCGTGTTTGCTAGTGCATGTATGTGTAAGGTTGAGGTTCAGTAATATTTCATCAAATGTGAATCCAGTTCCAGATCAGTTTATCAAATCCAAATCCATAAAAGGAATGAAGACACAGATATTGGAGATACTGTATTTGTCAGCTATCAAGTCTTCTAATGACATCAGTACATACATAATACAGTATAATACATTAATGCAACTGTTTATTTTAATTGTGAATTAGGTACCAATTACCGAAAAAGCATGACACTGACACTAATAGAAACTATGGTAATTAACTATCGAACCTAAACTTCTGCTGACAGGGTGTAGGGCTGTCACCACAAATTTAGTCACTGCTCTGTGATATTCATTAACCTTCAGTTTCCCCTTTGCTGTGAGGGAAAGTGGCTCCTCATTGGGAGGCCGTGCTGCAGCTGCAGAGGTTGTAGAAGTTAAAGTAAAAACAACACCCTAAAAATAATATTAATTCAACTTTTGTCAGTAGGTTAATACCAATTTAAAAAATTTGTCTATGTTTTGCATGCACAATGCAAACTTTACGCTGCTTTAAGGTGAACTTGTTTTTGCAGTGCTACAGGTCACAGAATCTCACAGGTCACAGAAGATGTAAAATCCATGGTAGGCTAGGGCCACACACTTGTCCCTCTTAAGTTATCAAAAACACCAAAAAGTTCTTATATTAACATTTGGCCAGTAGATGTTTAAACAAAGGACAATTCCTCCTTAGTCATGAGCACCCTCCTGTAAATATTACATTAAAGATTCAAAGCTGCAGAGTTGAATGAAGTTGAATGAATCTGGGTATTTTACCCAGATCTGAAATGAAACCAGATGTTGGGACCCATCCCCAAAGCTGGACTCCATGATTCCCAATTCTCTCTCCAACAGAAGTGATAAATGCAAGTTTGGGCACAATTATAAGATCAAATCATGATTTCAAGATAAACTTTAGGTCAGTTTAACTGAAAAATCAAGGCTTTTGGCAAACTGTCAGCATTCAAAACAAGCTGACAGTGTTATCCACAGATGTAGAACAGGGTACACACATGCATGAAATCATCTGTTGCATTAATGGCAAAATCTTAGCCGAGCTTTGTGTTTCCATCAAGACTTTACAGTTCAATACATCATCACTGAAAAAAAAAATTGAGGGCAGTGAGAGTGTCAGGCTGAGAGCATGGCAGAGATAATGAGAGAGACCGACAAACAGTGTAATAGATGAATACAAACAAATAAAGATAAAGCTGCATGTGATATATCTCCACACACTCTGTGGATTACTGCAACATGAAGAAAGGAGGAAAAGGGGGGAAAACTGGGCTCTATAGACAAAACACACACCTACACAAAATCACACACATGCACAGACACTCGTTAATCTGTCAAGGGAACAAAGGAGGCAAGCCAGGGCCACATTAGCATGACAAGCTAGCCCTGCTAGGTTGACTGAAGAGAAAACAATTTTAGGAGACAAGCTGACTGTGTGGTACTGTTCCTGCAACCTCTGGGTGGGCCCCAGGACCCATAATCAGTGTGTGTGCGTGTGTGTGTAGGTGGCTGTTTTATTTGTTTGTGTGTGTGTGTGTGTGTGTATGTGTGTGTGTGTGTGTGTGTGCGCGTGTGAAAACACCCAGACGAGGTTTTAGAGTGATGACAGGATTAGATTAGGTTGACAGTAGCAACAAGGCCCACGTATGTCTGAACTCTCAGATCTGGCAATCTGGGGATTAAGGTAGACCAGAGATTCACACACACACACACACACACACACACACACACACACACCACTGAAAGATAAAATTGTCGCCCAATGACAACTTTGCAGCGTTGCAGAATCTTGCCAGTGAGTTTTACAAATTGCTGTGGTGTGTTTTGGCACCTTATAACCTCCAAACTGATGGATCTGTTACTCAGGCTGGACTTTCTGTATCGTGTTTCATTTTTTCACTGGTACTTGAAATAATTTGTATCTGGTGCAAGTTAGTTCCCAGATTGGGTCTCTAATGAGAAAACAGATTAACCTATGAAGAACAATAGGTCGACAATTGCACAAATGTGGCTAGCCAATCATAGCCCACCCAAAACAGGCTGGGTGATGTTTTTGGCTGGACTGTAACAGCGGGGCCAGCCCTATAATAGCAAATGTGCCTGACTGATTGACTGACTGAGTGATGGTATTTCCACCACTGCTCAGTGGACCGCTGAGCCACAGTCACAATTGTTTTCCATTTGAAACTGAGTCAGTGTTGGTTCTGTTATCATGGCCGTTTCCCAACCTTAATGACATGTTAAGGATGTGAGAACTTTATTTAGACATGCATCTTCAGGAAGTACTTATCTTGACCCAAACCACAATCTTTTGGTTTCCTAACCAAAGTAGTTTTGATGCCTAAACTTAGCCAAGTAGCTCCAGTCCCATTCCACAACCATACCACATGTTTTTGGCTGGACCACAATAAGCAGGGCCAGTCCTATTACCTGGAATGCCCCTGACTGACTGACTTGCCGACTGACTGATTGACTGACTGATCATATTTCCACCACTGGTCACCTGAAAACCACGTCACTGAGTTGGAGTTTCTGGCACAAACAGGTTTTACTAGGAGGGTGTAAAAATTTAGAGACTTTTTCTCAAATAAACTGGGTATAAACCTGGTACATGACTGGACCATGTATGGGTGCCTCCGTTACACCAAAAGAAACTACTTTCATTCCATGTATCATTATTATTAAAGTAAACATACAACACACCAAGCAGACAGAGCAGGAGAGAGGGAGGGGGAGAGAGAAGTCATCACTAACTGCTAAAGAAACTAACTTTCTCTCTGAGCTATTAATTTAAGTAAATATAGCACAAACAAAACAATAATGCCCATTTAACTTTTCTATCAGCATGGTCAGAGCAAGGCCCCTAGGAGGAGGACAGTCCTGTTTTTGGCTGAAATGTATTTCCAGAGTCACGAAAGGGCTGTATAGTGCAGTAACTGGGTGGAACTACACCATCGAGGGTTAGGGACTGAAAAGATGGACGGAGGTTTTCTGACACTCTGGCTTCCAGTTCAGCTGCCAATGGCAAAGCCTTGTGAACTGACTTCCACTGTGTGTGTGTGTGTGTGTGTGTGTGTTTTTGAGTGTGTCATTAGCTGTAGGTTAAGGCAGGGAGTCCTGGCGGTGACAGATTTATTAAATATCTCAGGGCTCACAGTCGACATGGAACCCCCACACCCCCCCACTGCTCATGTAATTAATGTGGCCACTCAGTGCTCATGTTTGGAGTCTCTGTGTGTGAGAGAGTGTGTCTATCTGTAAGCCTGACTTTACTTCACCAGTGTGTGAGCCTGCAAGGTTCTTTTCCATGTGATGTGGAGGGATTAGGGGCTTTTGTGGGGCTGAGGTGAACTTCCCAGCTCAGAGAAAGAAAAATGAAGAGATGATAGAGAGAGAGGAGGAGGAAAATAATGCTTGGAAGAATCAAAAACAATTCTGTCACGACTGATTACTGAAATTGTTTTTTCAAGTTTGACTTTGCCAGGATGGTCTTTTCGCACTGATTGTTTCATCTACCAAGAAGAGGAAACAGATTTGAACAATTTGAACCATCAAGAAGAATTTTGCATCTGTTCTTGTTCATTCATATTTTCCCATTCACTTTGCATGCATTAATGGCGCTTCTCATTCATGTTTGACACATACTTTGCTCAAACAAACCAAGACGGCTCCCTAACATGCCAAAATCAAAAGAAGACTGTTAGCGCTTCAAAAAGTGCTATACTTTACACAAGGTCAGAATGAACCTTCAGACAGCAGCTGGGTGCCAGAGGTCATCACAGCAGTGCCACAATAAGTCAGTTTGACACTCTGTTATTGCTTAATTAAAAGAGGATTTGTACTTGTTCACCAGCCACATGTCCAGATTAAAACACAATCATTAAGACCAGACTATGCAGACATATTCACTGTATGTCCTTTACTTATTATCCATTGTCCCCTAAGTGCTCATTTATAGTATAAGAATTTTTATTAATTGATTTTTTTTGATTTCCACATTTTGGCCATGATTTGGTTCTCAGTTTTATTTAATGCATCTGCAAAAGTTTAGAGTCTGCCCCCCTAAAACCTCATACAGTCTGGAAATAAGCTAAATTAAAAAAAAGCTCAAATGAGGCATGCATCTCAGTGAAAACAAATACCATGTAAAATGTGAAATGTGAAGCATGGAATTCACAGAGAGCAGAACTTCACAAGCTGCTTTTAAAATAGTGAATGGCAGAGATTGGGTGGTAGTGAAAGCAGACAGAAAATAAAATGAACAGACCAGATCTGGCCAGAAAACCAGTCACTCTATGAGGAGGCTGCCCCTCGTAGGGTGTCACTGGGTAGACAACAAGTGCACACACACACACACACACACACACACACACACACACACACACACACACCCATTGGCATAGCATAAAAGTCTCGCCTCTTACATACAGTGCATCCAGAAAGTATTCACAGTGCTTCACGCTTTTCCACATTTCGTTATGTTACAGCTTTATTCCAAAATGGGTTAAATTCATTTTTTACCTCAAAATTCTAAATACCCCATAATGGCAAAGTGAAAAAAGTTTGTTTTAAACTTTTGCAAATATATTAAAAAACAAAAAACAAAAATATAACACGTACATAACTATTCACAGCCTTTACTCAATACTTTGTTGAAGCACCTTTGGCAGCAATAACAGCCTCAAGTCTTTTCGAGTATGATGCTACAAGCTTGGCACACCTATGTTTGGGCAGTTTCTCCCATTCTTCTTTGCAGAACCTCTCAGGCTCCATCAGGTTGGATGGGGAGCGTCGGTGCACAGACATTTTCAGATCTCTCCAGAGATGTTCAATCAGGTTCAAGTCTGGGCTCTGGATGGGCCACTCAAGGGCATTCACAGAGTTGTCCCGAAGCCACTCCTTTGTTATCTTGGCTGTGTGCTTGGGATCGTTGTCCTGTTGGAAGATGAACCTTCGCACCAGTCCAAGGTCCAGAGCGCTCTGGAGCAGGTTATCATCAAGGATGTCTCTGTACATTGCTGCATTCATCTTTCACTCGACCCTGACTAGTCTCCCAGTCCCTGCTGCCGAAAAACATCCCCACAGCCTTGATGCTGCCACCACCATGCCTCACTGTAGGGATGGTATTGGCCAGGTGATGGGCGGTGCCTGGTTTCCTCCGGACATGACGCCTGGCATTCAGGCCAAAGAGTTCAATCTTTGTTTCATCAGACCAGAGAATTTTGTTTCTCATGGTCTGAGAGTCCTTCAGGTGCCTTTTGGCAAACTCCAGGCAGGCTGTCATGTGTCTTTTACTGAGGATTGGCTTCCATCTGGCCACTCTACCATACAGGCCTGATTGGTGGAGTGCTGCAGAAATGGTTGTCCTTCTGGAAGGTCCTCCTCTTCTCTCCACAGAGCAACGCTGGAGCACTGTCAGAGTGACCATAGGGTTCTTGGTCACCTCCCTGACTAAGGCCCTTCTGCCCCAATCGCTCAGATTGGCCGGGCGGCCAGCTCTGGGAAGAGTCCTGGTGGTTCCAAACTTCTTCCATTTACAGATGATGGAGGTCACTGTGCTCATTGGGACCTTCAATACTGCAGAAATGTTTCTGTACCCTTCCCCAGATCTGTGCCTCCATACAATCCTGTCTCGGAGGTCCACAGACAATTCCTTGAACTTCATGGCTTGGTTTGTGCTCTGACATGCACTGTCAACTATGGGACCTTATATAGACAGGTGTGTGCCTTTCCAGTGCCTTTCCGGTGGGAGCAAGGAAGGAACCCACGCAGATACGGGGAGGACATGCAAACTCCACACAGAAAGGCCCCAGGCCTGGAGTTCGAACCCAGAACCTTCTGGCAGCGCTAACCACTGCACCTCTTCACATGACATGAAATTAAATTATATTAATTTCCTGGAGACTTACTCTTACACCTTAATCATAACTACTACTTGCCTAACCCTAACCTTAACCTTAACCTTGAGCTACCTTTACCCTAAGTTCCCACAAATGAGTAATACCTGGCCCCCTCACACACTCACACACACATACACAAACACACAAAATCAGAGTACTTTGCTCAAGCCATTTTCTAAACCACTGCTAAATATTTGCATCTCTGTGTTTTGCTGCCCATCTGGATGGTGCCACTATCTGCTTCAGATCCTTTTGTGTGTGCTATATCTGCAGAAACACATCAGTTAAACATGATTTATGCATGAAAAAAAGTGTGTCACTAGCAGGAACTGATTTTATCTCAACATATAACCAATAAAAAAAAAGACATCACAGTACTGGCTACACTGTTCAGACTGTAAGATATAAGGCTTCAAGAATTAAAATGAGCATTTTTTTGTGCACAAAACATGCTGAAGTGAAAAATGAATGATGTTTTATATCATTTCACATTGATCAGGGTCCAACGTGTAGTCTGTCATGTCTCTTAATCAAGCCATGGCAATAATTACATATATCCTTTGTGTAATTAGGTAATCCCAATGAGATCAGACCTCTTTTGCAAGGGAGAATTCAGCCCAGCAGAGAGAAAGTAAAAAGATCACAAACACCCCCCCCCCCCTCTCTGATGTCAGAATTGGGGAAAGGGAGGTACGTCCAAAAGTTTCTGTAACTCTTTGAAACTGACAACCTGACATTCACATCCATGGTACACCATGATTGGCCAGCTGTATGGAAGTAAAAATTCTTTACATAAATATTTCTGCCACTTTCAATGTGAACAACACGATGAAGACTGCCTGACAATGTGCGCTTTATCCCAGTATTTAGACAATACTGTGTCTCCCTGCCTATGACAGCCAACTTTTCACCACACCTTTGAATGTGTCTTTTAGAACAGCTGTAAACACTTAAGACTTCCTCTCTGGTCAGACAACACATCCTACATATCACTCCTCTCCTTCTTCACAGCCTTACTTTCCACCTCGATGCAGTGTAAGGGACAGTGCTTACTGCACTGGCAATGAATCTTTGCATTGGGTGTAAATCACGAGTATCCAGTATGAATGTAATTACTTTGGATACTGACCTGAGAGTTCCGACTTACATTCGCACTGAGTCAACAGAGAAAGAGAAAAGCTGGCTTGTCTGGCAAGAAAGTGTAATCAAGCTCAACTTTTGCTGCAGTGTGTTGACAAATCTAACATGTGCAAAATACATTTCTGTCCTGTTGCATAGGTTGCATAGCATAAAAAATGTGCAATGCTACGGTGTCGGATAACATCCATACTGAGTGATTTATTACTAAAACTGGTCGTCCAGTATTGCATTTCATGTTTTCATCAGTACCTGTGGCAATATGCCCAGCAATTGCAGCTCCTTGGGTTGTTTTAATGCAGTAGTGTTTTCAGTCTGAGCACCTGCAAAGAAGAAGCAGCACAAGAGCTTTTTGAACCAAAGATGGAGATATTTAGAGGTAGTTTATTTCTCTTTCATTCCCAATCACGTTTAAAGCACTTAGGCAATAAGGGCTTCTGCATTAGAACACATTTCTGCTGTGAATCAGACATTACATATTCTTTAGGTTATGGCCCAAGATGGCAGCATCTGTCAGTATTCCTCACATATGGAGATACTGATCAAATATGCACTATTTTGCTGCTGATTCCACCCTGCCTGACATGTTGTCCACCATGAATGAGATACCACTGCTGACTGGATGCAGTGCTAATGTTGTTATGTAGCCTTGCCTTTGGTTTAGCACCTCAGCAGTGAACGCTGTGGTTACAAGCTGTTGTGGGGTGATCTGTTGACTCCCTATAGTGCTGCTTGCTCCTACTGTAAAGAAGCTGGAGGGGCTCCACAAGCACTGCAAGCTGTGATGAGGCATGCTCACTGGTGTGGTACAAACTGTTAACTTCCTGGTCTTGCCACAGAGATATAGAATGACGGCAAGGCAGGCTGTCGGGGCTGGAGGAAGCTGTCATGGGCCATGCTGTGTAGGAGTCGTACGGTGGGAGTGTGTCAACCTGGGAGCTAACAAAGCTATGTGGTAATAACATATGGGTGTAAAATCCAACCAGTGCAGGCAGGTGTCCGCTGGAATCATCTGTGTTAGTGTAGGCAGCATTAGCTTGTTGGGCATGCTAACCTGCATGTCGCTAAGTTTTGCCAGGGTGGTAGCAGGTCTGCGGTGCTACAACATGTTCCCACTACCATCCATCTGTCAGCCCTTGCTCTGAGCACAGCATCTCTCGCCTAATGTAATGTTTTCATTATATTCCTCAATATGGGAGCTATAGCATTTTGTGTGGCATGGCCAGGAAAGCAGAGAGGAGGAGTGCTTGGAGTGTTTGGATTGCTGCAACTTGTTCATATGAGCGTCCATCTGTTCCAAACCTGCTGTCCTCACAGTCAGTAGCTTATGTTGTAACATTCTCAGATGTATGTAAGAGATGATATATGAAACTGATGCCTCTACAGATTTTCTGACATAGAAATGATAAACAGACTACCTGGGCATTGATTACACTTAATATTTATTTGCAAATTATAAATTCATCAACAGTAGTGGAAGAATTTCCCTATACTCTATCCCACCTAACAAAAAGAAAAGAAGAAAATAAATGGGAACAGTGCTGATTCTAATTATTCTTATAATTAAAGTTAAATTAGTCTCTACAAAACATCCCCATATCTGCAAAATTAATCAGGCAGTGTTTTCATAAATCCAGTGGCATGAAGTGTGATGGCAGCTAATTGTTGTGTTTTTGGGTGTCACTGAAGTGTTTGGTTGCTAGAAAATAAACCCCTGTGTATTACCCACAAAGTTACACTCTGTAAAGTGTTTTGAGCAGCGAAAAGATGAAAATAAAAATCTTTTTTTAAATTACAGTAGAGAGATGTGATAATGGACATCATAACTATATACTGTGTGTGTGTGTGTGTGTGTGTGTGTGTGGGAGGGGGTGGGTCATGGGTAAGAGAGGGAGGAAATGGGCAGAGGCACATGAGTAAGAGGAAGAGGATCGCAGACGTGACTGATGAACATGTGACGGATGATAAACATGTAGACAGACAACAAAATATTAATAAGACTGTTGGTTGTGTCTGCAGGAAAAAGTCAAGTGACATGGTGATTGTGTAACAAAGTGCATTTCAGCTCCTTTCCTAAACTTCTGATCACACCGTGGTTTTGAAGCAATTAGTATGAATCAAGCGAACAGGAAAGAAGCTGATTGCGTCACAGGGTTTGGTTGAATTTTGAAGACCAGTGTATCAAAAATGCCAGATAATCATTATCTTGCAAACAAAAAACGTAAAGGATAATTCCAATTCATCCCATGGGGTCACATAGGGTCTGATTTTGTAGTTTTTGACATGAGAAGGCAAGAAACATGAGCAGTTATGATCGTTGTGATGTAGTAAACACCCATCACAACGAGGGATTATTACTTTGTTTTACCTCAAAATATAGTATTTAAATAGTGTGACTAAACTGTTGGCTTGTTTATAACCTGTGATCATGTGACTGCTCACGTTTCTCACTCTCTGTTGTAGCCATGCTCCCAGATCAGATGAGAACAATGTTACCATAACTGAAATAGGCTTAGTGATGTTCATAACTATTAAAGGAAGACCTTAGTTGTAATAAAGCTTTTTCCTTTAAATATTGTATTTTTGGGGCTTCAAACTGAGTCGCTTAACCAGCGTAATTATTCACACGTTACAGAGAATAGCCAACTCGACATACTGTTCACTGTATATAGCAGCAGTCACATCTACAAATGAGTCACGACACAGTGTGATAAATAAAAAGAGAAAATCAACATTTTTATATTTTTAACTGTTGAACTTGGCTACCAAGTCCAAAAATTGTTAATACAGTTAAACTAAACTGATGATTTTTAGTAGGTATAAGGTTTAGCATGCACACAGTCTTAATTTAGCGTGCCAGTATGCTAACATTTGCTGGTTAGCAGCTGGGGAAGATGGGAAAGTCAATTTGACCAAATTTTTGGTAAATGCCATTAAAGTCGGGGAGTCGCCAAAGTTATGACAATTCATGTTGTGGGGAACTTCTGTCTGTACTGAATTTCATGGGAATCCAATCAATAGTTGTTGACACTTAAAAACCACAATGTGAACCTGTGACAATAGAAGAGAAGTCAGGGATGAGCCTCTGGGCGCCATAAACGTCTGTACAAACTTTCACAGTAATTACTGTAACAAGTGTTATTCATGTATTTTTTTCTTTCTGGTCCAATGTGACAGACCGACTGACAGAACATATCACCACCAAAAATCCAGGCCAATTCTCATTGTTTGTATTTGAGTCAGTAAAGTTGTATCAGTTAAAGCTGCCCTGAAATGCCCTTTCCAACTGGATTATAATTCATGGATTACATCACTGTTTAGTCAGTCACTACCATTCTTCCTCTGTGTTTTATGTGCCTCTTTGTTTTAGATGCAGATCGAATTCAACTCAGACCATGGTTTACACAGTGCCCATACGCGCTGTCTGAGCAGCAAACCTGTGAACAAGAGAGCGATACATAATGGTTGCTCTGAAATGCCTGCAGTCAGAACAGCCATCAGATTGAGCGATGATGTTGAGGTCAAGGCTCTGTATTGTAATATTAACAATAATGTCCCCATCCACTTTAAAGCAAAAAGAAAGTAAAAAAAAAAAAAAGCAAACCACAGAAACACAGTTGTCCAATACTGAATATTTACTCTTTGAGTACATTACATTACATTTACATTTACTCATTTGGCAGATGCTTTTATCCAAAGCGACGCACAAGTGAAGGACAATAGTGCAGCTACAGTGCAGCTACAGTGCAGCTACAGTGCAGTGGGAAACCTTCCTGTAATATTTACATATTAGCATGTGACAGCATATGACCCGAATGTATGTCTTGTTTTCTTACATTTTAAATCTGTGGGGATCAGGGAACGATGTATGTGTGTGTGCTTGCATAGGTATGTATATATATATGTATGCTACATATACTGTAAATACTCATCTTTTGATTTCATCTTTGAGCAGAAAGTGTTTTTAGGTGTATTCATGTGTGTATGTGTGTGTGTGTGCTGGTAACTATATGTATGGACTCTTAACAGCAGGAGGCTGTAACCTGCACCATCCACACTCTGTAATCACTGCTGTTTATGACTGCATAAAACAACACACACACACACACACACACACACACACACACACACACACACTCCCTCTTTCTATCTCTTGTTCCCTCAGTTTTACTCTCACACACACAGACATAGACACACACACACATTTATAGCTGCTGTCTGTCTCGCTGGCTGTGTGATTATCGCTGTCTGGGTCGGGGCTCTTATCAGTGTTGTGACGGAAGTGGCTGATGGGGACTCACACACCCACACGCACAAACACACCTTCACCCTCTCCGGCTCCCTCCGTCTCTTTCCTTTTTTCTTTTCCTCGTCTTTCTTCCCCTCTGTCAACTGTTCTTTGCCCTTCCTCTGGTGGAGTGGCAGCATTGCGGCGCTGCGTCTGTGCTCACCCTGTCGAGCCATGTGCCAGTTCAGGAGATTGGCGTTAAAGCCAGACATGAGCTCATCGGCCCAGCTGGGCAGACAGCCCATTACAATGCTCAGCAGGGCCCTACCGCAGGGGTGAAAAGAGCTCAATACCTGCTGATTATCTACTCTTTCTCTCTGTCTGTGTTTCTCTGTCCTCTCAGTCTCACTGGCTTTTGCTTTCACTGTTTCTTCTCCTTCTCTTTTTCCCTTCTCTCCCCTTCCCTTCTCTTCTCTTCTCTTCATGTGCTCTTCTTTTCTCCTCTCTCTCTTGTCTCTCCTATTTCTTCCATTTTACTCCTCTCTCCTTTTTCTTCCTCTCTAGTCTTTTTCTCCTTCTCCCCTCTTCTCTTCTCTTCTCCCCTCTTTTCTTCTCCCCTCTTCTCTCCTCCCCTCTACTCTTCTCTTCTCTTCTCTCCTCCCCTCTTCTCTTCTCTCCTCTTCTCTTCTCTCCTCCCCTCTTCTCTTCTCTTCTCTTCTCCCCTCTTCTCTTCTCTTTTCTTCTCCCCTCTTCTCTTCTCTTCTCTTCTCTTCTCTTCTCTTCTCTTCTCTTCTCTTCTTCTCTTCTCTTCATTCATTCAATCAGGTGTCCTCCATGACAGGTTCTGTCTGTCTTTCCTGATCTTGTCTTTCTTACACTCAGACCCAAACAGATATACACACGATCTTCTATCTTTCTGTCTATCATCCTCCTCTCTCTTTTCCTTTTTATCTGTCTCCAACATATACACAACTTTTCAGTAACCACTGTGGTGTCAGTGCAGTGGTGCCTGCAGCAGTAAGATAAGTAGGGAGGGTTGGTTTTGAAATGACAGGGGTGGAAGTGAGGTGTGTGTGTGTGTGTGTGTGTGTGTGTGTGTGTGTGTGTGTGTGTGTGTGTGTGTGTGTGTGTGTAGAAATGACAGGAGTGGGAAATCAGACAGCTGGTGCACCTGTGTGGACAGGATATGACACGGCACTGCAGGAAGACAAGGCGTTTTTATTGAGTGCAGCTCTCTCTTCTGCAATCTGTCTGTCTGGAGTGGCCTCTCTGTTACTTAGCTCTCTGCGTCTGAAGAGAAGAAGAGAGAACAGTCGATGCTGAAGCAAACACTCTCTCTCTCTCTCTCTCTCTCTCTCTCTCTCACTCTCCAGCTCTGTCAGCTCTGCGGTTAATTCATGAATCCTTGGTATGCAGACGGAGACATGTCCATCCTCTGTTCTGACTTTTGGAGTGGCATTCAGTGATAACGACCCCACACAGAGATATTGGTCTGACTGAAAAAGTTATATAGAGTCAAAAAGGCTCATTGTCATCTGCAAGTTGCTATTTCCATCACACAAGTCCCAGAGGCTACACCCACAGGAGGAAGTGTAGGCATTTAGCGATGCCGGATAGAAGATGTAATTTAGATGTTATGAAGCGACAGAGAAGAGACTGGAGGAGAGCTGAGGCAGACACCAGAGAACTAGAACAGTTTTTCCAGTCCATGTTTGTGAGGAGGAATCAAATAGAGCTTTTCCTATCTGAGCCACAAGATGGCGCTATGAAGTAGTCTGTAATTCAGCACCACACACGTTTAGCTGGGGAAGTTGCCCTGGGTGTCATCGTGTTTTTTTCAAAGAGGGAGAGGATGGGGCTGTATTTCACTGAGGCCTTTTACTGCGCTGCTTCTCTCCGTCTCAGCCTGATCACATCACTGATGTGTTCATGGTCCCATCACACACATTTCAACTGAAATTTCAAGCAGATGTGGCTGATAAGAAAATACCTAGGTTTCTTTTTTTTCATCCATTCAGTCATCCCTCTGCTGTGTATGAGATGGTGAGTGGTGCAGACGGCGGCTGGAAACCACGTCTTTATCTTCAAATGTACGACACACACACACACACACACACACACACACACACACACACACACACACACACATTGTGACTCTTCAAATGAACCCGGAGTAGTGTTGGTTATCTACAGACACATGGTGGTGGTGTTTCCTTTCCCGTCTGAATTTAAATTCAAAATAATATTTTTAGATCACACAGGAGTCGAGAACATGTCGCGCTTTGACTCAGATGGTCACAAGACAACAGCGACACCGTCAAACTTCTGCCAACCTGGAGCCGTTTGGAGCCGGCAGAGCTCCATCACGCACTCCCTCTGATACAGACCCATCACACACACGTCGAGCGCGGTAAACCTGCAGACTTAGAGCTGTGTTCCTCAGTTTCACGGTGAAGCAGACACAAAAGGCTGAGCCCGGTATCGACAGACAAATGGTATGAAGCCGGCCAAAAAAAAAAAAAAAAAAAGGCTTTATACAAAGTAAAAATGACCTAAATGCAGGTGGGCAGCAAAATAAAAGAGATGAAAATAAAGGTTTTTTAAACATCTAATTTTTATCAAGCCTAATTAGCCGCTATAATTTTTTTTTAATTGTGACAACCTCGCCACACAATTTACTTTGGGGAGTGATTTAGAGATAATTGTGGGTAAGAGGTCGGTTCCGGCACCGAGCTTCGCGGGTGCGGGTTTGCAAATTGGACTCTGGTGCAGTGTGTGTGTGTGTGTGTGTGTGTGTGTGTGTGTGTGTGTGTGTGTGTGTGTGTGTGTGTGTGTGTGTGTGTGTAGACTGCAGCCAGGGGGGATGGTAGGGGAGCTGGTAGACTAGAGTGCATTTGGTATTCAGCCGTGCCTAGTATTTATCTGTCTGTTGGCTGTCTAGTCTGGTCTGGCCTGTTAGTGGTGTCACCCTGCATGCTCCCCGGGGGACTAAATTGATGATCCAGACAGACTCTGCGCTTGTGTCTGTGGTGGTGGTGGTGGTGGTGGTGGGGGGGGGGGGTGATTGGACAGAGGTTTGCCGCAAGAGTGAGAATCGATGTATGTCTGAGGTGGTCTGGAGTGTGCGTGGATGTTGGGTTGCGTAAAAACTTTGTGCGTGTGCGTGTGCGTGCGCGGACTATGTGTAAGGACAGGAGAGTGACCTCGCATCGAGACAGAGAAACCCCCATCAGTGTCTGGGCTGATATTGCTGCATTAGCCGCCCGGACGTCAGCGTCAGTGAAATGATGACAGCTCCCAGGCGTTTGTAAATTGCGGCTATTTTTTTTATCGCCTTTCCAAAGTGTCAGTTCCCGTTTGGAATTCAGTGGAAGCCGTCAGGAAAAATATTTTTGCATGATTGGATATATAATTTAGTGCATTACGTCTGTTGGAGGTCTTTGCTTTTCCCATTTACTTATTTTCCTTCGAGGTCCATTTCATTTGGTTCTCTTTGGCTACTGGTGTTTTCGGAATGAAAATTAGGTCTCCCGGTCTTGATAGTTTTTTTTGCAACCATAGCCTACTTACAGTGATGTACTTTTCTTGGAAGACCACCTGGACACTCGTCACTGACCTCTGAAGGTCCCTAGACCATAGTTTGGGAACCTGATGATAGAGTGACATTCAGGGCCTCTCTCAGATTTGAACAGCCTCATGTATTTATAGATTGCCGACGGCCCAGTGTGTGTGTTGGGTGCGAGATTTGCACTGTGTGAGGCTGTAGATTCAGGGGTGTGTGTGTGTTGGGGGGGGGGGGGGTTACCTCAAGGTTAGCCAATTCAAAGAAACGTCTATATTGGCTGCGGCCGCCGAGCTCCCCATACCAGACCGATTACCGCCCCCCTCCACCCCCACCCCGCCCGCACACTCCCATATTGTCAACCAGGCCCTCTGCTAGCTTTCTGAGTGAAGTCGCCCCCCACTCTCCGAGCCCGTGTACACCACCCCTTGCAGGCCAGACACACAGGCGCACACAAACCTAAGCTATATCCCCTGTATCACCCCTCTCCGTCGCTGCCTTCAGCCCCCCCCCCCCCCCCCCGCACACAGCTCTGCTTCCCACCGGCGAATATGTGTGTCAGCGCACATTCAGGGGCTTTTGGGGAAAAATGAGCGAGCGACAGTCATGTGCAGTGAGTTGTCTCGGTTTAGTCAACTTTTTTGCTTTAGAAATGAAGTCCCATGATTTATTCTGCAGGGTAACGCTAAGATAACAAACCAGGCATGTCACTGATGATCTGATGGTGCTTCCAAAATTCATGAAAAATGAATTTTTGGTGCTCGAAGCACAGACCCCAGATTTAACAATAAGGTACCAAACAGGCAAAACACACTATATAGTAATATTCTGCCAGCACAATAACCAATTAATGCATTTTGCATCTAATACATGCAAGAGGTTCATGAATATTAATTAGCCTACTGACACCAGACAGCATCACACCAAGCATGATTGAAACAGGGGCCTCTGCATGAAAAAGTATTTGACTGCAACATGTTATTTGGCTTTGTCACTTAGGCCACTAGCAAGAAAAACTGATTATTATGCTAAAACAAACAATTAACATATAATAGAAACAAAATATTTGCTTTTGATCTCTGTCGGGTCCTGATACAAACGAAATAGTAGCCTATGTATCACAAGCTGAGTATTTGAAATTATGGAATTCAAATTTGCACCAAAGGCCTACAACCTGTTTTATCACACTGTCTGGTTCAGTCGGATCATTTGTTGTTCAAAACGCTTCAACACGTTTGAACTCTTGTGCCGTTGTGAATCCAGACTTCCCTGTTAGTACTCTACAGAGAGCTGATGGAATCACATACATGGGGTTTTGTTATAATTTGGCTGATTGAAGTAAGAATGGTGAAATTTCTGTCTGCTCCTGAAGGCAGCAGCTCTTTCCCCCTCCTGTCTGGCCCTCCTTTAGAGCCCTGTGATTGGCTGGAGCGGCAGCCTGTCAGTGTGAGGGCGGGGCCTGAGCCCGCTGTGTCTGCTCTGCTCTAGAAGAGGAAGGACAGCTGCTTTCAGCGGCGGGGAAGGAGCAGAAAAATCTGTACAATGCGTTAGACACGGGGCAATGGCTCGTCCCCGGATCTCTTGCTAGTTCACTTGCCTTGCCGCCCCGAGAGGAATATGGCGTGAGAAAAATCGTGGGAAATAAGTGCGAAACTGTCGGGAGTTACTCGTACTGGCGAACTCTGGTGCCACTGCCTGGAAGTTTTTGTGTTTTTTTCCCGTCTGGGGGCCCTGACGGTGGCGGCGGCTCTCTCCCCGGAGCGGTGTCCCGGTCTGCCCAGCCCCATGCAAAACCTAACGGCCCCAGGCGGCCCCGGCAACTCCAATGTCACCTGCTCCTGCAACTGCACCGCTTCCCAGCCACAGGGAATGGAGATATGTGAGTAACATTACTTGCGTTTCTCCTGACCTTAAAAACATACCGAGAGACTTTAGTGCCTAATCCGTTTTATGTGCACTCTCCAGTGTGACAACAGAACGGCAACAAATCAGGCTCAATATCCATCCAAACGCTCAACTAACTCCGCTGCTCTAAGAATACGCTTCCAGGCGTTTCCTTCATCTGTGTTATTCTTTATAGTATTCCTACGATCCCTCTGTAGGGACTTCCATTATATTAATGCTTTCTAACAGAAACTTCATGGCGACCTTACTGTACTTCCCAGTATTTCTGATCTCTTTCTGTTGTCTCTATCTGCAGTGTCTCTCAAGCACATCCTGGTTAATAGCGGTTATATCATACTTAATGTTAGCCTGTAGTTAAGCTCGCACAGGAGTCATTGATAGTACATGATTATACTGTAGTGCCCAACAGTTGGGGCCAAGTATTTGTCATATACAGCACTGGCATTGTTCAGACTAGTTAAGCTTTTGCAGTGTGTCCCATATTTGTAGTATTTCTCTTTCTGCTATGGGAAAAAAAAAAATCTTTTTACTTTAACTTTCCTGCTTGGCTTTTTCTAGTAGTTTTCTGCCATAGGGTTGGTTTTATGTGAACACTTTGAGATTTAGCCCTATAGGCCTGCCTGGGCAGTGTACATGCTCTGAGGGATCACCATAGAGGGTTAAATAGTTTGCCTGTCAGCATAGACAGGAAACGCTGGAATGGTATGTTGTGTCTGTCTGCCTTCTGAGCAGCCCAGAGAGAACTATTATTACCAGCTCTGGCCTAATGCTGCTGCCTGCTAGATCCACTGCAGACGCTCCACTTTATGACTGAGGCATAGCATTCAGACAAGCAGGCAGACTAACACATGCAGGCAGACAGGTAGAAATGCAGAGGACTGCAGTGTATGTATCCAGTCTGACAGATCTGCCGGCAGACCGAGGGAGACAAATAAACAGGAAACAAGCACATAGCAGACATCCAGACAGGCGGGTACATTCACAACCAGACAGCCAGAGAGGTACCGCCAAGAGATATGAACAGTCGCTTGGACAGACACATCTAAAACGAGCCAGACAGACATATTGACGGACAGACATGCAGACACACAGACAAGCTACAGACTTACAGACAGAGTTACAGTGATGTGTAATTTCCATTGGGGCTGAGGCCAGGCCTGGGCAATGTGAGGTGAACGGAGGATATTAGATTTAGATTTGGCAGCAGAGTGTGGTTGCACTGACGCCACATTGTAACCAAGAAGTGTGTGTGCGTGTGTGTGTTCATCTGGCAGACGCACTGGTGTTCCACCATTCGTTTTCTGTGGCATCATTGTATTGCTAGCCAGGAAAAACACACATAATCAGGTGTGAACTGGTGCATCGACAGACACCGTGATGCAGCAGAGAGAAGCTAATGAGATAATCCAGTAGAGCTGCCTCAGACTTATAAAAGGAGCAGACAAGAAGTGCTGCAAAGAAGTCAAATAATTGTGTTGGTTGATACTTGCTGTGTGTTGCACTGCAAATTGAGCTGCACAGTGTATGCATGATTATGTGTGCGTCTGCGTCTGGCAGTTTGGCCTGGTGCTTTCACTGCATTTCTCATCATCAGGACATCTCACTTATTGGTGGGAGTTCCATTCACAAGTGGTTTGAAATAACTGTGTCCCACTGTAGTGACCGTCTGGTTTGAAAAGACCTCTTGTTTGTCAGCTGTGTTGTCATGCAGACTCGGCAAGGCTGAATAATGTAACTCATGCTTTGATGATTTCTCTGGCTGAAGAAAAGAGCTACAGTCTGCCTTTTTTCCTTTCTTTCTTTTTTTTTTTAAAGTGGAGTGGGAAGTCTCACTGGTGTGTTTTCTCATTATTCAGGCAAGGAGGAAAATTGAAAGGGACTACAAACATAGAGCGAGCACAGTGCAAACAGTGTGTCACAACCAGGAGCCGGAGCTCGGTCTGCAAGTGGGAATCACATGTAGGGTTAAATCAAATCCTGAGGTCAAACATCGCGGCTTCATACAGATGTTCTGTAGGTGCGTGTTCCTAAGAGTCAGTCTGCAGTTTGCAATCACAGAAAATCCTCAGAGGGAGGAGATTCTTGTGTGAAGGTGTTGTCCCCTCAGAGGACTTATGTGTTTTCCACTCCTGGGTCATTTGATCTTGTAGTGACTTTTAATGTTGTCACTTCTGCCTTTCTTAAACCAGAGGGGACGTGCTATATGCCATCTGCATGAGGTGATTTTCATAGTCATATTTATATTGCTTGTACCTAATGCAAATACCCTTTTCCTAAATCCTGACAGCAGTGATTGAGATTCCAGAAGATTGTTGAACAAAAGTGGAAAAAGGTTGATTTTATGAACTTCTTTTTAACAAAGAGTAATAACTCAAAAATGTCCTCTTTGCCTGCAAGAGATCCCTGCAGAGCAGTATCATTCACTCAGGTGGCAAACTGCTTGTGCGTTTTTGACATTTTTACCTTTTTATTCTAAAGAAAACAAACTATTGAATCTCAGTATATTTTCTGTACTGAATCGTGTCCACAGCACAGAAAACAGTGTCTGAATGTGCTGGAGCAGAAAAACATGTTTATCAGCTGCAACTAATGTTGCTTTTCATCATCGGTGATCATTAGGCCAACTTGACGTATTCGGATGTTTTGACAGATCAACAGTTCTAAACCCAAAGATGTTCAGTCATCATAGAGAAGACATAGAAAAGCATCAGATCCTCACGTTTCAGAAGCTGGCACCAGCAAATGTCATTTTTACTGTTAAAAAAATGTCAAATGAAAATGATCAAAGCAGTTGCCTGTGAATTGACTGATACCTAATATCTCTCACAGTAAGGTATCTGGCAAAACAGTATATTTGATATTGTCGCCACTCAGAAAAGACCAGAAAAAACTCTTGTATGAAGTATTCCTGGAGCATCTGTATCATCCCTCTGGTCCTTATACATGCACTTGCCTCTTGGGAATGGGTCCATGTGTCAGAGACTTGAGTGGCTCTGTGTGTCTCTGTGTGTGTAGCAGTTAGCGGGGACCAGCCAGCCAGACGGATGTAAACAGCCTGATCTGTAATCCGGTGTATGAGTGGTGTTAGTGTGTAGGTGGCAGCGGGGTCGTCTGTCAACTACCTCGGGCCAAACGTGCACACGGCAACTTGTTGACACTCACACACACACACACACACACACACAAAGATACATGTGGGCACACACAAACTCTTACACCTAGATATATGCATGCACATACACAGACACTCTAAGGCTCAACCAATATTTACCCTGCAGTCTGCAGCCAGGCAGCCAATCCAATCTCTCACTAAGCTCTTTGTTGTTTGTATTGGGTTTGTTTGTCTTGTATTTTTTTTTTTTTTTTTGGCCTCTTTTTGAATGGTTTGTTTGTGGAGGTGTTGTAGATTTAGAATTGGTTGTTTTTATTTAGTTTTATTATTAATGAATTCTAATAATGAGCTGTGAAAAAAAAAAAAGAGAGAGAGACTTCAAACTCAGAGTTGGAATAGGAATTCAGGGACCTTGGGGAGGGGTGTGGCAAAGACAACCAAAAAAAAACAAAAAAAACTTTTTAATCTTTTTTTGCCCTCCCAGACAGATTTTGCAATTGCTGCTCCTGTAATTAATTTCACAGGGAATTTCACAGTGTCTCTCAGTGGAGCCTTGTTTAGTCTGCCACCTCTCCTGAGCTGCGGGGTTTTAGCAGTAAACAGTGGTGCTGGAGTTGTGGAGGTTAAGAAAGAGCTTCTTGTTTTATTAAGGAAGGTGATGTCAGAGGGGTCCCCAGAGCCTGTGTTCACACACAGGAGCTGACCGGCAGATGCACTCTGCTGACCCAGGTGACCTCAGCACATATTCTGGTACAGGGCACGATGAAATATCATTGGAAAGTCATTTAAAGAAAACCTAGGTTCATTACTGTAGCATCATTATTTGTAATACACTGATTTGTAGCACTAGTTGCTTTACTTCCCTCGTGTTTCAAATTTAGTTTTGAGATACAAACCAGTTTCCAAAAAAAGTTGGAACACTGTGTAAAATGTAAATAACAGAATGTGATGATGTGCAAATTTAATTGGAAATAGAACAAAGAACAACATATCAAATGCTGAAACTGAGAAGTTTTATTGTTTTATGAAAAATATCTTTTCATTTGAATTTGATGCAGCAACACGTTTCAAAAAAGTTTGGACAGGGGCAACAAAAGACTGGAAAGTTGTGTAATGCTAAAAAAAAACACCTGGTTGAATATCTCACAACTAATGAGGTCAATTGGCAACAGGTCAGTAGATGACTGGGTATAAAAAGAGGCTCCAGAGAGGCAGTGAAGATGGGGAGAGGTTCACCACTCTGAAAGACTTTGTGGACAAATAGTGCAGCAACTGAAGGATAATGTTCCTCAGCGTAAAATTGCAAAGACTTTGGGAATTTCAGCATCTACAGTTCATGATATCATTAAAAGATTCAGAGAATCCGGAGAAATCTCTGTATGCAAGGGACAAGGTTGAAAACCAGTGTATGGTCGTGATCTTCAGGTCCTCAGGCAGCACTGCATTAAAAACAGACAGGATTGTACAGTGGAAATCACTGCATGGGCTCAGGAAGACTTCTGAGGACCATTGTCTGTGAACACAGTTCGTTGCTGCTCCACAAATGCAGGTTGAAACTCTACCATGCAAAGAAGAAACCAGATCTAAACATGATCCAGAAACGTTGCTGACTTCTCTGGGTTCATTTGAAATGGTCTGAGGTGAAATGAAAAACTGTCCTGTGGTCTGACCAATCAAAAAGCTCGTTATCAGCGCACAGTTCAAAATCCAGCCTCCATGATGGTGTGGGGGGGCATTAGTGCTAATGGCTTGGGCAGCTTGCACATCTGGGAAGGCTCCATTAATGCTGAACGGTATACACAGGTCTTGGAGCAACATTTGCCGCCATCCAGACAACATCCTTTTCAGAGAAGGCCTTGCATAGATTTAGACAAACTACACTCTGAGCATATTCCAACAGCGTGGCTCCGTAGCAGAAGAGTCCAGATGCTAAACTGGCCTGTCTGCAGTCCAGACCTGTCACCCATTGTAAACATTTGGTGCATTATGAAACAAAAAATACAACAAAGGAGACCCCGAACTGTTGAGCAGATGAAATCCAAGAATGGGACATTTCACTTTCAAAACTCCAGCAGCTGATCTCCTCAGCTCCCAAACATTTACAGAGTGTTGTTAAAAGAAGAGGAGCACAGGGGTAAACATGACCCGGTCCCAACTTTATTGAAACATGTTGCTGGCATCAAATTCAAATTGAGCAAATATTTTTCATAAAACAATAACATTTCTCAGTTTCAACATTTGATATGTTGTCTTTGTTCAGTTAAATATGGGTTTACATGATTTGCTCATCATCACATTCTGTCTTTATTTACATTTTACACAGTGTCCCTTCTTCTTTGGAAACAGGGTTGTAAAACCATTGAATCTCCCTGACAGATATATATATTTTGTTGACCTGACTATTCTGATCATTGAGTTGTTGTTTAGGTTGTATTTTGAAGCTAAAATACATCAGGGCAACTGTTTCTCACTTGAAAGCATTTGCTGCTTTTTCTACAGCAACATCGTAAAATGGAAATATTCAAGATGTCTTGGGAAAGATCGAATACACATTTCAGTGTTTCCCCCACCATTTCCTGGGTGGGGGTGGCCTTACCCTCCCCCAACAAGACTTCTCACCCCCCAACGAAACCAAAAGGGAAGGAAAAAAAAAAACAAAAAAACCCCAATATTTCATTTATTCATTTTTGTTTCACTTCAGCTCAGTGAGTCTCTGCTGCGTGCTGCTATCGTCTGTGGACGTGTTTCTCTCCTCTCCTCTGCTTCCTGTTTCACCATGTATGGGTCTTAGCCCCCTGCCCCCACCCACACAGCGGAGCAGAGGAGAGGCTGTTTGACAACTCGTTACGTTAAGTGCACAAAAAAAAAGCTTTCCAAAAAGTGTAGAAATCTCTCTAAAACCAAAGATGGACAGAGATCAACCCCCGACAGATCAGCGTGGACGCTAGCAGCTTTGCTGGTGATGGCAGGAGAGGTGGCCCCTCCCCTCTTCAGTGCAGTGCTTCATGTTTGTTTGTATAAGTGCATCATGTTTGTTTAGCATGAGCGATACATGAGGAACTCTGCATGGCATGTAAACAGAACTTGTTTACAAGAAAACTCCACCCGACACCTTGAAGTAGCGTATTTGTTGTGGCTGTTTGTCTGATGTGTGTCTTGTTTGTTTGGGCTCAGTGTGTTTTTTTTGTTAGTGTCCAGGATGTTTAACTACATATTACAATGTATGTCATGCCAACACAACAGGGCTAGGATATGTCCTGGCTTTTTTTTTTTGTTATGCTTTCCTTTTTATTTTGCCTTAACTCAACTTGACCCCCCAACCCCCCCACAGCCCACCACTTTCATATCTTGTGGCCGTGCAACCCAGTGCATTTGGAATCAAACTGACAACCCCTGGAGCCACAGACACTGTGGAGAACGCAGCCTGGAGCAGCTCCGCTTGGCTTCAGCTGAGCTGCTCCAGTCCAAACAGCATTTTCCAAAGTCCCACACGGTGAAAAGGTCTTGATGTGTCTCTGCAGCACCTTCACTGCTTTACTGCTCCTGCTCCAGCTCCAGCAGCATTCACAACCTTGTCACTGGCTTCTGGGACTCCCTTTGTGTCTCGATTCTGCATCCCCAACCCCACACACACACACACCCTCTCACAGACACACGCCTTAGACGTCCTCCATTAGTTCCCAAAATACCCTTGGGACCAGAGCAGATTTGTAGTCCTAGTGTGTTTGAAGACAGGCCATCCGTCAAGTGTGTGTGACAGCGGTGGTGGTGGGGGGTGGCTAGTAGTCTGCTGTCTCAGTCAACATCTATTTACGCACAGTTCAACTGTCTGAGATGCTAAGGAGCTCCGGTGAATGAATCAGTCCCGCTGTCTGCTGCGTGTCTCCTGACTGCACGTCTGTGGACATGGATGGGCCAACTGCACATCAAGCTCTGTGCTGCAGACACACAGTGGTGGACAGTGAACAAGCACACTGTGCCTCTTTTTTTGTTGCCTTGGAGCCGATTTGTTTTTCCCAGCATTCAGACAAATGAAATTGTTGGCATGTTTATTACCCTTTGTGAACCCTGCCTCATGGGATGTCTCGTCCCCCCGCCCCCTGCACATGAAACAAAGCAGCAGCCATTGCTCTGAAATTACAAATTCTGTTTTGCTACATATAAAAATGAACCAAACCCAAAAAATCAGGCAGAAATGCTGTGGCGCCCGTTGTTTGTCAGGTTTTGGGTAATCTGTTTGTTGATGTGTGCGGGAGCACCCACACTGTGGAATACTGACTGGTCTCTCCAAGTGGTTTGCAGCGAGGCCCTCACATTGGCTGTACAGTGTAAACAAAAGCCTATAGCTGCAGCAATAGTTGTGAGAATAGTCAAATAAATCCTGTACAGCTGTGGGGGTAACTTTGGTTATACAATGTAAACAGAGGTCTTTGGATTATGGCTGTAGCTGTGTTATTAATTTCATAAACTGCATCATGCCCACTGAAACTTGCTCCCCTTTTAAATATATAAAACTCCATTAAACTGAGGCTTGAACAAAGTCTTAAACTGAATATGTATACAATCAGTCGTCACTGTCAGTCCGTCCTGCATCAGTCCAGAGTCGTAACTAAACCTCGATTGAGAGGCGAGATGATCATTGTCTTGTTTTAAAATGATTTGCCCATATATTGTCTGGTCTGGTCCCTGCAGAGGTTGCCCCTGGCAACTGCAAGTTTCATTTGGTGCAAATATACGCGTGTTCTGTGGGGGGCATGAGAAAATGGTTTGAGTTTCAGCCGGTGCTATATGACAAAGTTAACAACACTGGTAAAAGCAGTAATGATTCTTAATGTGTTGGAACAACTAGCAAAGACAATGCTGGAGCAAGGGACCATGCTAACATTAGGCTACTCACATGTTTCAAGTGAAAGTCGACAAATACGTTTGCATGTCACTCTCTCTGAGTCGTCCTCTTGAAATGATGCCACACTGTGGATATCCTGCCGGACGTACTGTAACAGACTGTGCTGTGTTCCCTGTGTGTTTCAGTATTTAAGGTAGTATGTCCCCAGGGCAGCACGGTGGTGCAGTGGTTAGCACTGTCGCCTCACAGCAAGAAGGTTCTGGGTTCTCCCCGTGTCTGCGTGGGTATCCGGCTTCCTTTAGAGTCATCCGATTGGTGACTCTAAATTGCCTGTAGGTGTGTGAGTGAGTGTGTGTGTGTGTGTGGTTGTCTGTTTCTATTTGTCAGCCGTGTGATTGACTGGCGACCTGTCCCGGGTATACCCCGCCCTCGCCTAATGTCAGCTGGGATTGGCTCCAGCCCCCCCTGGCGACCCAGTTTCAGATAAGCAGTATGGAAAATGGATGGATGGATCCAAAGGCAGGACTTGATGTCGGAATCCCGCTTGTGACACGTGTTTGGAAAAATCAGGAAGCTGTTGCCACTGGTCATCGTACTGGTGTCTTTATGTCCTGTTTGCTCTTTTATTACTAAATATGCCAGACACTAGTTACATTCCAGGAAGCAGCCATGTAATCAATGTCTGTCTGTGACTTACTGAGTGATTTTTATTTTTTATTTTTTCCTGACCAACCGACCAATCAAAACTCGGTTGACTATGACTCTTCGTCTGGTCGACTATGCGCTCTAATTCCCTGACATTCAAACTGTTGTGTGCACAAAATGAAGAAAAGACTTGAAGAGGCCGTGCGACATTTCAGTTCCAGGAGTAGAAAAGTTCATACTGAGAAATAAATGAGCTGAGAGCTGTGTGACACTCTGATCTTTTTCAGTATATTATTATATAAGTCGCTGTTTACACATTATTCAGTCTCTCACCTGAGATAAATGCACTTGAGGGAAATGATGTAGAAAGCAGCCGTTTCCTACTCATTCTTAGTTGGAATAAGCTTCGTTTACCTTCTAAGGTCTTGATCTTGTCAGGGAGTTAACTGACAAAATGAAAACTCTGATGTTTATTTTCCTCTCACGTTGAGGATCACATATAACCACCAATTTTACGCATCATAGTCTGTTTGCAGGTGTTCGACTGCATATGTGGGGAAAAAAAGCTTTATAAGGCCTTTCGTGTCTCCAGATGGAATTTTGGGAAATCTGATAAATGTCATCAGGTCTGAAGAAATACATGTTTTAGACATTAGAAAGAGATGAACTCGCTGCCCTGTAGCTTGCTCTTCATCTCTACTCAAGGCTAGAGGCTCCAGACTGCATTATATGCTCCCATTAGCGTAACACACCTGAATCTCTGACCAAAATGTCTGTTCAAATTGCGTTGTGGATAATGTACACAACATGTTTTGACAAGGAAATAGAACGTGTCTAATAAAAAGAGATAACTGCATTTAAAAAAAAAAAAAAATTCTTAAACCCTTCCTGAGTAGAAAATAGGATCTAACTCTGCACTGTCAGTGTAAACGCACTTAAAAAGTGTGCCAGTGTTTCTCAGAGCTAACATTAACCTCAAGAGGCTAAAAAGTCAAAATGTTTTATGTCTCCAGTAAGGCTGAACAATTCGTGGAAATATCCAAATTCCAAAATGGCCAAGTGCAATATCCAAATTGCAGGAGCTGCTTTATTTATTTTTTTTATTTATTTTTTTTTTTAAATAAAGGTAAAATGTGCAGCAGGTATCATTATTAATTAAGCACTCTGGTGTTACAGTGATCCTTGGCCTGCAGATCATATTCTCCATACAGTGAAGTGCAGAAATTACCATTCCCACTAAATGTGTGACTCATATCAGAGTGTCATACGGTTCAGACCAGTCTCCAGGCCGCATCAGGCAGGTGATGTACAACTATACCCCTCAGTGGTCTGACATCATGGCAGCATGTGATTTCACTGGGGGCAAAGATACATTAGTTCTATTACTTTAACCAGTCTTGTGGACACAACTGCTTCATTCATGGTCTGATTTTAAGTTACCTTGTTATGAGGGAAATTTTATGTGTGCTTTTTTAAATAGTACAGTATATGTTATTCTCATGGTGGTTTTGATTTCAGATTTTCAGTAGATCAGTTTAAACCAATTTCTTCTATAGAAAGTCTTTGTTTTGTACTGCAAGAAGACGCAGATCTTGTGTGAATGACTGAACAAGCTTCTCCTGTAATCATGAGTGGTTCTTGTTGCTGTTTTTAATTTGCCCAAATATAACTGTTGTTGTGTGTAGTGACAGACGAGCCATTGTGTGTTGCCTGGCACCTGCAGGATGTCTCTCGGTGCAAGAAACACTTCAATTTTACTGCGATTTTAGCTGCTGGAAGTGAAAGCACTGTCACTGTTTTTAGTGTAATCTGTTGTTGTCTCATTTTTAAATGCTATATATTGTTTATGGTGCAGTGGTGAGCAAGAAGGTTCTGGGTTGGGACCCCGGGTCTGGGCCTTACTTTGTGGAGATGTATGTTCTCCTGTGTCTGCGTGGGTTCGGTCCAGAGATGTGCACGTGAAGTTAATTGCTTGATTATGTTGATGCAGACCAACATGTATAGTTGTATGTTTTTTGACACTTTTTGCACATGTAACTTTAATCAAGTTTGTTTTCTAAACAGTGTTAACTATCTAAACTTTTGACAAGCAACATTCTTCCCTAGGCAACTATCATACCCCTGCACAGTGGTGTAGTCCCAAGGCCTCAAGGCCACCGGATGGATTCGAACCCGCGCCGATGAGGTTTGAACTGAGCTTTAATGATATCTGCTCTACCTGGTGAGCCACCGTGACTTTGTACTATAGAGGGAAACCACTGACACTGACGTGTGTTTTCTCACAGCACACAGCAGCTCATCAGTCTACTGCTAATTGATGAACTTCTCACTTGACATTACATGATTCACAGCACCTGTTTTTTCAAAACACAAACAAATTGTTGAAGGGCAAGTTCTGTCACAAACCTGTGTTGTTACGTATCCTTGGGCATTTTTAGGTGGTTATACGGGAACTCTAAAGCTTTCTCAGCGAGTCCACAGCGTATACTTGTGTATCCCACTGCCCCTGCATCAGTAGGATTATACTGGCGTTCTTACAGACCCAGATGGTTGTTAATATACCCACAGGGAAGCACCTCCCTCACACAGCTGTAACTGAACATTTTGTTGTGAGCAAGCGTTGTCTGTGGGCTGTTCTGTGTTTATTTATTTATTTTTCTTTAACATTTTAACCTAGTTTAACCTCCCACCCTGGAGTCAGCAGTATACAGGATGTGTGTGGGAGTCACAGAACGAAGCCTCTGGTTACCCACATTCTTCTCCCTGTCCTCCTCCCTCAGTTCTTATCGCTTTTCATTAGTGATTCAGTGGCTGGTCTGATTTTTGGTCCCTCTCACTACCCATCCAGACACACAAGAGAGACAGCAATGTCTGATACCTACCACCCCCACTTCTCACCATCTCCCCTCCCCCTCCCCCTCCTCTCCCTTCACCAGCCACCAGCTGACCCCAATCAGGCACAGAGCCCGCTCTATTGTTTGGCTGGGGAGAGGGGACTCTTGCTGGCACACACACACACACACACACACACACACACACACACAGACACACTCACAGACGCACACACAGATTCAGACAAGGGGTCAGAGGGAGATAGAGGCCGTCTGGTCTGGTCTGGTCTGCCTCTTTGACTCCCAACCCCCAGTTCCTCTCCTTTCCTTTCCTCTCCTCCTCTTTTACTGCCCTGCCATCATGCAGACTCAGTGGAGGTCCCAGATGTATCTGAGGCTTGTTATGCAAAGTGTTGTGGAGTTATCAGCTGTCATCATCTAAATTAATCTTCATGTATTTGTGAACTCTGCATATATGGGATGTATTTTTAAATTTTTGTCAAGGAGAGTGTCTCTTTTGTTGGACTCCCCTGTGGTTGTTACTAATCGGGCCCTGACGTAGCAACATGAACCTATTTGAAGAGATTGGAAAGGTTTGCTTGATTTAGATAATGAAGTAGTGAAGCTGAATTCCTGCTCCTGCATCCAGGAGCTGTGCGGTACCTGTGATGGCTGTGTGCATGCTCTGAGGTCATGGCACAGATCACACCGCAGGCTAATGTCACTACACACTGGGGTCAGTGGAGATTCCACATGGGGCCTGCAGGACCTTTGATTGGCTGCGTGTTTTCCCTGACGTGTTTCTGATGTTTGGTGAACGTGAACAACGTTAAGGCCTGGAATATACTCGCTGCTTAACCAAGTGTTCGTGTATGGAATGGCTGCGTTGTGAATGAAAACTTGCTTCAGCACGACGCGGCCACTACACGTGATACTGGAGGTCTCCAGCTGGGGGCAGACCACAGAAATCAGACCCAGAGTCGTAAACAAAGCCGGTCTTACACACTCAGGTAAATAAACATGGCGACACTGGAAGAGGTCTGCATTCTGCTTTTGCTGCAATGGCAGCAGAAAAAGAGACAACGGCGCCATCGTAGCTGCCTTATCTGACCCTCCGACCTCAGGGTCACTGTTACTCGCACGATTGCCCCTAGTGTTAATGTCAATATTGCATCTCGTGTACGTGTTGCGTAATTTTTGGCGACAAGCACCGACGCACCAGGTAATGTATGACATAACGTCATACATTACCTGGACGTAGCTGTAGCTCTGTAGATATTCTGTGTGTGTGCAGATGTGAGGAGAGTTACTGTGGACAACATGAAGCCTGGCACGGCCTGATAACACGTCTGGCTTTGTGGGGTGTTGTTGGGTGAAATCCAGAGATAAACTTGTGTTTCGGGACATATGGCTGGACTCTCAGCTGTAGGTACGGATTCATTTTAAGACTGATATTATTCTAAATGAAAAAATACCAAAATGAACAAACGGTGTCAACAGGAGATGTTGTCTGTATATCACAGCCTGATGAATACTGTTGCACTGGGTGATATGGTCCTTCCAGCTGTCAGCCGATATCATCAGCACAATGCCACTGCTACATAAAGTGTATGGACACAGACTGTAGTGTCTAGGTGTTTCTGTTATTCTGTCCACCCCATTTATATCAGTGAAGAAGAAACACCTCTCTGTATATTGTGCTACAGCTCAACAGCTCGACACACTACATCCTCCAAAATGATCACACAGCTGAATCAACAACTCTCCAAAACAGTTTTAATCAAAACTAAACATAATAACCTTTATGAACAAGGATTTATTGCAGGACTGTTGCATTAGTTTTAACCAGATGTTCCTAATAAATTGCCAACTGAGTGTAATTATCAGTGGCATGCACAGGCTGCAGGTGCCTGACTGGAATTTATTGGTTGCTTTCTATTTTGTTCTCAGCTGAGGATAATGTGCATTGAACCATCAGTGTGCACATACACCAACAGATACTCCTGGTAATAGTTTTATCACATATCATAATGTTTCACCCCTCCCCCTCCACACACTAACATTTACTCAGAGTACATATTAACTGATGTACTTTTAATTTTGTCTGAGTACATTTTACCACAAGTAAAGTTACTTCTACTTGAGCCAGGTTTCTTTGAAGCAGCAGTAGTGAGTGGCTCATCTCCACCTGCCAGAGTTTCTCAGTTCATCTTCCTCATCACACTGGTTAACTACCCGCTGTACATTTGGGCTTATACTGTGTGTGTGCTCAAACACTCGCAGCTCACTAGTTCTGCTGCTGTTTCCATGCTCTTCAGATCTGCTGGCTCCTTCAGCTCGGCAGTAAGCAGCGGCTTCTCTCTGCTCCTCTCGCTCTCCTGCTCCATGTGTCTTAGATCAACGACAGACATTGTTCAAAAGATTGTGGTGTTTTTGCATCTTCAGCGTAGACGTTTGTGACGTTAATTGTAACTTCAGCAACATCTGCCGCCGTACCTCACAGCTCTTCTCGCTCACCAGAACTGTGTCTCCATGATAAACTTTCCCACTCTGTGGAGTTCACACATTCAGCCATTCATTCGTCTCTTTAGTTTACAGCTCATGAAAAGTAGAGGAAAAGCTAACGTGGCTCCTGGCTAGTGTTGCTACTGATGATTGGGGCTCCTGCTCTGCGTAGCGTGGAGATCGTGTGTGTGTGTGTGTGTGTGTGTGAATTATTAATATAGGTCATAGTCACAGCATCCGTCTTGGCCCAGCCCAATGCTATCCCAGCGCTATCGCAACACACGGCCCCCGCCTGCCCCTGCTTACCCACAGCCCTGGCCCATCTGTCAGCCAGATTAACCCAGGGGATCACCTACATCAAGGTCTGCACTGGGTGAGGCTTCATGAAAGGGTCCCATCAAGAATCGTCCCCGTCCATGCCATCGTGTGACAGACGCTTTTATCTATGAGGAGCCCAACTCCCACAAAGTTAGACCCTGTAGCTACTGTCTTAAAGTCCTTTTGTGATTGTAACGATGATTCATTCTGTAAACACATAGTCTCCTACCACCTCTACGGTTTTACACCAATCGTATTTTGAGACGGGATTTTTAAGAGTTTTCCTCACAAGAAAACTTGCCTCCTGTGATGATGGGTTTGGGACTGGGGTTGGGAGTCCTGCTTCAGGTGCCAGGTTACTTCCTCTTGGTTAATATGTGACTGTTGCTGCAGTGAATGTCTGCTAGTGTGGCTGAATCTCTAGGAGCCAGAGCACAGAGAGTGTGTGTGTGTGTGTGTGTGTGTGTGTGTGTGTGTGTGTGTGTGTGTGTGTGTGTGTGTGTGTGTGTGTGTGTGAGCCCTAAACAGAGACAGACATGCCCTCTCAGCTGTTTTTTGTCTGCAGGAGCACATAGAGAGAGAGAGAGAGAGAGACTGCAGCTCCGTGTGTTGAATGACTGTGAATCAGCTCCATTGCTCTATTGTCTAATTCTGCTTAAATCTCCCCTGAAATAAACTCCTCAGAACTCTTAAAACATTTCTTCAAAGCCGTCCAGTGAATTGGACAAGTGAAAACTCACCGTGATCTCGACCTGACTTTTGCCATCTGACAAGAAAGAGAAACCACTATGAGCACAAGCAGTACTGGAGAGATAAAAAAAAATCCAAAAGTGTGTGTGTGTCTGTGTGTGGGTGTTGCTAAGTTGTTGATATCTCTGGTCTTTGTGTCGTCCAAAAGAGTTTTTACCTCATTGAGTCAGGAGCTTCTTTTCATTCCGCAATATTTGCCTTGAGCTGAACTCCCCAAGTGGTACTTCTACAAGAGACAGCAAGAGGAGAGAAAGGAGGAAGTGGGTGGTGTGTGTGGGAAGAAGGAGTGCACGAGAGAAGGCGAGAGACATAGGCTACAAGAGGAAAGAAAAGAGACGGAAGGAGATGTCAAGTCTGTGTTGTCCTGATCCTTTCCGTATTGACTCAAGAAAATGAATTTTCATGCAATTTCATAAAAAACACAAGAGACACGTTTCATTTAACATCATCCACCTGACCTTCACTGGATCAGCCCCTTCTCTCATCAGCAGCCGCACATTTTAAAAAAAAAATACATGCACAACACCAACTTATTCATTTGCACAGCTTTAATTTTTTTTTTTAATAACAAGAAAAAAAAAATCATAGCACATTAGAGGGACAGCTCAGCCAAAGTGCTGGGAATTAAAGTGCTTTTTTTCATGTCCCTCCAGAGCCATGCAGATGACTGGTTTAATTTGCCTTGGGTTGGACTTCAATAACTTTTTATTGTACTTGAATCGAGTATCGACGATGATTTTTCAAATCCTGTCAAAAGCCTCATCAAATCTAATTCAGTTTGATTTTCAAAACCTGCAAATATCCAAACTTATAAATGACTAAGTCTGACATATCATCAGCTTTCCCTGGTGGAGGAGACATACGGTGTCAAGTGGCAGGCTTCTGTTCACAACCTGTAGATACAACCTGAAAGAGAGAGGGGGGGGCAAAGGGGCCAGGGTGACCAGGGGCTATGAATAAAAATGTAACTGGGAGATTCTCCTGAAATTGACACGATGTGATCAGCTGATTGTTCCTCTAGAGAAGAGCCACCACTCATTTGTTCTTGACAAACTACAAAAAAGCATTTTCCACTTGTGGTCACAGGTCACCAGTCGCCAGCTGGTGGACAGCTCGCTGACCGGCAGAGGAGGAAGTTCTATTGTAGTTGTTGTGGTGTTAACATGAATTAGCCACAGCCGAGATAATGTTGTGCCAGTGTTTTTTGTCATGCTGTTGTGTTGCATGTTTTGTATGTTGCTTTTTACACATAAAGCGGAGCGAGAAGGAGAGTTGTTACCTTCAGAGAATACAGAACGTGGGCATTTTCCCAACCAGGAACCAGAGCTGAACAGGAACCTAACCCTGAGTTTTCTCCAGGTTTGGACATGTGAGACTTCTGCCTTCACCTCAATACAGGTGGAAGGAGGTGACTGAAATGTAGTTAATGTCAGTTGAAGCCTTCAAAAGCTGGAGAAAAAACATATTTAAACTATAAACGGCAACATCATTTTCCAGAATTAGTCACCCCCTCAGTGTGGATTAACCACAGAGCACACTGCAGTGTTTCATTCACTGAAAGCTGTTGCATGCAATCCACTGATGTTTGAGTTCGGTATCTCAAAGCCAGGGTACATATGTCTGCATGGATAGTGACCACGAGAGGTTGGTGAGAAAATACGTAGATGTGATGTGATTGAGTGAACTGGAGGAACCATCCCTTCTGTTCTCGCTGTTACGGCTGCAGTGTCAGCTGTGGAGGTGTGGACGTACTGCAGCGTACAGTCTTATGCCCAGAGGACTTGAGTTTTACTTCTTTTTCAAAGACACAAGCTGCTCTCCACACTTAAATATCCTTTCCCTCTGTTTGAACCCCTTCAACCCCCCCCTGCAGTCCCAGGTCTATTTGTACCTCTGTCTCTCCCTCAGCAAGCCTAAAACATCCTGGTCATCCACCGCCATTACTCACAGAATAGTTCCTCCCTCTCTCCCTCGTCCCCCCCCAGTTCTACTGAAGCTTTTTTCACTTCTAGTAGTTTCCTCTGTTGTCGGCAGCTGTTGCTCAGCACCGCATCGAAGTTCAGCCTGCGGTCACGGCCAAGTGTTCCACTGAGGAAAGAAAAGTTTTTTGATAGGACTTTTTCCTTTTTTTTCCCCTCACATACTCTCCTTTATCTTTCTTTTTTCTCCTTGTATATGTGCGCAACTTGGTTTTTTCCCTCTTTCCCACTTGCGTCGCTTCCCTCTCTGTCTCTCGCCTCTCTTTATCACTTTCACTGTCTTTGTCTTATCTTTTGGTCTCTCTTCCGCTCCTTCCCTCTTCTTTCCCTCTCTCTTCTGTCTCTCGCTCCTGCCTAATCCTGCCTGCCAGGCATTGCTTCATGGTTGTTAAGCATCTCAACCTGAAGGGGGGGGGGCTGAAAGAGGGGAGGAGGCGCTAGTCATCGAGCGAAGCCTATTGAGCAACTTAAGCGTGGTTGCTTTACTCTGCTGGCTTGGCACAATAAGGCTGCATGTGGAAGACATGTTTACAACCCTTCATCTGAGAGTCAGAGTGGGAGTGGGAGAAGGTGGAAGAAGTGGAAGGGAAGGTAGGAGACAGAAAGGAGGTGGGATAAGAGAGCGAGGCAGAAGTGATGACGAAAGTATGTATAGTGAAGTGCAGTGAAAGAGAAGAGGTGGGATACGGAGAGGAGGCTGAAAGAGACAGAGGAGGAGGAGAGCAATAAATGATGACAGAGAAATGATGGACAGATTAAAGATGAGACAGAAACAGATGGATAAATACAGACTGGAGGAGAGAGAGAGTAGTGTGACCAAAAAAAATGAGAGGAGGAAAAAAACAGACTAAAATAGAGAGATGGAGGCATTTCCTCTCGGTGAGGAGACAGTGAGTGTGACAGTGAGTCATAGCAGAATAAAACACCATGCAAGCATATGCTGCTGTTGAGGAGCCATTTTTTTCCAAAATGGAAACCATGATTTGTGGGCAGAGATAAAAAAAACAAAGCAAAGCTGAGCAGATTAGACTGAGTTATTACAAACAGACGTGGTGTAATTACACCAGAGGAGGTGGAGGAGGAGGCCGTTCATCTTCTGTTGTTTTTTGAAGACACAGAGCTGTTTCCTCCTTATGTGTGTGTTTCGTGCACAAGTTTTGCAGTTTACCTGTGGTTTGTGTGAAACTGGGCTGCTGCTACCATCATATGCCCGTTATCAGCAGCCATTTTTATTTTTTCAGTCAATCATTCAGTCTTTAAAATGTCAAAGATCAGAGGAAAAAACTCCTAACACACTTTCCCAGAGCTCAGGGTGATGAATTCACATTGTTTGCTGCATCAGATCCACCGTTCAAAATCCAGAGGTATTTAATTTACAATATTATACCAACAGAAAAGAACAAAACCTCATATTAAAGGAGAAGGGGTTACAAAATACTTGGTAAAACAATAATGGCCCTTTATTATGGATGAACTTCACTAGAGCCCCGATCTCAAGCTGCGTCCCGCACCTTTGGGATGATCTGGACCACCTGTTGAAAGCCAGACCCTATCACCTGTTCACACAGTGACAGTGTCTCACACATGCTCATCAATGAATGGGAGCAAAATAACTGCAGCCTCATTTAAAAATCCGGTAAGATTGATGCCCAGGATTTTGGAATGAAATGTTCAATAATCGTAAAAGGTGTAAGGTAAAGGTGATGAAGTGTCTGCATACATATACATACATACATATATATATATACACACATACATATATATATATATATATACACACACACACACACACACACACACACACATATATATATATATATATATATATATATATATATATATATATATATATATATATATATATATATATACTTCCACTATGACACTATGTTTGTATGTGTTTTCTGAGAATTTGACTTTGGGAAACTCCTTGCTTGAGCATTATATATATATATATATATATATATATATCTGCCTTTCCCACCTATGTGTTTTCTGAGAATTTGACTTTGGGAAACTCCTTGCTTGAGCATTATATATATATATATATATATATAATGCTCAAGCAAGGAGTTTCCCAAAGTCAAATTCTCAGAAAACACATACAAACATAGTGTCATAGTGGAAGTGGGTGACATGAGCGTGTCCAGGATGAGCCCAGTATGTCTGTGTTCTTCAGCCCTGGTCTTCATGTGTCCCGTGTTTCCCAGAGCGTCTCGTGTTCCACCCCGTTCCCTGCTGTCTCTGCTTGGCTGATCACAACAGGCACCGAGCGTCTGCAGCATGCAGCCTATGTCTGTGAGGTGTCTGCTACGCCCACTGATGCTGAAAACCCACTTAAGGGTTGCATGGTAAATCCGCCTCTCCTGGGTGGGTGAGGTGTGTGGTGGTGAGAGGGAAGCAGGGATTTGTCTGTTATATCAAATGAACACGTGCCAGGAAGCACGCAGACAGACAGACAGACAGACAGACAAAAGCCCACTCGTTTCTTCCTCCTCCTCCCCTCTCTTATCTCTGTTTTATTCTTTTTTTCCCACTGCTCTGCTGTTCTGTTGTTCGGTCTCAGAGATGAGACGCCATGCTTTGTTGTTTGTCTGCCTTTCCCACCTTCTCCCTGCACCCCTATCTCTTCCTCTTCTGAGTTCTTTCCCTTCATCTGTCCTTCCTGCTCTGATCTCTGTTCCTGTCGTCTCTCTGTCCAGTCTCTCTCTCTCTCTCTCTCTCTCTCTCTCTCTTCCTTCTATGTGAGTTATGTTTTCTCTTCATCCTTCTCTCCGACTCTCTCACTCTTTGCCTCTCTGCGTTCGTCTGCTTCTTTACTGTATTGTCTTCTGTCGTTTCTCACTGGTTCTCTCCATGCCAAAATTCAGAAAACTTGTTGGGGCTTGTTTTTCTCCGGTGCTGTAGATACCACAGATGTTGTAGGTACTGGATTGATGTGGTCAGATGAATAACTTTGTTGTAGTCTGATGATTGGATCATAAGACCAGAGGAAGGAAGGCAGATGCAGGGTTGAGACAGACAAAAGCTAGTGTCACAGAGCACGTTGGACAAAAGGAGGAAACTTATCAAAGCACATCCAAAAACAGGCATCTCAATGTCTGTACCCAGAGTTCAGAGTGAGTGAGTTTCAGTGGTTAACTTTATATTAGAGAGTTTTCAAAATGTTCATATCCTGAAACGTTAGGTTATTGTTTGCAGCGACTGGCATCTGTCCACACGCAACATTCACAAGGGCTAGTGTTAGCTGGTTTTGGCTAACACAGTGGCTAACACACACTCATATCATGAGCTGGGGTTAACAGGCTGTTGTCATGACTGTTCAGTCTGTGAAAACCTGACAGCTATTTTTCAAATGAATATTTTCTCACTGTTGGTCTGTCACCTAGTCAGTTAGATCTACTGCGTTCACACTGAGAGAGAGAGAGAGAGAGAGAGAGAGAGAGAGAGAGAGAGAGAGAGAGAGAGAGAGAGAGAGAGAGAGAGAGAGAGAGAGAGAGAGAGAGAGAGAGAGAGAGAGAGAGAGAGAGAGAGAGAGAGAGAGAGAATCAAATTTGGTCGAGAATTGTTGAATTTCAATGGTATCGATACAACTTCCAGATTTCTGGTATCCCTGCTGCAGAATCATTTGATAACCAGGCTGAGGTGTGTGTGTACTTGTACTTGCTACATAGTAAGGACCAAAAAAAGTATTTTACTAACAGAGTGAGGACATTTTGGCCGGTCCTCACTTTTTGAGACACCTTCAAATCACATTTTGAGGGTTAAGACTTGGTTTTAGAGTTATGGTTAGAATTAGGTTTAGGTTAAGGTCAGGGTCAGGGTCAGGGTTAGGCACTCAGTTGTGATGGTTAAGGTTAGGGTAAGGGGCTAGGGAATGCATTATGTCAATGAATGACAAAGATAGAAGTACAAGTGTGTGTGTGTGTGGCTGAGCTGCCTTTGGCTGATAAGAGTCAGCAGGGTGAGATGATGTATGTGCCTTTGCATGTACTTGAGGTCTCCATTATATGCTTTGGGTCTTGTTTGCTATCTATTCAATTTGGGAACTTGCAGTGTTTTTCAAAAGCACAGTGTAAGTTCTTCAGTGCCATCAGACGTTTGTCACATATTGAAGGATAACATTAGGTGGTGACATTAAACAGATGCGGGAAAACATACGTGAACCATTTGGAATTGACTGGTCTTCTAATGAATCGGTCAAAAAATGTGATGTGATGTCACAAATGTAGACAAACACTGCGTCTCTAAGCTAACAACTACAATCCTTTGAGTCCATATTGAATACAGCTATTAAACATACACAGTGTTGGTGGAAAACTTCAGTGAACCACTGGATTTAATAACTGGTCAAACCTCTGTTGGCCCCAGTGACCTCAGACCAGCTCTTGCAGTAGCTGCTGATCAGACCTGCACTATGTTCAGGAGGAGTTCTGGACCGTCCTCAAGGAGCTGCTTCAGCTATTGACATATCCTTTTCATGTTGGTGTGCAGCGCCCTTTTTACACCACACATAGACCTGCATGTTCTTCCAAAACAGTTCAACCTTGCATGCACCATTATTTGTGTAGCAGCTCCAAGAATTCCTTTTACTCTTAGGTTCTTCGTTACCTCACTGATGATTCTGCGTTGTGCTTTTTGAATCTTAGCAGAGCTTCTAGACAGAGTAACCACAGAGCTGAATCATCTCCACTGATTGACAGTTTGTCTGACTGTGAACTGATGAATATCAACAATTTGTAACCATTTCAGCTTTATACAAATGACCTATTTTTGATCCTAAGTCTTCTGAGATCTCTCTTTTATGAGGCATGGTTCACATCAACAATTGTTTCCTGTGATGAACTCGTGGTAAACTCAGAATGTTTAAGTCAAAATAGCTCTAACCCACACCTCCAGTCTTGTTTTATTGATTGGACTCCGGAGGGGCTGCGTCCTAATAGTCAACCAAACCTCCGTTGATGAGAAGAGTCAAGTTTTGATTGGTCTGTTGGTCATGGGGGGAAAAAAAAAAAGCACAACTGGCGATGCTCAGTCACTCAGTAAATAATGGATGGTCATCATTTACACAGCTGGTCCCTGCAGTTGTCATAGAGGAATGTAACCAGGTGCCTCTGGTTCATAGTAGTAATAAAATAATGAATGGGTCGTACACATACAGTACAATGAACTGCAGCAACAACGTTTTATTTTCCTGACACACATGCAACAAGCAGGACTCCAACAACACCTCCTTACTCACGGCAACCCTAATGGGACACACTACTTCACAAGTAAACATAGGACAGTGTGTAACTATAATTATAGCAGGTAGAAAATCAAAAGTGTGCGATTACTTCAAGAAGGAGAAGGACAACCCCCATTAAGGTGACATGGAAACTCTGGAGGCAAACACTCACCTCTCATTCGTCAGCCTAATACAACGCTTCACATTTGACACATGTAAGTAGCCTAACATTAGCCATTTAGCTTGGTTGCTCACGCTAATGTTCTCCTTGCTGGTTTTTCTGATACATTCAGAATCATTACTGCTGTTGCCAGGCGACTTGCTTCATGCACACAGTTGTGAAATTTGTCATTTAAAGGGTCATGATTACGGTTTGTATTCTCTGTAATGTAGTGCAGTGTGAGAAATGAAATCAGCCCAGTGAATGTTTGAATAATGTTTTCAGTACAGATGGAACAATACACTGATTTGTGTGTTATGTGAAGATCTGACCATGTTTTAGGGCATATTTGTACATAAATGGATGTCATTCAAAAGGGTTCACTTACTTTTTTTGGTCTTTGTATATTCTCATTATTGTCAACAAATCCAATGAAAATACTAAAAACGATAATGTGTTAGCCCATCTCTCAGTACTTTTAGGTTTCCCTACGGCTGCAGTGCTAGGCCGCACTGGTTCCTCAAAAGTATATTTCAATTTTTTTTTTAAATGAAGCTCAGTAATCCTTAACAGCTGGGCACTGTTGTTCTTAGCAGTTGTTTCTCAAACAGAAGTAAATATTGCATGGTTTGGGAACTATTTTCAGCTGCGGATGAATACACATTTATTGCTCTAGTGAGTATTTGTGGCTGCAGGATGTTATTGGTTTGCAAATGTGATGACACTGTGTACAAGAATAGTAGCCTAGATAATATGGATGTCGGCTGCATCCATCTGTCGGCCTGTTGGTCTTAATTTGCCAGTTTTAGCCTTGGGTTGTATCCGTACTTGTGCGAATATCCTTCCCCTAATGGTGTCACAACAGCCACCGTGTGTGTCTCCACTGACTGTCGTCGCTCACGACAATAACAATGTGGATTTGTACGTTAGCGATGAGGCTAACAGAGCTTGTTGTTCACAGCAGCTGTCCAGATCTGCTTCCAGGTTAAAGCACACTACTTCACATCTCCAGCCCTGTCTGTCTGCTCCAAGTTATTATGTTCTGTCGGACAACATTGTCTGGTGTCCCCCACCCCCACCTACCCAGCCACCCTCCCTGCAGTACCCTTCACTGTCATCCCAGTGTTTCTATCATTTGTTACCTTGTTCCTGTAGCTTGTAGACCGGACTGCTGTTGTCTGTCCAGACAATTCACCTTCACTTTTGTGTCTTTCATTCATTTGCTAATAACATGCCAGCACCAGTCTGCTCACAAATCATGAAATGGACTGCCCGCTGTCCTCAAATCATTGTTGTAGTTATCATCATCATCGAGCAACTAGATAAGCAGAAAGTTGCTCTCAAGTTGACAGATATTACTTCTAATGTTCTGCACCGATAGAGATAGAGATAGAGGATTCTTCATGTCTCTTAAGTAGAATCACTGCTCTCGAAGAAATATCCACCCAGCTAACACACACACACACACAAACACATACACACACACACACACACACACACACATTAAGCCTGACATAAGTCTGACCCTCCAGAATCACTCAGAGCTCAGAGAGAGGGAGAGTAGTCAGTTTGGCTTTATGGCAGGGTGGGGGTGGGGTGTGGGGGTTGTCTAGACGCTATCCTGTCTGTCTGGCTCTGATAACGTACACACACTCTCACACACACACACACACACACACACACACCTGAGACAATTTATGAGTTTGTGTGTTTGTGTGTGTGAAGTCACATGGTGATCCAGCCATGCATCCACTATCTTTACTGACATTATTTTTCTAAGCGCCGGCTGTCGGCCGGAAGTTACCTGACATTAAAACATTTCCAGCCAACTGCTTTTACTGTCAAGTCATGTCACCATCACTTTTTCTAACCTTCTAACCACAACCTTTAACAGGAAGAAGGATTTTAGTGATCGGACATCTGGACCTTAAGTTGTCAGAGGAATAAGCTGAGCAAACAGCCCCTCCTGATGTCCTGTGGCTGCCCACAATTGTGAGAAACGCAAGTTTTTTGTAATGTGAAGCTTTATTCAGTGCTTTGACTTGTTTTAATTACCTGCTCTGTTTGTTTTGGAGAGGAGGAGATCATTTGGCTCCTGTCAAAACCCTCTGAGCAAAGAACACTGAAGGAATCCTGACCTAAAAATGAAACGACAATGAGTTCTTTAACAGTGAAGACAATAAGTGCTGTGATCCCACGCTGATTCACAATGTCATCAAACTCATCTTTTGTTATTGTTTTGACTGAGAGACTTGTCGCGGCAGAAAAGTGCATTGACCTGTACTTTGTAAGTGCAATGCAGTTTGTTACCATCTTTTCTTTAAATAAGAAATGAAAAATAAAATAAAAATAAAAGAGTCCCCCCCCCACTACCACTTTAACACCGCTCCTCTGTCAGCTTTACTGCTGTTTGTGAATATTACAGCATTGGAATATTGATGATATTAGACGATATTGTAATATACATGATGTGTTATCACCTAACTCTATGTTTTTCATATCTTTGTTCATCTTATGTTGATGCAGGTCGAGATGATATGGCTTAGTCAGTCCTTTTTGGCTCTCATGGTTAAGGCCTGCAATAATCAGCAATAATCAAAATTAGGCTACATTCAGAGAAAACATAGGAAAGAAAACAGCAACATAAGTCCAATTAAGAATTGACTGTGATTGACACAACATGAGAATGAAATTGGTCTAAAAGCCAAAGAGACCAAGCTGTGTCTTGTGAATTTGTACTTTACTGACAGGTGTTCTTGATATTTAGTTCCCTCATTGATATAGATAGTGTGGGTGGATGAGTGTAATAATAGTGAATGAATGGAATAGGCTAGGGCTGGACTATATCCATGCAGCACTAATTGTTTCCCTTTACCTTGTATCAGCATTTTCTTTGTCTGGTGTGACGGTAAGATGGAGCTGAATGGGGCTGCTCCTTCAGCTCTGAGACAAGACTGTGGCTGTCCTGCACTCCTCTGTGTGCAGTGATCTTTTAAATCCCCTGGAGAATTATTTCACAACGCTGTGTTAGGTGACAACGCTATTACCTTATCATATGTCTGGGGTCTGAGTTTTGTGGATGCGGCCCTCGGTTCTATCAGGAAGAATAACATTTTACTTGCGGCGTTAATTGTTAAACTTTGGGAGTGTGGTGACATCTCTGATAAGGATTTTGAAAGGGGCCAGAAACATGAGCAGACAGGCAAACAACCCTCAGGTTAGTCAAACTTATTTGAAAGATAAAATGAAAGTGAGCGATAACATTTTCCCAGACAGACCCCCTGTTTTAGCTTTGATCCGCCGTAGCTGTGCGCACAGTTTCCTCTGCACTGAAGGATTAAATAGGAAATTTCAGGTGAGCTGGTGATTTAGAAAACCTGGCTATTTCCAACTTGTCTAACCGTTGATTTCCCATGTCTCTTGCCATGTTGGAATTTATTACGGCAGTGTCTCAGATCTCACCAGCTGCTCTGATGAGTGTAGTATCATTATAATCATTAGACATTTTTGCCGAAGCTATAAAAATGAGACCCAAACAAAGAGAGAGAGACACAGTTGGACAAACACAGAGGCAAACCTGAACCTTAACTCAACAACACAATATAATTGAGCATGATTCTGAGGTTCATCAGTGTTTGAAGCTGCGCTGCAGGCTGGAGCCTCCGCCGACCGTGGGAAGCAGGGCGACGGCTGTCTCGTGAACGGGTCCAACGTGGGTCGAACACGCGCATGTGGGTTTGCTTTCTGACAGCAGTATTAATATCTGTGGTGAAGTATAGACAGACCATTGTTAACGTCTGATTCGCCTGTGCTGTGTGAGAAAAGAAGGGATAGATGGAAACAGAAAGAGAGAGGAGGAGAAAAGAGACAGAGCTGCAATTGTTTGCTCTCTTGTTGCCCTGAGTCCCCATAGCTGATACCTGCTGCATGCTGTGTCATGCACACACTCACACTGTGGTCGACTGTGGTTGACACTGTTGTTGCCAGGCTGATACGTCTGGAGGTAACAATGCACGTCTCCCAAGGGAGGTGGAGGAGTGTGTGTGTGTGTGTGTGTGTGTGTGTGTGTGTGTGTCCCTCATTTTCTCTCTCCCTACATCTCTCCTAACTCTCTCTGTCCCTTCATTACTGTACTCCCTCTCTCTCTCTCTCTCTCCGTCTCGATAACAGCGCCAGTCTTTTTAAGTGTGTGTATGTGCACTCTATTTGCTTCCTCTCCCTCCTTGTCTCCTTCTATCTTGCTCTGTGCCATCGTGTGTGTGTGTGTGTGTGTGTGTGCCAGCCAGGTCGCTGCCATGGTGCCCCAGCAGCTCCGGGCCTTGTTGATCACGGCACCGTGCCCAAGAGTTACCATAGCAACGACAGTGGCAGTAGATAGGGCTGTGTGTGTCTATGTGTGTCAAAGGAGGTGTGTGTGTGTGTGTGTGTGTGTGTGTGTGTGTGTGGGCCCAGTGTGGTGGGCAGCAGGCTGTGAACTCAGCAGGCCTCTAGCTGGGCTGTAGCTCTCTGGGCAACAGGAGAAGGATGAGCCAGTTGCAGCACAGAAAGCGTAGTTTATTTTAGTCTTTCTCTGTCTCATTTTACTTTACACACATATTACACTTCAGGTCTATAGTTTCTGAATGTACAATTAGACAAGAAACCCCAAAGGTTTAGTGTCTGGGACATGGGAATGAAAAGAGTGACACAGCACTTGCAACAGCCATGGGTGGGGGGGTTTCACAGTAAAGCACAGTTTTGATGGTCAGGTGTGACTGGAAGAATGGTTGGGGTTTTTTTTCATGACTGAGATGTGGAGTGCAGCAGGAAAGCGGAAATGACTGCACAGGAAAAAAGCCAGCTGGAGGGTTTAATGAGCTCAGCTCAGCTATGTAAAATAAAAAAATCCACCTCACTTGCTGCCTCCACGTTTTTGCAAAGCTCTCAGTTTTTAGGGGTATACCTAAATCTCAGTGATTTCAGTGGAAATTCTGCTGTCATTTCCTGTTTTCTGCTGTCATGTCATCTCCCAGAGCTGTGCCCGGTCAGGCTGCATTTTTTTTCTGACTGTTGCAGCAATCCTATAAACTGCTGCTTTAGCTCTGGGGCTGTGTGCTGCTTGGCTGCAAGATAGGATTCATAACAGCTGAAGCTTAGTCTCTTCAGTCTGAGAGAAAAGGTATTTCCTTTGCTGGTGGGAGTAGCTCTCCTATTCTGAATTTGCCAGCAGCTAGGGAGCCATTCCCTGCACACTCAGGCTCCACTGTCAGCATACATCTACTTCCAAACCTGAATCATAGAATACATTCTTGTGGTTTTGGACAGATAATGCTCCTTTGTGCAAACTAAACTAGCAAGGCCTTGTGTTCTATTGGAAACGTCTAAGGTTGTCCAAGCTCAAATGTTAAGTTTATTGAGCAATAACAATGTTAGAGGCCCCAGCTGAGTGTGTGCAGTCTCTGTAGATAGCCATTAGCCTGATTTTCATTTCAGGGCCAAACAGGGTAGGCTTGTATGCCCTCATTAGTCACAGAAGTGAGTTTTCCTCAGCATTAACCGTTTTTTTGTTGCCAGTAGGAATAAATTTGCAATAAATATACAGTATGTGTTGGTTCAAGGTACAGAGAGTACTGAAAAAGACTTGGAAAACCAGAACACTAGGCAGAATGCCCTGGTATCTGTGTTGAGTTTGTAAGTAGTTACCCAGCAGTCTTTCAGCCAATCAAACAGCTCTATTTTATGATTTGTATGGGCACAGCTTGTACATTCTACTACACGACTGTCTAGTAGTGATACATAGAAGTCAATTTATTGGGTGGACAACAGCCAGGCAAGCCCTATAAACAGGTCTGTCACTGACTGACTGACTGACTGACTAAGTTACACCTTTGGTCACCAGAATGCTGCATGACTGAGTGCTAAGGTTACACCATTGGTCGGCTGGCTGAGTGTTGGAGTCTCCCCTTTGGTCCTCATTGGTTTAAAAGATAATTTGGCACAAACCAGCAGTGTTGCCAAATTAACATCTTTGTTGCCAGATTTGCCGACTTTTCAGAGCCGTTTAGTGACTTTGTAACAGATCCAGGGACTTTTTGGACAAACCTCTGCTACTTGCTACAGAAGAGAGTTGGCAGTATTGACCTGCCTCCCTCTGCAAGCACAACTCTCTGTTAGGCTTGGGCCAATATTCGATAATATCGAACACTGATATTTGAAAATGTAGCAGCGACAGCTAATCTTGCAACAGGGACTCCACGCTGCTTATCTTACTTGTCCGGATTCTTTTTGCATGGCCCACCAAGGCAGTGGGATTTCTCCCAGTGCTCCCGATGGCCTGTCCAACTCTGACAGACAGGGCCGATGTTAATGTGAGAGGGAGAGAGAAGCTGAGTGGGTCAGTATTGCTGTGCACAGCTCTACAGTGAAATAAGATTTTAACCCATTTGAAATTGTAAAAAAAACAAAAACAAAACAGAAAATGAATACGGTCAATGTTGATATTATGGTGGGCCACCACAAATAAATTAATGTATTTACTTTCCCCAAGTGGGATCTATCCCACAGATAGTGTTGGCTTGACTGTGGAAAGTGACAACTCTTTCCAGGAACAGTGTCCTGGTTACACCCAGTCAGCAGTATTCAGTGGGACTATTTCTCAGGGGACAAAGGGAACTAACGCCTGAAGCTGCATGTAACTGTAACATGTAAAAGTCATGCAACGATTCACCACTGATGCATTTCACATGTCTGAAAGTGTCCTCAGACAGCGCTGCTCTCTAATGTGTGTCTGTTTGTTTGCTGTGTGTCTGACAGCTTCTTTTCACTGGTAGGTCAGCTGAACTGACCCCCCCCCCCCCCACCCCCTCCTCCACCCCCTCCTCCCCACACACGCACACACACACACACACACACACACACACACACACAGAAAGGTCAAAGGGCCACCATTGGGTCCCTGTGTGTATGCACTGTCTCACTATGCTGTTTGCTCTCTCTTTGTGTTTGTCTTTTTGAATTGGGACAAGCTGTTGCTGCTGCCAGTGCTGTTTCTGTCTTGCGGGGTCAAATCTGAGTACGTTTCACTACGGATCAATATGTCTGCAGCACAGAGCATAAAAAACTGTCAAGTACTGAGAGACAGTATCCCAGGGTTCAAGTCGAGCCGGAGACCTTTGTTGCACATCATCCCTTTTCACTCATCTCTCATTTCCTGTCACCTCTCTTCTATTGAAAATAAAGGTGATAAAAAAAAACCACAGGGTTATGTAGTAGGTAAACTATATGTACAGTATATTTATATTCTAAAAGTAAGGAATAACACTTTTGCAATGGTATCAAAACTGAGGTGTTATGTCGACTAAAGCTGAAACAGTTAATCTATGATCAGAAAATTGATCAGCAACCATTTTAATGACTGATTCAGGCGTTTATCAAGCAGAAAGAGCTGCGCTGCTTGTCTTCGTCATACATCATAGTAAACAGAAAGCCTCTGTAGCTTCATCAGATTCATTTCCTTAGTCAAGAATTACACAACTTGGAGGGGAGGAGGGGCCAGATGACTGAAATACAGCCTAACGTCTTTGGGGGGGAAAGCACAAAAGTACAAAGCACAACTGAAATCACATAACAGTTTTTACTCACAGTTTTCTGGCAACGCTGCCGTCACCCCGTTCATGAGAATTTAGCTTCAGAAGAAGTTTTTCAGACAACCTGACAGTAGGTGTGATATGTGCTTCTTCAGTGAAACAACCTTTACATATTTGGCTTTTTTATCTAGTAAACTACTTTCAGCACATCTGTGATTGTGGCCACATCGTGACGTGTGTGAAAGAGCTGCAGGGTAAGTGTTGACATGATTTAAAGAAACCTGATGGGCTCTCTCACTGCAGCAGAAAACGGATGGAGCGGCTGGCATGCGATGCAAATTATTCAGCCTGCTGAGGGAATAAGGGTACTGCAGATGCTGGATTGATATTGTTTTGACAAGTGGATTACTGTTGTAATAACATCAGACTGGTGCTAGTAATGCAGACTGCCAGCACACACTGTTCTCTAGCCTGTGCAAGAGTCTGTGCTGTACACTGTGTTCTGGAGCCTCTGAACTTGAATGGATTCTGGGGTTCAGTCAGGATAGGCCTCCCCTGCCTCTTTTCTCTCTTATTTAACCAGCCACCCCCCACACACACACACACACACTTCCTTCCTCCTTTCTCAACTCCTCCTCTGGCTTCCTTCCTCCCTGATGTTTAGAGGAGAGTCCATTAACTGCAGCCACAGTTTTCTGTAAAAACATCCCTGCCTGTGCTTCAGAAGACAGCTTTGAATCAGGCATCTGGTTTGTTTGGCTTTTACAACAGCAGAAAGGTCGAGTATGTGATATTTATCCGGCAGGCTTACAGAGGGCCTGGATGACTTGGTTTCCCAGAATGCTGTTCTCTGAATGAAAGCTCCCCTCAGGCCTGGTCCTGTGGCTGCTACGGTATGCACACAGGCCCAGGCCCAAATGAGATGTGGAGTCTGGTAATGTGGCATCTTATATATGGAGAAGTGTCTTTGGTCCAAACACTCGACAAATGGATGGAGACGTGAAATTTTGTACAGACGTTCATGGTCCTCAGACATTGAATCCATCTGAATGTGGTGTTCAAGGTTGACATTTGTGACTCTGAGTGAAATGTCTCGACAACAGTTGGATGGACTTGCTGTGAAATTTGATTTGTTTGATTTGATGGTGAAAATTTCCCCCCAGGATGAATTGTAATAATTTTAGTTGTTGTCTGAAATCCGTCACAATCATCGGGTCCAAATTTCTGTTTGATCAATCGTTTGGTTCATGACCAAATGGCTGCAAAACTAACGACATCAGACTCAGCTCTACATAGCAGATGTTACACAGTCATATCCTCATTGTTCCTGTGTGTTGCACTGAGGATGGGGGGGTGTCATGGGTTGGGTTCGGCTGTCATTTCCTCCTTTGACAGTAAATGTTGAACCAATATGGTTGTAACATTAATTTTAAAGGGCAGTTTAGTGTATTATTTTTGTTGCTGTTGCTTTATTTCACTAATAAATTCGTTCATGAGAGGTTTCAGTCATTGTTGGACTCCTCACCTGCTCATTGGTCCCCTCTCATCTCAGAAGAGAAAAGCTGTTTAGCTTGTCTGTTGTCATTTTGCACTGTAAGCGCCTCATTCCTCTCCTCTCTGGTGGTTAGTGTCGGTTGGTTGAACTGACTTTTCTTTCTTCATAGCATTTATTTTTCTTCCATGTGGTTTGTGCCAGCTGGCCTTCTTTCTCTCATTCCTACCCCACCCGTCCTCCGTGGCTGCTGTGGTGAAGCAGAGGCAGGTTTCGGTCGGTTTACATTTCAACCCAGGCTTGACACTAACCCATCCTGATGCAGTCAGATAAACTGGGGAGGATTACTGAAGCTGGGAAGACTGGGACAGGTTGAGTTGAACAGGACTGGGTTGGTCCCTTCTGTAATGTTTTGTTTTTCATATTTCTTCTAGAAGTTATTTGTGATCATGTTCATTCCAAGTATTTGAATCAAACTTCGAACTAAACTTCTAACCGTCTCTTCTTGTTTTTTTTAAATTTTCACAAACTGTTTTTGTGTCTGATTCCATCCACATTTTGTCAACGTGTGTTCAGGTGGCTTGTGGGTAATACACTCCAAAAATTGCGCAGAGCTTTGTAGAGAAAGTGTCTGCCAGCATCAATTATTGCTCAGATAGCTGAGTGTACATTGTGTATTGTTCTTGCAGAGCTGCACATACACACAGGGACACACACTGTGCAAAGACACACACAGAAAGTACACACACAAGTGAGTGTGCAGCCGTGAGTAAGAGTGTGAGTCAGAGGTCAGACTGGGTGCCAAGACCAGGCAAGGTCAAGACTTCTGCCCAGAACAAACCAACAACACATGACAAAAGAGTCTCAGACTGCGGGCAGGGAGGGAGTGGACGAGAGGGAGGAAGCAGGGATGGATGGAGGTGGGAGACAATGAAGAGTAAGAAAAGCAAGAAAAGAATGGAGGTGGGTGAGGGTGGAATGTATGAAGAAAGACTGATAAAAGTAGGAAGTGTTGGAAGACTGCAAGAAGCAACGAGAGAGAGAGAGAGAGAGAGAGAGAGAGGAGGGAGCAGGGTAGAGAGAAAACTGGATTGAGAGATGGGGAACAAGCGGCGATACAGAAAGTAGGAGGAAAGGGGGAAAAAAAGGACAAAAAGATGAAATGGTGAGCAAGAGAGACGGGAGGGAGGTCATTCCAGATCAGCTCCGGTGTGTGTGTGTGTGTGTGTGCGTGTGTCTGTCTGTGTGTGTGCGTGTGTGTGTGTCTGTGTGTGTGTCTGTGTGTCTGTATATCACAGATTGTTTCTTGTTGTTTGTTGAGGACAGGAACACCGCAGCTATTCAGGGTTCCCACAAAGAAACCACTGTACAATGGGACAGACACCACAGTTTCAATCATCAGACTCTCACACTCACACACACACACACACACACACACACACACACACACTCAGTGTGTGATAGGCTGACCTAGAGTCTGACCTGTGCTGCCCCCTGCTGGTGGACACATGTTAAAGCGCTCAGAGCAGTGTCCAGCCTCAGACTCCGAGGCTCCTTCAAAAGTCTGGACCATTCTCTGTTAAAACCCTAAAACATTCACAATCTCACAGCAAGATCCATTCAGTAGCTGCTCTGGAGCTTTTGATCATATAACATGGTTTTCATCAGTGGGCGGAGCCCAGGTCAATTGTTTTGCAAATAGGGCTTTTTCACAGGAGATGTGGCCTTATCGTGGTGGGAAAATCAGTAACTCTACTGATGACCCTGACAACAGCTCTGTTGTATTGAAGTGTCTCAGCAAGCCTCGACTGAAGAGGTACAACTGTTTTTTATTGAATGAAAATAACAAAGACAGTAAACAGTCACAGTTTGAATACCAGGACCCTGAAACCAAAGCAGCTAAATGGAATTCAGCCATCATCCATTTAACTAATTACACCTGAGCCTTTTCTCCTGTGGCAGAACATCTTCTGTGAAAAAGGCTTATTGAGGACTGTTTTGGATTTTTGCAATTTGTAATTGTAGACTGGTCAGGGGAGAAGGAATAAAACAATTATGTTTCGTTTTTTCTATTATCGTTGCTATATTCTCATGCAGTGCTGAATATTTGTACTCTCTCTGCAGGCTACTAATATGTTCAAATTAGATCACTGGAGAAGGTAAACATTAAGGGTTCTGGAGTTGACTTTGCTTTGTTTCACAAGCCAAAAGTTTTTAACCACTGACAACTTTTTTTTCTTTTCTTTTAAACTTTTTGAACAACTATATAAATAAAAAGTAGCAAATAATTGTTCAAACAGACTAGAATTGTCTGTACAGTGTTTCAGTCTGGGGGTAGTTTACATAAACTATACACTAAGCACAACCTCCACTACATCTTTGTTTGCAGCTTCTATTATTATTCTTTCAGCATGATGGTATTTAGCCAAAACGAGTTGAGGTCTAGGAAACTAATTTTTTTTTTTTCATTTTTCATTCAAATAATTTATCAGATTAATCAAGAAAATATGACACAAATTAATCAATAATCATTAGTTGCAGCACTATTTTTGATCTTCTTGACTCATATACTATACAATAGCTGAAATTCCACTTTCTAAAATTGTACAAATGTATTAAGTGGTGTCCTGAGTGTTTTTTAAAATGTACATTGCTGTGTTTGTTTAATGATCAGCTGGACCAACATCTCCTCTAAATGCTGGATTCTAACCACCTCTCCTTCTGTGTGTTTGTGCAGCTGAACTGGAGTTTGTTCAGATCGTCATCATTATCGTGGTGATGACAGTGATGGTGGTGGTGATCATCTGCCTGCTCAACCACTACAAGCTGTCTACCTGGTCTTTCATTACAAGGCAGAGCCAGGCCCGCAGGCACGACCATGCCCTGCAGCAGGTCAGTACCACTGAGCCATGAAAGACACGAAAAGAAACTGTCTGTGTTGGGTTGTGTTTGTCTACTCTGCCAGTGCTGTGCTCACAGCGTCCACACCAATAACATTTTAACTGATAGTGAGTAGAAAAACTGTGTGTGTCATTTCGTCAGTTCTCACTGAACATCCCTGCACAGTCATTGTGACAGTGCGTTCTCTGCTTCTGAAGCAGGACAAACCTTACTTCCACCAGTTTGTTCCCAGTAAAGCTGCGCTGAGCGAAATGAATCGTTTTATCCCAGTCAGACTCTCTGTTCCAGTTTCATTGAGGTAACAGCTTTGCTCCAGTCTGTGAGGTGAACTTGCTGAATTGGTTTCTTCAGAGCCAGACTCTGTCAGACCTTGATGTTTAATTCACCACAGCACTGTCTAGACAGCAGCAGCACTGCCCCCATACTGACAGGACGACACTCCAGGACAGACACACACGCACGCACGCACGCACGCACACACACACATACACACACACTGCAAGATGCGGCACAACAGGCTCAGGTACAGAATATGATGTGTCCACTGATACATTCAGCTTCAGCTGGATCGCCCCATAACAGATTATTTAAATCCAGCTAATAACCACTCGTCTCCTGTTTTTCATCTCTCCTGTTGCTCTCTGCTCCGTACCAGCCAAGCAAAGAGAAAGCAACACGAACAGAGGCAGACACCGGAGCCCTTTTAGATGAGGGGGTTATGATAGTAAGGGGTCACTTGTTTTCCACAGGGAGTAACAGGATTTACCACCAAACAACTCATTTTAATGACTTGTACAGGTTCGCAAACTAACTCTGTGTTTTGTAAACCAACAACTAATGTTTGAAATATTACATTTGAAGTATTGAATTATTAATTATGGAAACAACAAATAAGAGAGAAAGGTTACTCCATCCCCTGTGATAGCTGGTATCCAATGTTGTTGTAATCATTTCAAATAAAAATGTATCTGTACATTCAATTAATTAAGTAGTTATGCCTACATACTGTAGAAGATGGTCATACGGTAATGTACACTGCTGTTTACATTGGTCTCATCCATTGTAACAAGTAGAAACACTGGAGAAAATGCAAATCATTAAATAACTTATGTACTAAGAACAGACTAAACTGTTAGTAATTCTTTAAATGAACTGTAATGTTATTCATTATCCTACCTGCCAGAGACAGGCGACGCCCTCTGTATACAGTGGCAAGAAGAAGTATGAGAAGGCTTTGGAATTACCTGCTTTTCTCCATGAACTGATCTGATCTGATGTTCGCAGCCATTTCCTTACGTACTGTTCACAGCAATCATGATGTCAGAATGAGTCCTAGTGTGTTCCAGATGCATACAGTACAAATCTGCGCCTATCTGCTAGTTTAATATCTGATCAACCCAGTACAAGATCCCATCACGGTAATGATATTCTCTGTTTTCCCTCCAAAAACAGTTCAATAACAGTAACAATAATAGCAATCTTAGGCAAAGAAACACAAATTTAAATGTAAGTTTTAACCTCTAATTCATGGTTTCAAGTCCCTCTAATCTTCTGTTTATCCGGCTGGGAAGTGACTTTGGCAGCACTGCAGCAGTGCCACCAGACCAGGACCAACGGAGAGAAGAGCCAGATCTGTGTAGCTGAGACGGGGACAGGTCTCTAGCAAAGTAAACTTTCTCCTGATCTGTCTGTCTGAAAAATGCCATTTTAGTCTCAGAACGTTCATGAATGCCAAATAACACTTCCTACGCTAGTTGTCCTAACACTTATGCCACCATTTGAAATTAAAGCTTTAAATTGGATCAGTGCATAGACTCGTATACTCGCTGGTACCCGTTACAGTATTTTAGGCAGTATCGGAGGCATTTCCTATACCAGAACAATTCTACTAAATAACCATCGTTATCAACAATTTTTTATTTTAAGTCTTCGGAGATCTCATTTTTACCAGGCCTGGTTCACATCAGCAGATGTTTCTTGTGAGAAGGATAGTCTTTAGGTGTTTTTGTGATTCAAAGGAGCAGTACTAACCTACTTTTCCAGTCTTGTTTCGTTGATTGCATCCCAGGTTTGATAACTCTTGACTTCAGCTTTTGTTGATGCCGTTAGCCAAGTGGTTCACATATTTTTTTTCCAGCCTACACCTTGAATGCTGGAATGTTGTCTTCAATATGAACGTAAACAGTATTCCCTTGCTTCTGTATATTCTTGTTATCATCAACAAATCCGATGAAAATACCAAAAACAACAATGTGTTGGTCCGTCTCTCAACCATAACCCTAACACACATCACTTTGAGTTCTTCTGGGATCTCATTTTTGCGATGCTCACACATGCACAAAGGTGTCAATCGCTAACAAACACCAGCAGAAGAAACGTGTTTCACAGCAGCACCCAAGGATTTACGGCACCTGGCACGCAAACTGAAATGATAGCACATCTTTCAGGTAACGGCTGTAACCAAGCCTGTGGTTTTTGAACTGCTAAAGCTTTGTTAATGCAGGCTAAAATTTCCTTTGCGTCTAACTTCTGTGGAACTGCTGTACTTCCTCAAACAGTGTCTGGGGACTTTTTTACTTTACTTTACTTCACTAACTGGAGAACGTAACAGATTTTTCTCAGGGGCAGGTCTTCATTTTTGGTTCCCTCTGTTTGATATGTATAATTGGTCATTGTGTTATTTTAGTTCTGTTGCTGCATCATCTGCATTACATTACAGGGCTTTTATTGCTGTGCTGACATGTTGCAGGAAGCGTATTGTCTCAGTTCCCGATACTGTGTTTCTGTTGCTTACATGCTATTCAGAGCTGCTAGTTTCTTAAGTAGTTACCGATGACTCTCTCTCCCTCCCACTGCTGTCTCTGCTCGGTGTGTCTTATGTTTAGTTATTAATCTGCCTCCTTCAGTAACAATGGTAGAAGAAGTAAAAGTAGTTTGTTTGCTGTGATGGAAGCGCGGTGCATTTCCCTGCAGCTCCCAAGCAGTTGGAAAAAAAAGTTTCCAAATCAAGGGACAAATATGCTACGTTGGAGACATGCAGACTTTAAACACCCGCTAATAGAAACTGTTTGCGCCAGTTCATTTTGAAAGCTCTACAGCCAATGGGGAAACTCCAATTCAGTCAGGTGGCATTCAGCTGACCAATGCTGGTTGAGCCATGATCAGTCAGTCACTCACTCACTCACTCACTCACTCACCGACATTTGAGATTACAGGGCTGGCCCAGCTGTTGTGGTCCAGCCAAAAACTGGCATAAAGACATTGTTTCTTGTTTCTTCTCATATTCCAGAGGACACATCCACTAATTGAAATCCAGGACCCACATCTAGTAACTGATTTCAGTTTAAATTTTATAAATATATATTAACCCTGCATACAAGTGTCCAAATACTGCTGTACTGATAATGGCACAGTTTACCAACAATGTTGGTGGTGATTGTCAAATAACATCTCTGTAAATTAATGACACCGAAAACAAAGGCAAACACATGTTTTTTTCATATAAAAGATGTCTAAGACTGAGTCTGGGTAAAATAACTGAAAAGAATTACATTCTACACAAATGTGATCAGAGAAAGTGCAATTGGTCCAAACATCCAATGCCTTTGCCCCTAAAAGACACATATATAACCAAGATTTCTACACATTTGTCCTCTTCAGGATTTGTTTTCGTTAAATATTGATGACGGTGCCATCTGAGAAAAGATCCTCAAGTTAAATGTAGATGAGGGCAAACCGCAATTATTTGCAATGGGAGGGGGCATCTGCCTCCTGTTGTCCTAACTCCCAAACTGGGCAGCTATCGGGCATCTCTGAGCACTGCTGTTTCATCTTTTGTACTGTCCTTGAGTTGTTAGATTTCGGGTGTTTTTTTGTTTTTTTTCTCCTTCTCTTTTGTCAAGTCAATTTAATGCTCTCCATCCTGGACAATAACAAACAACAAAGCTTTATCAGTAGCGGTGAATCGAACATGCATTAAACATATTGTCAAATACTTGTTAAATATTCAAAAATATCATTTTGTCAGCATTAGAAAATAAAGATATGCTTAAGTTGATAACATGAATATGTGAAAATCCCCCTGAAGCTCAAACATAAAGTTGTTTACAAGCTGTATAAAAAAAAAAAAAAAAAACAGCAGGTGCATGAAAATCTTCACACCACCTGGGAAACTTTGAAATCTAAGCCTTTCTCTTTGTTTTGTCTGTCTCAATGTTTAGGATGGGTGTCTGTGGCCTTCAGACAGCGGCTCTAGACAAGGTGCCTCGGAGGTAAGACCGCCATCACTCTGAGCCCCGTCAAACCCACAGTCAAGGTTCTATCACAGAGAGAGTGTCAGTCCAAGCAGGGCTCTGGCTGCGCTCGATGTTTACAGCCACGGTGACTCTGAGAACCCTGAACTGTTGCCCTCAAAAATGTATTTAGACAGATTCAGATATTTACAGCACCACGACAGCGTCAGGCAGAACGCTGTCTAAAAAGGTTGTTGGTTCAACCATAAACTGTCTCGAGAAGGATTATCAAGTGCTGACAAGGGTTGATTTAATCTACAATAAGAGTTGACACATTTGTTGCATTTCAATAATGATAGATGTTGCAGTAAATATATATCTGATACATAAGTACATGGTGTTTCCTTTTTTGGTTTAGCTTCCTTTTTGTTTCACTGGAATAGTCACAGGACTAAAATTGGATGACTTCAGGATTGGACGTATTTCCCACATCTTTTTTGTCAAATGGTGTAAAACACACTTGTCATTTATGATGCAGCTTGGAGAGAAATTGGCAGCGCATGGTTTGAAGCAAGTAAATGCAAATAAGTAAGAATTGTTCTTATTTAAGCATAATACGATCATCTAGGAATTGTAATCAAAATGTAATCTCGAGTAATCCTTCAGCTCTAGTTGAACAAATGGTTTGATGTCATGTCTTGTTGCACAACTGGTGTTTCCAGTTTAAATTATATGAAATTCAAACTGTTCATCAATTTAAAACCGCGTCAGCAGTAGATTTAGATTGTAAGGGATTCACAGTGACAGTAATGTGATAAACGAGGTTCTTCATTGTAACTGGTTCCAGAAGTTTTAGCAACGGTGACTGTTTGTGGCAATGAGAGTCGTCTGAAGACCCAACACTGCTGTTACCTGTTAACTGTCACACTGAGGGCTTTGATTTTAAAGAAGTTGGTTTCAGTGAAATAGTTGTGGAGCCTTGGAATAACTACCACCAACACGTTATAGTGCAGACACTATGGTGGTCTGTGATTTATGCTAAAGATGCAGTAAGTGCAGGTGGCTTTTCACCCAGTGTTATCAGGAGCTCCTCCTTCCTGTTCTGTGCCGCAAAACAAACTCTGTGCCGGAAAGAAATCCTGTGGAATTTCTGTCAAATCTGGCCTCACTTCTTCTGTGTAGTAACAAAATTATTCAAATTATCCAGCTTGTGGAAATCACTCAAGTAGCACAAGCAGCACATTGAACTGAGTTTGACACACAGAGACAGTGTAGAACATATAGGTTATAAAGATGCCAAAAATATGAATGAAACGGAGCGAAAGTTGACCTGAAACCACTCATCGATTGCTTTTGTGTGATGGACCTGCCCTGTAACAAAAGACCTGCTTTTCTCCTCTCAGCTCTTTATTTCTTAGTCAGCTTCTTTTCTCAGAGCTTAGCCCGGTGCAGTTGCTCTGTGGCGGCAGGGAAAACTCTTAGGGCACAAAGACATTGGACGTTTGGCTGTTTGTAAATATTTGATCATCCAGGAACTGAAGCCTGTATGTTGCACTGGGTACAGCTGGCAATATACTCCAAACAAGATGACACTCTGGCAAGACTCATGAATACATAACGGCAAACAAATGCCAGTACACTCACTCTGACTGGTGATCTGTTTGCTTAATGGTGTCCATGCCAGATGGTGGAGCTTACAAGTCATGGTGGGAAGAGACACACTGGGAAAACAGGGGATACAGAGTTCACAGAAGACTTGGAAACACAGCCAGTCACATAATAAGATGAAGACAATCACATATTGGCGCTGTGCTCGAAGTTTGGCTGGCCGGTCCGTGCATTCAGCGCCAAATGTAGCACTTTGTGCAGGCAAGGGGGAGCATGTTTGCACCAAAACAAACTCACCGAATTCTCTCTCGTGAGGAGCCTCCTGTCGGCTAAAACTGTCACGCACAAACAAAACTGAAGGAGATGAAGAAAGAGACACAAAGGGTGGAGAGAGAGAGAAATGCATAGAGGGTAGGTGAGTCAGAGAGGAAGAGGTGCGGGAGGATGAAGAGAGGTTAAAAAAAAAGTGTCAATGTTAAAGCACCCAGAGAGAGCTGGGAAAAAAAAAAGGCCATAGGGAGACAAACACAGAGGGAGAAGCAGTCAATGAGTGTGGGTGGCTGATAGATGCAGTGATGGGGGCTCTGTGTGTGTGTGTGTGTGTGTGTGTGTGTGTGTGTGTGTGTGTGTGTGTGTGTGTGTGTGTGTGTGTGTGTGTGTGTGGCAGGGGGTGGTAGGATTTTGGTGCATCATTAATCAGCAACGCCTCCCCTGACACTGTCTAGACAGCCGTCTGAGAGCTGCCCTGCTCTGCTGCGCTCTGTTCCCTCTGTCAGCCACGCACCTTTCTCCCCCTCCCTCTGTCTATTTGTCTGGCTCTGTACGTTTTTTTATTTTTTTCTCTCTCTGTTCTGTTTCTTTCTGTCTTTATCTCTCGAGCTCTCCTTTACTCTCCTTCCTCTCTTTATCTCCACGGCTCTTTCTTCTCCTCACTTTTCTGTTCCCTGTCTTTCCCTCTCCTTATCTCAGTCGTCTGTCTTTTTAATCCTTTCACTTCTTGATCCCCCCCCCCCCCCAGGTTTTTTTGTTTCCAGTCTGATGGTCTCTCCATCCTGACTGCCTTGTCAGAGGAGGTGAGACACAGTCACTAATTGAAATGGATTCTCTCTGATAGTGACTTGCCACAGTGGAAATGTGTTGAAGTGGACAGAAATGTGAGGAATTAAGAAATGGATGATGCAGTCACTGTCTGAAGAGCTAATTGAGGTGAAGATCTCTGGGAGGAGTATGAACCAATGTGTTGAATGTTTTAGCAGACACTTTGGATCTTTTCTCCCTCTTACTGGGATTGCATTGCAATGTTTTTAAAGCAGCTGTATGTAAGTTTTGCTATTGCTGCATAGCCAGTGTTAGCAGTCACAGCTGTTTCCTCACCAAAACCTTCAGCCATTGTTGCGTTCATAACACAAGCAGCACTACTTCTTCAGGTCCAGACCCAGACACTGTTATATCTGGACCAGGACCTATAACACATAAGTTACAGTATAAGTTATACATATAAGAGTCTGAGAAATAAGTGGGGGGGTTATGAGGGGGAGAGGAAGAGAAAGAGGTGTTGAAGCTGTTCAGTAAAGATGTGTTTGTGTCTTTATCTCTTAAAGTGATCAAATGTGTTCAGATGAAAAAACCAGATCAAGGTCAGCTCCGGTCAATCAATTTTTCTCTCATCCTTCTCTCTGTCTTTCTCTCAGGTATTGTACGCCCCCCAGGCCAGGGATCGCTTCACTGCACCCTCCTTCATGCAGCGTGACCGCTTCAGCCGCTTCCAGCCCACCTATCCCTACCTGCAGCACCAGATTGATCTGCCACCCACCATATCGCTGTCGGATGGCGAGGAGCCCCCGCCATATCAGGGGCCCTGCACCCTGCAGCTCCGCGACCCCGAGCAGCAGATGGAGCTCAACCGCGAGTCGGTGAGGGCGCCACCCAACCGGACCATCTACGACAGTGACTTGATCGACATGGGAGGAGGCGGGAGTCTGGGGGGAGGAGGGGGAGGAGGGGGAGGCATGGGCGGAGGCGGTCCTAGGCCGCCTAGCAGTAACTCGGGCATCAGTGTGGCCAACTCCAGTAACCACGGGCGCATGGAGGGCCCCCCACCGGCATACAGCGAGGTGATGGGCCACTACCCCGGCTCTGCGTTCTTTCTACACCAGCACAGCAATAACCAGAGGATGGGGGGTTCGGGGGGCCCGGGGAGCAGGACGATCCAGCAGCAGAGCCAATCAGAAAGCACAATAGTACCTACCAAGGCCAAGGACGGCCAGCCAGAGGACCTGGTGTGAAGAAAGGGCCAGCAAGGCAGGTGGGGCCACCCACCTCAGACTGAAAACTCTTCACTTGATCCCTAATCACCTGTTAGCAGTGGTCTCTCTCTCTCTCTCTCTCTCTCTCTGATGTCCTCTTTCCACACTTTCATGCACAAATAAATATCAACCTTAGCTACAAAAAAAAACAAAGAAAGAGAGGAACCAAGAGTTGATTTCATTTCAGTTTCTTTCCAGTTTTAGAAACTCAGACAGCTCACACTGCTGCGGCAGGATGTATGCACTGCATGGAGACTTTTTCCCTCTCCATCATATGAGAAAGAAACAAACTGCTAGCACAGATTAAAATGATTTGTTTTGTTTTTTTTGTCCCCTCGGGTGGTGGCTGCAGGAACTGAGGAAGATGTTTTATGTTTTGATTTTTTTTTTTTTCTTCTTCTTCTTTTTGGACCGGGATCTGTGCACTAAACAAGAACTGAGCTGAGAATCAAGGACTTACAGAGAACACAATACAACAAGAGACTCACAAACCCAAATCTTAGTGCCAAGGTTCACGAGGAAGCAAAACAAAAGGGGGGAAATGACTCATTCTGACATTGAAAACACACAAAAAAAGAAAAGTTGCACTATCTTTTGCTGTTAAAGAGAAGAGGGAAACGATGCTATGTGATGATGATAATAATGATGTTTTTTGTTTTTTATTTTTCGTTTTGTTTGTTTGGGTTTTTATTTGTCCTTTTCGTGGATGGACTGACTTTGGCTCCAAAGTTGTTAAAACAGTTGGGAGCAAAAAAAGAAAAAAGAAAAAAGAAAAAAACAACAACAATAAGTATCAAAAGCTTATGTCCTTCCTTTTTTGAAAACCACAAGAAATACTTGTACCCAGCCTACGACATCTCTGTCTGCATACACCACAGGCACAGTGAGACTTAGTAAGAGAATAACCTTGTACTGCTTCATGTCTGAGTACACTTCAGCCTAGTGGGGAGGAAATCTGCCTTGTAACCAGCCACTGGGTGAACCAAACAATTCTTACTCCGTCAAGTCGTTTGTCAGAAGATTTGGAGACGGGTTCCCTGAGCCAGAGTAAACTCTTACAGATGAGAGCTGCTGGGCTGCTCGACCCAACGTGCTCCATACTAACAATTCTGAAATCTGGCCAGCTGGTTGGATATCAAGTTAACCAAAAAATAGCATAACTCAATAACAAAACGAAAAACATATCTAAGTGTCCATCCAGCAGCCTGGTCACAGCAGATTCTCTTCTCTCCCCTGTTCTCTGAGCACTTGACACTTCCTCTTTCCTGTTCCATGCATTGATAACCCTCCTCTGCCTCCCCCTCCACCTCCTCTCACCGCTCATCTTGACGTGCACAGTGCATTCTGCCAACGGCCACACTGAAACTCAAACCCTGCCACCATAACAACAAAAACACAAGACAACAACAACAGCAAAGAAGGCTCATCTCTCTGTCTTCGTGTCTTGAAAGCTAAAAAAAATATATAAGAAAACAAAAAAAAATTCAAGACATCACAAAGTGAAGATTCCTGTCTGCATCCGCCAGCACAGCAATCAGGTTTTAAAACGAAAATTGTGTGTGGTCAAAGTCAAAGGGCTATGGGAGGGTCCTTTTTGTAAAAGAAAAAAAAACCTTTTTGAAAATCTAGCCTTTTTCTCTGCTCATCGTTGCCTTCTCCTCTGCTCTTGCGCTTCCTCTGTCTCTCTATCTTGTTTGCAGTTAAGCTCCCACCCGCCATCTTTCTAGCTTTCTGACAGTGTCTCTGGTGACACTGTTCATCGTCCCTTCTTTCATGTGCAGAAAAAGTGCGTGCAAATGATGCAGAGTCCGCCAAGCCCTTTAAAGTGGAGACTGGAGTAGAGACCTTGTTTGGCAGTGTGCTAGTGCTGTCCTCTCCTCCCTTGTGTGTGTCTGTGTGTGTCTGTGTGTGTCTGTGTGTGTCTGTGTGTGTGTGTGTGTGTGTGTGTGTGTGTGTACATGTGCATGTGTGTTTTTTTTTATGTCAGACCTTTCAACAACACAGAAAAACACTTAATGTTCCTGCAGGAGCATTGTGTGTGTGTGTGTGTGTGTGTGTGTGTGTGTGTGTGTGTGTGTGTGTGTGTGTGGGCACAGCTGAGTGATTTATTACTGAACTTTGTCTGAGTTTAGAGATTCAAGGACATTACTTATTTGCCACTGTCCATATTAGCACATTATTAATTAAGCCTGCATTGGAATTCGGTGGAGTGTCTCTTTAAAAAGAAGAGATGTATGATGGTTATTATGGTGGTGTAGAAGTGACCTCTGGGTAGAAGCTCAATCACAGTGCACCCCACAGTCTACCCACAACTTCTATTAAAGGTGCACAAGGAAAACTCCACCTATCTTGATAATAATCTGGACTCACCCAACAGAAGACACACCTGCATTTTAATTCATCTCTTAATACTCTGTGATTTCCTGATCCCGTCTGCGGCTCTCAGCCTCAACACCATTGGTCCTTACGTACTAACTTCCTAACGCTGGTCTGTGGTGTTGGACTGAAGAGATTCACACCCAGTGCCAAAAGCCATGTTCAACAGACAGTTCCATATACCTGGGTCACATCATGACCACTGAGCTAAACTGCTGGACGACTGAGCGAACTCCATCTGATGTGAGGGTGGTTTGAAGTGAGAGGTGATGGGAAGTTCCAGGAAGAGGTTCCTGTTTCCAGTATCGTGAACAAAATTTCAGTCTCACCAAAACTGAGTTTCCTTATTTAAATGAGGCCCAATAATTTCATAAAGCAGCTGATCATGGTTTTGAGCAAATGTTTCTCAAGAGGAATTAGTGCAGACTGTATGTTGGACACTATTGTCCACAGAGATTAACACACATTTGGTGTTCTAGCGAGTATTTGAGCTCAAGTCAAAATAAACTGCAGTGTCTGTTCATTCTGATGAAAGAACACGTTACCCAGTGCCTGACTGATGTTTTTAATAGTTGTTGGACAATAGAGCTCTTTGGCACAGAGAGATAAGATACACACACAACACTTATTGGTAGGATCAACACACTGTTGGTTTTTATCTCTTCATGGGATTTACTGACAGTTGGAAAAATACAGAGTATCACCAGACTCACTCTTCAGTTGGTGTTATTCTCAAGTCACAGATCGATCTGTCAGCACACATCGTGTATGACTTAAAGTAAGAGGAAAGTAAGAGAAGTACAATGATCTGTTGCATACGACGTATGAAGAACAGTTTACTGTGACAGTGATTCTGTCGTAGATACCTTTACACTAACTACCATTTACACTCAGATGAAATGATGTGAGATGTGATTTGTAGGGAAGTGTTTGAAGTATTTGAAGGTATGTAAAGCTGATGCAGCAGATCTGAATTCCAGTCGAAACATCAAACTGGCAGCCTGCAAATGGTCCTGTCAAGAACTAAAATCTCCTTCTCGTGCACTTCAAGCATCTGACTTGACGCTCTGCAGGCGTCATGATGATGGGAGGAAAAAAAAACATTTTTGGTCAGTTTGGATGAAAGCCTTCTGATTCTGTTACCATCAGTGTGTTTGAATGTATGCATGTGTGTCCATCTGGCTCTACAGTTGCGTGTATGTGTGCGTTAACTACATCACTGCTGCTATTGCTGTTGCTGCTACTGCTACTATTGTTGCTACTGCTGCTTCTCATGTCCCTCCCCCAAGTCCCTCTGTCCCTTTGTCCGTCCTGTCCCCTCAATTCATCCGTAAGTAGAAGGAGAGAAATCTCAACCTCTGCAGTCAAAAGCACAAGTATTGAGACAAAAACCTGGTCTTGTTTACTCTAAGACCCAAACTGACACATTTTCATTTTCTTACACAGAGAGGTCTGGATGAAGAGATTGTCCCAACACTTTGAGCCTTTGAGCTGTACGGACCTGCTTAAAACCTTGGGTTCTTTCCTCTTTTTCTTCCTTCTTTCTGTTGTTTGCTCAGCTTGTTCTGTCTGCACAGTCATAGCTTGTAAATGGAGGCTCTAAAGATGAATTTTATGTTTTCTACAAGGAGGTTTGCATGTTACTATTATGTGAGTAAATAAGGTGCCTAATGTTCATGTTTGAGCAGACCACACCTCGGTTAAACTGCTGCTTGGAATCCTTACATATGCTTTATCTTGGGGTTGACCACCTGTCTGGTAGAATGGAACAGAAATATTGTAGGAAGGGGTTGGTTAGGATTGCCAGAAATGATCATGTCTGTCCTTTTTGCAAAGTGGTCACAGTGGTTTTGATCCTGGGAGACTGGAGTGGCAATCCAACATTTCTTATTTAGGTCTTGAGCTTCTCTTTGATTTGCAGACAGAATCTGATCCTGCAGAAAAATGGGCAAAACCACATTTCATCCGAGGTCTACACAAAACTATAAATTGAGTGACCACAGGACCCGCAGTGTGTCTGTTTCCATGTCAACAGAACAGCCCGCAGCTCGACCAACATTTTTAGCTCTGAGACACGACCAGTGTTTACAAGCATGCTCACCAGGCTGCTTGCTTCCATTGTGCCAGACAGGAGCCGTTTCTCCAGGGAAAGCAACTGCAGCCATTTCAACCAGTAATTTGGCCCAAGTGTGGAGCAGACATAGGAACCCACTTGCACTCAAAAAGCTCCCACCTTCGTTGTGCCTCACTTCCAACGGTGCTTTTTTCAGTAGTCTGTCTTTCTTTATGTTTGTTTGTAAGGTGCTGTATATAACTTGAATATATTATGCACATATCCTACCCAATGGGTAGAAACCACAAAAAATCTTGTGAATAATGTAATATAATGTATAGACAATATAAGAATTTTAAGAAGGCAGCATCAAATTTGTAAATGCCTACAGTTAAAAAAATGTACTTTGTCTTTTTTATGAGAAAACATGGTTTGCAAATTATGCTTAGAATATGGTTGCAACACAAATACAAACATATAATATTTTGCTATAAGTAAGCGTGTTATGATAAGGATGAGATAACCTCTGGATTAAGGAAGTAGTTGAGAAAAAGATATTATTGACTTTTTATTTGATTCCTCTACTAAGAACAAGCCTTCACCGAGCTCGCCATTGTTTGGGTACCGGCTGGTGGTTTTATTCTCACCACCATCAACTAACAAATGTACAGTTCTATTACACAGATCTTTTAAGAAAACATATATCACAAACAGATCGGATGGTGTTTATGCCACAGTTTCAGCTGGATCGTGGTTTGTAAATTGCTGAACTAAAAGCAGAAGCTCTCCAGTTTGAGAGACGTGTCACATGACCACTGCACATGAGAGCCATCAGCACTTCCTGGAACGGAAGAATATGTGTCTGTATTCATCAAATCTTGACAATATTTGAGTTGATTTCAGCTGTAGTTTTGTATATCTGTCAAAGTATAAAACTGTTGAGCACACTCAAAACTGCTACAGATCTGGCTGGATGTTAGGCTTTGCTTATAGCATTTCTGCTCTGTTACAGGAGGATCATCAACTATTGCTCACATAACTGCTGAAGAAAGGACAAGTGGTTATTCCCTTTTTTTTTTTTTTTTGATCAAGATTGGAAAGTTGCACCAGCGTGAAATGTGTGAAATATGCCATTAAAACTGTCATTTAACTTTTTTCTCTTTACTTTTCTTTTTTTTTTTTCTATGTTACGATGTTATATTTGGCACAATATATTGAAACAAAAGTCCTGTTTAATCTGCAGTCATTTATTTACAGTATATGTACTGAAAGTAACTCCACTGTACAATAACCGCAGAGCATGTTCATTCTTATCTATAGACAATGTACATAGCAACGCGCCATTTTCTCTTCAAAGCACCAAATAAGAGGCAGTTGTGTAGTTTTAATTTGGAAAAAGTCTCTATTGTAATTTTTGGTCAGAGCTCGGCTCTCCTCTTCTTAATAGACCTGTTTTTGTTTCCTGCTCTAGCTTGAAGAACTAGCTTGGGCTCTGACTAATTTTCATTTGATTTCTGCCCCCGCAGTGTGCTCCCTCTTTCCACTTATAAGAAGTCTGTGCTCAAATGCAGACAACAAGTAGCTGTTTGTATTGTTCCAGATTTTAATAATCATGATGACAATAATAACAATGATAGCATCTCAACAGTTTGGTATTCTCTCTGTCTTGACAGTTACCATAGGACTGCTTCCATCATGGGTTTTGTAACATCAGTTTGCTTTTTTTACAAAAATGAATTGTTGCCCCCCCCCCCATATATATATATATATATGTATGTGTATATATATATATATATATATATATATATATATATATATATATATATATATGTGTGTGTGTGTGTGTGTGTGTATATATATATATATATATATATATATATATATGTATATGTATATGTATATATATGTGTGTGTGTGTGTGTATATATATATATATATATATATACATATATACATATGTTGTGTATTTTTGCCTCTTTTTATTTAAGCAATTGTGATGTAATAGGTTTTAGGCCTAAGGTCTGTTATTGCAATACTTTTACAGAAAAGAAGAAAAAAAATCAAAAAATGTTGCTCTAAGTGCTGTTGTAGTCAAAGATTTTATGCTTGTACTTATGCTGTAGTCAAACTGCAGCGTAATGAATAAAACTTTAAAAGTGATCACTCTGGTGCTGTCCCTGTTTTTTTTCTCCTAACCCTACAATAGACAATAAGTGTTTGTAAAGTGATCAGTGGAGCCAGCGTGAGCTGCGATGCCACTCAGCTCTTGATCTGTCCTCTGATGCAGGGTTTAAGGCCAATCGGGCCTGATTCCTGTGCTGTTTGCTGATGCAGGCTGAGGTCTCTTACACCAGCACAGTCTGAGTGGGTTAACTGGACTTAAAAAAGCACATTGACAAAACCTGGTCTAGTAGCCATGTGGTGCTCTGCACATGTTTTGTAGCTGTGTCAGTGTGGTAGCCATTTTGTGTTGATAAAAAACAAAGTATTGGCTGTGTTTAGGATTTGACTTGCAGGAAATGGCCATTTTTAGTTGTATGCCCTGCACTCAGAACCCCAGACTTCTGATGGTTAAATTACACATGAGAAGTAATGTACAGAAGTATATAATGAATGAATTATATTATATGATATATTTCTATCATTACTAAACATGAAAAATGAAATGAAAAACACCTTCCAAAAGACACTGACAAACCCTGTATCCATGACACCCTGACACAGTAATTAATCATAAGCCTGAAAAAAACTGAATGGATGGATCTCAGTTGATCAGGTTGTTTCAAGAGGACAGAACAACAAGGAGCCATACTAGCACCTCTGTGAGGCTGCTTAGGGACACAGTGGAGGTTTTTTTAGCTAAATGCTAATGCTAATATCAGCAAGAAAACAAGCTCACAATGACAATGCTAACATGCAGGCAGACACAATCTTCACCATGTTAGTTTAGCATGCTAACATTTGCTAATTTTCACTAAACATAACTTTCAGCTGAGGCTGGTGGGAATGTCATTAGTTTTGCAGGTATTAAAGCATAAACCAAAGTATTTAATAAGCCCAGTTTTCAACTAATGATGGTGCTAAAGGGAAATTCAGAGGATCACCAAAGCTATCAAAATTCGTCCTGACAGGAAAATAAATCTCTGTACCTTATTTCATGGCAAACCATATGGGATAGGAAAGTTTCCCTTGTTTGCACCTTGCAAATGTTCATGTCACTGGATTTACTTAAATGTAGCAATACCAAAATGTAGAAATACTACGTTACGTTCAAAATATTACTTGAGTAAAGGTATTAGTTGCAAAATGTGCTTTAAGTGTAACTCTGGTGGAATCTCAGGGGTTACTTTCTTTTCCACAGCTTCTAGAGACATTATACCAACTGTTCAAGTAAATAGATTTTTATATGTAAAATCTATGAAGTGCATCTTTAGTCTTCAATCAAATCAAACCCTGCCATTCACAGGCAGCTTTGAAAGAAAAAAAAAAAGGTCCTGACTTTTCTCTCATAGAACAAAGACAGGAACTGGTGATTTCTGCTGCAGTGTTCCAACAGCTGTGTCACTGCCGTAGCCAAAAGTGCTGGAAAAATGGACCATATATGAAAAGATTGTGCTTCAAAATTACTTCAATACCTTCCTTCTTTCATGTGCTGGAGGAAGTGAAGTCTCTGGTGAGCTTCAGATGAGCTTTTAACCCCCATCATCTGCCCCAGATCTGCCGAATCTTTCCCTTTGTTAGAACGGCGCAGTAAAGGTCAGATCTGGGGTCACATTAAAAACCTCCCTCCTTATCCGTCAGTGTTTTTTTGTTCAGGAGCTCTTTGCCAACCAGGAGAAAATGACTCAGGTAGCCCCATAAAGTAATGAAATGCATATCTTCATCTGTATATTTCAGCAGTTTATTTATAGACAGACCCCATCTGGTAACTTGTCATACCATTCACAGGAAAAGCTAATGTTAAAAGCACTTAGCCTCACTTACAAGTGCAGTGGGAGTGTGGGCCCCCCACCTTCTGTCCTTTGCATGAACCTCCTTCTGCTAAATGCTGCAAGAAGCACAACTGTCCTGATACTGTTCACGTTTCCCTCTGACTCGCTTTCTTCAGACCACACACACATGCATCCCCAGAGCTGGCAGACTGGCGAGGCCATGCAGAGGAAGTCATGCATACATCAGCTGCAGTTTGTTCAGGGATTAGACAAGATGCAGCTTGAGAGTCTGAACCTCTGCCAGGCTTTTTGAACCAGACAGGAAACACAAGAAGAGGAAACAACTTTCTAGTTTTCGCCTCCATTTTTCATTACATGTTCCTCATGTTTAGAAACAGGTTTGGAGGAAATTCTAAATTTCTGAGCTTTAACCATGGCTTTGATAGAATTAAACTAAACTCTGATACAGTAAAGTCCCTGCTGTTCTACATGGAAAAAAAGCTGCTAATGTCAAGATACTTCATACAATTCAATTTACCACAGGAAGATCAGCAGCATTCAGCTGAGGAAAACAGTTGTAATGTCTTATGTGAAGATTTATCACATTTGACAAAACAAGTCTGATCATGTCATCAGGTTCATCTGAATTAATGCTTGGATTGAAGTATTCATAAGACAAAGCATCATGAACCACGTGGGTGTTCTAGCAAGTAGTTAAGAGAGGACTTAACACACCAACTGTATCCACAAATACAATCCTCTAGTCTCTCTGTAAATACTTAAAGATGCATGTGTTATAAGTGATATCTTAACACCAGCATTTCATTTCAGAGGGTTTCCCCACCCTAGCAGCAAGAAGACACAGCCAAATGCAGTGTAGCCTATAAAAATGCTACTGAGTTCCATCAAAGACGGACGTTCAGCTCTCTTATGCACACACAGAGAGTCAGGCAGCTTTTCCCAAAAAAGAGAAAATCTAAATCACCTGAGGACAGTTTGGACAGTTCCTCCTCCTCCTGGCCTGTGCTTCACCTCAGGCTTCTTGACACTTGAGTCGTGTTGAGCCGCTCACACCTGAGGAACACAGATTGTCTTTTCACTAAAATGACTTGAGGAATCACGTCGCTGCTCTGCCCTCCGCGTCACACTCTCTGAGAGAGAACAGGCAGGTGTTCGCGTGCGGGGCCGTGGACTGCATAAACAGTTGTTCATTAGTTTGGACACCAGAGGTCATTGTAACTTGCACACACTTCCCATCAGCAGCAAGTAATGCCGTCATATTTACATATAAATAAGATTCATAATGAAGCAGGCAGGCTGGAGCGCGTTGAAGATGTGACAGCGTGAAGCTTATATCTGCTTAGCATTTCTGGACACTGACAGCTGAGAGAGCTATGTGTCCGGACTCAGTGCGCGGAGTGTACCTTGACCTGTGCAGCAATATGACTGAAAATCTATTGTGAAAGTTTGTGTAGCAGTTTGTTTGTGTTTTTTAATACTACAACTGAGAGTAAAGTATCTGCTAAGGTTGACCTTTTAGTCACACACTCAAACTGAAGCAGAGGAGGCTGGAACTGAAGACATTTGGAACTGTGTCGAAGCTGCACTCATTTTTCTGCCAACAGTGGATCAGACCATTGTGTGCAATGTAAAAGTGGTTTGCTGCAGTGATGAACTTATCATCACCCAACTCTGCAGTGTCCCTTGGCTCTATAATGTCTTTCACGCTCATTCTTTGGTTTTTCATCAGATTTTTTTATGATTCATGTTCACTGCTCTCATCAACCTTTCAGTCACAGGACAGATATTTTCATCAGAACGCTCTGATACATCCATTGTAATAAACCACATGGCAGACAAGTAACGTTAATGATTCAATGGTGAATTTAGAAGAGCTAGAGAGATTTTGGCTGCACTGCAACAGCAGGGCCAGCCCTTTAATCACAAATGTCCGTGACTCTGACTGACTGATTGACTGACAGTGATAGAGTTGAGTGATCACTGTTCCACCAGTTTCCTCATTAGCTGATACTCTTTCAAAATGAATTGGCGCAAACATTTTCTATTATAGGGCCATTTACAGCCTGCAATCTTGCCAATTTTGCACATTTGACACTAGATTTGGTTTTTTTCAAAAAACCACTTAACAACTTTTTGGACAAACCTTGGCTTCTTAGAAAGTTGTCAGAAATGACCTGGCTCTCTCTGTGTCTACTCATCAGTGAGTGGCAGATTACTGAATTAATTTGTGAGTCATGGTCAAAACCGTGTTTTTTGAGGTCACAGAGAACTTGACCTTTGACCACCAAAATCTACTCAGTTCATCTCTGAGTCCAAGTGAATGTTTACAAATTCCCTCAAGATGGTCTTGCTGCAGTCTGGTGACAACAGCTTTGTCAGTACTAGACCCCCTTACATGTAGTCATCTGTGTTAAAAAAAAAAAAATTTTAGCCTTTAATATATACAAGATAGAAAAACTGGTTTTATGAGGTCACCGTTATCTTGACCTTGGACAACTAATATCCCTGAGTCCTAATGAATGTTTGTAAATTTAAAGTTACACACTGAGATAGAGTTCATAACAATGGGACAGATGGACAACCTGAAAACAAAACGCTTCTGGCTCCGGCTGTTGCCAGTGCGGAGGTGTAAAAAAACAACCTTTCCTGAATACAGCTGCACTACTGCTGTTGGAAATAACACTTGTGAGAGTGAACCAAACATTAAAGATGCTGAAAGATGCTAAACAAGCTTTACAGAGCTGAGTGTAACTGCAGGGTCGAAAAGAATTCTCAGAGGGATCATCACTATAAGCGACACTGGTCAGAGCCGTGACAGTGAACCAAAACAGTCAAGTTTTGTGCTGGAAAACCAAAATTCAGAGCTGAAAGATGCTAAAACGTTGATGCTCTGTATAACTAGATGGGACTGCAGTCTGGTGACAACAGGTTTGTCAGTATTAGACCTTTAATCAAGTGCAGGAATGTGGGATGTTTTACTTTAAAGGATCTGAATACTTCCTTTGGGTTTTAATTGGGGCTGAACAGAAGCTCTGAACTGAGTTAATGTGGATTAATAAACATCTACCTTCAATTTACTAACATTTGAAATAAGCTACCATGAGCATCTGATCCCACCAAGCCAGCAGGGAAACGTGTGTGTGTGTGTGTGTGTGTGTGTGTGTATACACACACTTCTTACAGCCTACAAATACAGCACACAAACTTCACATGATGATTAGCATTTGACTTTATTCAGTTGCGGGTTGAACCACACATCTGTTTGAAATTCTGACAGGAGCATTTGTCTACAAGTACCCAACACACTTCAGCTGGCAGAGTGGTACAGTGTAAACCCTTTACTATGTCTGTGTATTACAGTTTTTCCTGGGTTCATACAGACTACTGTATGTACTACAGTGTGACCCACAGGGTGTTTACATGTGACTGGCAGCTCATCACATGTGAACCGACATCCACTGAGGCATTACTGCAACCTCCCTTTGTCATTTCATACACAACTTTCAGTCACTACATTAATTGGTACAGACACCAAAATAATGTCTCCATCCACTGCGCCCCAATATCAGTTTGGCCATCAGTTAAAACACATTAGAAAACTTGATTTCCTTCTCTTACATCAGAGGAGACACAGGGTCACACCCCATCTCCAGAAAGGCTTTGATGGACTAGACCATAAGCTTCAAGTTGCAACCAGATGTATTAGTATTTACTCTCTTATACAGTCTTTAACTGTATGCTTCTTTTAATGCTGTTTTTATATAGGAAAATGAAGCCTGGATCTCGTTTCCCCTCAGGTATACAGATGTGAGGTGTGAGGAGAAATGAGAACACATCTCTTCTTTTAACAGTCAACTCACAGCCAACAAAGAGTTAAAGTCCAGATCATTTGAGCCTGTGTAAATCCAGTCAGAGAGGACTGAGCCAGGATGTAGCACTGGCAGTAGTCTGCTAAGCTGCTGTCTAGTGTACACTTACAGTGGATGGTGGCAGGGTTTGGACAACGAGGGATTGAATCTGACACTTAAGTAGACAACAGGTGATCGCTAGGATGTGTGAGGTGACATTTCAGGACAAAGATAGTGCAATGTCTCTCTCTTCTTTCCAAACAGTCTCTTAAGTGCTGTCTGGTACTTGCCCCCATTTCACTGATGACTTGTCAAGATTAAAATAGGATTATTTATCCAGGGGCGCCACCTGTAAATGTGATTAGCTAATCGTTTTTCTTTCTAAAAAACGCCTTCCCCTCAGAGACTCTGTCTTTGGTTTCCTGCAGTTTCTCAGAAAGCTTGTCCTTAGTCTCCTCCATTTTCTCAGAGAAGCGCTCTTTTGTTTCCTCCATTTTCTCTGAAAATCTGCCCTTTGTTTCCTCCATTTTTTCAGAAAGTTTCTCCTTTGTCTCCTCCATTTTGTCCTGGATGTATTCTTTAACCGGCGGAGGTGTGGATAAGTAGCCGTGCTTGCGGAGATACTGAACAGATAGTGATGTGCCGCCCAGCGTTACCGTATACCGAGCAGGAGTAGCAATCTGTAAGAAAAAGGAAAAGACAGTCAGAAGAGCAAAATGAACGCCTGAATCCATCCTTCATAAAAACCTGTTAGATATACTGCACCTGCTTTTTCAAATGTACACTGACTAAGGGAGTGAGACACAAGCAAATCAAAGTTGTGTAAATTCAAAGAAACTGGCAGTGAGTGTGCTTTAAAATAACACAATGGTATCGAATGATCGATGAGGAAATGAAGCCAAAGGACTGTTTCAACAGTCCAAAATACACGGTCTAAAGCACGCAGCGCAAATACATTCAGGGCAGATCCCGATCCAAATTTAACAGCGGAAAAACGGTCGTTGCGCCAGCTGCATGGTTCAAAAGGCTTGTACTTAGTCTCTTAATGTGTGTGGGCATGAAATGCAACAAACCGTCATTCCCTTTAAAGGCCAGGTGCACCTTGGCGTATTGCTATTATTAATGGCGCAGTGTTTCACACAGAATTAGCGTATACTTGAGGCAGGGTGATTACAGATTGTGAGTGGCCTGTAAGCCCAGCCCCGGCACATGCAGCCAGCTCACACCGTGTTCCTGGAGGAGAAAGGAGGGAAAGGCACTGTGCACATCTCAACAAAGCAGCAACGGCACAAATCACATGATAGAAGTTTTATTTTAGACTTTTATCCCACATTATGAGAAGTGTAAATACATTTTTCAGTTCATTATGAAACTGGACAAATTTAATCTAAGTGATGAACAGGAAACACTGTGGAGGATTTACCAGGTCATAAGAAAGAACGCCTCTCTGCAGGGCCTCATTTATGTCCAAGAGACATCCACCATTCATGGAAATGTTGTGGAACACACAATATGCCACAAAGGATGCTCCAAACTCCTGGGGACTGTATGTTACAAATGACTTATCCAAACATCTCAAGTGCATTTTCAGCACACTCTGCTTGTGTGTAACTGCATTTTGCACCTGCCTGTGTAGGCGCATATTGCTAACCTGACAATGCGACCTTAAATCAAAACAGCGGAAGACTGTGCCACTGACTTCAGAATAGGCTTTGGTTGGTCATTCTCTTTCCGCTGCCACAAGATAGCAAGGCTCCTGACCTCACCTCATTTTTAGACCAAAACACTCACTGATGCTCAGGTGGGCACAAGTGCATTTAAACAATCTGGGTGCTGGACAGGAAAATGACGACTGTATCACCCTGAAACTGTCAAAGATGCGTTTGGGTGAAAGACAGGGCCCAAAATGTTCAAAAACAGAAAAAACCCAGAGGATTTGGAGTAAATTACCTTGTACATGGCATATGCAGTCAGAGCGTAGCCACTCGAAGAGTCTCTCAGAAGGCCAACTAATGACTCAGGCAGCCCAATCACCTCCAGGAATGGCACGACATTCACACCTCTGATGGGAAGCAAAACAAGAAGAGAAGGAGAGAAAGATTTAAAGTAGATACCAACACACACACACACACACACACACACAGCTGTCTTTGTGAACCGTCATTGACATACCATCACAACTAAATGCGTAATCTCAACCCTTACCATAAATACAACTGTAACCCCACCCTTACACCAAGTCTTTCACCGCCCACACCACCACCACCGCCGCGCGCCGCCGTCGTCCCCCCCCCCCCACCCCCACCCCCACCCACACCCACACACACACACACACACACACACACACACACACACACATTGTGCTGTTTATGAAAATATTTTGGTTATACAGAGCGTGTTAATTTACATTTATCACTGAATTCCGCAAAATTCAGGGTTACCAATCATTTTGATCAGGGACTGAGATTACTGATTATATTATCCAGTGACTGGGAGAGGGCCTACAAACCCCCCCTGCCAGTAGGTTTTGTCCCACCCCTGCTTGGAAGTAGACTCACTTCATAGCAGCATAATAGAAGGTTCCAAACCAGACAGAGGACGTCACCAGATGTACAGGGATCATCACCTTCCCATATTGTTTGAAGGTCTTCTTAAATCTCTGGAACAGGCTGATAGACTTGTCCTGCAAAGGGTCCACCTCTACAACATCAGGCCCAGCTTCCTCTTTCTGGATCTCCTGTGTTTGAGGGGTGGAGCTGGAGTATGCTTCCTCCTGAGGCGGCTGGTGTTTTGGCTGATGTGCTGCCCTGCTGGAGGCTGAGGTGGAGAGACAGTGGCGGCCTGTAGGTGGCGGCGGTGTCAGACGGAGGGTATAGCAACACAATGCTATTGCTGGCTCGGGGACAGTGATGCCCACCAGCAATGGGCGCACTGCTGCCCTCCGCCACAGTGTCCCATGAGTTAGGATGCGCTGTATTATCATCTTCCTCTTCTCCTCCCCCTCCTACTTTCTGCTGCTGTGATGTTCAACCACAGGCTGTGGGGTCAGACAAAGAAAAAACACTTTGTATAAACTCTTAAGTGATTATATATATATATATATATATATATATATATATATATATATATATATATACACACATACATACATATACATATATACACACACACACACACACACACACACATACACACACACATACATATAAACACACATATAAAATATCCACCAAAGTAATGTCTTTGAGCTGCTTGTTTGGTTTCACTAAGTGTAAAAAAAAAAACCTAAAATATTTGGTTTATTATCATGGGGGACTAAAGCAGGGTTTGGAACACCTTCTAGACACGTTTGATTTCAAAAACTGGCCTGAGAAAAACATCAAATGTTGATATTTGAGAACCAAAACCTGGCAACAACCCACCTTTGTCAAAAAATAACTATGTGGTCGATTATTTTAATAATTATATCTGTCAATCGACTGATATGTTAACTGATTTCATGTTTCAACTCTATTGTCACTCTTTAATTGACTCTGACTGATTAAGCTTATGCCACGATGAGTATGCATCAAACACATGACTCAGGAGACTTTTTAAATTTCTCTTTGAAGTTGCCAAATTTGGCTAAATGAATATAAATAATAATAATTTTATGATTTTTGCTAATTAACGTGGACACACTGCAGTTGATCCATTTCTGTTCTTCCAAGAAAATCTACATCAAACACACAGTGAGTTAAACATAGTAGAAATTCCTGCAGTCTATTGTGTCTGCATAATTCACAGTGATAACTGAGTTAGCACTCTGAACTTTGTTTGACCTCTCTGTATCTATGCACTGCTGACATGGGGGAGCTTCCAGTACAGTTTAAAATTCAGAATTGAATTTGGTCAGTGTCAAAACAATGTGAATGCATTCAGAAGCTGCCATGCAACTTTAGATCTTTGGTTAGTGGTGCGCTCGTCACTCCTAAATCTGGACAGCTCATTTATGGAAGCCAGATCTTCACCAGCACAACATACACCGAGTTATCAGCTACACCTAGCTAAACCTGATGGAGTCTAACACAACAGCACTGCAATATTTCCCACCTTCATGAAAGTAATAATGTGCAACTTTGTACTGAAGTTGCTGATTCAAATGTATGATCATTTTGGACAATGTAGCTTGTGGTGCTTGAGCTGTATTACATTATACAGACAGGTGATGTAAATGGGGTGACAACACAATTCAGCAGCACCACAAACAGCCTCCAAAGTGGCAAAGCCGAATTGACACCTCTCTAAAACCTAACTAACTGCCAACAGAGTATTTCTGACCAGGTATTTGCTCTTATCCCTATGTTGATCTTTCTCTATCTGTTATTATATTTTCATCCCCATGTTTTGTTAAATAGCTTTATGACAATGTCCTGGTTGTATTGGTTAAGTGTATTTCGTATTTTTTGAAAAATACTAGCTATAAATGTGTTACCATTGTGCAGGGAAGTTAGCCTCTGAGTTATCTGTAACCAACCTCAACGCTGAGCACAACAGCCTTGACCTAAATTCCATCATGCATAAGTTGCACTGTTGTCGCCTTTCATTCATCGATCACACGGGTTACATGGCAGAGTAAAGGTCGTAAACATACCTTGTGTTATGATTGCACAAGCACAAATACAGCACCTCCAGCAAAGCAAACGGGAGGCTACGGTTCATGGAGTTCAATAAGGTCCTCAAACACCACTCAAATGACGTTTTAAAAGCTGTCGCACATCCGCTGTTGCTAAAATAAATACTGCAAGGGTGATGTCAAACCACCACAGTCTACACAGGAAAAAGACATTCCTCTTCAAAATAAAAGTACACACATACACTGCCCTGGCTTACTTTAGAAGTTCAAACCGGAAGTCATAAAAATAAGCAATGTCCGCTTTACAGAGGCAACTGTTTTAGGCTAGTTGACTTTGACCAGTTCTGTCTGAAGGACAAGAAGGTAACTTTTAGTTCCCAAGCTGCTGGGACTCGGACAAGCGGGAGGCGAAGTGAGCCTTTATCTCGGTAAAGCACAGTTCAGACGGAGGCTGGCGGACGGGTTGCTAAGGCCGGGCGAAGAACCGCTGCCAACTCCGGCTTCTGACGCGTGATGTTAGCTAATTAGCCATTAGCTGGCTGCACTGCTAACCCACAGACATGCAGGAAAACAAGTCATCGCCATAAAAACAAACCGCACCAAAGCAGAGGGCGGAACGCAGACTACACTTACGGTGGAAGTTACGCGATGAGCTCAAGACAAAATCGTACTCTTCATCCTTGAGGGCCCCGCGAAGGTGTCCGGGCTACGAGCCGCTCAAAGACCACATTTATCGCAGCAGCTACACGGACTGTGAGGAAAGCAGCATGTAACCCCAGCCACGCAGAGAACCACGGGAAATGTAGTTCGCGTCACTCCAGCTGTGACGCGCACCAAAACGTGAAAAAAACTAATCTGCCAGTACAACAGAAACCAGCCTCATTCAACCTCAGCCTCAAAAACGTTTCCGTTTTTGAATCAATAGCAAACACACGAACGTGTCTAAAGGCAGACGGGACTGTCTGCGCGTCGTCGCCAGTCCTGTAACAGCGTGGGCTACTACATCTGTATTACTGAGTTCCACCAGCAGAGGGAGGTCTGCTCTCGTTCTTGAAGCGAGACTCATGTCTTTATCTGGCCATGCAGAAAAAAGTCAGTATGTTAAATTTCAAACCACAAACCACCATGTCTCATCTCTATTTAAAAACGGGCCTGTGTTTGGCTCTGAGTACATTTTCAATGTAACAGTGGCCCTGAAAGCTCAACGCACTGCAACTTAAGAAAACATATGTTAGTCAATTACCACTACCCGATGTGAAACTCATTGCAGAAGCCATCCTTGAAGCTGATGGGATTCAGGATGATGTTCATGAATACTCCAATTTAACTGAACAAAGATCCTTTAATCTCGACAGGATTCCTGACAGTGTTGATGCTTCTACACTCCTCTTCCACCACTGCAGCTCGGAGTAACACAGACTTTGCAAGGAAATGAAAACTAAACCCTCTGTTGTCTTTTATTAGAAAAACATCCAAACACTATCAAATATTTTCCATGATTAAAAATGAAGATTTCAGTCAGATTGACCTCATCAGATCTCAGCTTCATCTGTCCTCTCCGTCTTGGCACTAGAAACAGTCTGGCATTACTTGAACTTTATTTTTTTGCATCACATACAGAGTTAGTGATAACTGTGCTTACAATTTCAGGCATATTTTAACTAAGCAAGTCACTGACTTTACAAACATTGGACAGACTGGAGGGGAATGTGACATGGAACAAATTGTGCATTTTGTACAACATGTAACCTGCGGTGCAGAGGACTGTTTGGAGCAGCAGATGGGAATTACTCATACCAAACAACTTGAAAGTGAAAGCCCATTTCTTTCTATTCCTCAGACCAAGTACATAAATACAAACAAATACACCACTGAGCACTTTATGAGGAACATGTGTACACCTGCGTATTCATGCAATTATCAAATCAAGTCGATCATGTGGCAGCTGTGTCATGTCATAAAATCATGCAGATACAGGTTAGGAGACTCAGTTAATGGTCACATCAAACATCAGTGTGGGAAAAAAAAAAGTCTCTAGAGTTTACGTAGAATGGTCTGAAAAACAAAACAACATCCAGTGTGCAGCAGCTGTTTGGATGTTGATGAGAGATCAGAGGAGAATGACTAGACTGGTTCAAAGCTGACAGAAAGATTACAGTCACCCACATAACCACTCGTTGCAACTGTGGTCTCAGAATTCACAATTCATTGAACCTTGAGGTTAATTGGCATTAACAGCAGACCACATCGGCTTCCATCCCTGTCCACCAGGAGCAGACGTCTGAGGCTGCAGTGGACACAGACTCACCAACGATGGAGAGGCTGGAAATCAACACAACCCAGCCCAGAGCTCCTACACACTTTTACCTTTTTGTGTTTATAGATTCCATTTGAACTTTCATTTGTCCATGCTGGAGAGGCAGTCTGAACCCGATCTGACCTTTTGACACAACAGATCAGTAGACCTATACAGACCAATGATCAGAGGATGCTGTACAGAATACATGACGCCAACCTGGAAACTTTTGTGGCTCTCAATAATATAACAAGGATAGACCTGACAAGGACCAGTAGAGTGGTGTGTAACGTAACAGTAAAATCACAACAACAACAACAACAACAACAACAGCAACAATAATAATAATAATATTAATAATGATAGTAATGCACCTCAGTGACCTGGACTTCTAACCCTACTTCTGGTAGCTCTGGATAAGTAACATCTCAGTGCTGAAGCTCCTAATGTACTTGGTGCAGCAACAAACTGCGATCAACTTTTCACACACACTACTTGTTAATCAGTCTCATTTTCTTGCCCGGCTGAGGGGAATTGTGATCAGTAACCAGTGAAGCTCATTCAGACTATTGGCTCTGCTAACAGCCAGCTGTTAGCTTTGAGGAAGGTAAATGCCACAAAAAACTAAAACACTACATATTGCTTAAAACAGGGAGAAAAAACTTCTGCCAGCACTTTATGTTTTCCATGATTGTGTTTTTTTTTCAGTTTGTAATTTAGATTTTTTTTTTTTTTTTTTTTTCAAATTTTTGTCTGCAGTTACCAGGTTGCAGCAGCTATTTCCAACAATCACACATCAACCAGTTAAAAAGAAAGCTGGTGCAGGACAATGGTATTTTCCTGGAGCTGTCAATAAGACCGGGGAAGACCTGGTCTGATTAGACGAGACGGCATACATCCCACGCTGGATGGAGCTGCGCTCTTATCTAGAAACTTCACTGAGTTTATTAGAAAGCCAAAGCCATGACAAACCAGAGTTGAGACCAGGAGGCAGAGCCGCAGTCTTACACTCTTCTCTGCGCCTCTCTTAGAGCAGTCGCCTGCCATTCACCCCCTGCAAACTGTGTCTGTCCCCCGACCACCTACATTTAAATATAATAAATCAAAAGCGAACAGAGGAGGAGTTAGACATGAAAACCTAATAAAAATTAGCACAACTGTTAGTCCAGAACCAAATAACAGGAAAATTAAATGTGGATTATTGAATATCAGATCACTCTCATCTAAATCTCTACTAGTCAATGATCTGATAACTGATCATCACATTGATCTGCTCTGTCTGACTGAAACCTGGCTGCAGCAGGATGAATATGTTAGTCTGAATGAATCAACACCCCCCACTCATGTTAACGTTCATATCCCTCGAGGCACAGGCCGAGGAGGAGGGGTGGCAGCCATTTATCACTCCAATTTATTAATGAATCCCAAGCCTAAGGTTAATCATAATTCATTTGAGCCTTATTCTTAGTCTGTCACACCCAAACTGGAAAACACAAAAACCAGTCCTACTAGTTACTGTATATCGTCCACCTGCCCCTGACTCTGAGTTCTTATCTGAGTTCTCAGACTTTTTATCTGAGTTAGTTCTCAGCACAGATAAAGTTATCATGGTGGGTGATTTTAACATTCACGTAGATGTTGAAAGTGACAGCCTGAGTCATGCATTTAATTCATTATTAGACTCAATTGGCTTCTCTCAGCATGTTAATGAACCCACCCACTCTTTTAATCATACCCTCGATCTGGTTCTGACTTATGGGATTGACATTGAATACCTAACAGTTTCTCCCAGAAACCCTCTTTTATCTGACCATTCTCTGTTAACATTTGAGTTTTCAGTCATGGACTACACAGCATCTGGGGAAAAAATCTATTACAGCAGGCGTCTGTCTGACAATACCATTAGCAAATTTAAAGAAAGGATCCCATCAGTACTTAGCCCACTGCCATGTATCAATGCAGTAGGGAACAGCTCTCTTAACTTCACATCCACACAGGTTGATGATCTTGTTGACAGTACTGTAGCCTCACTGCGTGCAACTCTAGATACTGTGGCCCCTCTGAGGAAGAAGGTAGTGAGTCAGAGAAGGCTAGCTCCATGGTACAACTCAGAAACACGAGCTTTAAAGCAAAATTCAAGGAAGCTAGAAAGGAAGTGGCGTTCTACTAACCTGGATGAATCTCTAAAGGCTTGGAAAGACAGCCTATTGGCGTATAAAAAAAGCCTCCGTAAAGCCAGAACATCCTATTATTCATCATTGATAGAAGAAAACAAGAACAATCCCAGGTTTCTGTTCAGCACTGTAGCCAGGCTGACAGACAGCCACAGCTCTGTTGACCCATCTATACCTTTAGCCCTCAGTTGTAATGACTTCATGAGCTTCTTTACAGATAAAATTGTCTCTGTTAGAGAAAAAATTCACCATCTCCTCCCCACAGCTGGCTCAGATGTACTGTCCAGTTCAGCATCCTCAGAGTCCACTGTAACTGGCTTATATTTTGACTGTTTTACTCCTGTACATCTCTCTGAGCTCACTTCAACAGTCTCTTTATCTAAACCATCGACTTGTCTTCTTGACCCCGTTCCAACAAGGTTGTTCAAAGAGGTTTTTCCTTTACTTGACACCTCTATATTAAGTCTGATTAACTTATCTTTATCAACTGGTTATGTACCGCAGGCTTTTAAAGTTGCAGTAATTAAACCTCTACTTAAAAAGCCTACTCTTGATCCTCATGTTTTAGCCAATTATAGACCTATATCCAACCTCCCCTTTATTTCCAAAATCCTTGAGAAGGTCGTTGCAAACCAGTTATGTGATTATTTGCACAGGAATGGTTTGTTTGAAGATTTTCAGTCAGGTTTTAGAGTCCATCATAGCACAGAAACAGCTCTGGTTAAGGTTACCAATGATCTCCTCATAGCCTCAGACAATGGACTTGTCTCTGTACTTGTCCTGCTAGATCTTAGTGCTGCATTTGACACCATCGATCATAAGATTTTATTACAGAGACTAGAACATATGGTCGGCATCAAAGGAACCGCACTAAGCTGGTTTAAGTCATATCTGTCAGATAGACTCCAGTTTGTTCATGTTAATAATGACTCTTCTATCATCACAAAAGTCAGTCATGGAGTTCCACAAGGTTCTGTGCTAGGACCAATGCTCTTCAGTCTATATATGCTTCCTCTGGGAAACATTATTAGGAGGCACCAGATGAATTTTCATTGTTACGCAGATGACACCCAGCTGTACTTATCCATGAAGCCAGGTGAGACTAACCAGGTAGCCAAGCTTCAGGTGTGTCTTAAGGACATAAAAATCTGGATGACCAGTAATCTCTTACTCTTAAATTCAGACAAAACTGAAGTTATTGTAATTGGCCCAAAACACCTCAGAGATACACTATGTGATAATATACTGACTCTGGATGACATTACCTTGGCCTCCAGTGCTACAGTCAGAAACCTTGGTGTCATTTTTGACCAGGACTTGTCCTTTACTTCACATATAAAGCAAGTCTCTAGGACAGCCTTCTTCCACCTGCGCAATATTGCTAAAATCAGACCCATTCTATGTCTAAAGGATGCTGAAAAACTAGTTCATGCATTTGTTACCTCAAGACTGGACTACTGTAACTCTTTATTGTCAGGATGTCCCAAAAATTCAGTAAAAAGCCTCCAATTGATCCAGAATGCGGCAGCACGAGTACTGACAGGAACTAGGAAACGAGATCACATCTCTCCTGTGTGAGCTTCTCTGCATTGGCTCCCTGTAAACTCCAGGATAGAATTTTAAATCATCCTCCTCACCTACAAAGCCATTAATGGTCAGGCACCATCGTACCTTAGTTCCCTATTTTCCCAATAGGACACTTCGCTCTCTAAATGCAGGTCTACTTGTGGTTCCCAGAGTTTGTAAGAGTAGAATGGGGGGCAGAGCCTTCAGCTATCAGGCTCCTCTCCTGTGGAACCAGCTCCCAGTGTGGGTTCGGGAGGCAGACACCCTCTCTACCTTTAAGATCAGGCTTAAAACTGTCTTGTTTAGTAAAGCTTATAGTTAGGACTGGCTCGGGTATGTCCTGACCCATCCCTTAGTTATGCTGCTATAGAGCTAGACTGCTGGGGGACTCCCATGATTCATTGGGTGCTCTCTCCCTATTTCTGTCTCTCTCCCCCTCTCTCTCTCGATGACTTCATGCCATTAACTTTGTTTCCTTTTCCCTCCCGTAGTTTGTGCTTCTCCTCTCTCTCCCTCTCTCTGTCCTCATTCTGCAGGTATCTCTGCCTCGGGAGCAGATGGATCCAGATCCACCACTACTCATCTTTACTATTAACCACTGTTACCTGTCATCATTATTATTGATAACACCATTACCTACACAGCTGTTCCTGGTCTCTCTCTCTCTCTCTCTCTCTCTTCTCTCCCCTCTCCTCCCCCTCCCCCTCTTTCTATCTTCTCCTAAACCCAACCGGTCGAGGCAGACGGCCGCCCACCCTGAGCCCGGTTCTGTTGGAGGTTTCTTCCTGTTAAAAGGGAGTTTTTCCTCCCCCCTGTCGCCAAGCGCTTGCTCGTTGTGGGAACTGTTGGGTTTTTCTCTGTAACAAAGTAAGGTCTTGACCTTACCCTGTAAAGTGCCTTGAGATAATGTATATTATGATTTGGCGCTATACAAATAAAATTGAATTGAATTGAATTGAAGACAGGTGGTGGCTAAAGAACTGGGCTATATACAATCTGAAAAGTGAGACATTTGAGGCAGTATTTTGTGTTCAAGGTTGTTCAGTTGGCAACTTGCAGACAGTAAAATGCTCAAATCAAAATGAGTCTGTGAGGCGTCCGTCACCTCCTCTAAAACACACTCCAGCAGGCTTTAGCGTCTGCCTCTCAGGTTTACTGACGCTTTGAAGCGGTTACATTCAGCAGTCAAGAGGAATTGTTCAGCGACACAAACCTGTGTGTTTTCATGCTACACCAAACATTCTGCTGTGTGAATTGTGCTTCTGTTGTGTAACTGCTGTGCAATTTATTTAAATTATTTAACTTTTTGCTTTTTTTGGTTTGCTTTTTTTTTTTTATCATCATGCCTCTGCCTTCAAGATATTCACAGTTATTAGTAACCACAATGTCACACCAACGAGATGTTCTGCACTGCTGCTGTGGTAATCATGAACACTTACTGGCTGACCTGTATTATCTCTCAGACAGTTCTGATGGCAGGTAGACAGTGATGTAAATGGATCCACTGGTCCAGTTACTGATAGAAAGAGGAACAGCTTGATACAGACATTTAAAGCCGTATTATTGGTTTTATTGTTTTTAGTGTTTTTTTTGGCCATCTGATGAAGTCCCAAATATTTACTTTCCTTTTACTTTGGTTTTGGTCTCCAGTAATTGTGATAAATTCTATGCAGAACAGTTCACAGCTGAAAAGTAAACTTTCTGGTGGACAAACAATGTGTGGAGGCTGAGACAGGGAGACACTGTTTCTCAGTGAAGTTCAGCATACAGTATATTTGCCATTTCTGTACTGTAATAAAAAGCATGAATAAAGTCAAAGGCCTTGTGATATGAGGGTGAATGCTGTTTTGTTTATGCCTGAAAATCAATTAAGCTTCATAGCAGCATAGTTTTCACTTCATGTTTATTAGCTGCTCATGTCAGCTGAAGACAGATGAGGCATTTCATTGTGTAATATTATGTCCTGTGAATACAAGGCTCAATTCCTCATTGTTTCCGCTCCAACCTCTATTTAGTGTCACAAGAGACATTGTGCATGATTTCCATTTAGTGAATAAACATGTTTTTCTGTGCTTCTGATTCAAGTTATAAAACGGAGTCACTCCTCTCTTGTCTTGATGTTCAAGATATCATCATTTATTTGGCTTTACTGTAGTGTGTGATGTCTGTCCTACCATGACTTCTATAGTAATCCATTGATGCCAATAGGAGCCTACACAATAAATACGTGTACTTTTGAGATTTTGTGACTCCCAGTTCTTTCTAAGATGCATCAGTGGACTTTTTAAATACTACTACCAACATTCATATTATCCATTGTGCTTTGTTTTATCTATAGTCAGGAGCTTATTTTGATAATTGCAAACAATTTCAATACAAATTAAGCAAATTTTAAGCATAAGCAAAAAATGTTCTTTGTCCTTAGCTTAGGTGCAGTTTAGAGTTTAAGTGAGTTTCAAACGGCTGTCTGGAACAAATCACACAGCTGCAATGTAAAGGCCAAGACATTATTCACACACAGTCACTCAGATTTATCTCTTCCCATCATAAAAGTGGGTGTTCAGCCAGGCCAGCAAGGTGAAAGTTTTCATATGTGCAATCACACTTACTTACCCCTTTGTTTCCCACACACTGTGTGCTCTGCTCCTGGCCATGTAGAACATGTCGAAGCTGCAGTTGTTAAGCCTTTTCATCTTCTAGTGGAAGTAGGAGGATTTACAGCCAATAAATGTATCAACAGTTAGTTAGTTTTCTTTATTGTGGTTATTTTGTGTACTACCCAGTGACATTCAATTAATTGAATATTTATTTAAATGATATGTAAGCTTTTTTTCTCACTGAAAGCTTCTTGGAAATGGATGTGACATGCAACAGTCTTCTTGTTATGGCTCAGTCACTGGCTTCAGTAATGTCTTCCTCTTCCTCTCTGGCTCGCCAGCCTTGCTGTGTTTCCAAGCCTCAAGTGATGAGGTTGGGTCTAAGTTTCAAATAATCAACAAAGTGGTCAATAGTGGTAGAAAACCTATCCAGCACATCTCATGTACTCATGTAAAACAGCTGGTGTCCATTACTTACATGATGCAGCATCCCTCTCACTGATTCAGTTCATGTGATGTACTCCCCAGTAACTCATGACCACCAGAGGGAAATATCTGGCAAATAGCATGTCGTCACATGATATCATTGACAAGGATTGCACAAATGAAGCATCATGGAAGTGAGCAACCAGCACAAAATGGACTGTGGGAAGTTGGGGGCTGTGAACTTTATTATTATAGTTATTATTACTGAACCTGCAGGGCAGATGAGTACACATACATATTCAAAACATACTGCTGATACAGAATGTGTAACAGACAAAAAAAAAACAAAAACAAAAAACACTTTTGACCAGCAGAACGTAGCATAAAGGACACTCACCACCACTGAGCGGTTAAAGGTGGAGCTTTTCACTGCATATGTCAAAGGACCTGAGCTTCCTAAGGAAAAAGAGCCAGCTCTGCCCCTTTCAGTAGATGGCATCCATGTTCAGGGACCAGTCCAGTTTACTGTCCAGGTGCACACCAAGGTGAGGTTTGCCCCGCCTCAATGTCCATCCCTCAAACACTGACTGGCTGAAGTGTGGGCCTAGAGGTGTGAAAGTCAATAACCATCTTCCTGGTCTTGAAGGTGTTCAGAGGGAGGACGTGTGGACATGTGGACGTTTAGGCACTGGTCCAGCCTCATCCGCTGCTAATATACTGTTCACAAACGAATGAGAAAGGTCTATGTGGGCACAGCTTTTCCAATAGATAACAGTACTGTTATTCAACATACCTTTCTTGAAGTGGCGAGGATGTTAAAGGTTGCAGACTTTCTGTGATACTTACCTGCTATACAAGGCATTATTATGAGTGTGATGAATAGAAATATGCCATGGAGATTGAATGGAGATAAGAGTTAGTAAAGAAAATATTTTCTTGGTATTTTGAGTCACATTACATTTGAATATCTTCAAGGAACTTGTTGAAGGAAATATCTGCTGCATATTTTGAGTGAAAACCAGCTTTAGGCTCTGCTAGCAAAGCTTTTTAAAGATCTGTAAGTTACTTCAGGGCTTTGCTTTGGGGAATAGAGTGTGTGGAAGGTCTGTGTATAATCAGAAGACAGACCACATTGTCATCTCCATAATGTTTGCCTTGTGTCACACAGGTCATGCTCAGGGCGATGCAAACATTAACTGGAGACCCTGACTGTCACGTTCAAAGCAAATATAGCTAGTACAAATGCCACTGACATTTAAGGAAATGAGAAAGAAACAAGAACAGAAAAAAGGGATAGTTTAATGGGCTTCTGAAGGAACTCTGTACTCTGGGCTGACAGACAAGCAAAAAGAGTAAAAATTTCTATTAAAGCACAACTTGCAGGTTGTAAAACCCAAGTGAATCAATGTATAGAAAAATGATGAAATTGTAATAATATTAAATAACATCTGGAGTTGAATTTTGTCAGGCAGTTACATGCTCACCTCAAAAAAGAGCAGCCGAGCTAGGACAAGTTCAGCAATAGACTGGTTCATTAGTTTAGTAATGTGGCCACTCTAACCACATCTGAAGCTAATGGCCATCTGCAGGAAATTGATTTGTAGTGTGAAGAGAACTAGCAGCAAACTGGGCGGGTGTCTGGGTTGATGACAAGAATTGGCTAACAATAGCTAACGCTGCATTCACATCACAAGGTGTAGCCCTAAGCTGGCATTCATATATGGTCCAGCTATGTACCAGGTTTATACCCAGTTTGTTCAAAAAAAATCTCTGAATCTAGCGACACTGTGCTAAGTTAGCAACACTGCAGGCTGTAAACACCACCTTAATAGAACCTGTTGGGAGCCAGAAACTCCAACTCAGAAACAAGGCACTCGGCTGTCCAGTGGTGGAAATATCATCAATCAGTCAGTCAGTCAGTCAGTCAGGGATGTTGCGGTCCAGCCAAAAATGCTCAGAATAAAAAGAAACAAATAACTAGTCTATCTGAGTGACTAACATCTTGTCAAGTTTCATACTGTCTCTGTTTTAATTTTATACTCATCTGCCCTGCAGGTTCAGTTCCTGCCTTTGTGTGTCTCCCGCCCTTTGATCATCCACACCTGATCCCAGTCAACTTACCTGGCCCTGGGGTATCCTGTCAGTCCACCCTGTGTATATACTCCCACTGTTGCCTTAGATCAATGGCAGATTGTCTTTGTTCTACCTCATGTGTTCATCGCTTTCCAGCAGTCAACTTCTAAGATTTAATTGGTCTTGGGATTTTTCCTGCTCCCTCCTTGTTATTGTTTGCATGTGTAGACTGACTACCTGTGTATGACCACCTGGATATTGAGTAAAGACACTCTTCCTCACCTACTAGGTTTCTCTCTGCATCTGAGTCTGTCAGTTCCAGAAGTGTTACAGTGAAATGTAGCATTTATAGTTAAGTGCATGTTTGAGTCCTGTAGGAGTGATGACTATTTTTCCAGTGAGTTGACTGGTTTGTGGGCATGCTGATTACACATCTTTATGTGGATGATAGTATCACATGACATGTAATAATTAATATGACAAGAAAAAAAAAAAAAACAGCAGTGACATTTTAAGGCAGTAGACTATGTCCACAGCCATGTTTTGAGTATGGTTTGTTCTAAAAGAATAAATTGCAGCTGACTGTACTTAAAGTCTATGAATGACATTCAGACACATATAGATGATGCTGATTTGGCTCATCCCTTGTAGGATCCTTGAGAGACTTATTCACTGTTTCTATAGCCTCTACACTATTATTCCATCACTGCAGTGCAGGAGAGGGGTCAGCAATATTTTCAATATACTGCAGAACCTTTTCCGACTACATGTGATCAAGATTGTCATGTGACAGGATGTACGTCTATCACTGCCTGATTTAGAAAAAAGAGCTTGTCCCACCAGTGTTAAGTATTCATTCATTCATTCATTTTCAATACTGCTTATCCAAAACGCAGGGGAGGGGGCCGGAGCCAATCCTAGCTGACGTTGGGTGAGGGCTGGGTACACCCTGGAGAAATTGCCAGTCTATCACAGTGCTGACTTCACCTGTTATGGTTTATGTTGCTTATATTTAGTCATAATAGTCCTTTTTTTTTTTTTTACATAGGAACATTTGAATACAGAGTCAGCATCTTTCTTATGCTTGGACTGTAGGCTACTTGTTGAAAATGGTCATTGTACAGCTATAGAAAGGAAAGATTCCCCACCACCCCACCAACACTGACTGGTAAGATGTGCAGCACATCACTGAAAATGTCAAATGACATTTTCTGTAGATGGCATCTGTGTTCAGGTAAAAGTCCAGTTTACTGTCCAGCTGCACACCTAGGTATTTATAAGTGTGCACCACCTCAATGTCCATCCTTCAAACATTGACTGGCTGAAGTGTGGGTCAAGCCTGCAATGACCATCTCCTTAGTCTTGGAGGTGTTCAGAAGGAGGCTCCATTCACTGAAGGCCATCATCAGATCCCTGTACTGTGCTTCCAGCCCATTCCTGATACATGCCACAACAGCTGTATCATCTGAGTATTTCTCGATCCAACCCCATCCCTTTAGTTTGTCTTTGAGAATGAGGGATTGGATGGTGTTAAATGCACTTGAAAAATCAAAGAACATAATCCTTGCATAATTATGTGGCTCATCCAAGTAAGAATGGGCCCAATGGAGCATGTAGAGGATGGTATCACCCACACCAATATGTTCCTTGTAAGCAAACTGTATCGGGTCTAGCGCGTGCACAACCTGTGGTCTCAGAAGGTGGGGAAGCAGCCACTCCAGGGTCTTCGTCATGTGAGATGTGACAGCCACCAGTCTATAGTCATTTATCCTACTTTAGGTACCAGAACAAGACATGATGTTTTCCACAGGACCAGGACCCTCCCTGTTTGCAGACTTAAGTTGAAGATCCTCTGGAGAGCTAGCTGAGCTACACAGTCCTTGAGGAGCCTGAGGCACACACCATCCAGACATCTCCTTTGAGGGACAGGAGACTTGATCCGAGTGTGGAGGAAGTTGCAGCTGCAGATTCAAGGTTTCAGTCAACCATTCCATCAAGATCAGGGTCCTTGCTGTTTCCTGTAACTCCAGCAGAACATTCCAATCTGTGCTCTCAAAACAGTCCCTTAGAGACTCTCTGGCCTCTGGGGTCCAGTGACAGAATGAGTGGGTGGTTGAAGCCTGCCTCAGTACGCAGAGTTTGTAGGAAGGCTGAAGAAAAAAGAGATTATGGTCTGATCTGCCAAGTGGTGGTAGAGCTGAAGCAGTGTAAGCCGATGAATGCATTAGGGGTGGTGGGTCTGTGCTCTAGCAATAGCTTCATGAATGATGTCATAGGCAACTGCAGGCTTCGCTTGTGGTTGAACGTAAATGATGATGAGAGAACTCCCTCAGTACTATGTACTATGCTCACAATATGTTTACATAGATACAATCTTACACAGCGTGGAACGTTAATAATCTTTCTCGTAGCTGAAGAAAAAAAAAAACAATACTATAAAATCTTATCAAACGAATGACATGCACATAAACAACATAATGGAGTAAGTTGGTAGATTGTTTTTACAAAACTACAGTGACAGAGGAGAGGACCGAAGGTTTGTAGCAGGGCTAACAAGAATACAATATGCATCCATATAAATCCACGGTGCTAGCAAACTTGTGTTTTTAGGTCTCATTGCCTATAAAGCCCTTTATATGGATAAATACCATGATACTGAGAAGTCAGTGGACCACAACTTAAGAAACACAAGCAAATAGACAACACATCTTCATCAACTTGACAACATGTGCTGCAAATATTCACAACACAACCAAATACACAAAAATGCATTATTTGCATGTGTTTTCCGTAGTTGCAAAGCTGCAAAGCTAAAATGCAGGTTTCCCATAGCAAGCAAACCAGCTGCAGGCAGCAATACTCACAACTCTCCTGCTATCATAGCTAACTTCAGACCAACAGTGTATCTTAGTAAATTAGTAAGTAAGACAAATATCCGTGGGCAAGTAATTCAATGTTACTGAATAGTGGTGGACAGGAATGTGAGCCTACTATTGTCTACTATTATCATATGGGAGGAAGGTTATCCAGATTATAGAATACAAAAATTAGCCTTCTCCTTGCCTTTGGCTTTACATCGGCCATTTCTCCTTCTTGTCAGTATGACATTGTGGGGTATATGTTGCCTTAAACCGACACTATTCATTAGCATGTATCAGATTTACTGGTTTTCCCATTGCCCCCTTCTCCCAATCTTCACACTTCTCTTCTTCTTTCCCTTATCTGACACACATAACAACCCTAAATCTCACACTTTCAACTACTGGATAGCTTGTGTACTCAGCTATGATAACTAATATGTATTCTCCAGTATGTAGTGGACCATAGAAATCTTCACTGACAGTGTGCTAAGGTACTTCAAATATTTCCAATGGTTCTGAATGGCTGTGTTAAGTTCTACTTTCTGGTCAATGTTGGGAAACCCAACTTTTGATCTGAGAAGCATTTCGGTCTTGTGCCTCAGAGGATGATGTCATCAATGTGTTTACACAGTGAGCTCACGACTGATCTGTGTGTGCAGTTTCATCTGTGCTACATCATGATGAAGCGTCAAAGTTAGCATACTTCTCTGCTGCCTTCACTGCTCTTGTGGGCTCACCTGTCTGCACTCAAATGGGTTGCTGGGACATGTAGTCAGCTGGGTTCTTCGTGCCTTTCCTGTACTCTACCCTTAAGTTGAAGGGCAGGAATCTCAGTCCCCACCCGGTTCATTTTGAACTGGGGTTCTTCCAGATTACCTGGAGTATTTTATGATCTGTAACTAGAGTGAAGGGGTTGCAATAGAAGTACAAATGGAAGTATTCACAATTCCACAATAGGACAGTGGTATGACATGGTGCGTCTCTCCCTTTCTTTGTTCTTTATTATAAAAAGGTGCCCAGGTTTACTGGGCTGTTGTCTACACTGAGATCTTTCTCTTTGCATGAATTGAAATATGACATGACTTTGTCACTGAGCTGTCTTTGGCTGTCTTTGATTGCCTTCAGTCCTTTGGCTTGCAAGTCAAGTCAGCCGAGATTCCACCAGCTGAAAAAATGAATCCAAAGAATTAGATTTAAACTTGCACTTGTGCCTGTTTGAGCATGAGACCTCTCTCTTTAAGTCACTGGTACACTGTTCTGAGGCTGTTGTCATGGTCAGTCTGTGTTTTGCCATAGAAGATTATATAGTCGCTGTTTTTCACACAGGTGTGAAAAACCTCACACAGGTGTGTGTCTGTAACACTACAGAGGCAGAGGATATCCCAAAGTTTAGGTGCTTGTTACATCTCAAACCCGGGTTTGGAGTGCAGGGGCTGGTGACTGGCATGTTCATTCTTAATAACTAATTATATTACAATGATGGAATTGTGGAAACAATGGAAGCATTTCAGAATAGAAATCAAAACAGTAACAATGCAGTAACAAGCATAAAATATAACCCTGCCACCTCATGGAACGCTGGAAGATACAATATAAACTTATACAAACTGTTAATATTAGGTTTACTCTGATAAGAATTTGTAATATTTATCCATCACCTTAATTTAGTCAAAATAAAGAGTAACACTTTGGCCAATCTCATAATTAAAAATGTTAGACTAGACTTCTGGTTGCAGGATAAATATTTAATGAACACAAACATTGTTATACATTTTTTAGTGTGAATATCCTGTAACTAAAAGCCTCATTTGACAAAATGTATTTAGCAGTTTTTGTTCCTTTACTCTCTTACCAATCAGTTTCTGACACCAGTGATAATGCTGCTAAATAACCGAATAGGAATCATGATATCTTCAGTAATGTGCTGCTAGGTTGCTGCTCTACTGCAGGACATCAGAAGAAAAGAGCTGTGTGTATATATTTATTCTGACTTAATAACAGTTGGCACAGTATATGTCTATCAGTACCAGTTCCTACATGAACCAATGCATTCATCAAGAATTGTTCAGTTTAAACCCAACATAGACACACAGATTCACTCGAGGTTGTATCAAAATGTCTGTTACTTGTCTTATTTTCTTCATTTATTATTCTGAATACTGCAGATTGGAGTTCTGCACCAAGTCCTCCTCAGAGACAGAATCTTTTCAACACAGAGGAAGCTATGTGCTTTGGCTGCAGCTTCCTTCATCCTACTGTGAGGGAGATGGTGAAAAAATGCTGCCAGTAGCTGCGTGTCGTGTCCATGCTGTCAGAATTGAAGGGGAGGTTCCTCTCGCTCTCTCACTCTCTCTCTCTCTCCCTCTCTCTCTCTCATCCTCTCTCTCTCTCACAGCTGAGCATCTCCGCTATCACGATGCATGAATCCACAGGTCTGATGATCCACACAGGCATCATCCATCTAAGCCACTAGTGGAAGGATTTGAGTCACAGCTTCTGTGCGAGGTGAGTCATTTTTATATCTGTCTCTCATAATGGATTCAGAAGATATCTTTGCCTTTTTACATTATTTTTTGTAAATGTTGACTTATAGTTACAGACTATGTAATAACTGATGTTACATTGGCTAATAGTCACCTCAAGTGTGTCTGTGATTTCATAGTGACATGGTCATATTTAGTAATTTTTGTCCTGTGAGGTTTAATATGATATAAACTTCATGTTTGTCTGTCATTCAAAGTGCAGACTTTGTGGTGAATCTATAGGATTTCCAGGGTTATATGACCGAGCATGTTGCAGTTGCACAATATTTTCTCCTTTTTGTTGGGCATGTTTTGATTACCTCAATAGTATGGCAGGATCCACTAATAATCACTGCATGCGAACCCACAAATCATTAAAAACATTATATGCATTTTAATGTACACTTCCCCAAATAATCCTACAGAGGATAAATCAAACAGTTTAGGCTTCCATCTGTATTTTTGCTTTTCTGAAACGCCGCATCATAACAAATGCTGACCACACACTGTCTATGAAAAGATAGTTCACCTTATGTATAAAGCTGTATATAGATTGTGTTTTTAATGGACTTAAAGCTGGACAGATAGAGCCTCGATCTGATAGAACCTCCATTTTAGCTGCTCTGCTACTTCCTATGGAAACACAAACATAGAGAGGTCCAGATGCTGCTCAGTTTCATGGCATCTTGCCAGATGTGTATTTCCCTTAGCTAAAGTTAATACAGCCCTGCATTAATCCAGAATAACACATGACTCAGCCAGTGCATGGCCAAGAAATGCTGTAGGTTAGCTGTATTTCAGCACAGAGCTGCCTGTTATCTGAGGGCAGTTAAAACATGTTTCATGTCAGCACAGTGTCACACTGTGTGGCACAAAAACTGAGCAAATGCACATTCAGTAAAAGCAGAGAGTCCACTGATTCATTAGCACTGAGAAGACTTAATAGAGGCCACCCCCATTGTGAAGGAAATGCTCTGCTTTCTCAGTTTGTTGGTGCTGTAATAATTGTCACCACACACAGATTAGTCACCACCGTGGAAAAGCAGAGGCAGTGATAATCACTCGATGTGAGATGAGGAACTGTCGTTTCACTGACTGACCAAAATCTGGGCTCCTAATAAACGCATCTCCTACTGGAGAAACACAAACTCTCCTCCATGCACAAGTTCATTATAGTTACATTATATGGTTTGTGTTATGACCAGTTCATGTCTTCTTTGTGCTTGTCCTCATATCCGCTTTGTCCACCTCTAGTCTAAAGTGGCTATATTTTCTTGGAAATTTGGATGCAATTATTTGCTAGATTTACTATTTTTATTTTTGTTGTTTTTAATTTGATTTATTTTGGGTACTGATTGCCACAGAGTCTGCACTGAATGAGGATCCTATTTGAAATTAAACTTTTCCTATATAATACAGCAGTTTCTTTAAACAGTACTATTTCCAGCAGCCTGTCTTAGTATTTCAGTAAATTAATTTGATCATGTTCATATAGTTTATTTCTCTCTCTCTCTCTCTCTTATTTTTTAAATAATCATGTCATTCTGCTGGTAATCACCAACAATAATTCATGATCATGACTCGAATGGTGATAGTGCCATCTTTGAGAATTATAAAATGCAATTTAATGCTTTACTTGTGATAACGCATCTATGGCAACCTTCAAAAAAGAGCTAATGACCATCGTGTTTTTCTATGGTCCATGTCATTGTCATTGGAGTCAGTCACATCATGGGATGAGCTGCAGATGGAGAGCTTGGTGTTGATCTCAGTCGGTTGTGCTGGATCAGCCTGAATATGCAATATGTACATTTCAGCCTGAAATGTGCATATTGATGTATAAAATGCCACAACTGAATGAATCTGAAAGAACACTTATGTAAATGTGGTATATGGAGCTCCACAACTGACAAAAAATGAGAGGTTATCAGACAAGTGAAAAATACAACAGGAATACATAAATAAATTATACTGTTAGTTCAGTAAACATTTTCTTTTAAAAGTGTTAAAAGAAATATAAAGCTTTGTACTTTTCCTTTGATCTCCAGTGCGTAAAAAATCGAAACTTAATTTATCATAGTCTTCACTAGCTCATTCAATTTTTCAGCCCCATAATTTTTAAGGTATTCAAACATATTTTATCATTCAACTATTCCCTGTTTTACTCATCTAACATTTCCTTTCCCTAATTTCCTTTGTTCCTAATGCTGCATTCATGTAATGTCAGCAGAATGGGCAGAACAGAAAACTCTCCCATTATACCAACCTCGGGCTGTTCATGCATGGTAGTAGCACTAGTTATCATATCATTTAAATACTGTAAATCACTCACTCTTGCTCTGTTGCGTATAGCCCATTCAAATGAATGGGCAAGTGGTCTCAGACTTTGGACCCCACTGTATCTGGAATGATTCAATAATAAGTTAAACCAGATACAAACTGTGTTTAGAGCCTTTCAAATTATTAACATTTATTGTATTAGTGCTAATATAGAATTTTATTGAGATGTAGCTGCGACAGATAAAGGCTTGGCTGCCAACAAGTGGAAAATAAGTGGAAAATAGTGTCACTGTCAGAAATTAGAACTAAGAATAATATCTACGATGTTAACATGGACAGATTTTTAGAACTCATTTGCTTGTAATTACAGTTTACATGATAGGCTACAATACATGAATGTGCCATGATGCAAATGGATGCATCCTTGAATGTAAGGACTGGTCCTGAGTTTGTGCCTGTGTGTGCAACATCAGTGGTGCCACTGAGAGGGCTGCGTGGTAGCTAGCTTATCTGAAAATACTGGTAGTTAAGCACATTCAGTACCAGCCTTTTTAACCAGCTACAGCTAAGTTTCTTCTTTACAATTACACTTGAACATAATAACACAAAACATCATTTCCATCATTAACTGTAATGTCAAATAAAGTATGATGATAATAATAATAATAATAATATCATAAATGTAATTATACCATAATAAACAGATATACAGTTTATGGATGATTAAAGTTACCTGCACAGTTTGATGTGTGACAGAAGTTAGTTTCAGGTAGGAAACAGAAGAAATAAAGAGCAATAAAAGAGCAAAATTACATCTTAATTAATTTTATCAACTGGTTGGTGATAAAGGAAAATATTAAAAGCTTTTTGCTTTATTATTAACTGATTGGGGGTTAAAGGAAAAGTGGAAAGGTTCATATTTCTTTTAACACAGTGATGTATTCACTTATATTTTTTCGAATCCTTTCCTACTGTGCCGTCTATTTTGTCAGTTTTTGTGCTCCATACTAGCATTTTACATCATGGCATAACGAGATCGTTCAGATGGAGCATGTAGGATATGGAACAGTGTTTGATTTAAACCATGATCACAGCATTGAGAAAAGATTCACAACAAGTCACATATGATTGTGCTCCGTAAACGATTGTCACTGCCACTAGATCTCGCACCAGATCACCAGCATCTCAGACCAAAACAAATGCTTCGTCGGCCACGACCGTCCCTCCCCTCCCTTCACGTTCTCAGTCAGCGAGGTGTTATGGAGCACGGTGAAAGCAACCACTAAACACACAAAAAGAAGCACAAGTGAATAAAGTTAGCTAGCTAACGAAAGCAACATTTGCTGAACACATTCATAATATGGGTAACAGCAAGTTAGCTAGCGTTATAGTGCAGCTGTAGCTGGTCCTTCTAATTGATGTCTGTTTTTAGCTTTAGCTGGGCAAACACTGCTTGCCTTGCTTGCCCTGATGGCATGCCACTGCTACACCACATCTATAGAAAATAGTTGTTTGCTGCTATATTATTGTTTAAAATCTCATTTAGCAAACCTTTAATATTTACTTCATGAATATCAAAAAAGTTTGAATATCATAGTCTATTTGTTTAATGGCAAATTTTCGCTCTAAAATTTTGACTGTGCTGTATAACTTATAAGCTGCTAGTTTGTCCTGTAAATATAGAGCAATTATGTCATTTCCTCTCACAAACTGTATTCTGTTGTATGTGCAAACACTGCAGGCTTGCAGGTTGTTGTTTTGTTGTGATTAATATTTCCATGTGATTAGATTTAATTAAATTTGTTGCACTGCGCATAATTGATGTTGTCCCACTCTCTGAATGAATAATGTAGAAAGGCACACAAACACAAACTGTCACTTGAGAGAAGGCGACAGCCATGACCAGAAGCATTATGTTTTTGTATTGTCCTTGCGTCTATCCATCTGTCCATCTGTAAAATTCTGGTGAAAGTGATATCTCAGTAACACCTTGAAGGGATTTCCTTCAAATTTGGTACAAACATTCACTTGGACGCAAGGATGAACTGGTTATATTTTGGTGGTCAAAGGTCAAAGGTCACTGTGACCTCTTCATTGTCATATGCTAATTATGACATAATTTAACACAAATGTGTTAAAATGATAAAATGATGATGGGGTGACATTTTATATCCAATCAAAGGTCAACTTCACTGTGACATCATGTTCTGCAAAAACCCTTCTGGCTGTTATTCAACAGTAACTCAGGTAGAGATGTTTACTGGCTGGTAGAGGCCTACAACGGTAATTCTAGTTTTTATTTTTATTTTATTTCCTACATGAATTTTGAAATAAACTTCAAACTTAAAAATAATCAATCCTGGCCAATGTTCGGTCTCTGCAAAAAAAAAATGGATGAACTCCGTCTGCATATTTCCTCCCCATGGATTAGAGACTGCAATGTCACCATTTTCACTGAAATGTGACTCAACAATGGAATTCCAGACACTGTGACTGCGCTGGATGGGCACTATGTCCTCAGAGCAGACAGACAGGCTGTGGACACGGGTAAGAGCAGGGGTGGGAGTGTGTGCATCCATGTAAACAAACATGGGTGTACAAATGCTAATGTTGCTACTGGACACTGGAGACACTAGTCCCTGGACATTCTGATGATAAAGTGCAGACTCTTTTACATGCCTAGGGAATTTACATCAACCATCATAGCTGCAGTCTACATTCTACCAGATGCTAATGCCAAACTAGCATTGAAAGAACTGCTGCCATCAATAAACAGCTAACCACACACCCAGAAGGAGTTTTCATCGTTCCTGGGGATTTTAATCACTGCAACCTGAGAACTATGCTTCCCAAACTTTACCAGAATGTCTCCTGTCCCACCAGAAGAAATGATACATTGGACCATGTCTAAACAAATGTTGCTGGGGGTTACACAGCCACTACCATCCGCCACCTGGGACAGTCTGATCATCTTTCTCTGTTTCTGTTCCCCAGGTACACCCCCACCATCAGACGTGTGAAGCTAATAACAAAGGCGGTTAAAGTGGGGTCAGAGACTGCTAACAGTACACTACAGCAGCAGTTCAAACACACTGATTGGGGTCTGATAGCTTGCACACTGATGTGGAGGCATATGCTTCTTCTGTGGTGGAATACATCACCACATGCACTGACAATGTCACCACTCAAAAAGTAATTAAAATTTTCCCAAATCAGCAGCTCTGGATGAATGAGTGCCTGGATAATGCTTTCAGATCAGGCGATGAAGAGGCCTACAGTGCTTCTGGCACTAACCCTAACCCTAGAACACTAACGTTAAAATTAGTAACACCATCACTAACGTCGGGTGAAAATCACCTGAACACATGCCTCTTGAAAAAACCATAGATGGGAGGAGGGAAACAAACATACCATTAATGACATCAATGAGCAGCCTGAAGCTACCCAAGGACCCATGCAACTCAGACAGCAGCAACACAATGAAAATTACATGACAAGAATCGTGTGGGTGAAAATAACCCGACTTTAGTGTTCTAGGGTTAAAGGAGGTCAGTTGTTCCCAAGTGCCTGAAAACAGCTACAATGGTTCCTGTGTCAAAGCATTCTGTGGTAACAAGCCTGAATGATTACAGGCTTGTTGCACTCACCACTATCATCACCAAGTGCTTGGAGAGGTTGGTCTTGGGTCATCTGAAAGCCTCCTTACCCCCATCACTGGGGTAAAGCTCATCATCATCATCATCATCATCATCATCACTGGAACCCTTTCAGTTTGCCTACCGTTCAAATAGGTTGACAGAGGACATATCACTGCTGTACTGCATTCTGCTCTGACACACCTGGACACCCTCAGCACCTATGTGAGGATGTGGTTTGTTGATTTTAGCTCCACATTCAACACTGTCCATCCATCCATGCTGGTCACTAAACTGTATGACCTAGTTTTCAGTCCCTCCACATGTAAGTGGCTCTTGGATTTCCTGACTGACAGGCCACAGTTGGTCAGGTTGGATAACCAAACTTCCACCATCCTAACTCTGAGCACTGGGGTCCCACAGGGCTGTGTTCTCAGCCCACTTCTCTGCTTCCTCTTCACCTACGACTGCAAAGCTCTGCTTGATTGTAACATCATTATTAAGTTTGCAGACGACACCATTTTTAATATGTAAAACATCCCACTCATAAGGGTTGAAATGTCCCCATGATCATGACCGCAATACAGTCAGGGCTTATTTTGTGCCAGATCCGGGACATCCCAGAACGGGACCAACACTAATTCGATTGGATCTGGCTCCTCCTTAGCCACTTTCAAAATCTGTAAATAAAACTGTGTCATTTTGATATTATCTGTCCTGTCATTCTTTTATTTCCCTATTAGTTGCGTGTTAGTTGCCTTGCTGGAGGAGATCGATAGACGCAGAGAACACATCACTCATTTAGCCTGCCTGCTTTTCCCAGTTGTGCATAGAACTTTCGGCCCTAATTCTAGTTTCCTCCCAGAGTAGTAATCCACAGGCAGGAGGCGACAGGGAACTGAAGGGTCAGTCAACAAGAGAGAGGCAAGCCAGAAGAACAGTGTTTACCATCCACCCGTGTATGGAGGACAAACAGGTTTGAAATTAAAAAAGTAAAAAGAAAACAATACACTAAATCAACAAATATGACAGGATATATACACCAGCCTCTTGGGTTAAAATTCTATGTGTGATTCTTCTTCTTTTATTACAGCTTGTTCCATGTGTGGACGTTTCCTTTCCTTTATACTTTATATTTATATTATCTCACCTGTCTTCCTAAAGTGTTTCTGCCAGAGAGCCTTTGCTGTATAAAATACATTTTGTAGCCAAAAGAAGGAATAGAACAGTAATGTTACATAACTTGCTAAAATACAATATATGTTCCTTGTGTTTAGAGTCTATGAAGAAATTAAAAATAATTTTTGAACAGCTTAAGATAACTTCTGTGTCAATTAATATTGGAAAGTAGCACCAATACATTAATATCATTCATATTTCAAGTAATTATTGTGTTCCAAGTGCATTCATGACAGCAGTTAAACGTCTTAACCACTCAAACAGCTCTCTCATTTAGCCCTGTAGTTAATTACTGTATCACTGCTCATGGTGTCACTTTGTAATAGGATGTGGATAATGGCGTTCTGCTGAAATGAGACAGGCTGCGCTCCCAACATGGGTTATGTTGTGCATATTGCTAACTAACTTTGCTTGAATGGTTTTATTTTGTCACCAATGCTTTGTTTGCTTCCCTTTCTTTTCTATCCAGGGTCAAGATATTTTCCCCTTTGTCAGCACATTTAGTGCTGGAAATGCCTCATGTACCATGAATTTTTAAGATAGAGTATTAATGTTAGCCCTGTACAAATGTGTAAGCAACTGAAACTGAGTCATTTGACATCACTGGAGAGTCTGTTAGTCTGATCATGAGTTAAGAGGGAGGTATTTGCCTGCAGGGAAGAGTTCAAGATACTCTCTCAGGTCTGATCTCCTCACATCAGCTGCAGGCGGGATCTTAACACTGAGGCTTTTTTGTGTCCCACACACTTCAGTGACACATCAGGGCCTCTTATCTCTTAAGTAAAGGGGAATGTTCAAACATTTGGTCAGCTGAGAGTGAGACAAAATACCATACAATGGTTCATACATGTAATGTAATGTTTGAATGTCATCGTTTGATGATTGTGATGGTTTGACATCATTTTATGGCATGTCTTGCTGGTAAGCTATTTTCAGTCTTCATGCTAACTTAATCTTATCAGCTGCTGGTTGTAGGTTAATATTTACCATAATGACATGAGATTTGTATTTTATTAATAAAATAAATAAATAAAATAAAACAAATAGTGCATTTCCCAAAATCAGGTCTTGAGATCTCTTCCTTTTAGCTAGACCTTGCCCTTAGGGATGTTATCAGCTGAATCTGCAAATCCCCTCAGATTTATGGAAATTTTAAGTGAGTTTGAGCTCAATGGTTACCTGTAACCACTGTGCACTACCTGCTCAGCATCAAATAGCAGACACTCTAGCTGATGAACATCATGGAGCGTTTAGCACCTAAAGGGCCAGATATTCCCTCAAGGAATTGGAACGAAACTTGTATGCTGTATTGAACTTGGTTGAAGTTGGTGTGGAGGAAAAAAACATAGTTTCTGAGTTCCACTGACACCATCTCACTTTGACATCTCTTTTCCTTTGCAGCCTGCGTGAAAAATGCCAACGGCACCAGAGCAGCAGTGATCTGGACCAGAGCCACAGCAGGGATGAATGCATCTGATGAGTCCTCCTACCATGAGGAGGTGCTCCTGGGTAACTCCACCTGGGATTACTCTTATTATCACCAAAATTACACCCTGCCCCCTCCACTGCTGCCAGACAAGACCAGCACCTCCAAACCAGCAGCATGCGAGCAGGTCCACATTGCTATAGAGGTGTGTATTTGTGTGTGAATAATACTGAACACCTTCATGCAAAGATTTAGTGTTCGAGTCCCTGAGAGGCAGGACTGTATTGTTTTTGTATTGGTTTATTATTAGGCTGGTTTATTTCTTCTTCTTCTTCTTATTATTATTATTAGTGCTTATCAGCAGCTAAAATTGCAGTGAACTGGAATCAATTATTCCAGTAACTGGAAATGAAGTGCAAGTGTTTCCCAAGAAATATCAACCCTATCAGCCAGATGGTAGTGCTGTAATTAATCATACCGTAAGTTCGATTTACTTGAAATTTTACACACAAGTGCAGCTCAGTGTGTTTGGACCATATAAATCTGCCTTGATGGATGTTCCACCATTTTGAATTTTTCAAAGAAGTATCATAAGTCTGATTGCTACCAAGTTGTCTGTGGATCATCAGTATAAAAAAGTTGCATAAAGCTTCTTGATATCTTATTTAGTTTTCAAGATATTGTCCAATAAACTTCCTTAGGAGCGAGGCTTAACAGGTAACTGGCCATAACCCATTAAGAATTTGTCCAATCATCATAAATCTTGGTAGATCACTTCAGCATCCTCAAAACATTGTGAACAGAATTTTACCAGTTTAGGTGGGCATGCTCCGTGGGCAAGTATCAACCAAAATCAGAAATGACGCAACTCTGATGTAGGAAACCACTACAGTACTTCATTTTGTGCTACTCTTCTGTTCTCCTCTCTTGTCTGTCTCAAATCATGAAATCATTGACGGAAATCATTGCAATTGAAGATTTTGGATCAAAAGTTTCCATGGGAAGTGATTTGATACAGTCTAGTGTTTACATGCACTGCTGCATTTTTATTCTGTCTGGGCTTTTAAATTGGTTATAGTCAGAATGAAGAAGAAGAATTCTCTTCACAGGTTTTCCTGATCCTGGGTATCATCTCCCTGCTGGAGAACATCCTGGTCATCACAGCCATAGTGAAGAACAAGAACCTCCACTCGCCCATGTACTTCTTCGTCTGCAGGTGAGTTGTTGTTTAACATGCAACATAAAATATCTCAGACTGACCCAACAGAATGATGTTGGGTCAGTCCTCTACATTGTAAAAATATGCAGGGTTAGATTTCTCCACTATGGTGCCCCAGGGCAGAAGTGAGCCATAGGTCCCTATTCCTCCCATTATCTGTTAATTATGTACAGTATGTAATAATTTGAATAGCCAGATAGGTGAAATAATAAAAGCATTAAATCTAGATCTCAACTCTGTTCCCTGTACAAGTTGGAGCCTGAAGTTTAAGTAATAATGCAGATGTCCTCCTAAGGCCCTTCATACTTCAGTTCATGCTGTGACAAAAAAAATATCTACACTTAAAAATGAAAATTAATATATTCAGTGATTACCATAAACTGATCCTGTAGCTGGGCAGGATGGTGATGCTGATTCATCCTTCCGTCATTTGCATTTGTGACTCAAGCCCTTTGGTGCCAATTAAAAAAAACTATTCACTTTTTAAAAGAAAACCTCATTCAGACCTTCCTGTGCCACTACAGTTACAAATTAGGAATGAGAACAATTCAGACAAGGAATCAGCTCTCTATATGACAGGAAAGACCCACACAGTTAACAGGGGTAAGATATTGCAAACAAGGGATCGCCATGTATTGTGTGTGTACTGCTCTCGGTGTGGCGACTCTACCGAAAACTTTAAACATGAAACATCTGTAAAGCATGAAGCATAAAATATGAAGACACACTGATGGAATAGCAGTGCCACACACTTTAGGTTTACATCTGTAAGTATATGATTTGGTGCACTGTTTCACTTACTTCTCATGGCAAATGTTGATATGTGCAGGTAATTTCGATTAATTAATCAAAATTCATGTAATTAATTTGATCTTTTTTTTATTGCTTGTCGGCAACAACACTCAGGTGATGATTGATTGGTGTTAAGTGTGTCAAGAAAACATTGCACACACCATAACACTACCACCACCATGCTGGGCTGTTGACGTGAGGCAGGTTGGGTCCATGGATTGATGCTGTTGACACCAAACCCTGACCCTACCATGTGCATGCCCCCAGAGGAAATGTAGATTCATCAGACCAGGCTATGTTTTCTAGTCTTTAACTGTGCAGGTTTGGTGTGCCTGCATCCACTGCAGCCTCAGATTTCTGTTCTTTCTGGACAGGAGTGGAACCCAGCGTGGTCTTTGGCTGTCGTACATACTGAGATGCTTTTCTGCTCACCAGAGTTGTAAAGATTGGTTCTCTGAGTTACTGTAGCCTTTCTGTCAGCTCAAATCATCATCTCAAAAATCAGCTCCATATCAGTCTGGCATCTCTCATCAAAAACGTAATTTCATCCACAGAACTGGATGTTTTTTTGTTTTTTGCTGACTAGTATGTGAATTTGCTGTTTCTCTGTTGGTGTTCAAGCTTCTAAATTCTGACATTTACAGCAGCTACCTAATGTTTAGCTTTAGCATCTTGAGTGCATGTGAGTGTCAAGAAAATGTCTTGGCCTCTCTCCTGCCTGCTGGTTGCCAGTGTGTCAGATAGATGGGGTGGCAGGACAGCTACTCCGCAGGCTGCTGAGAGAGTGAGCATTTCAGACAGCATACCACACTGAATCAATGTTAATGCATCAACAAAACTGTACAATTTTTCTGAAGGGGCAAAGAATTATCAACCTTGATTCAATATAATTTAGCCTTGAATATTCGACAATTCTGATGAAATTCCAACACTGACTCGGTGTCCCCTTGCTATCTGGGACATGTACAGATTGGTGAATATCTGTCTCTGTGATCAAAGTGTGACCCTACTTATCTGGTCGTTGCAGTCTGGCAGTAGCAGACATGCTAGTGAGTGTGTCCAACGCCTGGGAGACCATCATCATTTACCTTCTTAACAACAGACAGCTGGTGGTGGAGGAGCACTTCATCCGACAGATGGACAATGTGTTTGACTCCATGATCTGCATCTCTGTTGTTGCATCGATGTGCAGCCTACTGGCAATTGCTGTGGACAGGTAATGATGGAGGGAGGTGTGTATGGATAGCGAAAAGCACTTTTATCTTCATCTTGAAATTCTTGTATCACCTCCAGGTCACTGCAGTACACACATACACACTCTTGTACTTGTTTTCTCTTATTATTTCTGTCGGAAGAGCTTCAAAGCTTTTAAATGAAATAGGATTTTTAATTACATGCACTCTCACAAGGGTCACTGTGCATAATTGCACTGTTCTGTTTTGTCCTGAAACACAGTACAAGGTCACCCTTTTAGATCGGCTAATGTTAATGTTATGTGAAAACAACGACTTGCAAAGGTTTGTGTAAAAATAGAGGTTGTGCAATGTAATTACAACCCAGAATAACTGGGTTGTCCGGTCCAGAAGTTTCCTAATAATTTCCTAGAACAGGACTGATATGAAATAATATCATCTTGGGAAGGGTCCTAGAGGGGACAGTGTAATTTTGTGCTAATTACCACAAATATGGAGGCAATGGGTACTCAGCTGGTACTCAGATGGTACTCTTTCAGTTAACTGGATGTTGTTCTTGAATCCCATCTGTCCTTGGTGTCACTACACAGATTTTCAGCTGAACATGCAAAAATGTAAAATTTGTCTTTTTGTGTGATCTCACAATTCAACAAGTACACACAATTAGATGGATATACTTGGATTTAAATGGATCTTTTTTAAATCATTAAGATTTACCTTTTTACAGGCATTCCTCTTCAAATCTCTGCAGAGATTCTCTACCAAACTATGGAACTATTATATCATGTCCTGTTTCTTTCTGAAAGGGGCACTACACCAATTTCTTACATTCAGTTCATGAGAAGTGGTACTCAGCTTGTGAAAACAATTGAATTATTAATATTTTTTTGGCTCTGGAGGAGCATTATTATGGAGTTGCATTATGGGAAATGTAGGATCCAGTATTTTTTAGAGCCATAGTTGGGACTAACAGTCAGGAAACCTCAGCCACTGGAGCTGCAATACTAAATTTACAGCTAAAAGTACTGCTTTCTTGTCAATGTTGTTAGAAAATCATAGGTTTACCTAAGAAATCAATATATGTTAATATCTACAGGTACGTGACGATCTTCTATGCACTGAGATACCACAACATTATGACAGTGAGGAGAGCCGGCCTCATCATTGGGGGGATCTGGACCTTCTGCACGGGCTGCGGTATCATCTTCATCGTCTACTCAGACACCACCCCCGTCATCATCTGCCTGGTCTCTATGTTCTTTGCCATGCTGCTCATCATGGCCTCTCTCTACAGTCACATGTTCATGCTGGCCCGCTCACACGTCAAGCGCATCGCAGCGCTGCCCGGCTACAACTCCATTCATCAGCGGGCCAGCATGAAGGGGGCCATCACACTGACCATCCTGTTGGGGATCTTTATCGTCTGCTGGGCTCCCTTCTTCCTCCACCTGATCCTAATGATCTCCTGTCCACGGAACCTCTACTGTGTGTGCTTCATGTCCCACTTCAACATGTACCTCATCCTCATCATGTGCAACTCTGTGATTGACCCGCTCATCTATGCCTTCAGGAGTCAGGAGATGAGGAAGACTTTTAAGGAGATCATCTGCTGCTGCAGCCTGAGAAATGCCTGCACTCTGACAGGTAAGTACTAGGAGACACAGACTGAGAGGGATCATTAAACAGTTATCATTAGTTAGCTTTTTTTGATAGGATTTTTTCTTTTTTTTTTTTTTATGCACGGACTCATGACAAATAACAGGAAAAACCTGAATGATTTGTGCAGAAGCAGTATGGCAGTGCCCCAATTCAAAGGGTATGAGGAGTCACTGAACGGTTTGATGAGTATAAAAATGATTTGACTCATATGCTATGGCCTTCACAGTCACCATGTCTCAACCCAATCAAACACTTGTGGGAGATTTTGGGTGGAGAATGCTAACACATAAGGTGTTAGACAGCATTCTCTACTACCATCATCACAACAGGAAATGAGGGCACATCTTGTAGAAGAATGGCTCCATCCCTCATCATCAATGGTTCCAGACACTTGTAGACTCAATGCCAAGGAGCACTGAAGGTGTTCTGTGATTCAGCATCTTACTAAGATGGTTGGTTGGTTGGTTTTTCCCCTAATTTGTGTGTAAACCTTAAACACTGTTGTGTAGGAGCACTTACATACTTTCTTTTACTGTAACTATGCATTGGTGTGTGCGTAGGCAGTGAAGTCAACAACAACTGAGAAAAGTTTTGAAGAGAACCTAATATATATTGTCTGCATTTACCCACATTTAAATGATGTCTCTGGCTGTGGCTGCTTTTACAAGTCTGTTGGGGAGTATGATTGCATAGGTTAAAAACGGTGTACAAAGCCAGCATGAAGTGATAATTGTGCTCAAGTGATATTATTTGGGGTCTGAAGACGACAAGTTTAACAACAAAAAACTATCTGGGGGTGTGGCATTAGAAACAAGAGAGCTTACCAGACCTCTGTAACCCACTTCTCATCTCTGCATGACGCTAAAGACTCGAGGCTACATTGGCCACTACCATCATAACAGTGGAGACTGAGGACGGTTGCTCAGAGACGGTTTGGACAAGACCAACAAAACTTTTATATATTAAACATACTTTCACGTGTCCACCAATTAGGGCTGGGCGATAAAACGATAACGATATGTATCTCAATAGACACGTACTCGATAACAATAGAAAATGCGTTCGATAGAACGTTTTGATAGAATGTTTTTTTTTTTTCCTCAAGAAACCGGCGTAAGTTTAGCTCCGCTTGAATCTTTGTTGCGAAGCAAGCTTGGTTGCATGAGCAAAGGCACTCGTCCTCTATCTGGTGCCTAGCAACGACGTGAGTGACAGGCTAATAGCCAATCATGTAACAGTATCACGTTTGATTGCGCAATCTTGTTGTCTCGTGGTCGCAGAAACAGCGTGGTCAAGAAACGAAAGATGAGTGCTGCAACGAGCGAGGAGGAAATTGTGGATAAGAACGGAACAGTCAGCTCACCAGTATGGGAGTTTTTTGGATTTTACAAATCTGATCGTAGTCAGACAAATGTTGTCTGCAAATTATGCAAGAACGTGGTCCCGACCAAGAGTGGTAATACCACCAATTTGTTTTACCATCTTAGCCGCGCTCACCTGTACAGTACAGTTTTCATTGTGATTGTAACATTGAACAGAAGGTTAAGTTTAAAATAAAAATGTTTAAATTTAGTATTTTTCCCTCCTGGTCCTTATTTTAAATAGGTCATACAATGTTTCAATAATTATCGATATCGACCAATATGAAACACTCATATCGTGATACAGATTTCAGCCATATCGCCCAGCCCTACCACCAATTACCCATACCATTTTTTTTACTTATGACATATCATTCACAATATTTATTTGAATGGAAGAATTCACATGTTGCTTCTCACCCCAACCCTGGAGACAGTTGCAACACAGATCAGGGACAGTTGCAGCATTTTAAAAATACATAAAATTTCACTGATGAACTTTTGTTTTTTGTCGCAATAAGCATTCTGAAAATATGCATTGTTTTATAATAATATTATGGTATTTATTTATACCACAATATTATAGCATTGTGGTGTTGCCTCCCTCTGCAAAGGGCAGATGATGATATGGGCACTGGAAACTTTTAAAAAGATGTTTCAAAAAGCATTGTCAGCAGGCCGGAGTATGTGCTCAAAAAAGTGATATTTTATTAACAAAATACTACAAAACAGAAGGCAAAATAAATCCCGGACAATTCAAAAAGAAAAAGAACCTAAGCCATAACAAACAAATTCTAAAACTGCAGCCTCACAGCAAGCTGCCACCTGCTCTACATCTCTCTCCCCTTTGGCCCCTGAATGGCTTGCATTTAATCTTCACCTACGTGGAGCATACCATCCTCTCAGGTAAGTATGGGCAGGAGCAAAAATGCTAGCCATCCCAAGCGCCCCAACCCCACACTACCACTACCCACACTAAATTCTCCTAAAAGGACCCGATAGCACACACCTGTTTCCTCTCTCCCTGGCTGAGCAGCTAATTAACCCCACTCAGACAGACAACTGAAAATATGCAAAGTGGGCTGACCCTTCCAACATAAACCACACAAAATATCTTCAAACTTATATATAAAACATCAAACCCTGAAAAATTAATAGAAGCATTTACTCAAAACATAAAATACTCCAACAATGATAATAACAACCCAATGATAATATGGGGGATCAGGGCACACTGAAAAGGGGATGGAGCAACCTTTTCACGAGCATTATTTGTCTATTCAATGATATTTATCAAAGAACAGTTATTGAGTTTTGTTTTGCATTAAACATAGGCCTAACTTCAGTAGAAATATGCACTATTTATTTCTTTTGATAAACAGAACAGGCAAATTCTCTTATCGTTATTGTTATTGTAATGAATGTGACAAATATATATACTATATATTTTGCCTATTTTGGACTAAAATGATGAAAAATACTGTTGTGTGGTCTGTTTTGATCTGGTTTCCTAGCTTGGGGACAGACCATGACAGAACACTTCACGCTAGCTAGACATGCTAACCATGTCACTTAAAAGTCAAAAAAGCAATGATTCAAACTGGATAAATTGAATGAAAAAAAAGAAAAAGAATATTTCTATTCCTCCAAAACAAAAACAAAACAAGTTTTTTTCATTAATTGCAGCAGGAGATGTTGAATGTGTCTTTTGTCTTGGTGGTGGGGGGAGGGTCTATGAGCATGTGCAGTATGAGTGTAATCACTCTAGCATGTCTCTGATTGGAGGAATAATGGAGTACCTGTTGCAACCGTCTCAAAACACTGACCATAATTTCAGCAGCCTGCTTTTGTTGTGGGTGATGTAGGCACCAGCTTTTAACAAGGAAGAAGAATGAGTGCAATAAAAAAAGACAATATTCCTGGTTCTGCTGCCTTGATTTTGATCTTTCTTTAATAATTGTCCATGATGAGTCCAACAATGTTAACGTCAATTCAAGAAGAATTAAGCCACAGCACTGATGCAGAGGGACTGTCCCTTTGATGGATTAAATGTTTACACCTCCAACAATCTGAGACACAGGTCACATATATTTTTGTCCATGGCCTCAAACGTGTAGTGGGGGTCACCTTGTTTATTATCTCTAAGTGGAGAAAGGTTGGCTGCTACTCAGCTTTTGGATAACCTGTCTCTGTTCAATACTCTGTATTAAACTAAAGTAAATATGCTACAAGTTAACACTTGAAATGTGAATGTACAGATAGCTTCACAGTGTTCTCTTTAAGTGTGTCTTGGTGGTGCCTACCTCCCAACTGTGAAGCTTGATAGAACTTTATCACAAAAAGCCGAAATTGCTTTTCAAACAAAATGTTATGCATCATTGCTGCATGGCAGATGCTAAATATTTGTTTTGTAGTGTTACTTATTAATATTTATTGCAAAAAAGCAAGCTATTTCTATTATTTGTATCTTCAGACTGATCCATAGTATTTTCATTAGGGCTGTCAAACCATACATTTTTTCTTAATCTCAATTAATCTTATGTTTTATCACATGATTAAAATTTGATTATTTTGCATTTCAGAACTGTTTTCTCTTGCTTGACAACACATAACCGTCAGTCTGTCTGAACTAGAAGCTGATGTTAGCATGTCTGACATGTAATTATGAAGATGTCTGATAATTTATTTATCCGTAGACGAGCTCTGGGTAAGTTATATTTTTATTTTCCAACTCATTCGATCTTCACCAACAACGATTCAGGCTTTTGATTTAAATACTTTAGGTCTCCTGACACGCCTGTTGCTCCCATAGACATGACTTGCCATGAATTATCTTGCTCCACCATGTAAAATCCTTGTAGGAAGTGTCTGTGGCAGCTTGACAACAAGTAAGGGCGCATCAAAGGGTCAAAATAGCAGCAGCCAAAGATTCTAGAATGTAGCGCTTTAGAATCTTTGGTAACAGCAGCAGTGACAGTGTAAAACAAAAAATCTTTGGTGGCACGAGATTAACACGATTAAAAAAAAAAAAAACACATTATGCTCGATCCTTAATCTCATTGCAATCAACACATTAACACTGACAGCCCTAATTTTTATGCATATAGACAAGATAAAATATGTTTTTAGAACAAACATGAAGAAAAAATATTAAAGGATGTTTATTTCTGTTTTGTGTTGTTATTACTTTACTGTAGTTTCCATTCATGTATATTCTAAGTGTTTTGTAATTGTGAGATCAAAAGAAGCGCATAGGAAAATGCATACAAATGTAGACCACATGTAAAAGTGCTTTTATTAAACACCAATGATATATTTTTTTTTTTTCCCTATGGGTTTGAAGAATGACAGCTCAATTTTGCCTAATGTTCATTCACCTGTAAATGACATGTCTTTACCTTGTTACTGTTGACTGTGAAGTACTCGGTTCTTGTTCCCTCAGAAACAGCAGCAAAACCACTGACATGATGATCATGACATGACAGTGGACAGAGGTGAAGCCCATATGCTGATTACTAATTGCATGCTCAGTCCTATATTAATATACAGTGAGACAATGTTAACAGTTGTGTTCGATAATAGTTAAGTATAAATGTGAGTTACAGTTAAAATGAAGTGAAACCGATGTCAGTGTCGGCCATGTTGCTTAAAATGAACAATTCTATTTACTGTATATATGTATGAATAAAGGCAAAAGGCAAATTGAGAGCTGTTTTCATATTATTGTTCCTACCAGGAACTGAGGTACACTGTGGTCCTGTGAATTACATCAATTTCATGATACTTGAAAAAAGAAAACAATAGCATCTTCTTGAAGGAAAATATGTTCCTGAAAATATGCCTCTCTTGCAAATGTTTTGTATATAGGTCAGGATTTGAAGTGACTGACAGTTGGGGTGAAATGAGATTGCATCCAAGTCTTAAGAGGAAAGGATGATGGATGAGGGATTGATGGTTAGACAGCCAGCAAGACAGGAAGAGGATGGACAAATGGTAGTTATCTAATGACAAAAACATACATACAAACATTCACTTTTGGAGACGTGCATGCAGAACAGTCAAGTGCTCAGCATCTTGATTTAACCTGTGTCAAATACCAGTTAGGGAAAAGTGAGGAAGAAAGTGAACTATTTGGTGCAGGATGCCCTTAAGGATACACACAGCTGCTAAGCAGCAGTACAGGTCAATGCATGGTTGACTCCCAGTTGTGAATATATATCATCCAGTGAATGTGAATGTGAAACACTCTGCAGGTAATGAGCCACTGTGTTCTTTCCATGGGTAAATAAAGACTTAATTAAAATGTAAATAGGATTTCTCTAAGTGGATGGTTTCCAGTTAGAACAAAGCAGCATCTTCCTGAAGGTCTGTCTGAGCTCTACGCTGCGGAAGGCGTAGATGGCTGGGTCAATGAGGGCATGGCTCATCAGCAGGACCATGTGCAGCTGGAAAAGTGATCGGTAACACTCGCAGTATGGGTTCATAGGGCACACCATGATGATGATGAGGTGGAGGAAAAACGGCGCCCAACATACCATGAATGCCCCAAACAGGATGGTGAGAGTAAGGGCCCCTCTCATGCTGCTGCCCCACCGCCGCTGGTACCGACACTTCCTCCCACCACTGGTGGGCAGAGCTGCGATCTTCCTGGCATGGATTCGCGCCAGCATGAACATGTAGACATAGAGGAAGCAGATAATCGCCAAGGAGACCACGAAGAAGACGACAAAGCAGATCATGATGAATTTGGAAGCAAAGAACTTCACCATGAGTATGGCTGACACCCCACATGTGGTCCAGATGACACCCAAGATGGTCCTGGTGCGCCGCATTGTCATGATGTTGTGATATCGCAGAGCATGAAAGATGGTGATGTAACTGAAAATGAGAACAAATTGTTTTGGTTTCAAATCATAACTGGTACACCGTTTCATTTGTGTGCAATGACTGTTCATCTTTTTTTGTTTGTTTTTGATAAAGTGGAAACAAGCTGTAAACACAACACTGGCATATTTTCAACATAAGTTATTTGTTGAATTTGTTAACAGAAACCTGCCTATTTACACATCCAGAAGCTACAGTGGGGGCTAAAAGTTGGAAATGACTTTCTCATTCAAGTGAGTGGGAAAATGGTCTCAGACTTTTTCTTTGACTAAGAGTAATTCACAAAGCCACTTAGTGCTAAAAGTAGCACCTAAGTCTGGGAGAAGTTAAAAGTAGCGAGAGGACTCCAAACTCACTAAGACCAAAGAATCTTAAAAGGGCTGTGGTCACCTCACAAAGCTGTGCTGCTTGGCAATAGGGAAAATGCAACTTTGCAGTGCTGACAACTTGGAGATCCCCCAGCTGTCTGAAAGCCAATCAGTTCACAAAAACAATAAATGTGCTCTGTAGACCCCACATCATAGGTGAATTCATACGATTCCCTTCAGATATTCGCCAGCTATAGAGTAATAAAGCTGCTTCATGGCAATTGCCAGTCTACTCGGTGTGATCGGTGCCATAGCATATAAAAATGATTGCACCATCGCAAGACAAGGATTATTATTATCTGTAAACAGGAAAATAATCAAACTATCAACACACGGATTGCATGAGATGCTACTACAATTCTGCACAGTGGCGATCTACATAATCTACTTAATGGAGAGTGGCCTGAGGCAGCTGTTTGAAAGGCATCATATTCCAGCTGTGTGTCACCTGGTGAGGGACAGTGGATCTCACACCCTACCTCAACCTGCAGCGGGGGCCACAGCTACATTAAGACAGATACAACAGGTGGCTAATAGGCTCTCAGTAAGGTTTAAGTGAGTTTTCAACTTCTAATTATTTTCAAATAAAACAATTCTTTCCATTGAGTGAATTGAATATAAGTTTTGATTGTAAAATTTAATTCTCCCGGGTCTACACAAACCTTATCATACAGTTGCATTCTGTATGTAATCCCCCACTTTTGTTAACAGTAATTAGCCTATTTCATTTGTTTTGGTTTATTTCTGTTTTCTTTATTTTTACTGGGGGAGGTTGCACATGCGTTTTCACTGGCACAGACCAGTCTCCCATCAACCAATCACTATGATTCTTGCAAGAAAGCTTGTCCAGGGGAATTGACATCAACCATAGCAATGGAGTTGCACTCATAGCTGAGGAGTTTTTGCTTTTCCTAAGTAAAAGTTGGTCTCAGCAGCTTTGTGAAGAGGATTTAGGAGAAAACTTTTAGTTAGAAACTATTAGTGCGAGTTAGGAGAACTCTTAGTGGTGAGATTAAATGCTTTGAGAAAACAGGCCCTGATCAGCAACCAGATCAAATAAATCACTCAACTGTTGGTTTACAACCTACAGTGTGCCCACCTTGATTCTGGTTTCCTTTAATTGAAACCACTTTTCCCTTCATTTACAAAGGAACAAAATTTCTCTTAGCATTTTGATGTCGCTGTATTCTGGTCAATTAGGGGGCAGGAGTAGAATATATTCATACGATCAAAGATTGAAATCCATCCCTCTTGTAAATATATGTTGTTTAAAAATATTGTAAATGTTTGTTTAAGACATAGTGCAAATGAAAGCCCTACATACACACATACATACATACATACATACCGATCCACAGCGATAGCCAGGAAACTGAAAATGGAGCCAATGAATGACATACACAGCAGGGAGTCCATCACATCGTCCAGCTTGGTCTCAGAGGAACCTTTCTTCTCCAGCTGTCCCACATCAGCAAACACAATCATCAGGTTCTCCCAGGTTTTGGTGAGGCTGGCTATGGTGTTGAAGGCTGCCAGGCTGCAGATGAAGTAGTACATGGGCGAATGAAGGTTCCTATTCCGTATGACAGCCACCACAACCAGGAAGTTCTCAGCCAGGCTCGCTAATCCAATGGTGAAGAAGAGAGAGACGGGGACTTTCACATCAGGGCAGTCCGACTGCGTCACTGAGGTAGTGTTCATAGTTAGCCAAGAGGGCGTTCTGTATAGATTAAAAAGCAGATTAACATGGAAACTGCAACTGCCTAGACATTAATATTGTCATCTGGAGTTCGCAAGATGTTTAGAACCACTTGCCTTGTGAAAAACTTCATATGGGATTTTATAATTTAATACACAGAGTTCATACTTAAGGTTGGGTCAAGATTCAGCCTCAGCAGTGCAATTTGATTATCCTAATTCTTAGTCTTCCTTTAACCTTTTTCAATGATAAAGTGTTAAGTTTGTCAATGAAAATCATAAGGAAAAATATTCATTGACAACCTATTTTGTACAACGAAAACAAGATGAAAAGGTCACCTTTGAAAAGGATGATGATGAAATGCTCTCCATTTTTCATCAACAGATAAAAACACGATGATAATGTGAAAGACAGAGGAATGGATAAATGAATCATTAATGTTTAATGCAGTCTACCTACACACGCATCTGCAGATTAACAGCTGGTAAACTGAACTCTGTTACCAGTTCTTGAAGATACAAACTGGAGTAAATCCATCTACAATCCACTAAGAATTCGACAGGAAGTTGCAAGTTGGGACAAACTATGAAAATATGCAGACAGCAAACCAACATTTATTAAAAGGTAAATGAATGTAACATTATGAGGCACTGATTGTGGATGTAACATTATTGTTTCTGTCAATTACCTATCTTCTGTGTTAAGCTTCTAAACGAAGGATTAATATAATTAACATTGGTGGTCAACCATCTACATCCTCCTCTATGTTCACTGAAGAAATATTCTCTTCTAAAACCCAGATAGTCAAAAGTATTGTAATGAACAAGTGAATAAATCAGCAGGAAGCTTCAGTAAAGCTGGGTAAGCAGGGCTGAATGATCTGTCATAGCCTGGGAAAGCTCAGAGGACGTAAAAATTATAAGTGCATGACAAAACAAAACAACAAAAATGAGGAATAAACAGAGGAAAACAAGATTAACATTTAGTTTTCTTCTGCATTGTGCTGTGTCCTCAGCTGATACAATGTGACTGCTTCCTCTGTAATCATCCGACTGAAGACATACACATAAATGCTGGTGACAGGCTACTGTCTGCAGCTGGTTTGATACAAAATGTCTGTCTCTGTCCTGTTTTCAGCTGAAGGGCTGCTGCTGGTGGTGATGGTCTTAGCACAGCTCTTGGCACAGCAGTTCCAGTTAATCATTTCCATTACACATGTTTCTTTCTGAAGAACAGTGTGACCTTCTGTCCAGATTTCATCTGGGTATTCTGCCCTTCAACAAAATGTTTAGTTCCTCCTGAAACACATTTTAAAAGGAATATTTTATGATCACCATAATCATGATTAAAATGAAAGAAATACTTAGTGATCTGAGCTATGAGTCAGAATCCCTGCCAGGCTGTAGAGTGAAGACAATTATAATAATTACACCAAGCTTTTATCCAAAATCCTCTGATCCCTCTTTGCATCGTCAATCTCAAAGTGGCCCCAGTGTTTTCAGAATAATCAAAGGTTCTATATTAAGTCCAATAAAAGAAACTTTTAATCTACTTTGCAACATTACAAACTGCATCAACACATATGGGCTTTGATTGATTTTTCATTGTTATAAAAATTACAGAACACACACAGAGATATAAAAGTGAAATGGTAATCCTCTGCTTTTATTGTGCTTTGCAGTTATGTCAGAGACATGAATTCCTCATCCATCGTTTGCCTCCTTACTGTCAGTTTTCTGGCTCAGTTGGAAACAGAGGATCATTAGAATCAAAAAGGCTAAAAGAAGTGGTAAAGGTGCAACGACAGAGCTGCAGTTGGGCTGCTGTTTTTTTCTGTCATGCTACACCCCACCTCTCTCAGTTCCTGTCACATACAATGTCTTTTGTTTTTATTTTTGTGAGCAGCACTAGCTGACTGGATTGTTTCCTATAATATTTGGTGTATTTTCCTATAGATGTTACTCTGTGATGATTGATCTGTCATGGCAGACAAGATTCAGACAGCCTCTTGAGCATGAACTAAAAGCTTTCAACTAACAGCAGCACTTAAAAAGTGTGATTGTGTCATGAGTGATAACTCAGTGCTGTTAATGTCGTTATCATGAAGACTAAACTAAATTTCTCCACTATGCTGTTTTCATACTTTCATTTTGTTATTTTGCTGACATAACATCCTATAGTGCTGTTGAGATCTGATTTAAAATGTTGAAGTGCATTATGAAATTCTTTTGCACAAAAATGTACCAAAGTAGAACTGTAATGCTGTGGTTTCACTGGCGAAATTAAAAAATGCAATACATTAGTAAACTGGTTTTGCAAGAAAATCTCATTTAAAAAAAAATCTTGCAGAAGGATAAGATGCAGCAGCTTCACTCAAAGTTTAAATGAAAAAATACATCAGTGTAACAATACTGTTGAAATGAAGTGGAAATACTGACATTATTTCCATTCTTTTCCATTAATATTCATGATGATAAATGAGCACAGAAATGAGCTCAGCCAGGGAAGTCAGCTGCCCGTCCAAGACATTTCCTCTCACTGCAGGACAGGAGGAGTGAAGGTGAAAAAACTTGCTCTTCTGAGCTGATATAGGTCTAGCTGGGAAACTGTGCAGTGGTGTAGGGGTATTGCAGGTTGACATGCACCAAACCACTTGTGGGCTCACATGGAGAACATTAGATGCAGGTCATTCACAACCCATGTAGAATCCTAGCATGATGACAGTGACAATGTTAATACAGATGTTCTTAGCAGGAGATGGTTGTCATGGTCATCATCTTAGTTTAGCGTGAGAATATAGTAACATTTGCCAATTAGCACTAAACACAAAGTACAGCTGATGGGAATGCCATTAGTTTTGCAAATATTTGGTCATAAACTAATTAGTATTGCCAGCCCTGGACCCCTGCTACTACCACTGATTAAATTTCTACTGCACATTCAGGAGAGAGAGAAAGAGCCTGTGTGATGCCTGTGAAAATTCCTGTTCATATTGTTCATATTGTCATCTGTGATGTCTACAGTCTCACAGGGACTTATTGACAACATAATGACTTAATTCCACTGGTGGTGTAAACAGCTCAGGAAATAATCATTATGCTTGGTGTTCCTCTGTGCGTGCATGGGTGTGTGTGTGTGTGTGTGTGTGTGTGTGTTTGGGAGGGCGGGTTCTGTCACTCATCTTTCCGGTTTCTCTACATGAATATGTTCCCTTGTGGTCTTTTGTCTACTTATCCGCTAAACAGACCAGCTTCTCATGAATTACTGCACATTCACTTCACCTGATGTTGCTGCTTCTACTATCCCAAAGGGCTTAGCATCGGGGCTCTGTGCAGGCCAGTCATTGAGTTCTTCCATACCAAACTGGGAAAACCAATTCCAAGCCTTCCCTAAAACTGTTGCCACAAAATTGTTAAAAAAAACACAATTATCTAAAATATCCCTTTATGTGGCAGTATCAAGATTCCCTGCATTAGAACTATGCCCATACATGCACCACCCTGGGTTAAAAGTAATATATGCACAGATGTGTCCTAACCTAACTGGGCGTTTACACTATTTTGGCCATAGTGTATGTTTTATAAGGCAGGCCTACAGCGGGTCATAGTTACTATTGATCAGGAATCACCAGAGGTACTTATACAAACATCTTGTTTCCACGCCAGGCCTCTCTCTCTGTGCCCATCCTGTTCCCAATTCCACCAGCCATACACAACTCATCCGCCCTAATCCTCTCTTGTGAAACATTTCTGCATTTCTCTCCCGTCATTACCTCCCTAGTTTCTCCTTTGTACCGTTTATCATGTGCTGAAGATCAAACACCTGGCTTTACACGGACTGACACAGTGTTATGTTATTGGATGTTCCTCATAATCATATGATCTGTCCTCCCATTCTGGATATTGAGAAAGACAGAGACCTGCGGCTTCAGTGTGCACAGAAGTAGCACGTGACTGTTATATTTTGGGCTCAGCAGCAGGTTTGATGAGACCACTAAATGTCATTAGGTGAAAGAAAGGTTAGAATGTGTGTTGTAATATTGCATAACACACACAGCTGGAGTCCAGTGAGGCTGTAAATTTGTCAGTGATTGGTAGGTGGGGGTGGGGGGGGGGGGGGGGGGGGGTGGGGGGGGGGGGGGCATTGCAGATTTCAGCACTAGGCTAGACTATAAAAGCTGGTTTCTATTTTGTTCCTGTTTCCTTGAAATTTATCACGATTTCTCTTCGAGCTGATGCTTAAGTGAGCAGTGACAATGGAAGAACCATCACCAGATGATCAAAGCCAGATGAATCAGCCAGAACTGCACAGTGCGAGCAGGAATGATAATAGACTCAGCTCTAGTTACATGTCGGCAGAATGTCAGCCCTGTCCACCTCTGCTTGCTTGCCTTTTCATCACACACAGCCCCAGCCGTTCACTGTCATTTCTGCTTATACTTTAGGGTAGAAGGTTTCTCAGCATTACATTCTCCTAATGTAACCTTCATTGGCTTCTTGTCCTTGAATGACCTACTAATCTGAACAATATTAACTTCTTCATCACATGGGTACATTAGGCTTTAAAAACTCAGAACACTGGGTGTCTGTTATTTACAGCTATGTGGAGACGCACTTATAGTGATACACTCCTACATAATGTATCCACAGACAAAACAGATCAACACTTAATTACCCCGCTGAATCCTTAACTGGACATTGCAAATGTAAAAGGTTGAAGGAAATGAAGAATCCTGCAAGCCTTACCTGTTCCTCGATCTGCTGCCGGCAGCTTAACAACCGTCTTGTTAGGGGCCTTTTAGAAGATGATTCGTCTTTTCTTGTCATTATTTTTGCTGAGCATCTAAACAAAAGGCACGGATATAAGAGCTCCAGTGAACCTGTCTTTGAAGAGTGTTTTAGGCAGTGGATTGTGTTTATGTGGGAGAGGCAGGGACCAGTGTTGTTGTAGCCTTGAAAAGCTGCCTCACCAAGGCTGCGATGCATGTTATTTCTTCCATTTCTGTGTTTTCCTTGTTTGTCAGTATGTCCATTAATGATATCAGCACAAGGACAATCAGTATACTAATCCTCACTCTGCCTCTCTCTTCTTTTTTTTTCTCCCTGTCTAGACAGACATTTTGCCACATTATTAATTTAATTAAATCACAGCTGGTGATATTACATTAACTGGTGGATGGATTGGGAACTGGTGCTGCAGAATCTTTAACTGTAATCCTTCCTCTGCACTATGGCCACAACGACATTTTACAGCTGTCACTTAAATTTACTCAACTCAGTGTTTCTGAAATTAAAGCATGAGTAAAAGCAACATAGTAAACAGTCTGTCAATGCTAATTTCATCACACACACTAACCTATGGGGAGGGATTTAGAGTCACCAATTAATCTAGTATGGATGCATTTGGACTGTGGGAAGAAGCCAGAGTACCTGGAGCACCCCATGTATGCCTGGGGCTTGAACCCAGAAGCTTCTCACTATGAGGCAACAGTGCTAACCACTGTACCACTATGCTGTCCTGTAATATTTTTTTTTAAATTGCAATAAAATTTATTTCAGAATAAGCCTGCAACATGACAAAATGTGAAAAAATAAAAGGGTCAGAACACTTCTGAATGCACTGTATGTGTGTATGTATGTATTATAGACAGCTACCGTTCATTAGCTTAGTGATAATATGTATGCCCAGCAGGTCTGTCAAGCTCTGGGTTTGAGTCAGATAATAACGCAATAAGCACATAATGAACTAATTAGCAACTAATTGGTTTTAGCATGTTCTTGATTAGTCAATGAGAAATAGCTGATGAAATCTGCTAATGTAAGACAGCAAAATTGACAGTCACATCTAAAAATGACAAATTGTTTTGTCTTCATCTGTCTGAAATCAAGACCCATTGTTTCAAAAATGACATAATATTTTGAGTGTAAATTGGCAGAAAGGCAGAAATCAACAGAGACAAGCAGGTGGAAATAAGATTCTTTCATTATTATAAGACTCATTATAACATCTAAATTTTAAATTTTAAATTTTTTACACTTATAATTTCACAGGTCCCTCACATTTGATGAGGATAATATAATAATTCAATTTTTATGCTTGAAGAATTTACATAATAATGTGAATGAGAGCATACTGACAAAGCAGGTTGTCAAACTCTGATCTCAGAAACAGTGTAATAGATTTTCTTGTTCTGCAAACTTAATCTAGCAATACTGATTAAGCTGCCTCCTTTTTTCCCCCCAAGTCTTTTTGATAAAGGCACTCTAACCTTCTGCAAAGAGCCCAGCTGGGTTGGTGTGCTTAGAAAAAGCCATTACAGAGATTGCAGTGTGAGTGGAAAAAAGGTGAGCAGAGCCTTTTTTGGGAGGTCAGATAGAAAGGCTAAGAGGCGGGTACAAAGGGACAAACACAGCAAAAAGATGGAGGCAGATGCAGTCACAATGGAAAGGTGTGAAAGAGGAGATGGAAGACAGCGGCAGACAGTGAGGGAGACAGGATCAGAAATGGTGGAATATGAGCTTTGGTAAATCACATCCAGAGCATCTTCATTAATTTGTCTGTCACATGCTCCCATGCCTTCCTGCATGGCCAGAATTCACAGTTGTCATTATCTGAGATGGAGTTCAGCAGACATATGTTGTAAATGCAAAAAAAACAAACAAAAAAAAAAAAAACACTGGTACATGATGACTTTGGTTCCCTGCATCTCTCAGTGGACCCTGTGAGAAACTACAGACTGAAAGGCAAAATTGTCATATGTCATAAATCTGCATTGAGTGGCAGTTTGGCTCAGCAGAGGGAGCCATAATTAAAGATTAAAAAAATACTTTATTAACTTATTACTTTATTATTTACTAGGCAAATTCAAATAGTCCACTAGCTTGTTCGAGTATTTAGTTAAGATTTGAGTCTGTGTCATGATGCACTGCATCTTACACCCCATGCGTCTCTCGACAACAGTCCTGAGTGAGTCCAGACTCCTGCCAGTCACAGACCCAGCTTTTTTAACCAGCTTGTCCAGTCTTCTTCTGGTCTCATGAGACATGCTGCTGCCCCAACAGACTGCAGCATAAAAAAAGACTCTCTCCACCACTGACTGATAAAACGTGGGACCTGAGTTGGTGAGGAAGAAGAGCCATCTCTGCCACTTCCTGTAGATGGCATCTGTGTTCAGAGACCAGTCCAGTGCTGCTGGCATCAAATTCAAATTGAGCATATTTTTTTATCAAACAATAAAATTTGAACATTTCAACATCTGATATGTTGTCTTTGTTCAGTTAAATATGGGTTTACATGAACTGCAAATCATCACAGCTTTTTTGGAAACAGGGTTGTAAGTGAAAATTAGGTACAAGAATATACCTTGGCAATGGTAGTGCAGGTGCATGCCAATATTTCACATAACAAGATGAGCTTATGGCAGTGTACAGTACATACACACAAGACATAAAGACATTTAGTCCAAAAGCAAGCCATACAACAGCTGGCTGTATCTTTCAGTATAGTACAGCCCAGTAGCACCCTACACCATCGCTAGCTAGGCTATGACCTCAATGCTAAAATGTTTCACCAACCATGATGAAACTTGGTGTGATGTTGAGATCAAAGAGGAGTTTGACATTGAAGATGGGTGGCTGTTTCCACCAGGCAGTTATTCCCCTGCTGTGTGAGCCAGGGACACTGCAGAATCTGCAGGTGCTGAGGCGAATTGAACAGATGGCAAATTAGGGTCTCTGTGTGGTTGTGAAGGAGGGCAAGTTGTATGGGTTCTTCTCTGAATTGTCTGACAGAGAGGTTGTCGATCAAATGCACTTGCTTCCAGAGGTCTAGGCAGAGAAAAGGAGTCAAGGCCTGTTCTTTTCACAAGGTCATAGTCCACTGAATTTGCATGAATCCACCAACACAGCTTGACTGAGGAAAAGAGAGGAAGAGGTGAGGGTGATTATTGGATGGGAGCAAGACAGACAGATAGGAAAAGTTGTTTGGCTCACCAGCCCCCTCCTCCTCACTGATGAGCCTGCTTTTTTACTGGACAGGAGGAGAGGATGTGTCCCAGCTGAGCAAAGCAGATGCACTGACACTCCTGCATGCGTCACTCTCACTCCTCAGGAGACAGTCTAGTTCTCACCAGCTGCATGGGGTAATACAAGAGGGCAATGCTTTCATTTTATTATTTAACTCTGTATTTGCCCTACTATTAGATGCAAAAAAGGCCTTAAAGAATGATTATTAATATAATGTATGAAATGAATACGAACAAATTGGCGGATGTAGCTCAGATTTCAGACACAACACATAAGGAAACAACCAAAACTGAAAATATGTCAGTTTTTGAGCAAAATATTTTAAAGTGAATTTGTCAGAAGACCCTATTTTTAAAAAGTAAGAAATCAAGAGTAGCTTGTAGGAGATGAAACTAATGTTTATTTTAATATTTTGGAATTGCACTTGAGAGACTCTGTAAGGCCTTCCTAATGCTTCCTCATAAGAGGCTGATTAGAATAAGAGCACTTTTTACATCCTGTCCCTGCTCTTAATGGTTCAGCAGCAATCCCCATAGGAAAGCTATATGGTCAAGAGGAAATATGCAAAGGAGAAATGAAATGGGGGAAGGGGAAATGAAAGGATGCTTCTGATGCAGAATTTAAGAGGGGTTTTATTTGAGCCACTGAGCTTTCTGATTTCCTGTGGAATGAATACCCATTGTTGATTTAACCTAATTTGTTCTCTTCTTCAGAGTACGGGTGAATCCAGCTTGATGCAGCTGATGTAAAGGATAAAAAATTTGTAGGAGATTAAAAACAAACTCAAGGTATCTCTTGATACCCCCTAAAGCTTGATGGATCTGCCCCATTAACTGGATCTGCACCTAAACTGAATGGGTTCTTTGTTGGCCCATTACCCCATTCCTCCAGTAGGTTTGGTGCAAATCGGTTGAGTACTTTTTGCGAATCCTGGATACGAACAAACAAACAAACAAACAAACAAACAAACAAACAAACAAACAAACAAACAAACATAGGTGAAAACAGACACAGTTGAAAACATAACCTCCTTGGTGGCTGTAATAACAGCAGTATTTTTGAGTATTATCAATCAGGATTCCATGTCTAGCACAGCACAGAGACAGCTCTTATCACAGTTACACTGATTCTGGGGCTTGCTCAACTTTAATTCTGTTTGATTTGTTCCGCTTTTGATGTGGTCAACCATGATATCCTTATAAGTCACTATGAATACTGTTTTGGTATTGAGGACTGGTTTTGCTCCTACCTATGTGACAAATCTTTCTCTGTTGTTTAGGTTTTTGTAGAGAAGATCCCCAGCCCATCTCTCATGTGGTGTTCCTCAGGGCTGAGTTATTGGTCCTATATTTTCTATTTATCTGCTTCCTTTGGATCAGATCATTCTTAGGTATAATATATATTTCCACTGTTAATGTGGACACACAAATGTATGTTCCACTGACTGTTACTGACAAAGACAAATTTCCACATGTAATAACTTGTCTCTCTGATATCAAAAGCTAGATGTGGTTCGGGTTTGACTTGGGTGGGATCTGTCGTGATCCTGTTTGGACCTCAGCCTGCTTTCCAGTCTTTTGTGTTTGTCTCCCCCACCCTGTGTCTGTGTGTCTGCTTTTTCCCAGCAGGGGTGTGACTGCAGGGCCGGCAGTCTGACACACCTGCAAACCGTCACTCAATCAAGTCTGTTGAAAACATTTATTCCAAGCAGACCTTGAAAAAGTTATCTATGCTTTCATTTCATCACATCAGGATTATTGCATATCCCTGTGGTCGGGGCACAGTCAAAGAGCCATCTCCATCTCCATCTTCAGCTTGTTCAAAACTTGGCTGCCAGACTTCTAACAACTCCTGAGAGACAAGACTATGTAAATCTTCTCCTTACAAACCCTCCTAACTGTCCTAGCCTGTCCTGCTAAAAAAAGCAGGCATTTTCCATTAGAGCCCTGCAGCTGGGGAACTTATTTTAGCAAACTCAGTTACTTCTCTGAAATCACTCCTCACAATAGAACTTACTTTTACATTTATTTGACCTGTTAACTCACTGTTTAATTAGGTCTTCTATGTTTTTGGATGGACTGTAACTGCGGAGCCAGCACTATAAACTGGAGAGATCCATGAGTCCATTTGAGTCCAGATAAATTAGAACATTTCTGACCTGAAGCCTGGAGTGCAGGCACAGCTGCGAGGCTGATGAAGAGAAAGCATCATATTTTATCTGAAACCTACACCAGTAATCTGCATAGCAGCTTGGCCTAACATTTCATTTCAGTATACCAAATGCCGTACATGGAAAACACTGCTGTGTGGACAAAGAATATTCTTCATATGTTTATTTAACGACACTGAAACTACATTTTCACATATGATGTATTATAAAATGTTATTTTAAGCCTTCAGGGGTGTTCCATTTGGCTGGGGAGGAGATATTCTATTTTCTTCATGGCTGACATAAGGATTAATATGACAACTCCACATAAGTTTCCACTCTGTATTCAAATTTTCACAGTTACATGATTAATTTATGTTGACAGAACTTAAGCTGAAGTCCTGTTGGGTATGGACAAAGATTATAGGATATTATGTTGTTGAGTCCAACGTATGTAGGCTGACAGATGCCATACAGTACTCTGACTTAATGTTTTTCAGGTCAAATACTGTGCTTTGGAGTAAATTCAGTTATCAATCAATCCAAAGAAGCAAGAAACCACAGACCATGAATAGGCTGCAGCTCAGTGTAATGTTGTTGCTCAAAAGCCGAGAGCAATGAGTCTCAGGGTCATACAGAAATAGTTGTTTGTATGCCACTGCCCTCTAGTGATGATGAAATGTCTTTCATCTTAGCTCAGCTCAAACAGAGGATATTAAAAAGACGATTCACAGCACCTCATTCAGTCATTTTGATACTGGAGTATTTACTAAGAAATGTAATCTCATCAAGTAGATCATCCAGTTACACCATATATGTGAAAAAATAAGCACATCCCATGGAATTTTTCACAACATATTCAAACAAGCAAATATTTCACCCTTTTTGATACAATGCCTATGGATAAAGGTGATAGACTTGAACAAAACAAGGAAAACTGTCTCTTTCAATCATTTATTCAACAAAAATATCGACAGGTGTAGTATTGTTCTTTGGAGAAAGTAAGTACACCCTTGGCTTCAGAAGCTAGTTGTGCCTCCTTTAACAGAAATAACTTATTGTAGCTGTTTTGCATTTGCATTTTTACACAAAATACAGATGTTTGACCCCTCTTCCATGCAAAATTTCTTCAGTTACAACATGTTTGAGGGTTTTGTCGCATGTACAGCCCTTTTAAATGTCCCTACAACATTTCAGTGGGGTTCAAATCTGGGATTTGACCAGGCCGTTCCATAACCCTCCATTTCTTCTTTTTGGGCCGTTCCTGGGTAGATTTGCTAGAGTGCTTAGGCTAATTATCCTGTTGAAAGGTCCACCTTCAGTTCAAATGAACTTTTGAACAGATGACCTCACATTATCTTCAAGCACTCTTTGATATGATTCAGAATTCATAGTTGAATCAATGAACGCAAGCATCCAGTCCCTGAGGCAGAAAAGCAACCCCAAACTTTAACATTTCCACCACCATGCTTCACAGTTGGCATGAGGTTCTTCTCCTGAACAAAACCTTTTGTCCGAGGTCCTTGGAGAGCTCTTCAGATCTTGGCATGATGACACCACACACCTCAATAGCAAAGAGAACACCAGACCCTAGATGTCAGGTTTAAATAAGACAGGTTCCACCTGCACCTCCACCTGCAGGAGGTTCCAATCAATGGCACCTCATCTGGAAATGACAACAAAATGTCAGTTTTATGTGTCATTTGCTGGAGTTATCACCTTTATCCATAGGCATTAAAGAGAGTGCAATGTTTGCTTAATTACACTGAATGTCGATTTTGCAGCCGGGAACATGATTTCACCCATATTTTGACGTTTTATTTTCCCAAAAGTTTTTTGACACATTAAAGTAGATATGGCAGTTTTATTCAATATGTTTTCTATATAAAATCACTTTTGTAAATTTAAGTTGAAACACACATGGGTGTGTCTCGTCTTTGACCCATATATTAATATGATAAGATATACCCAGTCCTGCTCGCCTTCAAAATAACTAGGTGATAGCTATGAAAAATAAATAGATGGACAGATTGGCTGATGTGTGCTTAGGTATTTCCTCTGACGTAGCCTCGCTGCTGTCCCGGCGCCTTCCTCCTACGTCATGACGTCTTGTTGTTGGTGGAGGGGTGGGGGCGGAGCATCGAGGGGGAGCAGTTGCAGCGAAAACGGCCGAGGGACGCTCATCTTTCAGGTGAGGTATAACCGGACATAATCACAGTTCACCTGAGGTGAGGGCGGACAGACGTCCCTGGGGGTGTAGCGACTTACAGCTGGGGGATGTGCGAACAAGTGAGTAAGTGCTCTCTCTGAGACGTTAGCTGAGCAGCTATCGCAAGCTAAAATGGACTGGCGTTAATGTGTGTCAGGTTTCAGTAGGTACACAGGCCGATAAACGCACATTACCAGCGTCTTCTGACCTAACCTGGGTGAGGATAACGCTGCTAGCTTGTTCCGTATACCCTCTTTTTTTCATCTGACAACAATGATAATGTATTTTAATCATATCGTTGCTTGTCATACAGAATTTTAATGTACTTGTAGGGTTAAACCATCGTTAAGTAAGAGTTATAGGATGATGAACACCAGATCAGACATCTCACAGTGACCTCCCCTCTCACTGGGTGATCTCTGATACAGCTCCACTCAGCGTGGCCCTGAGTCAGACTGCAGAGGCATGCGGCTCTGTGTGGCTCACAGCTGTGTTTGACCTCTGACTAGAGCTTTGACAGGTCAACTCACCTGGTCAGCTTTCACCTCTAGCTTATTGTCATGAGATGTCTGTATCAGCATGCCCAGATAATAAAGGTCTTGATCATCCTTCCCTGAAATTTTTGTCTGACACCTTAGTTTGATTTAATACAGTGTCATATATTAAAACAATATTACCTCAGTATAGAAATGTGCTCTCGCGTCATGCTTTCCTACCCTTTTAGTCCTTCACTGGGGTCATAATTATTAGAGTTATTTTGTGTTCAGTGTGAGGAAGTTTCGCTTGTAGCACAGACATGCTTTACTGTAGAACAGGAAAGTTCAGTTGTTGTCAGCATTTCCTGTGTCAGATGGTTTTGTCATTCACAAATCTGCTTTGTCATTTACAGTACAACATTTCAGATGTAGCAACAGCCCAGGTACAAAGATCATAATTAATTGCAGTTCATTTCCTTAAGTTGTGTATGTTGAACAGCTTGTTATGTTATTCCAGCTTCTGACATGAATATTTGCTTATTGTCCTGGTCCTCTATGATAGTAAAAGGTTGACTGGACAAAACAAGACAAGACACTTGAAGTTGTCAGCTTGGGCTTTGGTGAACTTCAGCTATCTGAACAGAGAAGTTCAACAGTATTTCTTTAAAAAATGACCCTAAAAGATTAACCAATCTTCAAAATGGTTGCAGATTAATTTTCTGTCTATCAACTGATCAATTAATGGACTAATCCTTGCAGCTCTATTTGCTAATTCCAAAAGTGCCAATCACAATTTTCTAAATCCCATCCTGATCTCATCAAATTATTTGTTCAACCAATACTTAAAAACCTGAATAAGTTTATGATCAGTTAAAATAAAAGAGGAAATTCTCAAAAGGTATTTTGATCAAAGGCATATACATACTCAACAATAAACAAAATGTTTTTCCCCTTAGAAATTCTCTTGAGAACCAAACCTTGGTCTCTAACCTGCTCCTCTCCCCCAGCATGCGGTGACTGAGGAGTGAAGGCGCAGCGTGTCCGGTGGCAGCAGGCATCTAGCTTAGATGAAGGATGAAGAGCCCAGTGCACAGATGCAGGGATGTAGAGCATGGGCGTGGGCAGGCTGGGAACGGGGCAGGAATCACTTGCCTACAGGCCGAACAGCGCATCCCTATCTCCAAAGACGTTATCACTTCCTCCTCGGCCTCTGCCATGTGGTTCATCAGGGACGCCTGTGGCATTGTGTGTGCTGTCATCACCTGGCTGCTGGTGTTGTATGCTGAGTTTGTGGTGCTGTTTGTAATGCTGCTGCCATCCAAGAATCTGACATACAGCATTGTAAATGGGACACTGTTCAACAGTCTGGCCTTCCTTGCCCTCGCCTCACACCTCAGGGCCATGTGCACTGACCCTGTAAGTTGGGCTTTTTGGGGTAATTTATACACACATTGAAATGAGGTGGCAGGCTCTCTTTAACTCTCAATGTCTTGCAGAGAAGATTTGCATCTTATCTTCGGACCTGAATTTTCATAAAATGACAGTACATTCATTGTGATAATTAATTAGCTGAAAATTACACTCAGTCACCCTTTTGTCTGGTGATGTTTCCTACTAGGGGGCCGTTCCAAAAGGGAATGCTACTAAGGAATACATAGAAAGCCTTCAGCTGAAACCAGGGCAGGTGGTATACAAATGCCCCAAGTGCTGCAGTATCAAGCCTGACCGAGCACACCACTGCAGGTAGGGCAAAAAGGATATGAAATTCTCACTGTAGCTTTTTTAATTCACAAACCCAATCCCATGCCAACAGCTGCAGTGTTTCTGCAAAGAAAAAGTAAGACTATTATGATACATTTTCACTAAAGTTCATTTGTAAAAATTTCTCCTCACAGAATGAGGTGTATTTCACTTTCTGCGAATGTTGTCCTTGTGCACAGCTGGTACACTGCTCATCATATTTTCTTCTATTCCTTTTTTCTTCACATGTAACTTGCTGTCTCCCTCAGTGTTTGCAAACGCTGCATACGGAAGATGGACCACCACTGCCCCTGGGTCAATAACTGTGTTGGGGAGAACAATCAAAAGTACTTTGTGCTGTTCACAGTAAGTTCACCGCAATAATGAGTCTCTTAAAGTGTATGCTGACCAAAAACATAGCATCAGATTAAAAACTGGAGAAGGCTGCCAGGGACCACGCTACAGCAAGAAGCTGCACTTAGATTGTAGTAAAATGGGAGGTAATACTAAAATAATAAAAAATCATGTGTAACACTTTTTAAGTGGTTGTTACATTGGAAAAATTGGTTGTAGTTGCTGTTATAATGCAGTATGGATGCAGCTGAGAGGGATTCCTCAATAATTACCACTCTGTTTGCAGTCAGATATGTGGAGAATTGTCCATCATTGTGCCCTTTTTTCATAGTTTTTTTGTTTTTGTCTTTTAACCTAGATGTACATTGCACTCATCTCTCTCCACGCTCTGGTCATGGTGGTCTTCCATTTCCTATACTGCTTTGAAGATGATTGGACAAGTGAGTGTTTTTTTAAAGCTCTGTAGCTCTCAGTTTCCCTCACTCTTAAAAAAAGAAGAAAAAAAACCAAACACTGTTTTCAGATCTTAGAACTCGAGTCCTGAACTGACATCATATTTCACTACATTCTACATTCTCATTACAGCTAAAACAGGAGACATTTTTTTGTCTGTAGTCTGGCACCACTTCTCCATTCAGGTGAAATGGAAAGTGGTCCCAGACCTTTGGACTTCACTGTCCCACTTGTCAAAAGTTTTAGAACACTTCCATTTTCCAGCTCTTAATTAAAGTTACATAATTCACTGTCTCAGTGTTTCTGAAATTAAAGCCTAGAACAAGTAAACAGTTCAAGATTTTAAAAACAAGGACTCATGGAATCTCTTGTTGAATTAAATATAATCAATTTTTTCTTTTTTGTACTCATTCAGCAGCTTAAACACACTTGTGATGTTCTTTCCACAATGGAAATCAAATAATTCTCAGAAAGTTTGTTCCAACATTATTCCCACAAATGTGTTGCACTTGCAGGTTGGTTTGCTTTCACCTTTTGTCCGGCTCATTAAAATCCAGATCTAAGAATAATGCTCCAGATTTCATTTGTCAAAGATATACCAAGGTCTTGTTCCCAGGCAGACTTAAAAAAAGGAAATCAGAACCAACAGTTCACATAAGGCTTGGGATCAGCATTGTTGTTGATAGCTCTCAATATATTTCGTAGATATAATGTAGATGCAAGCATCGTCCTCTCACAGCTGGACAAAACAATGTAGAGCTGTTCTGGATATAGAAGGGACGGCTTAAGTCAGCTTTAACAGGATCTTTTATACTTTTCTAAGCGTTTTCCATCTCTTAAAGTGTGTTCTATATCTACATGTGCATGTAAATGTTCTACAGAGTCACGAGGCTTAAAGTTCCCACCAAAGGGAGGAACTGTCAGGGCAAAACCCAATTTTCTCATTTGTATGAAACACCTCTTTGGGGGTCCAGACCTTACCTCTTGGATCTATTGATGTCAATATGTCTCTTGGTGCTGCCCACCTGCAGGCTTACCCACCCACACAAGATACAGCACATTACTACTTATAATGAAGCGTTTTCTTTAGTTTTGTAGCCAAAAAGAAACCGTGTTCTCAAATGCCTGGAGAAATCTACTTCATTGTTTCCAGGTTCCCTCCACTGCTCCAAACATTTTACTGTGAGGACTGATTCAGAAACCATACACAGTTAGATGCTTGATTTTCGCAGTGGTTGTTTCTGTAGTTTACACTTAATGTGGCCAACTGGGGCCACAGACTCACAGCCCCTCAGTCTGCATTATTATTATTATTATGGATCTGTGATGTTTAATCAGGTCACAGATGACCTGGTCACGTTAGTAAGAAGCAATGTAGCAAAGGTATAAATGCTTGAAAGTTTGTCAGTATTGACATGCTACACATCGTTAACTCAGATAAATGATTCACAGTTTATCCGCTGGGTTCATTTCTCAGTTACTATGAGCACTAAAGTCTAATTCATTCAGATTCAGCAGCATCATTAACCAGCAGGACGGTGAAGGTGTTGACTGCCGACCTCTGGTCGTGAAGTCCGACTGTCTGTCTGTTCCTCCATTATTTATATTCCTGAAGTCAGGAAGAGTCCACAGATAAAACAATCATAAAAGTATTCCAAGTTACTGTCAGCTACTTGATTTTGAGCTATAACCTGCATCAGGCTTTGACTACACAGACAATACTTCATAGATTAATACAGTACATAGTTGGATTTGGCCTCTTTATTTATTGAATGATAAAAATAGAAAATAGTTGCATTGTTATACTGTTAATGTAGAAAAACTAGAGGAATAAGTCTGTCTGTACTTAGGTCCTCTCCAGCTATCATGATTTGTATTTTCATTGTTTTCTGTGGTAATTTGCTCTAGTCTGGCAGGGGAAACCTTTAAAGATCCTGTTTTGTGTGTTATTCTGGTTGCTAATGTGCCAAACATTCTTATAGCTCGATTTGACTATTGTCTTCCGCTTTTTTTAACCTCTTAGTTGTATCTAGATTTTGTTCTGTTTAAAAATTAGATAAATATGTCTATTTGGAGCACACACACATATCAGTCTACAGAACTAACATTTAATTACAGGTGACAGGGAAAAGTCAAACAGAGATCAAATTCAATATGGTCAATTCATTACAGTTCATGTCTAGTAAAAAAAAAAAACTAGTTGAAATTGTGGTTAAAGATGGAAACAAAGTCTTCCACTCATAAAGTAGCACCACCAGACTTTCACTGTTTCCACTGCAGTTTCCTGTTTGACTCATTGCCCTTGGTTACTCTCTACATTTGTTTTATCTTTTACATTTGTTTTACAATTTCAGGTTTTCCACCCACAATTAAGTCAAAACCCACTTTGGTTGTCCCCAGATGTAAATATCCTGTATGCACTGCTGGCCCTGTGAGTATAGAGAATGGCTGGCTCAGCACAGGCAAGGTAGTTAATTAGCTGTCCTGAATAACTAGCGGCATGTTGCACCAGTTGATTGTGAATTCAAGAGTGAAGTCAACACTAACTGCTAAGTTGTAACTAGTTACTTTGACACTCCCTCTGACTTTTAATTAGTTATAGCATCTCCACTGACACTACAACGTGACTAGGTTGACTGTTATCAAAGACACTGGCTTTTGCTGTACAATGTTGTGCTTTGATGTTTTTTTTGGTTTGTTTGTTTTTTTACAAAGAGGAAGATACTGTAACACAAGCTTACTGTCAGGATTAATAACTTCTCCTCCACGCTGATGTAAAAATACTTCAAAAGTTCATCACCAGGTCAATGTTTCTGTTACAGACAACAGGCAGCGTGAGCAGCAGTTCCCATTTTCAATAAATGCATCTTAAAAATGAAATTTATTCCAAATAAAAGACAATATTTCCTTTTTAAAATCCAGTTTTTGTTGACTACGCGTGAAAAATCAACAAATTGATAAGTGATCTACTAAATCGCCACATCCCAAACACTCAGCCCCTTTCCCGAACACTGAGGGAACCTGAGCAGGTGTCTAGCAGACATGGCTGTAGACTGAATTGCTTCGAAGCTTTGCATCCTTACTGTAGTGTTGCTGATGATTCAACAGTAGAGTGCTGTACTGTCTTTGATTGTAGTGTAGCAGTTCCTCATATGATCCTCTTCTTTGCCCTTTCACTTCTCTTCCTCCATGTCCCTCCATCCCCCAGAGTGCAGTTCCTTCTCCCCCCCAGCAACAGTCATCCTCCTCATACTCCTGTGCTTTGAGGGTCTCCTCTTCCTCATCTTCACCTCTGTGATGTTTGGCACCCAAGTCCACTCCATCTGTACCGACGAGACTGTAAGTGAACCATTTAGTGACCAGCAGTCAGTCCTCCTCCTGTCCTTTAAACTCTACTTCCGTTTGCTCTTCAGATATTCTCCCTGCTGCTTCCACCCTTTGCTTTTTAAACATTAATATCTTTGACCTTCTTCTTCTTCTAATTCAAACTGTTACAACTGAGTGATGTACAGTGCATTTGGAAAGTATTCAGACTAGAGCTGGGCGATACGACTAAATCAATATCACAGTTATTTCAAACTTTTACCTTTATTCATTAATGAATGAATTCTTTGGAACTTATCATCCTCTCCTTTTTTTAAGAAGAAGCTGCTTGAAGTCAGTGTTTGTGCTCGTGAGATCACCAGCTTTGCTTTGAGTGAACGTGGACTAACGTTAGTTGGACAGGTGGATGCACCTGACTGAACACGAGGCAGTATTTATTAAAAGGTCAGTTCATGAGCGTGCACGTTGGGAAAAGTATTAATTGAATTAACCGACATGAGAAAGATCAAGTGGGTGAGAAGTTCTGAATGTCAGCTTTGATGCTCGGTCCTGATTCAAACTCCTTCAATTTTATCATGTTTTATGTTGCAGCCTTATGTTACAATATCTTTTTCTGTGTTCCCCTCAATCAATCTGTACTCAATACCTTATAATGACAAAGTGAGAACAGAATTGTAGAAGTTTTTGCAAATGTATTAAAAATTTCTCCTAATCAATTGATTGGACATGATTTAGAAAGTTACACCTGTTGATATGAGGTCTGACAGCTGACAGTCCGTATCAGAGCAAAAACCAAGCCATGCAGAGTTAAGAGACGGGACTGTGTCGAGACACATCTCAGTCTCAAGTGTCATAGCAAAGGGTCTGAAAACTTGTGTCTGTGATATTTCAGGGGTTTTTTTAAGAAAAGATGCAAAAACATTGTCATGACGGAGCACTAAATGTAAACTGAAAAGGAAAAAATGAACTTCTTTGATTTTAGCATGAGGCTGCAACATAACAAAAGTGAGACAAGTGAAGGGGACTGAATACTTTCTGAATGCACTGCAGTTTAAAGTACAGCAAATTCCCCTCAAGTCTTTACTTTGATTGAAAACATTGTCTAAAAAAAAAAACTGACAAAAAGAAAGAAACTTCAACAGAGAGCGCCTTAAATGTAAATTTGTGGTTTCTGCGACTGTGGCATTCACAGTGCTGATGGTAAGAACAGTGTTTAAGACAGAGCTCCAGACTTTGACCAAAATGGTTGCATATGTGTATGTCAAAAATCAAAATGTCAAAATATCAGATGATTGCGTTCGTGAGAGTGCATGATGATCAGTAGGCTGTTTCGGTGCTGGCCGGCACCAACCATTGTGGCTGAAAACAGTACCTTTTCTTCTCCACTGACTGAACCAGTCTCTCCCTTCCTGCACTCTCCCTGATAGAGAAATACATTTAGTTATTACCATGTTTTAAAGATGAAGCTGTCTGTAGCTGATTATTTAAAAAAACTAAATGAGGAGAGGGAGGAGGAGGCAGGTGGAGACAGAGAGACACTGAGACGTCCTCACTCAGACAAAACTTATAAGGACCGCAGACTTCAGGAAGAGCTTGAGTGGGCCAGTGAAGAAGAAATAGAACTTTCAACCACAATGGCTAAAGCAGTACCTGTGGTTGCAGTATGAGGGGAATACTATGCTGTGTGTGTGTTGTAGGCAATGTGGCCCATCCATTGCCGGCAACTCTGTACTTGTAACTGGGTCAGTGCAGTTTAAGTTTGCACAACAGCAGTAAGAAATACACCACCTGCAGGGACCAGTGCATCACCTAAGACACTGAGCTTTATACCAGTTAGATAAGAGTAATGGCTTGACAGAGGAGAATGAACTGGCCATCAAGTTAAACACTGTATCTTCCACACTAAGCTGTGTTCATAGTTGAGATCAGAAAATTACGTTTAAATGCAGAGGTGGACTAACGTGTTCTGCAGAAGCTGTTTTGTGCACAGATTATACAGATGTGTTAAGATGTTTGAATTAGGGCTGGGCAGTATATTGCACAACACATTATTAGGGTTTAGCCCACACACGTTTTGTTTGTGTTTTTTGCACACACAAGGGTGGGATCTACTTCCCACAACACCCAGTGAACTATGTTTCACACACAGAGGTTGTGTACAGGCAATAGGCTAATATAACTAAAAATTATAATATGGAACTATTTCCACATTGAAATGTCTAAAAATGACTAGACCTGTGTTTTTTTTATTTTTTTGAATAGTGTAATTACATTATCCCAAATGTTTCCCACAATTCTCAAACCTAGCGAAATCCATGATTTTAATCATGATGATGGTCCGTTTCATTTGGTCGCGTGTCAGTGATGTCATATGTCGTTATCCCTATCATTATCGGGTTGTCCATCCCATTCTCGTGGACACGATATCTCAGTAACGCCTTGATGGAACTCCCTCGAATTTAACACAAACGTTCACTTGGACTCAAGGATGAACTGATTAGATTTTGGGGGTCAAAGGTCAAGATCATGGTGACCTCACAGGCTGGACAGATACAAAGGTTCATGAATCTCTGATGCTAATAATCATTAGCAGCAGAAAACATGCTGAGTGTTGCATTCAGTGGGTAAAATAACATTTCTGACCATGAGCTGTATCATGAGTGAGCCACATGATAAGTATCGTGATGTCAGGCCTAAATTTAAAGTGGCTGTTTAGACTGTGTGCTCACTACAAGCTGCTGTTAGCACTTGTCAAAGATAGTTTGCTCAGATCCAGGTCGTTACACGTTACCACGTTACATTTATTATTTAACCTACATAATGGGGCAGGCTACGCCTCATTCTCGTTCAGCCTCAGGTGCATAATAAACACTTGTTTGCAGGGGTCTCAGTTTCAGACAAGTTGGCCGGAAACACCACAGAGGAAGTTGAAGTCTGACCAACTCATTGAATTCATGTTAATTAGCTAGTTAGCTATAGCTAATAAAACGTGCTGACAACAGTTGTCAGTTCAGCTGGAAAAACTGATGGAGCCGGTTAAAAAGTAAGAAGCCTGCGTTTGTCTCCTTTTTTTTTTTTTTAAAATCAAGAATCTACCATTTTAAGAATTAGTGCGAGTTTTGAGCTGCAAATTTCTAGTAACTAACAGTAACTAATACGCATTTTATACAGGACACTGACATATGATGCAGGTCTACTGAATGTTTACTGCTAAACTTTACCAAAACAGACAATTACATAGAATAATAATTACATTTAATAAATTTAATTTATTTAAATTTAAATTTAAGTTTTACATTATTAGATCTGTTCAAAGCCTGAATTACTGGGTTTGTGCCACAGATGATTTGATAGAAATGGCTGGAGTCTTATTTATCAATTTGGTTTGTGATTACTGACAGAGTCACAAAAGCACAGCAACTGAAGTTTGGTTATCTCTCGTTTTCAGGGTATAGAGCAGTTGAAAAAGGAAGAGAGAAGATGGGCTAAAAAAACTAAGTGGATGAACATGAGGGCGGTATTTGGACACCCTTTCTCCATATTGTGGTTTAGTCCCTTCTCCACCCCTGACCATGGGAAGGCTGAGACATACCAGTATGTGGTGTAAGAGCTCAGCGCAGGGAACAAGGCAGCCGGTCAGAAACCAAAGTGCGAGGTCCAGCCCAGCCCCACTGAGCAGAGCTGTGGCATTCTGTTGCTCCCAGTGCTGAACATGAACTGTATCTCCCACACTAGCCATGGACAGCTTTTCGTCAGCTTTTTGTGTTGCCAAACTAAGTGCGCTGTACGTCATTTTTGTGTTGCCGTGAGTGAGTCAAGTTGCTGAGAAAAAGAAACACTTTCAGTGTGTGAATCCTGTTTGCAAACACTGTGACAAGCCTTTTTTTTTTATCTTTTTTTTTACTTCTCTTTCTGTTGTATCAGAGCCCTTCTTTTTTCTTACTGTCTTCTCTAACCTTGAAGGGTTATTTCAACTAAATTATAAAACAATCATATTTTATTACCTTTCCCTGGTATTGTCAAGTCATGCAGATAGTTTCAGTTTTACACTGTATTCAGAAAGTGTTAAAACTGCTTCAGTTTTTTCACATTATGTTGCAGCCTTATGCCAAAATAAAAAAGAATAAAATTTAAAAAATTCCCCTAACGAATGTTAACTTAATACACCATGATGACGGAACAAAAACAGAATTTTAGAATTTTTTGCAAATTTATTATATATCTGTCATAAGGTGTCACAGCTGACAATGCACCTCAAAGCAAAAACCAAACCACGAGGTCAGAAGCCAGTCCGGTAGCCTCATTAAGACTTCTCTAGTCCCAACGAATGAAGTTAATAGTGAAACAGGACTTTACAGTTGGGGTTATTGTACTAATGTGTACTGATGAGCTTGTGTGTGACCAACAACCGATGAAACTGAGCTTCTTTTTTTGTCCTTCTTTGCTGTGTCATGGCTGATTACTTGTGGCACAGACAGTGTTTTTGTGTGCAAACTATAACTGTAAGAATAAAGGAGTCTCTTCATTCAGTTATTTTCTAATTGTGGGAGTGGAAATGAGGCTTGTGCATTTGCGCCCAATTTCTCAATGAGTGAGATTTATAAAACAATCATGCACATAGTTTTAGTATGGAAGCGTAATGTATTCACTTCAGATACAAAAAATGTGCCCAGCTGAAAATATTCTGAATGAAGCATACATTTAAACGGATATTGGATTGTTTTAGCAGGCGTCTTTTAAGTGTCTATCTTTTTCTGCTGGCCCTGTGCACAGCAGCACTCGGCTCTGCTCCCGGCTGCTTCTCTATACTGATCGGAAGCTACTGCAGTTAATACACTGACTATGCATGACTACCTCACCCAACCCCACGTCAAATAAGCCAAACTGTCACTTTCATTTTTTCTGGGGGGGCCGTGTTTGTCATTATGGGGTATTCAGTGTAGACTGATGAGGTTTTTTTATATTGTTTTGTTTTGTTTAGTTTTTTAATTTTAGCTCAATGGAAAAGAATGGAATTTCCCTTAGGGCTGCAATTTATGATTTATTTCTAGTAAGAGTCATGGTTGTTCCAAACTAATGTCATTTAAGAATTATGGGGGCCAGTGTGCTCTTGGAAATCTTCAATGCAGCAGAATTTTTTTTTTTGTAGCCTTTCCAAGATCTGTGCCTGGACACAACCCAGTCGGAGCTCTGCAGGCTCTCCTTCAACCTCAGCACTTGGTTTTTGCTCTGATGTGCATTGTCAGCGGTGACACTTCATATAGACAGACGTGTGCCTTTCCAAATCATGTCCAATCAATTGAACTTTGATTGGACATGATTTGACTTCAGTTAAGGTGTAGAAAAATCTTGGAGAACAAGAGAGATGGGAGGCACCTGTGCTAAATTATGTGTCATAGCAATGGGTGTGAATACTTGTGTCAATCTGATACTTGAGGTTTTTTTTTTTTTTTTTTGCAAAATTTGCAAAAAATTCAAAAATTCTGTTTTCAGTTTGTCACTATGGGGCTTTGAGTTAGGACTGTTGAGAGAAAAAACTAACTTAAAGGATTTTAGCTTAAGGCTGCAACATAACAAAAGGTTTGGCCTCCCGCAGACACCAATGCTGCCTCTGCCTGTGTGCATGATCAGTTGCCAGGGAAACAGCTCTTGTGCTCTAAGCACATGTGGTGTTTTGATGTTGTGAGCGTGGGCCAAATTTAATGAAAGATGACCTATTAAAATGTCTCTGTTGGAGAAAATGTCTTAAATCCCATGTGGAGTTAAAATGTATAAAATATCTAAGTCTTGCATACATGCAGCAGCTGGGTATTAGCTGGACTGTATTTCTTAACTCTTCCAGATTACTTCGTTATTATTATAAGCTTTTAACGAAGTATTTACTCAACTTTCCCCTTTAACATTTACACAAGTGGTAAAAAGGCAAATTCACACATTGTATTTATCATTTAAGAGTTTGTCCTGCGTGAACTGCTCTCTGTTTACACTGTTGATTTTATTCTCCTATTCTTTGTTTACATGATATTGTATGTATCCTCCCTGGTATGTGAATGCATGGTACAGGTGAAGGCTAGTTTAGTAAATGTATGTGAAACATTGCTGGTATGATTGTGGTGGAGATGATGTTTTCTACAGAAATCTTACAGAAGTCTTTCTTAATATTCTGAAGATATTTCCGCAGATGTGCAGAGAATAAATACCTGTCAGCTGCAATGCAGAGTTGATTTTTGCTTGCTTTATTTGGATGTGGTCATTTTAATTTGAGTGTGGAGCAATTACTATGGCAAAAAGTTAAATGTTCAAATAATTAAAAAAAAAAAAGTTTTTACTTTCCCTGCATACAGTCCTTTTCTGATTTATCTCTCATGCCCTGCATTCTGAAATGTTCCCTGTGTCCTTGTCTTCCATTCTACTCCCTCTTTACTGTGTGTAACCTGGTTCTTTTCCATGCAATGTTCTCTCCACACTCATGCATTTGCTTTGGTTGAACTCACTCTGCCAAAAGCTTTCTGAAGCAGACAGCCGTTTATAACCTTGATAGAGGTAAGCTTGCAACAGAGGTCACATTAGCCATCCCATCAAGTGAAACACATCACACAGCATGCCGATATCAATCAGAGGGCCAAAGTGCACTTTCTTTTTTAAAATGTATTTATTTATTTATTTTTTGCTGTTTCAGATTCAACCAAACGTTATGAATGAATGAGTGAGCTCTGTGATGCATGCACTGTTTTTGAACATTTGAAAATGTTTTCCTCTTCCTTAAACGTTTTTTTTGTTTGTTTTATTTTTCAAAGTGCATGTGAGTAATTTTGTGCAGTGTTTTATTAAATCTTGGGCACGTTTCTAAGAGAAGTGAATCAGAACTGATACCAGAGCATTCTTGAAAGGCTTGGTAATACAAAAGTCTGATACAATCCTCACATCTTGTATACAATAAAAGAGAAATTATCACAGTAGAATGAACTCCTGTCCATGCTGGCCATGAAGACATCCCTTTTCAACCAGTGTAAGAAATGGGCTATGAAGCACACAGACATTTTTCTATATATATAAATGCATTTCAGCTGTCTGAGTTAGACAAATAAAGTGGGGACCTTCAAAAGGCTATCATGTATTTAAAAAAAATAAAATAAAAAAAATACTGATTTGTTCATATTCATTCAAAGACAACCCCTGTTGCCTGATCATAAAATACCTCTCAGAATTCCAAACACCCCATCCCTGGTGGAGTACATGGCACAGCAATTATACATTGAATTTTGAACAGATAATTACAGATCAATTAATTCACATTTTCCCAAGTTTTATTAATGCTCACCCACATATCAAATGGCAGCTCTAGTACATTCCAGAGTTCAGTCTTTTTTAGTTTTAGTAGTAGTTAGTTGTCTTTCCTTGCAGAGCAACTGCAGTTAACAGAAGCTTTTTGCCTGTGTTGTCTCAGTCTCTTTCCCCAGTTGACTCCGCTTCCCTAACCCTAAACAGGGAGAGAATAGCAAAGCCTTCAACGACAAAGATGGTGTTTGTATGACACGTCCTGATCTCACCAATTAGCCAATCATTTGCAGGCAAACGGGAAACATATCAAGTTAATCTTGTTGCACTGACGCAATGCGTATGCATAGCACAAGTTCAGCTTGTGGAAATCCCACAACCCTATTGCTCTAGATTAAAATATCTCAACAATTAGATCTCATTGCATTTTATACAGATAGTCATGGTCCCCATAATATGAATCACTTATTATGGGGTCACATTCTTCACTGTGTGAAGTATCTTGACATTGACTTAATTAATTGCCAGAACATTTTATGCAAACATTCATTGTACCCAGAGGATGAATCATAATAACTTTAGTGACCTGCCATGATGATGATATTTGGGGTTTTGAATGAAACAACTCAACAGCTATTGGATGGATTACCATGAAATTTTCTTCAGACATCCATGTTCCCCACAGCATAAACAAGTTTTATCTTTTCACCTACCATCTAGTTGCCACTGTCACCAAGTCACCCTGAGATAACCTCTGTTATGATGCAGCACTATAGAAATAAAATTGTCTTGACTTTATTCTGTTGAATATGTTATTGTGCCAGTAAAACTACTGATATTCCAATAAGCTTTAACTGTTCTTTGTGTTCAGCGCTAATTAGAAACTGCTGCTGGCGTTGCAGTTGACTCGTGTTGTACATAACGAGGACTAGCTGTTGATTGGATGTTAGATTTTCACCAGGAAGGGATTGCTTCATGGCCAAAATGGACAGAGGTTACAATTACAGCAGCAAGTATCTCTTTCAACATACCTACAGCAAAGTTTCAGTTTTCAGTATAAAATCCATACGTCATCATTTAATCATCATTTAATCTCAATCTCAGTCTGGATAGTTTTTACTTGTATCTGAGAAACTAGCCCAAAAAGCTAAACCACAGTATTGCACTTTTTAGTACTGTCATCAACTCTGTGTCATAGTTGTGACTGATAGTGCATGTAGATAATACACATCCAGTCTTTTGGCTCAGCTCCTTTCACCTCAGAACTTTATTATGTCTTCTCCAGGGAATCGAGCGTCTGAAGGGAGAGACGGGGAAGTGGGTGAAGGTGCCGTGTTGGGAGGCTATGCAGATGGCGTTTGGAGGCCCGTTCTCTCTGTCCTGGTGTAGCCCCTTCACAGGGCTGAGCTGCAAGAAGAGCCCTCAAGAGCATATCACCGTTCCACAGGGGGAGATAATTGAGGAGGACGTCATAGAGATACCACTCAACTAGCACTGCCCGCAAGTGGAGAAACATTTTGTCTCAGTCTGGCAGAGCTTCTACACAAGCACATTAAAATCTCTGGAATTTGTGGACAACAGATGTTTCCATGTTTTCCTAAGTAGCAAGAAACCACCTGGACTTGGAATTTATATTTTTATGTTTTATTTTTTATCTCAAAGACTTCTTATCTATGTGAAAATATATCCACACGTCCACTTCTCTCCCAGCGGATTGCAAGGCACATAGGGAGGCAGACTTAGATTTTGTGAATACATTTACCAAATCTCAGCATCTTGTCCCTTTATAAATGTCATTGCACACACTATAAAGAGAATCTAGTACCTGCAGAAACTGTCTTGTTCTCTTAACTCATGCTGCCAGACCTGCAGTATTTCCCTGAAATCATTAATATATAATAGAACTATCTGGTGAAGTACAGGAGCTGAAATCATCAAGGAAGAAGATGATGATTTATTTTAAAGCATCTCTTTGAGCTGTCTCAGGAGAACATCACCAACACAGTACCACTACTCTCCTGCCTTTTTTCTGAGGATTTTAATTCACCTTTTGCCTTATCTGTCTTTTATGAACAAACGTTTGATCTGTGTCTGGAGTTGCCACCTTTATCACTCATGTGGAAAATGTGTGGTCACTGACGCCGTGTTGATGAGACTGCTGTGTGAGTGAGTGAGCTGAATGGCTGCTAGATAAGGGCTTTTAACTGTAAATGGGTGCTGAATATCATGGAGCCACTCAAGTTTTATTATGTTTACAGTATTTCAACAGTCTGTGTCATATCACTGTGTGGGTTTCATTTTTAAATTCTAAAATAAATTAGCACTTCATATGAAATCGGTATATTACAAACAGTGCTGTCTTTAAGAGTTTGGCTATTGTAATAATCGTCAAGGAAACAGAATTGAGTCATTTTTTTATAAACTCATCTGCACAGTTTTACACATCAAAGGATATTTATAGTAAAATTAAAAAAGTAAGAAGGAACCTTTGTCAGGCTGCCCTGATTTTAGACAGATTATGTATGACATTCATGGCTGAGTAAAACAACTTGGATACTATAACTAATTTTAATACAAGCGTTTATATTGGTGCATATAAAATACAGCAAACAAAATTCCTCAACTCAGAGGAATAATTTATGATTTTTAGGGAATACATGAATTTGCTTTCCTGATGAGAGTTACACCAGAAGATGGATACTACTCATGTCTGTTCTGGAGTCAAGTCAAGTCAGATTTTATTTATATATCACCAGATGTTAATGTTAATGATAATACTGCTACTGATACAAAAATAGTATTAATGATAGTTATTAACAATAACAATTAGTACTATTCATTTTAATAAATTTAGCAGCAGGTTTTGAGCAGGATCATGGGGGCAGTTGCAATTGGAGTTCCAGACTCTGCGGCTCTGGAGATGTTCCTAACGACTAATTACCCTGTCGAATAAATGAAAATTTAAATTTAGACTATTTGACTAGTCTAAAAGTAAGAAAACACTCAGTTACAGTTAAAACAAAATCCCAGTTAAAATCAAATTCTGTTATCTTTTCAGACTGAGCTGGATCACAGTGTGGTCTGTCACGCTGGTTTGTTAGCAGTGCTTACACCAGCAGTGTAGGGTGTAAGTTAACAGCCACATACTTGTGCTGAATGTGGTTACGCATTGCTCCAGTTGACTGGTTATATGCCAGTTTGTTCTGAACAGGCAACATACAACCTCATTTTCTCTGGATCAAAATACCTTCAGGAAGCCCTACTGGCTCAGCTAGGAGAGCGGACACCATTTAGGCTCAGTCTGCAGCAGCCTGGGTTCCAGTCTGGCTCAGGCCCTTTGCCTCATTTCATCCCCCTCTCTCTCACCCCTGACTTTCCTGTCTCTCTGTGACTGTCTGTCATAGTACAGCCAAAAAATAGTCAGTAAATAACTTAGTTAACTAGCTGTACATTAACGAAATATTAGAAATTTGTTTAACCAACTAGTACAGGTGCTGGTCATATAATTAGAATATCATGAAAAAGTTGATTTATTTCAGTAATTCCATTCAAAAAGTGAAACTTGCATAATATATACATTCATTCCACACAGACTGATATATTTCAAGTGTTTATTTCTTTTAATTTTGATGATTATAACTGACAACTAATGAAAACCACAAATTCAGTATCTCAGAAAATTAGAATATTGTGAAAAGGTTCAATATTGAAGACACCTGGTCCCACACTCTAATCAGCTAATTCACTCAAGACACCTGCAAAGGCCTTTAAATGGTCTCTCAGTCTAGTTCTGTAGCTACACAATCATGGAGAAGACTGCTGATTTGACAAGTCCAAAAGACGACCATTGACACCTTGCACAAGGAGGGCAAGACACAAAAGGTCATTGCTAAAGAGGCTGGCTGTTCACAGGGCTCTGTGTCCAAGCACATTAATAGAGAGGCGAAGGGAAGGAAAAGATGTGGTAGAAAAAAGTGTACAAGCAATAGGGATAACCGCACCCTGGAGAGGATTGTGAAACAAAACCCATTCAAAAATGTGGGGGAGATTCACAAAGAGTGGACTGCAGCTGGAGTCAGCGCTTCAAGAACCACCACGCACAGACGAATGCAAGACATGGGTTTCAGCTGTCGCATTCCTTGTGTCAAGCCACTCTTGAACAAGAGACAGCGTCAGAAGCGTCTCGCCTGGGCTAAAGACAAAAAGGACTGGACTGCTGCTGAGTGGTCCAAAGTTATGTTCTCTGATGAAAGTTTGCATTTCCTTTGGAAATCAAGGTCCCAGAGTCTGGAGGAAGAGAGGAGAGGCACAGAATCCATGTTGCTTGAGGTCCAGTGTAAAGTTTCCACAGTCAGTGATGGTTTGGGGTGCCATGTCATCTGCTGGTGTTGGTCCACTGTGTTTTCTGAGGTCCAAGGTCAACACAGCCGTCTACCGAGAAGTTTTAGAGCACTTCATGCTTCCTGCTGCTGACCAACTTTATGGAGATGCAGATTTCATTTTCCAACAGGACTTGGCACCTGCACACAGTGCCAAAGCAACCAGTACCTGGTTTAAGGACCATGGTATCCCTGTTCTTAATTGGCCAGCAAACTCGCCTGACCTTAACCCCATAGAAAATCTATGGGGTATTGTGAAGAGGAAGATGTGAAATGCCAGACCCAACAATGCAGAAGAGCTGAAGGCCACTATCAGAGCAACCTGGGCTCTCATAACACCTGAGCAGTGCCACAGACTGATCGACTCCATACCACGCCGCATTGCTGCAGTAATTCAGGCAAAAGGAGCCCCAACCAAGTATTGAGTGCTGTACATGCTCATACTTTACATGTTCATAATTTTCAGTTGGCCAACATTTCTAAAAATCCTTTTTTTGTACTGGTCTTAAGTAATATTCTAATTTTCTGAGATACTGAATTTGTGGTATTCATTAGTTGTCAGTTATAATCATCAAAATTAAAAGAAATAAACACTTGAAATATATCAGTCTGTGTGTAATGAATGAATGAATGAATGAATGAATACAACATACAAGTTTCACTTTTTGAATGTAATTACTGAAATAAATCAACTTTTTCATGATATTCTAATTATATGACCCGCACCTGTATTTCTGGTGCGAGAGTATACACATCCCCTGTCCCATTGGAAGCTGCAGCCTGTTAGCTTAAAGACTAGAAGCGGGGAAACAGCTAGCCTGACCACAACCCACCAACCAGCCCCTCTAAAGGACACTGATGAAAACGATTTTTCGTTTACCTTTGGACAGAGTCAAGCTAGCCGTTTCCCCTTGCTTCCCGTTTATATACTTAGCTTATTAAACCACCTCTTTGTTGCAGCTTTACGTTTACCAGACAGTGTGGTATCAATCTTCTTATCTCATTCCTGGCAAATAAGTGAAGATCATTCCCCAAAATGTTAATTAAAGGAATAGTTCAATTCCTTGAATTCAATGAAATGTTCCATATGTACATTAAATCATATGTTAACTTGTTACTAATATTAGTGCAGTGTTTCTGTTTGTATCACTCTTTTCCCTCATGGCAACTTTCAGCATTCTTTATTCTGATGGCTGGATGAGAGAGGCCCTGAACATACAAAGAAAGGTACAAAAAGCAGTTCCAGTAAGCAGGGTGCATTACAATATGTACAAAAAGACAGTAACCAAGGGTGTCTTCATGTCTGTCATGATTGTAGAAAATGTTACATAGATATGGCTCACTTGGTGTGTTTGTCTTCACTGCGAGGTCTGTCACAGACAGATGGTCTGCAGCAAATGAGCTGGGTTTTCCAGAGCAGCAGGAGTGTTTTCAGTGTTCTCTTACTGAGAAGAAGGAGGCTGGCATGCTCATGTCCAGTGCAAGGAACAGTAAATAATCAATAACCTTGAGCTTTATCATCAAATAGAGAGGTTTCTTTTTTGATTATTTTGGTGTGAACTCTACTAGTCTCACCACCAGAACATCCCTGTGCATCTGAAGCAGTGAGTGTTGCTCAGCACTTCACACTGCAAACTCTTCGGTCAACTTTGAATTATGCCATGTTTTTGGCAAAACTGGTCTGGAAAATGTAAATAATTTTCTTACCAGTTGTCTTGAACAGAGGAACACTGGAGTTTGACATATTCGACAGCATCCTCACACCAATAGACCAAACTCTTTAAAACATCCTATGTTAACCTCCAATGCACATTTTCTGAAGATAGTTCTAGTGAAAGAAAGAGTTTGTAAGTTAAAGTACAGAAAGTCACATCAGCCCTTGGTAATTTGCACACAGGTACAATGAGGACTCATATATCCACTTAGAGGTTTTGAGCCTGATCAGAGAAAGTAATTCCCCTTTTTCTCACAATATCAATTCCCACTTGCTGTTTGAGTTAAGTATCAACATTCTATTGAGAACCCATTATAGTGACCCCAAAATTTGCTAATCTCAGTGACCAAGTCACCTCTATAGCAACCAATACTACAAAGCAATTAAGAAACCCAGTCACAGCATATTAGCCTGTATGTGAGAGGAGGTGAGTAGGACAGCTCTGTGAAAAACACATTCCACTGCTATAGTTGTTCTTGACATTAAGACGAGTGTCTTAATGCTTCCTCTTTTTAAAAGCAACATTTCCACTTCCAAGTGTCTGATAAATCCCATGAAGTGTCTCTGAGGGAGTCTTGCCATAGTTTGTTGTGATCATGACGTAAGAGCAGAGGCTGCACACTTGTGTCAAGCCACATTACTTCCATTACTTGTCCTTTTTCCCCTCCTCCTGTGGGAGGGTCTGAGGTGTGGATCCATGAAGCACCAGCAGTCCACACAGAGTGAGAAATATGCCCACCCACCATACAGCTGTATGGGTCTCTCCAAAAATCACCCTCCCAAGGACGGCCTGGACACACAAACGAAGGAGGTAACATGAATCTGAATGCTGTCTTTTTTAACTTTTTTTTTACTTTTGAGTGCAAGAGCAAAGAGCTTACTGAGGAGATGAAGTTAGATGCAGAGGTAGTGACTGTGGCTCTGGCTGAAGAGGAGCTTTGTTGGAGAGCCTTGGAGAAAAAGTTCCACATGACAGCATTACAGGTGAGGAGCAGGCCTCCACACAGCAGCCGCAGGGGGATATGGAGCTGGAAACACATTCAGGTAAAGGAGGAAGCAGCGGTCAACTACAGATGGGTGACACATTAAAGTAAAATCTTCCACAGGTGTTCAGGTTGGTTGAGATCTGGTTTGGGGTTTTTTCCTTAAGTTTGTCACCAAACAGCATGTTGTATATATGTAATCACTTTGTTTTACATTATAACTAGTAAAATAACATGTTTAGAAAAGTAATTCTGTGTAAATGCATAATCACAAATGATAGGCATCAAGTGCCATTCATGAACACAACCTTTTCACAGCAGACAGGAATTGTGGGAAAAGCTCAGGTGCAGATAATACAGTTATCAGTTAGCTTAAATCATTGATGTTATGAATTACACACAATTACACATGTGCTTTTTCAGTAATGACATATCAAAATAGCTGCTGAGAACAAAGTGTCAATTTAGTGTTCTGTCAATTTACTTGTTCCATAATATCTACAGATTTTTATTGTTATTTCCACACAACAACATAAAATGGAGACTAATACAAATGTATTTAAAACATTTTCCTGAGGTACTATTCAGACACCATTTACACTATAGCTATGCCCTGGTCTTAAGTCCCTCTTACTTTTGGCAACTTCATATTTATTTCAGTTTTCCCACAGTACTGAAGCTAGCTTCCGGCTTCCTGCTTCCTTATTTACATACATTCATTGTACGTGTACAAGGTGTAACCATGGAAATTATTCCGTATGTAACTCAAAACGACATCTTCAAACTTTTGCATTAGTAATGCACAACAAAGTCCGTCTCACCCAGTCACAATGTGTATTTCCACCGGGCGTTTCAGTCCAGCTTCCCATCCCTGACTCACACATCTCTCTGAGGTAGTCTGCACCCAGGGACAGCTTTGCGGAGAAAGAGGCGAGCGCACTCAAACCCCCCCCAAACAACGCGTAAAGAGAGCCCGACCACATACTTGATGATGGAGAGACCACTGGCAGAGCCTGTTCACTTCCGGTTAGAGCTGCTCTACCAAAACTGGCTGCAACTTACTGGGAGCGAATAGAGTTGCACGGCTAAAATAATTATTTACACCTACTTCTAGACAAAAAAGCCCAATGTTTGTTGTCGTCTTTGTGAATATAGTATCGATTATATATCAGAAATGAAATGACAAACTGCTAATATATTTTAGTTTTTCTTACAGGGTGGGCGAGTTTGCCCATAAGACGCTGGCACTCAACCTAAGTCGGCCGATGGTTTACAACTGATTGGTGGGATTTACGACTGACTGCGACGGGACACCTTTCCTCGATGGCACCCGGAGTCCACGGACGCCTTGGAAATGAAGTCGAATGAGTTTGGTGTAAACAAAACAAGAGCATCTGTGTGCGGTATCAAAGCTGTCTGTCGCAGCTGCGGCCGCTGGACCGAGGAGCGAAACCAAAACACCGACTGCCGTAAAGTGGGTGTGGGCGTGGCGTCCGGTGACGTCACAAACACTCACAGAAAGGCATTTCATTAATCTAATGGATCTCTATCTACTGGCTCTACCCCCTATATTGAAAACATAATGGTAATTGGCAGTAAAACATGTTTTACCCCATAAAAGTGACAGTCTGTGACGACGGCTCAACAGGCCCCATTCATCCCGGACTATCTCGCCAGCGCCCCCTACACGACCGGAAATCCTGAAAGCGGAAGTTCTCCCTGTTTGTTATTAGAAATATTTGTGCGGGCCTATATTCCATCTGTGCGCTTGTATTGTTTTACTGCGTTGCAATGAACAGAAATAAGGCCAGTGGCGTGTCGTGGGTGAAACCAGCGGAACCGTCCTTCCTGAAGAAGTTCAAAACCGATGTTGGATATAAAGAAGGGCCCACGGTTGATACAAAGGTATGTGGTGGTTCGGCTACCTGCTGTGTAAGCTAGCAGTCCGGACCCAGGGTAGCTTATTTGAGTGTATGAAATCTTTACGTTAGCTGTCTGTTTTGCAAGGTTTATATAAAACTGTATATTAGTGGCCGTCTGCTGATAAAATAGTTTGAAATAAGACATATCTTCCGCATTGGACTCATTTCTAACTTTTCTCATCCAGTTAAACGCACCCTGCGCAGTGAATAACACGGTGTGAACGGGGTTACTTCATTCATTGGCTGGCTGTCTGGTAAAGAAAACCTCTTTTGTCTCGGTTCCTGATTCCCCTCTCAGCGTCATGTGATGCCGACACTGGATGATGACAGTGGGAGTGATCAGGAGGACGAGCTGCCTCAAGTCGTGGTCCTAAAAGGTGGAGACCTGACTGCTGAAGAAGTGAGCAAGATCAAGGCTAAAATGCAGACTGGAGGTGGTGCAGAGAAAGGTAAGACTGAAGGAATAAGAACCATCTTTTAATGTCTAGAGGGCCTCTTTATTTCATTTGACATGGAGAATCGTACAATCCAATCTTTTAATCATATCACTGCTTCTAAACTGGGATATCTTATGGGATACATATAATTGGAAGACAGTCTTTATCCAGTGGGAAACTTACACAACTGCGATATGGAAACATGAATCCTGCATTGCACATACACTCACCGGCCACTTTATTGGGTACATCTGTTCAACTGCTCATTAAGGCAAATATATAATCAGCCAATCACATGGCAGCAACTCAGTGCATTTCAGCATGTAGACATGGTCAAGACGACCTGCTGAAGTTCAAACTGAGCATCAGTTCGGGGAAGAAAGGTGATTAAAGTGACTTTGAACGTGGCATGGTTATTGGTGTCAGACAGGCTGGTCAGAGTATTTCAGAAACTGCTGATCTACTGGGATTTTCTCTCACAACCATCTCCAGGGTTCACAGAGACTGGTCTGAAAAAGAGAAAATATCCAGTGAGCAGCAGTTCTCTGGGAGAAAATGTCTTGTTGACGTCAGAGGTCACAGGAGACTGCTTCGAGCTGATAAGAAGGCAACAGTCACTCAAATAACCACTTGTTACAACCAAGGTCTGCAGAAGAGCATCTCTGAACGCACAACACGTCGAACCTTGAAGCAGATGAGCTACAGCAGCAGAAGACCACACCGGGGGCCACTCCTGTCAGCTAAGAACAGGAAACTGAAGCTACATCACACAGGCTCAACAAAAACTGGACAGTAGAAGACTGGAAAAATGTTGCCTGGTCTGATGAGTCTTGATTTCTGCTGCGACATTCGGATGGTAGGGTCAGAGGTCAACAACATGAAAGCATGGAACCTTCCCGCCTTGTATCAATGGTTCAGGCAGGTGGTGGTGGTGTAATGGTGTGGGGGATATTTTCTTGGCACACTTTGGCCCCCATTTAAAAGCCATAACCTACATGTCCATCCCTTTATGACCACAGTGTACCATCTTCTGATGCTGCTTCCAGCAGGATAACACACCATGTCATAAAGCTCAGATCATCTCAAACTGGTTTCTGTACTCAAATGGCCTCCACAGTCAGCAGATCTCAATCCAAACTGTGTGATGCTGTCATGTCAATATGGACCAAAATCTCTGAGGAATGTTTCCAGCACCTTGTTGAATCTATGCCATGAAGAATTAAGGAAGTTCTGAAGACAAAAGGGGTCCAACCTGGTATTAGCAAGGTGTTTCTAATGAAGTGGCTGGTGAGTGTTTATTGAGAATGGTCTTTCAGTGATGTAATGGACATGTTGTTTTTCTCTGCTAAAAGAGAAAAAAAAGATTTCAGCAAAAACTGGAGGAGAAAAGTTGGCAGGTGGCTTCCGCCCACTACTCAGGCACATGAAATGATGCTCACTAACATCAAGCTGGAGCTGTAATAATCATGTTTGCATTTTTGCAATTATTTTGAATGACAATGGTTTGGCCTAGAATCAAAATTCTTTCATCAATTAAATCACGTCATGTGTGTCTTAGTTCCAGTGGTCTTCTGCCAATGTTCTAAAGCTGCTTCGACCCCAGTTGTTGCCAGTGATGGGTGCATGTTTTTTTGTTTTTTTTTTGGCAGTCAGGCTGTACTATACAAACCGGTTCCACAAAACAAAGTGTGATGGCACCAGAGAAGTATGATGGAAACAGAGGGCAGTTAAAGTAGGCTAATCAGACGATGAACATGCTGGTGTGGGGTGAGTGGTTAGGGCGCGTACTACATAAGCACAGATGCTCTGAGCAGGCAAGTCGCCTGTTGGGCCCCCGACCGGCCTCCGTGAGGCAGCTGCCCGCAGGTGAGATGAACTGACACGCACTGGGCAGCGGAGTGAATAGCTCATTTCTCATATTTGTTGGTAAGGTGTATTGAAGAAGATCACATCAGTAATAATGCATGAACCACAAGCATGTGAGAAATTAATAATCCAAAAATATTATTTGCTGACTGAAAATTCCGATCTGATGATGGAATTTTTATCATGGAAAAACTGTATCAGTCACAAATTCTTATTCAGAGCAGGGTATTTTTTTATAATTCTTGGAACTTCCCTGGAAGGGATCTTTACATGTTGATGTATTTTGTCAAGGCAACAGCAAGCACGTCATTAGAAAATCCCTATGTTTGCACAAACTTTGTTCTCTTAAAAACATTTATTTGTTTGAATCACACTTGTCCATCTTGTCTGCAGATGACGGACCTCCTGCTGATGATAAAATCATTTTCAAGAAACCAACCAAGCGCTCGTCCTCAGACAAATTCCGGATCACTGCCAGCTCCAGCAAAAAGAAGAAGAGTGGTGGAGGAGAGGAGGAAGAGAAGAAGAAGGAGGTGCAGTCTGGAAAGAAAATAAAGAATAACAGCCTCCTTTCATTTGGAGGGGATGAGGAGAACGAGGAGGACTAAGTGGTAGTGGTCAATAGTGTTTGATTATTGGCTGATAGAAACAAAGGTAAAGTGAGCAGACATTGTATTCTGAATAGATTCTGTCCCAAGTTCTTCCACAGCGTGCAGCCTGTCCATTCTTAAGTTTCTTTTAAAGGACAGACTAGTATTTTTCCATATTTCAGCCCATTGACTACAAATACAAACTTTTCCATTGACTTTAGTACATGATCAAAAGCAACTTCCACAGATGCAAATTGCCTTAAGTAGGTAGTCCATCACAGGGAAGAATTGAATTCCTTTTTTTATTCACAGTTATGTTGTTGTTGAGCTCACTTGTGTGCAGGAACGATTTTCAACCTGGCTTGGTACATTAAGGGACACTCAGACATCCACTAATTGATTGTGTGTCTGACAAAAAACAGCTTGGGGTGAATGAGGAGAAATTGTGATTTTTCTGACTAGTATTGTCGTGTCGTGATTTTCTTTAAATTAATCTAAAAGCCTGTATATGGGGTTTACATAATCACAAATGTATATCATTTGTACATCAAGAATCACACAATAATGCATTTTGCATTTATTAGCATTAGTGTTTAAATAACTGACCTAATGATATGACATGTACATGTAGAGGACACAGCACGCTCATTTATTTTTTTAAAATATCAAAATTATACAGAGTCATTTCTTCTTAAACCAAACCATATTTGGCCATGGGTAAATAGTTCAGACACGTTCATACAGGAAACATATTAACTCTAACAAATTTGTCTGAAACTTTTCACTTGATCCAGCTTTTGTTACCTATGTAAATTAAAATAAAAATCATATATTGGTCATACTGAAAATTGCTGTTTAAAAACAATAGATCATTCAACCTTGGGAATAGCATTGCATTGATGAGCTCTGTATTAGTAGGAATCAAATCCTAACGGATAAACACAAAGCACAAGTGAATATTGTACCAGTGAATGTACAGTCGGTAAGTTTCAGGAGTGGTCCAGCATCAAGCTTCAATACAACATAAGTCATATTGGTCAATAAAAATGAAATGTGAAGTAATATTCACCGTGATGGTCAAACATAGTTAACCTGAAGTCGATTTTACTAGATTCTGAAATCATCCAGAGAAACTCTGTGAACATCTGAAACTGGTCATTGGTCTTGTAACTGTAGGTGATATGTAGTTAATTGATTAATGGGCATATGGAGTATGTCTGTTTTCATTAAACAAATAAGTGAATAGCATCAGCAGTGGGATGAAGCTGCTCCTCAAAAAATCAGATTGGTTCTCTTATTACATAGCAAACTACAGAACTTCATCTGAGAAATGGAAATCAGGCAACACGAGGTAGAAAACCAGCTTAACTAATTATTTGCAATGAAAAGATTTGTTTGATTCTGTGGTGGTAATTTTTTTTCCTTTTGTGTCTCTAGTTAAATTGGGCCCAATTTTCACTGACTAGTTTCTGGTCACCCAGGTGATTAAAATGAATTCAGCCGTTTAGGAAAAGCAAAGAAGCAAAGTAAAGTTTGATTAAAAAATGTAATGTTGAAATCTCAAAATCCAAATACTGACTGACTAACTTTTGATGGCCTTCCTTTGATGAACTCGTTGAGAGCACAGTTACAGGTCACTCAGTGTTGCCTTGACAAAGCTCGACTCTTCACCCTCCTGCTGTTTAGATTCAGGACACATGTACCTCATACACATTACAATCATTTTGATGCTTTGTGTTTGAATTCTCCTTTTGATTCACACTAATTTGTGCCCATTAATGGTGTCATCAGAGCTTATAGTGTGTAGTAGTGTGAAAGTGCTTATTGTAGTTTTTATAATACATTCAGTGACATGCTGAATGTATAAATATGTTCTAGCTTCGACAAAGGAGCTGTTAGTTAATGTAGGAACAATGCATTGTTGTCAATGCAATGGGGTGATATTTTTTTTAATGTCAGTTTGTTTTTATGTGTGAATTTGTTTTTATTGTGTTCAGTTTTAGAGAATGTTTATGGCTGTAATATTTGAAATAAATGTCATTTTACTTGGCTCATGTGTCTGTGCAGACATTTTACACATTGGATTTTGTGCAGATGAAACAAGAAACACTGTTGATTACTGAGCTCTAGAGAAGCTGGTGGGTAGATCTTGTTACCTTTGCACAGTTAGGCTGCATTTCCCTGGTTTCTCTATAATACAGTCAGTACAGTCATGCTAACCTGCATCTCCATAACACGTGAGCTGCACAGTAGTTACACAGTTTGTAGACAATGAAAGCAAAAGATGAAGCGGTGCAGGCCTCTAGGTGACATGAAGCTCATTGTAGTGGTGTACAGTGTTTTAACTGGTACTGAAAACCAAGTGTGTGGGGAAAGGTCCATTATGAATGACTGAGCTGAAAGAAATGAAAACACAGCGTTACTTCAACCCCTTTATTCAAAAAGGCATGTTTCATTCTCATACCTGCATTGAGACCATTACAATTGGTGGAAAAAAAAACTCAGCAATAAAATCAAATCCTTACACTTTGTGATGTGACGCTACCCTTGATTTAGTCATTACAGCCTCCATTGTCCATGTAATAAATAAACCGACTGACTGTGTAGAGCTTTATTTTTTTCTCTTAAGGCCAACGCAATACTCACCGCCTGCACTGTCTTGCGATGGTGTTCCAACTAAAGCTCACCACAGAGTCAAAGTCAGCTCATGCAGGATGGATATGTTTATTACAATATCGTCAGGAAACAGAATAAGGTGAACTCAGTTATAGAGCAGATTGGTTTACAGAAGGAACAGCTGACAGTGTTATGTCACTGGATGCATAACAGAACTACAAATTAAAACAGCGGAAATTAAGCCAAATAGAAAAAACACTATTGTGTAATGTTGTTTTAACCCTTCTCCTGTGTGGAAACATAACCGGCTCTTGCCGATAGGTCAGGGGACCTGTGGAAGGAGCAGCAGCATCCTGCAGCAACACATTCATTCATTAATCACCTTTAGCTGATAAAATGTAGACGGTCTCCGCTTCCCTGAAGCATCTTAAAGATAAATTAATGCTCTACCCACTGAGCTGCAGCAAAACACTGATAAGAGCTCAGTTCTGTGTGGAGTCCACTGTGGTTCAATAACGTACAAATGTGAACTGTTAAGAATCTTTTACACACCATGAAAGATAATGTTGGTTTAATACAGATTGGGTGTTATTTTCATAGTTTTGATCATTTCTGACTGACAAGTTGTCGTGGTCGAGCACTCGGATGATCAGAGAGGTTATAAACAAAACAGGTTAGCCAGATTACCGAAATCACTTTAGAGGGACACCACTAATTTCACACTAGTTCAGTTTACTCAACCACGGGGACGACTACTCAGCCCGTGCAAACAGTCATATGATGTCTTCTGTGGAGAAGTTTCCAAAGTTTGAAAGAAAAAAATAACAAAAAACCCCAACACCATCAAGGGTAATATTGGTTTGGGCTTGAGAGACTATACATTTTTAAATGCAAGCCTATGTTACAGACTGGAGGTATGGAGTTAGAGGAGGAGGATCAAATGAAAGAGGCTGTTCTGTCGTAGGAAATGTAGATTCCAGTGTTTTTGGAGTTTGACCCTGATACTACAAAATAAAAGTCAAGATATTTCAGCTTCTGCTGCTCTGGTTTTGACTATTCTTTTTCAAATAATTTCTTGTGAAATCATCAGGTTAATGGAAATGTGATGCCAAATTACTGGAAGACCCCTTTAACTGATGCTAAAACTGAAAGTGAATATACCTGAAATGTTGGGAAAAATCCCTCATTTTAGAGAAAAGAGTGTGAGTGAGAGTGTGAGTGAGAGAGAGAGTGTGTGTGTGTGTATGTGTGTGTGTGTGTGTGTGTGTGTGTGTGTGTGTGTGTGTGTGTGTACACACCTTCAGCCAGTACAGTAGGTCAAAGCTGAGCCAGGAAGTGTCTCTAAACTGCAATGTTTGGGTTAACGGATTCACCTTTGTTTCCTCCTCCAAACACGTTTTACTAAGTTTGCTTACAAACTGTCTAAATAACTGCTCATGGTTCCAGCCTGGTGAGACGACTTCTTATCCATGCCGACATGTTCCAAAGTCTCAGCAACGGAGAGTACAGTGTTATCACAAACACACAAACTATGAAAATCAAATCCAAGTTTTAACAATCAGGAATTACTCTAAGTAAGCAGTCTGGCTCTACAATAATACATCCTGTCAGTGCAGTAGTACGAGGTTGGAGGAAGCATGGTAGCTTCTCTTTGTTGGCACATATGTGTACATGCATGTTTCTGTTGGTAGTGGATTCTGAGGAGAATGTAAAAGGAAATTAAATACATTAAAAGAAACGACTCATCACCGATGTGCTCACTGTGATCTAATCAAAGCTGGATGCTCCAGAAGCATGTGAGCCCAAATTCAAATCACTGAATTTCTGCGATCTTCTAAATGCAGCTGGTTAAAACTAAAGGAGCAGGGTGGTGGGCAGGTAAGTGTCTGTCTCTCTTTCTCCTTTTCCATCAAACATATTCATCAAGTGTGAGAATTCTCCAAAAAGGAGAAACAGCCATTTCAATCATCCTAAAATCACCCTTTGTCTCAGTTTAAGCAGATCTCAACTCGGCTCAGCTCTGATTTTGTAACATGGTAAAACAAAGTTTTATTTTGTGTACGTTTCTGAATGATGCATAGACCAGTCCCAAACTAACTCCCTGGATTAAAGACATGTAATCTCTCTTGCGCTCTTTGTCATCCGTCACTCACAGCATCTTCAAGTACAAAACGAAAAGCAAATCAAAAGGTCACAGTTCCTCAGGTTAAAACCAGTGTGGGGAGGATCTCAAACTGGCCGACATTTCTGCCTCCTTCACCCTCCTTATCGGGTCAGATGTCAGCTGATAGGAACATTTCCAGCCTCCAGGTAAGGACGCTCGGGACGGCAAATGTCGGGGGAGCCTCATTTGTTCCTCACTCATCTTGATAGATGGATTTTACTGCTGTTGCTTGTTTTTTTTGAAAGTTGTTAAAGATTTTTCTCTCTCCCGTCCACAATGTGCCTCTGTTAATGGTGGGGTTTCTATAAAGACCTTGTGGTCAGTTTCTTGCCCTTCTTGAGGGACAGCTTGTTCTTGATGTATCCCCGCTTCCTCTTGGCTGTCTGCAGAGGAAGAAACAACCAGAAACACAGGCCAGTAAAAATGAAGCCAGGCTTTGGCACTCTTCAGTAACCACTTATATTTCAGTGTGCTAATAAATGTTCTATATAACTGGATCAAACTTTTTCAAGTCTGAAGGAAGAGTGTAAGAGACTTAAGTTTATATCTACTATGTCACAAACCTATCTGTACCCACATTTATACCGAACCATATAAAGCCCGATAGAAAAAGTTGCTAGAAATGATCTAGTTGTGTTAAATTCTCATTTATGCTCCCTTATCAGTGTAAGTTTAGCCGCCAACAAAATATACACAATAACATATTTTAACCATGAACCTTCATTAATCAATCAATAAAACATTTTTTCATTTAAACCCTACATTGAAAAAAGAAAAAAAAGAAGTTTGCATCTGAATAAAAGCTGTTTCATTGCTAGAGGTCTGGGTGGGAATGAACAGGGAAAATAGAATTGGAGGTTCTAACCACTAACCACCACATAAATTTAAAGAAGCAAATGTATGTGTTATGTTATATGCATTTACTTTTCATGCATCTGTGTCATAACTAAATGAAAAAAAGTGAAATCAATTAGCTTTTTGAACTGTTTGAGTTGTGACAAAGTTTCCATGCTCTGTTAAAATAAAATCACAACACAAAACACAAAGTAAAAAAGCAGTGTTGCACTGCAGAGGGCAGCACAGACATCCCAATACTAAATGAAAAGCACTGGCATTAATTTTACTGCAGAGGTGCAAGGGAGCTTTCTATTTTGAGATGAAGAGGCCTCATTCATGTCCAAATGAAAACAATTAACTGTCCAATCACACCATGATAGGATGGGGGTGAAGCTTAAGTTACACTAATGCAACACAGCCTTTGACATTTAAACAGTTTCCTGCTGTCTGGATGGACACTATGATGATGATGATGAAATTCCCATCACACAGAACAATGCAGACCCTTCCTGAGGAAAGCATGAACTGGCCTTTTCATTGGACCGAGTACAGTGGCTGAAAATGACACCAGCTTACCTTTTTGGAGGTGTACTTCTGCTTCAAGGTGTCAGTGCTTCGCAGTTTGTGCTCCAAACGGTCTCTATTTTCCAGATTTTTGACCTTATAAATCCTGACCAACCAGTGCTCTGAGGTGAAGGCTTCCTCCAGGTGTTTCAGCTTTATGTCTTTGTTGCCAATCTCAGCGTTACGTGTTCGGTCAAATCCTGGTGGTGTCCGGAAGTCCAACTTGACAGAAATTAAAAAAAGAGATAAAGTTATGATTCCTGTCTGTTGAAATTGTGATTACGTTGTCCTTTAAAATCAATTACTTTTCAAGTGTGAGAGGAATGTTCTACTGAAGGATTATTAAATAACATACCTGCATCTCTCCAAAGCGGTAATAAGACATTTTGTACATAAGACAGTTGAGTAGCGTCGGGGAGCCGGCTTTGTCCACTCTGAACTCTCCCTGCGGGGTAAAGTAGTCACTCTCCTGGGTTGAGAGGCAAGATGAGACAGATGGTGGGAGAAATGAGTGAAATGACACAAACCTTGAGCCATTATCTTATTTGGCAGTCCAACATTTTACAGCACACTTTTATTTGATTTCTATGAGTGGACCTCAGAGAGTGCATTAAAAAATGATGTGAATTCCACTTTGCAGATGGCAACAGTTGCTTTAGTTAATATTTGAAAACTGTTGTACCATCATCTTCTGTTTGTTTCTCCTTAAAGATGTTACTCAGAGACACAGTGTGTGTGTGTGTGGCAGCTCTCTCACCCTGATGTCCCTGGGATGCTCCCCCTCTGCGATGCGCACCATCCACAGGAACTTGTTGATGTCATCACCTGAGTAGCCAATCACTCCACCAAAGATGATCAGGACATAGTCAACATCCAGTGACCTCATGATTTCATAGGCTGCAGTCTCATTAGATGACATGGCTTTGCCCACCTGTACACAAAGACATGGCAGCTTGACAGTTAAATCCAATTCAGTAGAACTTGCTTATTATGTGATGATTAAAGGGTCACTTCACAGATTCTAGTCAGCAAGATCAGTTTAGTGGTCCTGGAGCATCATGTTCTCCGTGGCTATGCCAGTGTGCCGCTGTTTCTTGGTGTTGTTTTTGTAGGAAACCCACCTGAATGCAGTATCGGTGGCATGACATTGAATCCATCACTTGATAATCAAATAACAGACGCAGATGTTCATGCTGTGGTTAATTTAATATTCACTCAGTTCAAATATGTGGTTGTTAAAATGAATTGCTTTCAATTCTTTTGGTACATGTGGTATTTTGTTTACTTGCAACACAGACCCATCATTTCCAGTCAGCTTAAGCAGTAAGTGATGTTCTGCATGCTCAGCTGAATTGGATTGGAAAACGCCCCCGACCTGTTCAAACCACCACTAATGCTGGAAGAGTTCTGAACCTACACTAGAAACTGAGTATTAAGGGTTGGAGGTTGAAAGACGTGAACATTTACCAGGGAGGGAACATCTAACAAAGACATGAGCCCATTTTAAAATTGAGGTCCCACTGTTAAGAGGACCCTTCATCATCCCAGCTTTGCTTGTTTACACTGAACCAAACAAAGCCAGCATGATGCTGCCCCAGTGTGAGATTTTGGACAGTGTGCCGGTGGCGTGGAATCAGAGGTGTGACATGTAACACAGCAGTGTGGGTGTCTGTCCTGCCGTTCCAGTTTAGCCTTTTACACAGATGTCGATCCAACTCTGTGACAACCTCCCCATTCTGTGTTTGTACCATTTTTTTATAGAACAGTGAGGCAGAATAAAGGCACAGGATTCCTGCCTCGAACAGGCAAAAAAAGGGGCCGTGCTATCAAGTTACCATTATCAGAAGTGTAGTATAAAAGAAAAAATAAAAGACTTTCTGAGCAGCTTTGTTGTAAAGTTGCTGTTGGACCACAGAAGAGATTATACATCAGTTTTCACAGGCTGTTTTTATGGAACTGAAGTGGACGGTAAATGTCGTCAGTGTTTGGGATGCAGCAGCTCTCACCAGTGCTATATGACTGTTGTTCCACGTGTTGTTGTCCACCAGCGTGGTTCTGTTTGCCATGCCTGCTATCTGGTAGCCATAGTCCCACCAGGACATCACTCTGGCGTGCTCATCTGTGTTCTGCCTCAGCCAATAGTAAGCCTCTCTGAAGTCATCCAAGATGTTACGGGAGCTGGAAGAAAAAGTTGATAGATGAGTATGTTGATGGCACAGTGGTAGAAAGAGGTACAGTCAAAATATGTATTTGTACAGAGTATTAATATTAGACAGAGCCTTGGGTGTAATGGCGATATGATTTTACTTAACAGCAAAACCCCTCAGTGAACCCTGAACCACTGTGCATTAAGGGGTCAGTTCAATCTTACATCTAGTGGTATCTATCCACGTACAGTTTCTGCTTTAGGTCTCATGATATTAGTACTTTTAGATGTTTGCCTCCACCCAAATATAATTCAGATGAACGGCCTCTGGGGCCCCCAAGGGAGAGCCTCTTATCAAAGTTAGTGTTATGAGTATTTCTTGTTGTGAGTCTCAGGGCTCAGTCACATAGTCCAATCACGTTTCTGGTAATACTGAATATTTTCTTATAGCAGAGTTGATTCAGATTTTTACTGTATAATTTCCATTCATACAGGTGTACATACATATACATATATAGAGATAAAACAACATTAGAATTTGTACAGCAATTAAATGTTTAACAGGACAACCTGCATCACTGTTTCCATTTTATGGTCTGTCTCTATACTACTGATTATAGCAGGGTAAAGAATTAGGTGTGATATCTGTTAGGTGTCACAATGGATGTAATGTGGCCAAGAGCTTTGTTTAAACCAACAACACAAATCCTGAGTTCCAAGAAAACCAAACCAAACCAAAATGATCTGCATGGCTACATTACCACAAGGGATGAAAGTAGGGGAGAAAAATTCTTGTAATTTGGGCAAACTGACCCTTAAAGAGCTGCTAATCCTACAAGGAGCCACGAAACTGTTCAAACTTAAACAGTTTCCAGTCAAACATACTGGAAAAAGTCTAAAGTTTATGTGGCATGTGGGAATAGCACATTGTGTATTATTCTCACCCATCATGGTTGTAAGATGCCAGTACGACACTAGGGCTGGAGTAGGCATTGCTGGTGACCCAGGTGCAGTGGACAGCAAACATCATGAGCAGCATCAACATCAGCATGGTGACTATAGACTTGATGTTGGGGCCCAGGCCCTCCTCGGCCTTCTCTGGCTCCGACACGTGTTTACGCACCTTACCAGCCTGCAGGAAACAGCACAGCGAGGGTTAACCATTTGTAAAAGTTACTGAAACTATCAATGTACTAGAAGACTATTGAAGACAGAAAATCAGCTGTTGCACTATAAATGTACATTCAACAACATGATAGAAAACCGATGATGATAACCTTGTCATAGAGGTTGCTGGCATTCTTCCTGTCATCCTCATCACTGCTGTCCTCTGCAGGCGGACTCTGCCTTTTCATATCATCACCCAGGTAGTGTTCAAAGACACTGGAGAAAGCCACAGCCGACAGCATGCACACCACCGGAGTCAGCGTCAGCATCAAACGCACCATCACGCCGGCAAAATATACAGCGCTTATGGCGTACAAGGCCACTGGTGGAAGGAAAGCACAGGGAAGGAGATGAGGAGGTTACAGATGATCAAGATGTTACAATGCAAGCTTCATGAGTTTGACCTTATTCTACAAATAACTTCATTCATTTATTTTACTTTAATTTAACACTGTCAAGTCATATATATGTGAGACATGAAGGAGAAAGTGTAACAGCTGAAAAAGAAAGCCACCACATCATCAAAGACTAAATGTGGACATCTGTGCACGAGTACCTGTATTACTATCATATCAAGCATGTACTGAGATCAGTCTGAGATTACATTCACAACAACAGGTAGAGAGGGCACAGCAGCGAGGGAGGGCAGCAGAAGACTCAACATAATCTTGCCCAGACAGATGCTGATCTTATTGGCCAGTTTCAGCTCACTGCAGATTTATGGTGGTGTACTGGCCTCTTTATGAGGTGCACCTATAATGCAATGCAGTACGACAGCTCTGCAATCTTTTCTACATTTATGAAGCTCATAATGGCCTGTTACCGTTAATACTTTCAGAAAGGTGTTAATATATGATGCTATGTGATAAATTTGGATGAAGCTGGAAATAGTCATAAGATATAAATATGATGCCACAGGCAGAAATGTGGCAAGATACTCCAGGAATAATTTAATATATTTTAGCAAAGCTAGAAATGAATTAACCATCTTCTAATGGCTTCTTCCAGCATGACAGTGCACCGTGTCACAAAGCAAAAGTCATCTCAAATTGCTTTCATGAACATGAAAATGAGTTTAATGAACTTCAGTGGCCTCCCCAGGCACCAGATCTGAATCCATTAGAACTTGTTTTGGATGAGGTAGAACAGGAGATTCACACCACAGATAAATGAGCCTTTATTGCCCCAAGGAGAGATTTATTTTCACAACCTGTAGACATTCCACACAGAAACATATAGACATCCACACAACAACAGAGACACCCAGCATTCATGTCACTGCCTATGTCCCATATACGTATATGTACCAACATAGATGGGTCTGGTCTGTACAGCAGCGTCAACAATGCGGTTTGGTTTGAGCTGCTATGTCAGAAGAAAAAAAAAACATCAAGCTCATAAAGTGAGCTCCTCTCTCTTTAAAAGTCCTGTATCTGTGACCAGATGGCAATAATGCAAAATGTGGATTCACAGGGAGATCAGTGTAATTTGCTACTCCACGTGCAATGGGTGTCATTCATGTCTGAGAGGTTGGTGGTAACCTTTGACCTGTTGCTGAGGAAGTTTGGGTGACTGGGTTCAGATGGATAGGGGATGCACTGATTTATCTGTTGTGTTGCCTCAGCTTTGTGCTGGTTAAATTGTTATTGCTGTTATTTGCAGTCACTTGCCAGCAGGTGATAGTAACACCAATAACAGCCACTGGTTGGACACGACACTGGCATGAGTAAGAGGGCATGGTGAGCTGTGTCTGCTGGTTTGTTCTCAACTAAAAGTGACAGAAAATGTCGCCATATGGGAGTATTTCACTGTCTTTGAGACGTGTTGCAAGACGTGTTCCTGTGATTCCTCACGCCTGCAGGATGAAACCCAAAAGGCTACAGCAAGATGCTGCCACTCGGTGGAATAATAGGCTACATTCTACACGCTGGACAGCCTTCTGTAACAAAAGCATGCACTTGCTACATATGCCGCAGACTACTACCTCCCGCAACTCTCACTACGCACCAGTGCGGATTAGTTGAAAACGTTTTTACACTTTTCTTCCAGAGACATGCAGATGTCATCCCCTTGTTGAGAGCCCTGAAAAGTCTTTTAACCAAGGAAGCCGACACAGACCACAGAGTCAAAACCACAAAGACCACATTATTAGAGTCTGTACACAAACACTTTGATCAAATTGAATCAAATCCCGTTTTCTGCATTGCAACCTCACTGGATCTCAGGTATAAGGACCGCTACTATGATGAGGAAGTTAAACAACGCGCATGAAGAAAACTTGACGCGGAGCTGATGGATAGGCCTGCTGCTGGTGCTGCCCATGAGAGGCACGGTAGAGAGAGCGCTGGTCACACACACACACACACCTATGTTCAGCCCCATGTTCCAGCCTATTGTTGGTTTGTGCTTAAATGTAACATTTCATTCTGTATGAAAAACACAGGAGGTGAAAGACAGTCCTATTTATGTTTGTATTTATTCCTAATTTATGTTTTATTTATTTTATGATTTATTGTTTTTCTAATTGCATATACATTTAACTGCATCTAATTTATTTTTCACAAAACGTTTTTTGGGTTATGTATACTAAAAAAAAAAAATCTTCTCATTGAATAAGTAGTTATATGATTGAATTTAATTTGTGATTATTCAAAGATAGTGTGAAGGGCTGACAGACTTAAAAACAGTTCAGCTATTTTCTATATTGATTTCTTTGGCACAAAAAACCCCCCCAAAAAAAACATTTTCACAATTGGTGCGTCCCTCGGTTTTTTGGCCACTGGTATGATGGTGGATGTTTTCTAGAGGGTGGGTTTAGATGCCATCCTGCAGGATTCCCAGAAGATAGAATGGAGGATGGGACAGAGCTCCTAGGTACAAAGCTTGAGCACCTCAGCTGGGATGCCAAATGGTCCGGTGCCTTCACGTCACGTCATCACATTAATACATTCATGGTCTTCCTTCATTTTAGATTTGACTGACACTCTTTTTCAGAAATTACGTCATCTTTCAACTGCTACTGACCTCACAGGTAGAGAAATAACTGATAAATTTATGCTGACAAATAATACTAAGAAACTAATAGAATACTAAGACTGAACACAGAATATACTGAATACAGATATCAAATCAGCACTGTGATCTAATCTGCATCACCAACAGGCAGACCATGGTCCAGGTCTGTACCCAGATGCCATCATACCTGGACCCAGCCCTATAACCCATAAAGTATTGAAAATTATTAAATTTTGATGGAGCGTTTCTATTTTAACTGGCACAGCTTTTCTAGCCTTTACGCCACTGTTAACGTGATGCAACTCAGCCAATCACTGTCACTCAAGCCAGTGGGTGAGATCCGTACACTGGGGAAAGATGAGACGATATGCAATAGTTGGGACTAAGTGGGGAAGTGGGATGTGTAAGATGTGTTGAGATTGTTAATTATAAAAAAAATGGTTGATACTGTTAAGGTGTGAAATTGAGTTAACAAAAAAAATTTTTAAAAGGTCTCAGGTAAGTCCTTGTATGGCATTAATCAATCTTTCACTTCATATATAAAAGCCACAATACTAGTGAAAGCCTTCATCCTTGTTATGTGGGCACTGTATTGATACTGATGGTGTCTGAATATTTATTCCACGACAGAGCTCTTACCAAACACACGTTCATCATTGATGTTCTTAACGCAGAACCAGAGGCCTGCTGGGAAGGTACAGACGAGGATGTGAAGGTCAAAGAAGAAGGACACCCAGGTGGTGGGCTGGTGTTCAGATACTGATGCTATAATGGGAATGTGGATCTTAGCATAGCTGTGGATAACATGGAGGACAGAGAGAAGTATGGTTAGGAAAAGGAAGAGAAAAACGTTCATTTTATTCAAGATAACAATTCATTTTGTTAATATCCATCCAAATCATTCATTCACAGCTTTATGATCTTATTTATTATAAGCTGAAGATGTTATTCAGTGGGATGACTTAAAAAAAATAAAGTTGGTCAATGTCAGGTACCTTGGGTCAAAGGATGACCTCATTCCTTTTACTGCACTGCGGCAAAACCCAAATTCCTTTTAAAAAAAAATATTGTGTTGTGTTTGTGCAGTCATGTGCACAAACACACACACACACATATGTGCACATACACTCAGTGAGAGTTTGAGTTTTACAGCTGATGCTGCAGTCAGGCAGTTTTCTGTAAGCCCAAGATCTGGGAGGGGAGAAATGGAGCATTATCTGTTTAGGATTTTATGATGGGACTGACTGACTCAGTGCTTGATCATGAAAATATTCTGGCAGCTGAAGAGAGGCAAAAACTATAGTGTTGTTTATGTATTGGATTTGTCTGTAAGATCTGTCTAAAAGAAGAGAAGGTTGCTTATAAATAAAGCAAAAACAAAATCTCCACTTGTATAAATCAAGTAACAAGTTTCCTCTCTGCAGATAGTGTATCTGAATAAGTCAAGTTAGACTTCATGTTAGACTAAATGAAACTTACTCCCACCCCATCACTTTCAATCTCCATCACTTTAACAGAATTACTTTAAAGACAATTCTTTATTAGCACTGTGGGCAGGTGCTTTAGATCCACTGCAACATATCAATCATGACGACTTACCCGGTATCCCACAGGGAGTAGAAGCGCCCACTCCATGGAGCAATGTACCCTGGGGGTGAAACACACAAACCATCTGGGCTCAGACAGAATGTACTTACATGTGCATTTAAAAAAAAAAACAGCCAATACAAACCAACCCACACACACGGGCTGTCAGTGAGCTGTGTATTCAGGTTTCAGTGGACGGAATATTTGTTTGCCAACTTCCTCCAGCATGTATCAGTCATGTAATTACTCAGTAATATGTGCTTGCAACAGAACAACCACTCACCACTGTGATCGGCCGGCTGGTGGTTACTGCAGATGTGTGATTTCAGTGGTTACACGGTTCTAATCATAGCCACTATTAAAAACACATGAAGTCATGTTGCTGCACCTGATGACATGTTCATTCATTACAATCAACAGTGGCTCTGTGGTTTATTTCCTGCATTGTTGGTTTAGGTTTTTTCTGAGATTTGCAGACAATAAGACAAATCACAAGACATGGAAAAGATAATGTTCCTTAGCAGTGATCATCTGTGACAGAGCAAAGGCTCTATCATTAAACGTACTATTATTAACTATCTTGCTATGAAGATTATGAATGTTTCAACAGTTATTTAAAATACGCTTTGTATTATAACCAATCACAGTTGCAGGTGTGCACTGGGTGACAGGAGCAATCACAGCTCCGTCTAAGAACAGGAGACTCTTCAGTCTAAATCTCACCAACATTCTTTTAGAACAAAATCAAACAAACAATCAGGTACAAATCACAGTGAAAGCTGTTAACATTCTTCAGGGTAAAGCTTTGATTTGTCTGGAAAATACTCCAACTGACTGAATGTGGAATGAAGTGATCAGTAGGCCCTAATGTCACCTGTGTGCACAGTAACTATGAGGCCTGCATATCCAGCTTTTTTACTGAGCAGTAGAAGTGCATTCTTCCCATAAAAAGAAATACAAATGTGGTCAGTTCAGTATTAACTTTAAATAATTATTTTTCCTGGAAATAAAATGTTCTAAAAGTCAACGTGAACCAACCTGTGTATGTCAGATAGATGACAGAGAGGAAAACCACTCCAGCGGCCAGAGAGACTCCCAAGAAGAACAGAGTCTGGAACTCCTGCTTGGTCAGTCGGTCCTTCAGGTACTGCAGGAAGGCATAGACCTGAAGTAGCACAAATACACCTGCAAAGATACAGCCAGAAGGGTTCAGTTTTGAAATCAAATTTGTGAAATTATTAAGTTAAGTAGATCCTTGTTCAAATTGGCCATGAAAAAGAGTATCTTCTTTTTAAAACTACTACTACTAATGTTAAGGTGGTGTGGCCTTGTGAAGAGCACTACAGTGTTTAACCTATGCATAAAGCTAACCTCCATGGTAACACTGACACATACTTAGCTGCTGTAGGTGCATTAAGGACTTGAAACAGTCAAGGCTGAAGGAACGGGTACGGCATCACATGATGACATAGATTCTGTCTCGTCACTTCCTATCGTTGCAACCCAACTGTCTACTATGGTTTGCCATGGTAGAAAGGTGGGTAGCAATGGTAGGAAGTGTTGAGATAGAATCTATGCCATCACGTCATGCTGTAGCCATCCCTTCAACTGTCGCTGATTAAAGTCCATATTGAGAGAACTGTCTCAGGTGAATGGTCCAAGACCTCAGCACCATGATTCTAGGGCTCCTGCAGATTGTATTTAAGGATCTTATTTCATAGCAGATATCTATTGGGTTAAGACTGGAAACTTGAAAAAATGTTAAATTAATACAGAGAGTAGTACAGGTTCTTCTTCTTGTTTTAATTGTTAAGAAGAATGTTTTTGCAGTAACTGTCAAATTAAGAGTTACTCCATAGGCCTGCAGTGAGCACAGATTACCTGCTTCCAATGCCATCTTCCATTTCCAAACCAAAACCCAGATGACTGGTTACTCACCTGCTGCAGCCATGTGCTCACTGGTCCTAATTGGCTGGAAACCCACAAAAGGGATCTGCATGGACAGGACCAGGCCAATGATGTAGAAGGTACTATAGGCTGCGGAGAGATGTCAGCCAGTTAAGACAAGTTACAGGCAAACTACAACTTACAGTAGTAAGAGTAATAACCATAATCCTCACTACTACATACCTGACAAACTTTTACTTTAATCTAAACCTTCTCTCAAGCAAACCCCCTAATGTGCATCCTACTCTAAATTGATACACTGTGAAGCAAAAACATCTGCAGACAAAAGTCTGGTGATTCTTTTTTCTTGTTTTTCCAAGTTCATGTTTTTTCAGATTCCATGAAAAAGACCAAAACAACCAAAAATAAATCCAGTGAATTAATTTGCTCCAACAGCTCTTACAGAGCTCCTTAGCCCCGCACTGTATGCTGTGGTGCCAAAGGGTGGAGGGATAAATAGTTCATGGGAGGTGTGGGTGGAGTCCCGGACAATGCAGTTGGCCATGTTCAAGCAGCATTTCTGGAACAAGACCTGGATGAGTGGGACAGAAGTCTCAAGGTTTTTTTCTGTTGTCCTCACAACTTGCCCTGCAGTGTATGTGAAGATGTAGCTGGTCAGGAAGGTTTCTGTAGTGCCTCTGCACCCATAGGAACCTCGTGCTCCTGACTCACTCCACAGCGGTGTCATTGATGCAGAGGGGGGGTTTGTTCTGTGCAGTTCTTCCTGAAGTCGACAGCGATATATTTTGTCCTGTCAACATTTAGTGAAAGGTTGTTGGTCTGACACCAGATGACTTGGTTTCTGTTGTCCTGGGCTCATCATCTGGACAAATACTTAAGGAGTTGAGAGCTGACTGATTAATGCTAATTTTGAAGAAGACTTGATCATTGACCACAGGTTGCAGTGAAGCAGTTTTTTCATATATTGAAAGATGTGTTGCACAAAGGAATTACGTCTGTACAACCTTCTGGTGTTTTTTCTTAAGTTTTGTGTGCCATATTGCTAAAGTTTTTGAGAGCTCACTTATAATTCCCACAGACTATGATCAATCATAACCAAATTTCAGAGGTTATTTCACAAATAACCATAGATCATGTCATGTGAGTTTCCAAAAGACACAAAGCTATTTATGGGATAAAAAATAAACCCTTTGGCGCCCCCCTTACAGAAACAATCTTCCCAGACTACGTGGTGAAGCTCTGATGGTGGGTTGCCACTTCCCAGTGCAGCAAGAGATAGATTTGGGGAATATCATCAAATACTTTGGTGACTCTGAATCCAACACTGAGCAAAAAAGAAAAAGAGCCACCTATCGGACAATTAGTGTCAGTTTTTGTGACTGAAGAAATAAGACAGAACAATAATATAACTGCTAAATGTTATGATCAGAGTCTTAGCAGCTTGTGAGGATTCACTTTAAAACACTACAAGGAGGTAGCAGACCAAAGGAGGAAGGTGGAAAAGTCAGCTTGATGCTCATTTATTCATTTTGCCAACAATCCTGTTGGAGGACGTAGAACACACATCACCCCGCGTCACCTCCCCCTTCTCTCCTTTCACTCTTCCTTCTCTGTACTTATAACTTACTGTCCTAGCAGTCCTCAGTATGGGATCTGTTTGATTCCCCATTTCATAGCTTTCCCAGTTGTGTACTTTCTACATCTGAAAACGTCATTATTTCTACAGGATTAGGAACAGGTATGGCATGTATGAGCTTTTGATTTGAATCTGAAACACTGGAATAGTGTTGTGGCACCAAAAGGGAGCTGTGAGCCCGGGGTCAGGGCTGGATTCGTGATCAGTGAGGTGAGTTTGAAATGTGGAATGAGGCAAGCTCACTGATGGGAAGAAAGTTTTAATCTTTGTCTTTTTCTTCTCTTTTGTTTCCTGCCTGCACTTCCACTCTTCATCTCTACACTTTTATCATGTCTCCCTTTTGTCCTTCTCTGGGGGATTTATCTGTCTCATTGCAGAGACAAAATCAGCTGCTAAAGAATGTTATTAATCATCAGTAACAGTGTTTATACAGTGAAGATATGACAAAGACTAGCAAGCAACTCTGTGTGGTATCCCCAAATCAGTGTGCATGGCTCTGAGTCTTGTCGAAGAGAAAGCACAGCTGTGTGTGTGTGTGTGTGTGTGTGTGTGTGTGTGTGTGTGTGTGTTGCTGCTGACTGTTCAGTTGGCCCCTATGTTGGCAGTTTATCCTGTTTACACTGGGTGTCATAAAAGATATAACTGTGAGCCCACAAGTCTCTGTCTATGCCCTTGAATTAATGTGAATGTAAAGTTTGCATTTTTATGAGCGTCTGTGTGCATGTGTATGTGTGCTGCATCTCACCTATGTAGACTCTCCTACTAAAGCGCTGCATGAGCAGCAGGACGAACACATGAAGAGGAATGAGGTTGATGATGAACACGTAACCTCCCCAAGCTGAAACCTGTGACACATACACATGTATTATGAGCATTTTTCAATTAATTCAAAACTTTTACAACAGAAATGCATTATTAATGGATGTACCCACACATGCTCAACTGCACGCACTGCCATACTGCGCCAGCAAAACACACTTTAAATGTGAAACTGTTTTCAGTGGTTTTAACAGTCATAATCACTGTTTATTTTAGGAGAGGAGGAGACTTCTCTCAATACAACCAAAAAAAGTGTGCATTCTCACCATGTAGAAATAGGACAGGCAGCATCCGATAGTCCAGAACACTGATCCTGTTTTCACTGACTTCACCTGCAATTTACATAGAACAGCATTAACACACACACACACACACACACACACACACACACACACACACACACACACACACACACAGCACTGGAGACTATTAAAGTGGTTCTGTATTTCCCAGATCTCCAGTCCTGTGTATCATGTGTGACTTATTCATGATGTGATTTATTCAGGATGTGTTTAAAATGCCAAGGAACAGAAACAATACTTAATCACCATCTTTATATCATCTTACACTATTACCTGTCTCTCCATAACACCAATCAATCATTCACTTCGAACCTGGGATAGTGGATTCTTTAATTAAATCTTAGTGGAATGCATGAAATATTATAGTTGATCATATTCACTACGCTTATATTGGTGATTAAAGAAGAAGTGTCTCATTGCAAACTGATCTATCACTATCCAACATAAACAATGTTTTAAGAACTTCAATGTGTATCATAAAAACACACTGACACTTCAGGGACTAAGATTATCTGCTTCTAGCATTAGGAAACATCTTAGATTAACATTGAGCTTTTAAGAATCACATGTTCCAATGTGAAGAAGTGAAGATGTGCTATCTGGGGATTTTTTCCCCAACATTCCCTCTATCTAGTTTTACATTAAGGTTTAAACTGCGTATGCACACTGCATAGGAGACCTGGGATTTTCTTTTGCTACAGCCAAAAAAACTTCTGCAAAAACTGCAATTTCCACAAAAACACTGCATCCGCTAGTGATGTGATCAGTGCAGTAAATGCAGGTTGTTGTTAAGTCAACTTACAATTATTAACAACTCTAAAATTGGCACATTTTTTGAATCCACACGAAAAACAAACTTAACTGCTCCTACAGCATCTGCGTTGACTGAAAATTGGTGGTGATTATCCTCTGAGAACTTATAGCAAAGCCTTTCACATTACACATAGTCATTTGATCCACTGTTAAGAAGACAGTATTGATTATTGCTACTTTATGTCAGTGTAGATAAAAAAAAAAAGGCAACAATGAGAACTCTTATAAATAGCTGCCCAAAGTAAAGTATGTATAAAGTATGTAGACACCTACCCAGAGGTAGTAGGTGAACTGCAGGGCAAAGATGGCGATGCCCTCGTTGTCAAAGGACCCAGCAACGGAGCGGGAGATGTAGCCGGGAACAATGGCTATGAAGCAGGCTGCCAGCAGCCCTGCCCCCTGGTTCCACAGCTCCCTTGTCAGCAGAAAGGTGGAGATGGAGGTCAGGCCACTGAATACTGGGGCTAGGAACACACACACATCCCGGATGTGGACGGTGATATGCAGCAGGTTGAGCACATAGTGGATGAGGCCTGCTGTGACCATCAGGCCAGGATACACCTACAGGAGGAAGGGAACAGAGGGGACACTTATTTAGGTTAGTTAGTTTCATTTTATATAGGTTTTAAAAAAGTCATGGGTTAACAATTAACTATGAGAACTAAAAAAAATCTATCCATCTATGAGAAGCGCATCAATATTGAAAAGCTGGTGAGAGCCCTGAACAAGTGAAAATACTGCTTCGGCTACAAAACACCATTATTTACAGTTATTTTTTAGGGTTTTGCCTTCAGTACTGACGGACAGGAACATTGGGGAGAGAGAAAGAGAGGCTGACACACAGCAAAGGGTTGCAGGTCTGATTCAAACCTGAGAAACCTCGACAAGGACTAATGCGCCTTTCATTCCCAGCAACAAAGATGTATCTTTCCAGTGCCAAAAAGAAGAAGTGTAGCAGCAATAAGACACTGTGGGTGCCCTAAGGTACAGAGAGCAGCTTGGAGAGCTTTTTCCACAGCAGCTGGTTTCAGGTCTACTTCCCGTTTACTTTCCATGATTGTCTTGGATGCCTCGTTTCTATTGGCTGAACTCGATTGAACTTTGACTGCGGAGTGCACATGAGGTCACCAAGCTGTTTGCTGCAGATTTGTTGCTGTGTAATACAGCAACAAACACAGCAATGTTACTCTGCACAGCAACACACCATCGTGGAAATAAGGGGTTTCAGAGCGCAGCCACGTTCTGTCTGAAAGTAGTTTAAGCCCAGAAGGCATATGCTGTAACAGTCTCTCACACAGAGGACAGCTTCTGTCTGGGATCCACAATAGTTTAACCTTTATTTCCTTCCAACTCCTTGCTTACTCCTTATTAGAGGCAGGTCTTCATTTCTAACTCCCTCTGTTTCATATGTAGAACTGGTCATAGCATTTAGTATGAAGCCTCACTACCAATAACTTCTCTCTCTCCCTGCCTCCCTCTCTCTCCTGCTCTCTCTGCTCGTTGTGTTTAGATATTCATCTGCCTCCTTAATATGTTAATAATGATTCATGTTATAAAAGTTGTTTATTTGCTGTAATGGAGGTGAGACTAAGTTCATTGGAAGTGCTCCTCTGCTTTCCTGCAGTTCCCGAGCAGCCAGGAAACCAAAGCAGCTGCCTGTGACATGAGGTGTGGCCCTAAGCCCCCGGTCGGCATCCATAAACAGTCCAGTCATGTACCAGGTTCATACTCAGTTTGTTTTGGGGGGGGGGGGACCAAAAAAAAAAAACACTGCAGACTGTAAACACTGACCAGTCGGTCATTGACATTCGAGGTTATAGGACTGGCACCCCTGTTGTGGTCCAGCCAAAAAAGAATTACATTACAAGCTTGTTTGGTAGCTCACAAAGGCAGTGAATGGAAAATAAGCTTTTGTTAGCCTGCATCATTACCTCTACAACCAAAGTTCTGTTGACAGCTAATCTAATGTAGCTGAGAGTGAGTTTTAGAGGATGCTTGAAGATTCATCACAGTAATGTGACAGACATATGTAGATTGATAAAGCTGTACAAACAGCAGAGTGATATGAAGATGGGAAACATAACAATTCCCACTGACTCTAAGCCAAAATCTGTGGTCCCAAACTGCTAACAGAAGCAACGAAGTTCACTAAGAAGTGTCTTGTGGTGACATTAGTTCAAACCCTGGCAACAGTCTCTCCTGTCTGCCACTGACAAGGCCCAGGCCTGCAGCTGTTTGCCACTTCGTATATATATATTCATTTTTTATTATTGTGTGGCACATCAAACTAAATACTGCTTAAAGTTGTGCAATAGCTAGAATGTGTAACATAACATAACATAACATAGTTGGCGTTGCCTTGAGGGGCCTCAACATTAGCCTGTTGGCATGTTGGCTGCAGGGAGCATCAAGTTACTGATTCAAAAATAAATGATTAGAATCATAACAAATGTCCAGTTGATTTAATCCTATAAGGTATACAGTCAGTGTTTCACACCAACACACACTGTGTGTATCTTTGAGGTCTAACATATTTATTTTCTCTTAAATGTATATATTGATAAACAATTTTAAGCAATTTCACAATCGGGAGGATTGTGAAATTGCTTAATACCCCCCCAACGTACCAAGTTGAACATTCACACAAAGTCAGCATAATAAACACTCACCGTGCCCCCTACTATCCTACCCAGAGGGTACCAGGCTCTTTCATCAAACCAGTTGAGGAACTCATAAAAGCCATTGGTAGTTAGGTGATGAGTCGACCTGTAGTTGAACCTGCAGAGGCACAGAGAGGGCTGTTAGACAGGACACCAGAACAGAGTGGCTACAAAGAATATTATGTACTTTTTGTGTCATTTTTGGCGTTCTAACTTTTTTGATTCAGCTCGAACAACTCTGGAGCATTTGCCCAATTCAGCTCATTTAGGGTGGTTTAAAAGCAGTCATCAAACTCTGGTGCAGATCAGAAATAAATAAAAACGGGTTCTCGTCCTGTTTCTTCTGATCTCTGGTGCAGTTTGATTGTGGTGTGGAAGTAAAACCCACCACAGGAATATAGAGATTTTAGCATTCATTTAAAAAAAAAAAAAAAAAAAAAAAAAAAAAACACAATTTAAAAATCAATCAGCTAATTGTGAACTATGAACAAAGGATCTTCTCTGACACACCAGAAAGTTAAGACTTATAACAAATTAGTGTCATTATTCTGTCCTACTGGATTTTGGTAGTTTTGGCAGTAGTGTCCACAGAGTAACTATTTTTTTTCCAGCAGTGCTCTTGTGCACAGATCCAGGAGGGTGCAGTGCCGGACCCATATTTACAGTGTTAACGCAGAACCTAACAGGATTAACTAGTGACCTTTGCGGTCGGCTTGTAGCTTCTCCATGAACATTCAGAAGCATTCACTATGTTTGACTCCGTTCAGGTACTTTGCTACAGTCTTTGCCAAAGAAGTACTTCCTGTTGGGAGAAGCAAGCAGGTTTACTGAATTAGGCCAGCTGCTCCACATGCACTCACAGTCTATGATGTTTAATACTTTAGACCAGTGGTTATCAAAGTGGGGTCTGGGACCCCCTTGGGTCCTTGAGGGGAATCATTTATTTTCACTGTGATTCCATCAATAATTAACACAATGACAGAATGTGTGACTACTTCAGTCATGGGTCCCAAACATTTTCTGTAATGAAACATCTAAAAGCTGAAATCTTATCAAATGGAAGTCTGTGGTCTAATTTCTGTCAGTTTAGGGGTCCTTGATGTGTAAAAGTTTGACAACCACTGCTTTAGGCTGAAAGGTGGTCAGGTGTGGCCTCACTTTAAGAAAACAAATGACAAAGTGCGTGGAATGTAGGGGAAACCAAGCTGCAGGTCACGCTGCTCATCAAATCTGACCAATGGTTTAAGACGGAGCAACATCAGTCTGAGAGACTGCAGAGTCTGATGCTTTGCTGATTTAAGAGTGTATTTCTAGGCGTAAACAAGTAGTTAGTTAAACTGGTCTATGCATGTCTGCGATCACATATTCTAGTACAGACCATTTACTTTGTGGATGTTCAGTTAACACCTAAAAGAATAAGATATTTTTGTTATGCAAATATTTGTTTACATTCTTTTAATCACTTTGGAATCAGGGAATTGATAGGAACCGATAAGGAGAATCTGAATCGATAAAATTCAAATAATACCCAACCCTAGTCGTGAATATTGATGAAACCTATGCGATTCCTGCCGTGATGGACCTAGTGAGTGCATTATATTACGGTACAACACGTATCTCTTCATATTAACATGTTTCTACCTGTTCATCATTACCCATGACATGTTAGGTCCAAATGCCATCTTGACTAACATCACACATTATCAATATTACTTTTTTGAGCTTTCTGTGACACCTGATAAGATAATGAAAGCGTTGCATGACGTCATGTTTTCAGCCTCCAGAATGTGAAAAATGACCCCCACTGGTCCATGTAGCACCCAGGATAACAGTCACCACAACTGTCCAACAACCAGGAACCTTCTGCTTCAAAACTGTCAGTTCACTCCTCTCGGTTTATTCGTAATGTAAACATGAGCAAGACCTACTGTAAAACACAACATTGTACAAATTACTTTCCTTGGCTGAGACACAGTCAGTTGACCTACAGGTACGAAAGTGACTCAAGGAGGAAAATCATTTTTCCAGTGTTAATATGGGGACCTGGGTTTTATTTGAGATGCTTTCTGGTCCATTGCCCTAGGTGTGTATGTGTGAATATTCCTATTGCACCAAGGTGATTTAGGTAACCACGTGCAGCCCACTTTCAAGTTAATATATTAACATGCATTCAGCCCTTAAGTAAGAAAATGAAGCAGTCTTCTTGTAGGGCAAGTTTACTGAGCATGTTGATAAGATAAAGGCTTGGAGGGACATATGATGGGTGTGCACCATTTAATATACAGCAGTGTGAATGTTTGAAAAATGACAAATAACGAAAAATAGATCCAGAGGGGCTCCTTCAGTGTGCTCCGAATGACAGTGAAAACCAATCTTCATAAAAAGTCTGATATTTAATTCATTTTCTCACAAGCTTAAAAGTTATAACCACTGAAAAAAATACAACAAAAGAAACTTCTCTCAGCCATGAGCAAGGTTGGAAGTTATGACTGTCACAACAAAGCACAAGAGGCAAATAACATCAAAGATGCAATACCATGGAAGTAAACAGATGAAATAATAAATTATCAATATTTTTTTTCTATAAAAATGTCAGAAACATCTTCAAATGTCAAAAAAGCTGGAAATGGCAACAACTTGGCATTTTTGTTTTAAAAATGACTGAATGATTGAATTGATCAGTTGTCAAAGTAGCTCCAGATTAATTTTCTGACTAATTGATTTAAACAGAAATAAAAATAGATATTCCTCATAGCCACAGTGTTACTACCTGTAGCTCCAATTTCAAAACTCTTCAACAGACAGAAACAATAGTTCAGTCAAATTCTTTGTTGAGCGGCAGTGGACTGCTCTCTTCAAATCCACCCGCAGATTTTCAGTGGGATGTAAGTCAGGGCTCTGACTTGACCTTCTTCTTGACCATCCTTAAGCCGCTGCATTGTTCTTTTGGTGGTATTTTTAGGATCATTGTCGTGTTGGAAGATGAACGACCTACCCATTTTCAGCTGTCTAGCAGAGGGACGCAGGTTTACCTCCAGAATCTGGATGTACAGTCCCTGACAAAAGTCTTGTTACTTATCCATTTTGTAGAAACAACAGTTTAAAACCTGACTTTTAATTAATCCATTGGTTTTAGAAATGGCTCATATGAAAGCTAAAACCCTCCCAAATTATGTTTAATATACTAAAATAAATTTGCTTCACTGAAGAAAGATGAACACAGAAAGGTCAGATTTTGGCAAGACAAAAGTTTTGTCGCCTACAGAGAGTAATGTGAAAATTGAACAAATAATTTACTTCAAATACAAAAAAATGTTGCGTAACATCAGTGAATTAAGTAGTGGTGCTGTGAGATCCATATTTAATATCTTGTATGACTTCCATGAGCTTGAAGGGCTGCATCCATGCGGTTCGACAATGATTCATACAATTTATTGATGAAGTCATCAGGAATAGCAAAGAAAGCAGTCTTACATGCCTCCCAGAGTTCATCAAGATTCTTTGGTTTCGTCTTCCATGCTTCCTCTTTCATTCTACCCCAGACATGCTCAATGATGTTCATGTCTGGTGACTGGGCTGGCCAGTCCTGGAGCACCTTGATCTTCTTCGCCTTGAGGAACTTTGATGTAGAGATGGAAGTATGCGATGGAGCACCATCCTGCTGCAAAATTTGACCCCTTTTATGGTTGGGAATGTAAGAGGTAGCTAATACTTCTTGATATTTTAGGCTATTGATATTGCCTTCCACCCTGCAAATCTCTCGCACACCCCCATACTGGATGTAACCCCAGACCATGATTGTTCCGCCACCAAACTTAACTGTTTTCTGGGTGAATCTCAGATCCATGCGGGCTCCAGTAGGTCTCCTGCAATATTTGCGGCGGCTGTGATGTAACTCAACTGAAGATTCATCAGAGAAATCCACCTTCTGCCACTTTTCCAGCGTCCATCCTTTTAGCAGGCACTTTGTTTAGTGCTGGTTTCTGGGCACTGATTCGACCATGGAGGCCATTTCGAGACAGAATTCTACAAACTGTTCTGGTTGACACGGGGACTTAAGGTGACCAGGCCTGGTGGAGCTCTGCTGCAGTGGAAAAGGGGCTGGCCTTGGATTTTCGAGCCAACAAACGGTCCTCCCGAGCAGTTGTCTTGCGGGGTCTGCTGGACCTGGGCTTGTCAAAAACATCTCCAGTCTCTTCAAATCTTTTTCTTATTCTTTGTACTTGACGCTGAGACACATTGAAGGTGTCAGCCACCTCAGCAGTGGATCTGGTCTTCAGCCTCTTGATAATCAACGCTTTGGTTCCAGGGTGAATCTTAGGCATGTTGTCAGAGCTCAAGTTGCACTTGATGTGAAGGTCTGGTGTGCTGGGGTTCTTTTTATACACACCCACTAATTGATTGATCAATTATTGATCACAGGTGAGGCTGTAATCTAGGATTGGGTGCATCATATGACAAGGCAACAAGACTTTTGTCTTTGCAAAAACTGACTCAGTGGGCTTTACCAAGCTGTGAACGTTAGAATGCTTTTCAGCAGTTTCGTTAGGCACCAAAACATTATTTCAAAAGCTGTTGGGATTGAAATTAGCCATTTCTTGTAAAAAAATTGATTAGACATATATTTGAGGGGCACTTAAGGTCAACTTGTACCCAAGCGACAAGACTTTTGTCAGGGACTGTACTTGGCAGCATCCATTTTCCCTTCAATCCTGGCTAACTGTCCTGTCCCAGCTGAAGAAAAAAAACACTCCCACAACATAAAGTTTCCACCCCCATGCTTCACAGCAGATATGGTGTTTTTCAGGTGGTGTCCTGTGTTTGGTTGTTGCCAAACATAGATCTTGGAGTTCAGTCTAGAAAGGTCAATTTTGGTCTCATCTGACCATAGCACCTTCTGCCACATGGCATCAGAATGTTTCAGGTGTGTTTTTGCAGAGCACAAACCAGACTGCGTGTGGCCCTTTTTCAGAAAAGTCCCAGCCATAAAGACTTTAAACTCCTTCAAGGTTGCCGTTGGCCTCTTGGACGCTTCTCTGATCAATGTCCTCCTGGCTCGGACATCCAGTTTGGGTGGACAGCCTGATCTAGGCAAGGTGATGGTGGTGCCATATGCTTTCCACTTTTTTATGATGCTCTGAACAGTACTCGGAGGAGTAGATACAGCCTTTGAAATCTTGTGCCTTTCTACAACTTTATCCCGGAGGCCTTTTGAAAATACTTTCCTTTGCAGTACCATGCATCGCGAGCCGTGGAATCTTCAAGAAACAAATGGTTTTACTTGAAAGTAATCAGAGCCAATGGTCAGGCTGGGCAGTTTGGTGCTTGATTTGGAAGTTGATCCACTGTCTTGGTCTGAGGTGTTGAACAGCCTGATGGCAGTGGGAACAAAGGATTTCCAGAACTTCTCAGTCCTGCAGCGCAGCGAGATGAGACATTGGCTGCTCTGACCTGCAAGGTTGTTTACCTTTCTGTGCTCCATCTTCTCACTTCTCCCAGGCCTCCAAGCTGGCTTCCACTTCAAGATGTTTACAGCCACGGAGACTTTCAGAACAACAATCCCACAAAAGCTTTTTCTATAACTGGACATGTTGGTAGATAGATATTATACAGCTATTGCACAAACCCTGCATCTAGTTCTTGGACGGAGTCTGCTTGTCCCCTGAGCCCAAAGTGCTTAATAAAAACTGGCCTTTCATGAAAAACAGGGATTTGATGGAAGGACAGCTGAAAGCTTGCTCAGCCTCCTCAAAAGTTAGAGCTAGATTACTGTTACATGCATGGGTGCTCATGCTCACTTGAGCTTCAGTTACTTGATTGAAAGAAAGAGAGAAAAAGTTCCAGCACGTAAAACACACACACACACACACACACACAGACACACACACACACACACACACACACACTTGCATCTTGAGTGCTCTGATTCCAGCCTTTGACAGAATGCCTCTTGTTTTCCTCCTGGAAAGCCAGCAGTATCCTCACGCTTTCAGTCAGTGCGTGAACAGAAAAAAAACCCCACTAACATACACTTGATGCTCTGGATGATGGGCTCTTGAACTTTTTTCAGCTCATGTCTCAGATAAAGTAAAATTCTGGCTCAGTTCACATCCTAAAACTCTTTTCAACCTGTAAAGTAGCAGAAGAGTTTGGCACATTTCCACATGCTTCTGCCACTGTGCTAAACAGTTTTCTGCTGTAGTCCAGAGATTTGTAAATAGGATTGATACTTCTTGTTGAGTATTGGGGATGGAATGAGGCACCTATGAGGCTCCTAGTACCTGAAAGCTGAAACTGACAGACTTTTAAAGTCCTTTTCCAAATGGAAATGGGCTTTTGGAGAATTATATTTTGTGTGAATGAAAATTTTATATGTTGAAAATGTCACCCAAAGGATTAGTAGTGACTACATTTGGTCTAAAGGTCAGATGGCTGACAACATTGATGACACAACAAAGTATTCCTTCTATTTGACACTTATGATACGCATTGTCTGGATGAACTCATTATTCTCTCCTACCTAATAGCTTTAGTGAGCAGAGTGCAATATATTCAGGTGGCCATTTGTTTAAATCCATGGAGAAAAACCAATGTGCTGCACAGAGAGCAGTTATCTGTAGTCTAATGCATTAATAATGTCATACAATAACCAACAACCTTATCATGCTCATCGCTTACAAGCTGTCTTGTAGAAAGTTAACTTTCATTAAAATATAAATGATCTCAGGTACACAATGACATTAAGTGACTGAAGTGAATGTTTGTGCCAAGTCTGAAGAAATCGCTCCAGGCAATCTGGAGATATTACATTCAAAAGGCCAGACATGGGCTTAGGACTTTCACGAGACAAGTTTTGTTTTGTTTTGCCATTAACGTCAATTGATGACAGCCTTATGCGACCTTCTGCCAGATACGTTTGTGTTGTAGGTGGTGAAAGTGATGGTCAGAGAAGCAGGTGTCTGAATACTGTGTACACTGCTCTTTGCTGGTGATAATTAGCATCAGAATTCAGCAAATTCTGTCCAACCTCAGCATCTGAACTCACTGTCACTAACTTGTGGGCCCAAATCATTTTTCAGTCACATATGCAGTGAAAATGTCACACTTTAGAACTAACTGTGGTAAAGGAAAGTGAGCTGCAGCGCTATCAGGCTGAGGTAACAAGACACAGACAAGTTCATACAGGAAAGAATCGGATTTTGACTGGGTTTATTGTGGCCGCAAAAAATCCATTAATCATTACCTGGATTGGCTCCAATACTGATCCTCAGGATTGGCTCAATAAATCCTGATATGATACTGAACAAATCTGGACTGATGTGTCTGATTGCAACAGGCCAAGGACAGAGTGGGGACTCCTTTAGAAACACTGAGAATCCAGCCGCATGTGTTTACTTATCAAATTAACTGACAAATCTTCATTACTTATGCACACAAAGACCAGCACTCATTCAATCACCAACAGTTAACAAATATACCCAAATGGTAACAAATGACTTTCTTTAATGTAACGGGACAATGTGCAAGTGCAGCACATTCACTTCAAACTGATGCAGTTGGAAAGACTGAGCTAAATCAGGCCAGTTCCCTGCCTGCGTGAAGCAGTGAGCTTGTCATCGTCTCGACACTGACTGAACATAAGTCAGAGGGCTGATGATACATAGGCTATGTGCCAATGCACAAGAAAGCAGCTGCTGAGGAGGCAAACAAGCAGGTCAACCACAGTAGGACACTTTCTCTGGATATTTTCACTGCTTGTAGACTGATCAATATCTAAACTCACTGAGACATCTTCCAGTGTTATGCAAATCAAAAATTAAGTAACTCTAACCCACACCTCCAAACTTCTTGTGTTGACTGGACTCAGAAGTTAGTGTCAGTGTCATTAGCTCAGGGGTTCACATACCTTTGCCAGCCCACTCTGTGACTGTTTGGATGATGCATTCAATATGCTCAACGACAGAACATCAATACAAAGATTTGTGTGTCGTATTAGTTAAGATGAAGCTCTGAACAAGACAACTTTAAACATACATGCTTTTTCTTGCCACTGTATGAGTAAAGTGATGGGGTGAAATTATACACTAGTGCCAGACTCTTTTCCCCTCCCCTCTGAAAGATAGCTTGAAATGACTCATCCCTATTCTGCATGTTCTGTAATGAAATAGCAGAATTAGTATTATGTAATCTGAATCAAGAGGACCTTCCAACAGTACAGAGTGGGGAGGATTTTCTGGTGAAAAACTAATTACTGTGACAGAATTTAGCTTTAAAGCATGGAAATGTCATTTTTTCAGACAGTTTTCTCATGTTCATACCCCCTGATCCACACTATGAAGGGTCAGATCCATGCAGATATGCTCCTTGCCGGTTCTTCCATACACCCCACCTGTGCTGTGCCTTAGCAGCCCAGTTAGGACACACCAGCAGCTGTTTTCTTTCTCAAAGGCAGATGCTGATGTTGAATGAAATAGCTGTCAACTTTCTGAAGGTGCCAAATTAAGCGTCAACTTAATTTGAGTTTATGAGTACAAACATGCAGCTATGCATTCATGGACCATCAGTCACTACACACATGTCAGAAAATTCTAAAATTCCTAATAAAAACAAAGATCTGAAGAGAATGCCATTTGTATCTGTTCAAGTCAAAAGGTATGTGAGAAGATACCTTGGTACTCTATCCAACAGCAGCCTGTTACTGTATAACCCTGTTTCCAAAAAAGTTGGCACACTGTGTAAAATGTAAATCAAAACAGAATGAAGAGTGATGATGTGCAAATCATATAAAAACATATTTAACTGAAAATAGAACTAATACAGCATATCAAATGCTGACATTTCATTGTTTATGAAAAATATCCGATCAATTTAAATGCAGAAACACCTTTCCAAAAAGTTTGGACAGGGGCAACAAAAGACTGGAAAGTTGTGTAATGCTAAAAAGAAAAAAAAAAAAACACCTGGTTGAATATCTCACAAGTAATGAGGTTAATTGGCAACAGGTCAGTAGATGACTGGGTATAAAAAGAGGCTCCAGAGAGGCAGAGCCTCTGTGCAGTGAAGATGGGGAGAGGTTCACCACTCTGAAAGACTTTGTGGACAAATAGTGCAGCAACTGAAGGATAATGTTCCTCAACGTAAAACTGCAGATTGTTGTGCCAATACAAGGCCATACCATGCACCAAGGCATCTTTTTAGTCAAACAGCTAGTAAATACTTAGAACAGAAAAACTTAGTCACAAATAGGGGACCGACGCAGATCACTGTGATCAAATATAAGTGTAGCATAACTTCATGTAAAAATGTTGAACACTCCAGGACTAGAGGAAGCCCTCTGCATTGTAACACAGTCCAGCAGAACATCTCTGCAAAACTACAGTCAAGATTGTAATTATTTGACAGTTACAATTAATTTGTTGTTCAGGCTCCAAGTCTCAGCTTTAATTTGAGTAGGTTTACATCAATATAGAAACAACTGTGTGGGAGATACACATGAAGTCAAACAAAATCATTATATTAGTCTGGTCTTCAGCAAGTAGAATGCAGCAATCAGATTAAGACCAAGTTAAGAATATTACGCCTCTTCACTGTGAAAAGATCTTTGTTTGCTTGGGTTGTATCTTCAGGATTGTTGTCCTGTTGGTTGCTGACATGTTGTCCAATGAGTTTTGATGCATTTGGCTGAATCTGAACTCACACAATGCTCCTGTGCATTCATCCTGTTGTTTCCGTTAGGAGTCTATAAATGCCAGTGTGCCAGTTCCACTGGCAGTCATACATACTTACTTTACTTTATTCTTTTATCCACAAGACTGGTTATCCTCAGCCGACCACGTCATTGGCCATTTTCTAGTTTTCCTGTGCGCATTTGCTGTTTAAGAATATAACCAACATGTGATATCTCTGATCTTTTCTTTTTTGAACCTCCTCGTCTTCTTCACTTGCACGGTCTTCTCTTTACTCCTCTAATTGACAGAAAGCAAACAGCTGCCCATGAAACATTTAGTAACCTAGTGCCCTATTACTTTTGTATTCTTGGACACTACGTGCTAAAAGCGTCATATCTCACACACAGTTCTTTCACTGACAAAAACCTACTCAAATTAAATCTGAGACTTAGTCTGAGTAAATTGTGAAGCCAACTCGTTCCAATCTGTAGGGAGATGTGCTCGGCTGCACAAGTCATCTTAATGATTGTGGGCAGCAAATAAGCCGAAAAACGAGACAGGAGCATATTTGACGGTTTTTCAGCACAGACTTTATTCTATGCTGGTGTTTCACTGATCTCCTTATGATTTCTCTCAAACCTTGTTCCTATGAATTTCTTGAAAAGGTCTATTAGTAGTGGCATTCACATTGTCATTCATTCTTTTATTGATAGATGGGTCATGTTACCAGTGTTACGTAATATGATTTGTATATGTTATGAGAATGTTTACTGTTCAGCATTCATATTATTTCAGTTTTCACCTTAGCCCCGCATTATATGGAGTCATGCATAATGCAACTTTAATAGTTGACACTTCATATTTGTTCTGTGCAACTGTAGCAGCCGTGTTATTTGTCTTTATGCATTTATGTAATTGGGTTAGGGGCAGTTTTCAATTTGATGTTTTGCACATTGTTCCTCTTATTTACATTTAGTACAACAAATTTCTTTTTGCAATGCCACTGACAGTATCTTTTGAATCTTTTTATTAGTTAGTAGTGGTCACTCATGTTAAAATTGTTCATTGTTTTGTTGGTTTCTCTGTGGGAAGTGTACCCTAGATTATAAAGTACATTTCAATTCATTCCGCGTAGTCCAGTTGTTCTTTATTTTGCAGACCTGCTGGTATCCCTCTGTACTGTTACGTTACATTCTTAAATATATTTGTTCAGCTGTAACACCATAGGGACATAGGGAAGTGCTGGATGTCAGAAGGACTGGAACCTATAGTCACATCCAATAGTGATTTGGTGATTTGCAGTTGGAGGTTTTTCAAATGAAATTGTTAAATTTAATTTAGATGTCTATTTTCCTTGAAATTACAGTGATTACTGCAATAAAGTACTGTAAATTTTTCAATGCAGGGGAACTGGTTGACAATCTGACAGTCTTCACGTCCACAGAGTCTCAATGTAGATGGACAGTGTATAGATTTTATTCTGAGCTAAGGGTTAATCCGATGTGTGATATTTGAATGCAAGGAAAAGTATGTCCTTACATTGAAGACTGACATTCTGATTGGCTTTGGGTGACATTTTTATATCTCACAACTCCTGCAAGAACCATCTGCTAATTAATAGACTCTGATATGCATTTTGATATCCAGTGCATGAATGAGGAGAGGAAACTGTGTCAGACTGGGCTTCGGGCTCAGCAGGAAGGAAGGACATAGAGAGAAACCCGGGTTTGTTGAAGAAAACCAGCCAGCAAGCAGGTTAATTTCACTTCATTTACTACAGTGTAACTGACCTGGAGTTAAAGTTGTTTCTATAAATAAAAACTCAGAGTTTCCCTCCATTCAGGGTGAACAAACTTAAGGGCTTTTACTAAACTCGCTTTCTGGAATACACTTAGTGTGTCAACAGCAGTGAAACTGTCATGACTCCTGTGCCCGAGCAGAGTGCCCCTCTGAGGCAACTGATAGGAGACAGCAGGACTGTACTTTCTCTAATGATTCATGAGCCACAATCCGGACATGGCGTTCCACTGCTGACTTGAATCAGATTTTTATTTTATAGAGTCTCTGGGGTAAGGACTATATCTTTTTACTGTCACCTAAACCACAGAATAAAAAAAAAATGCTTAAGTCATAAACTCACTCCATTATTTGAGCCCAACGGCAGTGAAGAGATGAGATGATTGAGCAGAAACGAGTGAGAATCAGATCTAAAGAGGCAGCCACTGAATTGGCAGCAAATTAACCACTCGGACAAAATGTAGCCTCTGATTTCCTTTACTGCCTCAAGCAGGCAAAGCCAAGAAATTTGACCTAATTTCATGATTATTTCATTAGTTTATCTGGCTGAGTTTAAAGGAAATAAGGATATTCAGTGTTAATATTGTGGAAAGGAAACCCAGACCAGGACTGACCCTCTCCTCTGAACTCTTGGGGTTTGGGAATGTGGAGATGAGCTATTTCACCATCTAGGTCGCCACTTTCTCTAGGTTCTACACCCCATATCTATCTATCTCTCTCTCTCTCTCAACATCCAGCCCTAGATATCACATCAGTTACCTGGGATTTGCAGGTATACAACTACACCTGGATTTAAAATAAATAAATAAGTTTTCCAGGTAAGTCCCATTTATTGAAATGATCAAATGTCAAATCCCACAATTTCTTAATAAATGTGTCACATCTGTCCTAAATATCATGTGTATGGAACCGTTGAAAAACTTATCATAGTTATTACAACCTGCACAAGAGGGTCATCTGATAACATAGATGACAGCTGCTCTATGAGCCACATTTAGTCACAGCAGTCCTGTAAACTGACATGAATATGCAGACCTGCCGTTTACAAGATTGCCGTGACTGAGGACAGTTAGCTCGCTCTGGTTATCTTGTGGTGAAACTAGGGACAGACTGAAAAAAGAAGAGAAGTCATCTCTGGCTACGAGATGTTAGGCCATGGAAGTCAACTGAACAGTGTGTGGATTCTACTTTACTCAGTCTGTCCCTGCCAGCGAGTCAGCTGTCTGAGTATTAAACTAAGAAATGGTTTAAAACAGGAGGGGGTGGGAATAGAAGCCTGGGACTTTTGATTGCACTGGCCCACAAAAACCCATCTGGTGACACACCATCACCTACGGCCTGTGTCACACTTTAAAAGAATCATGTCGTGAACAGAGGATATACTAATCATAATGATTTGTAGAACAATACAAGAAACAGAACAAAACTGAAGCTCTTTTTCCCCCCACATGCCTCTGTACAAGTCAGTACCTACAGAGAGTGTGAAATCAGAATTCTGACTGGACATTAAGTAAATGTAACATCAAATATTTTCATTTTTGCACTTTCTCTCCCTTTGTGGGATCTTTCCATAATAATAGTTTCTGTAGATCTGAGATAATCACACACATTTTGACTACTTAACTTAGTGCATTCTAGTTTCTGATGAAACAAGCAAAAAAACAAAGCTATATAACTTGTCTAAATACACTCAGACTAGATTCTTGTCTCCTGCCTCCTGCTTGCTCTGTAAAACTCACTCCGGTCCTGAACCCACTCTGCTGCTATGCTCCTGCCGTCTGCTGTCTGCAGAGTTAATGCTGCCAGATGCAGGGCTCGAGACTAATGGTGTGCTGTCATCCCAGGGAAAATAGAAATTGCATTCGGGATGAACAGAGATCCAAGCCAGGATTTATGTTTGTTTATTTTTCATTGTTTAAATACTGAGGCAGCAGTGGTCTGTTGCTGACTCATTTTACATGAGTAACAAAAAACACTGGCTGAAAATCTCAGAGAAAACAAGTTAAAATCCAGAAGTTTCAAATAGTTGTAGATCTATCAGCAGTAACTGTGCAGACAAACAGGACGAGCATAGTGGATTCAAGACCACAGCTCCCAGTGAGTCCAGTTTTACAAAATAAGCAGTAGGCAGGAGACAACAGGAATCTAGTCTGAGTTTATTTATCACAAAGTTGTAAGAGTTTTGCTAATAAGCTAAATTAAAGCTCCCAGAGTCTGAGTGATCAGCTAATCACTAGAAACAAAGAACAAAACAAAGAAACAATATGTCTGGTGTTGAATTTCCTGCTGTACTGTCCAGTCAGAATTCTTATCTCTCACTCCCTGTAGCTACAAACTTATACAGAGGAAAGGAAAGTTACAGTTTAATGTGCCAGTTGTTCTATTTCAAGCATTGTTTTAGAAATCAACCAGAGTGACCGTCAGGTTCTTGGTCGCCTCTCTTACTAGGCCTTTTCCCGCTGATTGCTCTGTTCAGCCAGCTCCAGGAAGAGTCCTGTTGTTCTAAATTTCTTCCATTTAAGAATTATGGAGGCTAGTTAAACACTTGCATCTTCTTCTAATGTCCGTCATTTTGCTCTGAGTATGTTAAACCCTTTCTGTGATGACTATTATTATTATTATTATTATTATTATTATTATTATTATTATTATTATTATTATTATTATTATTATTAATAATAATAATAATAATATTATTATTATTATTATTATTTTCTGTACATGTTGTCCAGCTCATGACCTCAGGTTGGTTCCTTCTAGTTCTATCTTCTATATTTCCTTTTTGCTTTAAGTTGTACAATGTGAAAATGTTTAACAATAAAAAGTAAAAAAAATAAAATAAAATAACGAATTATGGAGGCCACTGTGCTCTTGGGAACCTTAAATGCAGCAAAAAAAAAAAATTTTGTAGCGTTCACAGATCTGTACCGCAACACAATCCTGTCCCTGAGCTCTGCAGGCAGTTCCTTCCTCCTCATGGTTTTTGCTCTGACGCACTGTCAGCTGTGAGACCATATATATAGACAGGTGTGTGTCTTTCTGAATCATGATCAAACTGAATTTACCAGAGGCGGACTCTAACCAGGGTGTAAAAAACATCTCAAAAATGATCAAGAGGCACCTGAGCTAAATTTCAAGGGCCATGGCAAAGGGTCTGAATATTTATGCAATGTGATATTTCAGTTTTTCCTTTTCAGTAAATTTGCAAAAATATCTAAAATTCTGTTTTCACTTTGTCATTATGTGGTATTGCATTTGCCAAGGAAACTAAATACTTGCTCCACGGCTTTATAACAGGAAAATGCATTGTACAGTTTTGTCTATTAAGCGCGCTTTACACAAGGAAACAACAGTGTTGCTAACTTGTTGAATACAGAACAAATTTAAGTTCATGGGATAAATTCAAGATGGTATTTATCTGTTGTAACTGAACCATCAACAATCAAATGGAAAGGAATATATTCTGGACTTTGTGAATCAAAATCAAATTGAATCAGGAGATTAGCGTCGATTTCCAGCCATAACGATGACAATGCCAACAAACAGAAGGATGATTTTGTTTTGGATCATCTCTCTTTCAATTGTTTAATGATTCATGTTTGCACCAATATGAGGCATGACATCCTTCATAAAAGAACTGACCACCAAGTGAAACTAACTGCACTTAAAATGTCCTGCACACTATTGTTCCTACAGCTGGAGCTTTGAACAAAAGTTGACAGGTGGATCAAATGCTGTCTCCTATCCAGACCCTGTTCTGAGGGAGCAATCAACGTTTAGTACATCAGACAGAGACATCAGCACTGATGAAACCGTTTTAGTTTCTGATGATGTTCTGTGCATTATTAACACAGGCCAAACTCAAAGCGTAACTAAGCGTCTACGGGCCAGCTGTGTAATGCCAGTCCTGACATGCTTTTGCTGTCAAATCTAATAGTACAAGCTCACATTTCTTAAAGAAAAGGACTAGCGACATCAAAAGGACACATCAGTGTGTGAGGAAGAGAGAGAGAGATAAAAAGAGAACAAACAGGATGGCAGAGGGGTGAAATGACTATTAGCTTTCCTGCGATCCTCTGTTACCGATAAAATACAGAATGACAGAAACTGTGCAGTGGCGTTGAACTGTCATGAAAAGGTGATTATAAAAGGCAGCTGCCTTTATCCTCTTGAATACTTGAAGATCAACAATTTTTTGAGTAAAACCTTTGAGGAAGAAAAAAAAAAAAAAAAAAAATCACAGTCTTTCCACAAATTCAAAATGTCCATTTAGCAGAAAAACAGCAGATTCAAACTCAAGCGAGTTTCAGATTTACAACAAGGGCCAAGATGAGCTACTTCCCATTCACCAATTCAAGTGCACATAATGGCGCGCGCACACACACACACACACACACACACACACACACACACGGGATTCCCCTGCAATACATGAGGTGAGGAAGACTGTTATATTCAAAATCACTGTTTCAAAACTGATTTGATATATAAAAAAAAAAAAAAAAAAAAAAAAAAAAAACAGAAAATGTATTTGTGCCAATTGTAATCCAATTTTAAAAATATAGAAATGATTTACTTAAAATAATTAAAATGAGTCAGGTGTGAAATTCATATCAGATATTACCTGACATTAAACATAATGAATTATCTGATCACATCCTGCAGGGGAAAAACACACACACACACACACACACACACACACACACACACACACAGCTGTCTGCCTGATAGCAAAGGGAGATTGATAGAACAATGAAGCAGTGTATGAATAAATTTTACTCCATGTCATGCCATGTTAGTCTTTTCAGACATCAACATAAACCTCTTATATTCAGCAGACAGACATGAAGCCGGCAGTTTAATCCACAGTGATGCAATGCAGGCTTGGGCTATGCAACAGTACCTTGGTGTCCAAATAAAAGGCTTGGACAATTTCTGGCATAAGCTACGCTAGTACAGGTTTTGAAATGAAACACAAACAATATGATGGTCATTGTAAAACAAAACAACATCGGCTCTGGTTAGGCAAAGCACTGGCCTGTTTAATCTGAGGTGCTTCAGCATCTGACTGTTTGACTCGGCCTTATCTTGCAGCAGCGTCTGTTGAACTCACTGTCCAACTCTCAGCTGCTGCCTGGCTGCACTAATGTCTGAGAATGGAGTGAGGAAATCCATTTCAGATTTTAAGTAAATCCAGCAGCATGTACCACAGCCACACAAGGGTGCAAAAGTATTTAAGGTAAGTCTGATGGAAATGAAACATTCAAAGCCATATACATAAATGTAAAAACTGTCGTGTAGAATAAGCAGCACATTTCAATTTAAGGACAAACAGTTTCATAAACTTTATAAAAATACAAAGTAAATGTCCTCCCAAAGCCTGTAAGAATAATGTGTAGGATAAGGTACAATATGATGACAGTGAAGTCACTTAGATACATGATATGCTCCTAGTGAAACAGGTGTATGGCACATGGCTGTCACACAGCCTTTATTAGAGCCTGTAATCAGTGGTTTGGCTGCAAAGCAACAAATCATAGCAGGTGAGAAATCAGTGTCACATGGACCAGCCAGTCACTTCGTGGCTGCTTCTTTCCGGGTTCAACCCGCGTCAGATGAAACTGTCCCTGCTGTCCCCATTCACTCTGCTGCGATGAGCCCACCCCCCCGCTCCCTCCCTCCCTGAGTGTTAGTTGTTGCACTTTATAATGAACTACAATAAATAGGTAATGGCGTACCGTGGCACTGAAAAGGAGAGCCCAACCTAAGTGTGTTTCTATCAGCACAATGGTCACTGATGAACCTCATGTGTTCGGAAGCAATGACTTGGATAAAAGCACATAGAGGCTGTGTCCAAGATGAATGAGTGGTAGCCCAAGTGTAATTATTAGAAGTGTAGCGCATTGGTTCAATTTATATCCGTAATGTTGGTCGATGTTTCATGCAGGTTTTGAAGTTCTCGGTGGACAAACCAGAAAGCAAGGACACGTATTTGTGAGTTTAGATGCGTGATAACTTGTACTACAAACCGGTCACTTGGCATGGTAGAAAAGAAACTTCGCCACAATGCAGCCGGGGCTCAGTATCTGTTTGCGGCAACCTTTCTGAACAAACAGCTCAAAGCGGCTCGGTGTGTGGGGAAACAGACTCACCAGGGGTCAAACTCGTGGATGATGCTCTCGAACCGAATGACAGCGAAGAGCCTGGAGCTGAAGCCGGCAAGCCACGCCAGGAATAAGATGGTGAAAGACAGCAGCGACTGCCACCCGGCCGGCTGCGACAGGCCGCCGGACAGACCTCCTCCTCCTGTGCCGGCGTTACCGTCTCTGTCCGCGACCGCCGCGCTGCTGCGCCCATTCCCAGAATGCGAGGCGCCGGAGTTCAGCGAGGACTTGTGTTTGCCGTCGGATACCGACTGATGCTCCGCCATATTCTACGTCAGTCCCGTCGAAGCAAGCGAGCGAAGCAAGCTATCTGGTATCACACAGGAAAAACACCCCCCACCCCCCTCCTTTTCTATGCCACGCTCCACTTCCGAAACCACTTGCACCACCTTCCCTACGCGCCTCGCACCCCGCAAAACAGCGACTGTGATCCAGACTTTTGCACCTTCCTTCCCACCGACCTCAAAACCAGCTAAATACTCCCAAGCGAGTCACGCATCGACACGGTTCGGCTGCACACTGGAAGTGATAACACGCGTTTCGAGTAGTTCCTCCTTCCTTCCTTGGAGCAGGATGAAGGGGCGGGAGCAGTGCGTGTAGCAGGAAGAGCTTTCAGCCTCTCACAGCGAGACAGGTAGAGCCAAAAGGTACATGGCTCTGGGAGAAGCCCAATCCCAGGATAAAGCGCACTTGACAGACAACCAAAGTGACCAATGACAGAAGAGCAACCTGACCACTGAAGATTCGCTAGCGCAAGAGTGTGATGAGGTACTAAACCCGCAAGCAGAAGTCAAGTCTGACACTTTCTGCTTTCCGTAGCGCGAGTGAGCTCGGTACACCTGTGTGACAGCAGCAGGTTGTTCACGCAACTCACCGCGGAAACACTGCAGAGCTGTTTTGTTTTTATTAAAAAAAAAAAAATCAGTTCTTGCAGAATGTGTACATATTTACTCAGACAAATGTTTACAACAGTCTTTTGACACACATGAACATAAATGTAAGTAGTGTTTTGTGAAAGCATTGAGAGATATGGCTTAATGTGTAAGGTCACACAGTCAGTACCTGAATACACTTTTAGAGGGCACAATTTTTATTCATTTCTGCATCATTGAGAACCATATACTTGCGAATACTGTCAGAAAAACAAGGACCACCATGCTGAGGGTGAGGAGAAAAGAAATCTAATGGATAAAAATAGGGCATATTAGGGCATTACTTAATTTAGTAATAAAATCCTGAACTAGAAATAGTTTTTACAGCTTAAAGTTATGGTGTTGGTGACCTTGTGTGAAAATGAGCTGCTAGAAGGTGGAGCTCAAATAAATCGCATCCCCTTTTGGAGAGATAACCATAAGAGATAAGCAAGAAAAAATGCAGAAGACGTCTTGCGTGTCAGTGAAGCCTTAAGCCAAGTTCTGTCTTCACAGAGGTGGAGTTCATCGAAAAGTCAAAATGATCTATTTTCCGAATCAGGGAGGGAGAATTCATGAGGAGTTAGAAAAAGATGACCGCGGTGCGGAGAGAATCCGACTGAACTTGCTCTATTTTTTCTTTTTAAACCAACTTCATTTATAACACACAGCAACCAAGATTGAAATGTTCAAATAAGATAACATGGCAGGAATACACAAGCAGAGAAAGTTGATCCATTAAAATAATAATCAAATAAAATAAGAAACTGAGGAAGGGATTTGGAGCTCAGCCAGTCATGCAGGGATTTCCATAAGTGTTGGATTGTGTCAAAAATATAAAGGTCCTCTGTTGTCTTTACATTTATGTGGGTCTGCTGCTGTGTGTTGCAGCAAGAAATTGTGAGATGGCATTCTCTCCTTTCCTTTCTAAAAGAATGGTCCAGTGTATCCTATGCTAAAGGTGATAAGTCAGGAAGCACTTCTTATCATGGCTGCCACTTAGATACTTCCACGTCATTTCACTCAGTTTGAAACCTTCCTGAGCAAAAAAGACTTTTCCACCACAGGCTTGGACAAAATTTCTAACTCACATGCATTGTGTTAAGTCCAGCGTACATCACTTCAAGTCAGCGCCATCCAGCTCCAGTACCCCCTCCTTACCCACTGTCACTCTGTTTGTGCATTCTAATTGGTTTGGATTGGCACCTTAAGTGTCAATCCAAACCAATTACCCTCAATAAGGAGTAGGTTATAAAGACCTCCAACGCCAAGTCTGCATTGACCCGGGCTCACAAACCACATTCCCTGAGTGCATCACCACTACGAGTCCAGGATGGATGAAATACCACATACTTATAAATATGAGCTGGATAAGCAATAAGTTGCCTTACCTTATGCAGATATTTGATATTTGAGATATTCACGTGCACACATGACAAAATTAGAGGTTACATTGTATTTTGGAACAAACACATTGTTGTGTACCTGAGAAAACTGTATGTGTTTTTTCATTTAACTTGATTGCCTTTGTTGTACAAGAGGCCCTTCACAGCCATGAGTGTGACTCCACACAGAGTTAGTGGGAAGGTGTAGGCTCTGAATTAGAATTGGGCCTTAGAAGACATTGCATTTCCTTGGATTGGCTTTATTGTCACTGTAACAGTACAAGTACAATTGCAGCGAAATTACAACAATCACCCCGTCAACACATAACATAACAGGATGACTGTAGCAAAAAAAAGGGGGGGGGGGGGGAGGAACATGTGGAGAGGAGAGGAGAAAAAAAAGAAATAGTAGAAGTAGGAGTAGAAGCGTCTCACTGCAGAGATCTCGTGGGGGAGTTGTTCCAGCACCGGCCTTGGAGATGGACTCAAATTTCTGAGTACTAGTATTTTTCTAACAGTTCTTGGGGATATTGATATTGGCAACTTATGTGTGACATGTACAGCTCTGCTGCATTACATAGTAACCATAACAGATGTGGACAGAATGCACAGCAAAAATTTAAACTTTACATAAGCTTCTGATCACAATATTGTATCGACATTAAACCCCCAACATAGATGGACAAAAACAAACATACACATTATAACAAATCCATATTTTTCAGCCTATTCTATTTTGTGGCCTGTGAAGCCTTACTAAATCAATAAGCATATTCAACAAAAATGAAAACACAAATGTCTTCAAAAATTTGTATGGTTGGCTACATGTTACCTATTTATTTTTTTGGAATCGTCATATCCATATCACCATAGATTATGGGTAATTTTCCAAGTGAAGTGCAGGTAATGCTGCACCCAAAGCAGAGTCTGTGCCAGTCTGAAGAGCCTCTCTGGAAGTCTGCAAGTGTAGTGAAGCCTGGACATTTTGATTCAGCCAAACAGAGCAGTTGACAAGCAGTGGGAAAAGTAATGACTTTAATGACCTTATAAATGGTTAATAGATCGTTTACTATTGCTAAATAAAACAATTAAGGGGGGCATTAAAGGGTCACTCCAGAGATTATGTTTTGCAAGTTGGAGGACTCTCAAGAGACACAGAAAATGAAAGGTCACCGTCAAAGCAGCAAGCATTCTGCATTCTGACATGTAGTCCCTAATATGGCTGACAGTCAAACAGCACTGCATCCGACATCCCCTGTGCAATACAAATGATACAAAAATGTGTCATCTTACAATAACTGTATTATAGTCAAGTTGAAATATAGGGTATTTAGTCTATCTTTTATCTTATTTTTATTTCTGCTCTTCATCAATACTTCCCCCACCTTTCATCTTTCTTTAAACAACAGGACTTACAGTTTTTGAATTGTTAGCCTTTGTACAACAAGAGGTCTCAGTTACCCTATAAACTCCACTGCTAACTGACCCCTCCCACTCTTGAGCAATAACAAATATGGGCGCTTTTGAAACTGTGATATCTGTGATATATCGCATTATCTCCGGATGCACGTCTTCAGCAAAATTTTCGAAAGCTCACCATGAAGAAATTTCAGCAGTATGAATTATAGTTTTTGAGTTGAGGTGTTGTGATCGAGTCGTACCTCAGTGGGGCTCTCTCCCCCTTTTTATTGTTGTTTTCTGTCCATTTGTGGTGGTTTTGCATCTATATGCGTCTCTCATGTTTCATGTGGTTGTTTTTCATCTCTGTAGTTTTATGTCTCTTTCTGGTCATTTTGGACATTAGTACCACACAACTTGCAGGCTCATGTCTGGTACCCCCATATAAAAGTACTGATAACATGCTTATAGAAGCATGCTATTGCACCATTGCACTAATCCTACATTATGATTATGAACTGTCACTTCTTTATACTGTGTACTCAAATGCTGCAGAGCCAGTATCTTACTATTGAAACACAGGAAGCAGTTTGTGGTTTGGTGTGTTCCTGCTGCTAGCACAGTGGCAAACCATAAATGTGTAAAACTTAAGTGAAGGTGTCAGAAAGCTTTCATGGTTTCAGGTCTAAGATCACATATCCCGTAGAGATGGTAGTGTAGTTTGTGTCAGGTTTTCACTGCCACACAGGCTGCTGTACTTACTGTATGTTCACTGGTTCTGCTGACGTTCAGATGTGGTTACAATGTGAGTAAATACCAATATTATGGTTGATTGTACAAAAAAAAAATGTTGTTTGTATTACTGTAGATGGAAAAAATTGATCATTCTTAGTTTAGGAAATACCAGTGAGATAAAGAACGTGGTTTTGGTGTGTTGACTCTACAGCTCATTGTATACTTCATTCACCCCCATTGTCTGCTATTAAACTCACAATCCTCACTACCAGCAAGAAAAGAACCAAACCACGCAATCAGGTTCATTTCACCCACTCAAACCACAAAATCTACTTGTGTCCATTGTATTGGAAATCAGTAATAATAGACAGCCAAAAACAATCATTGAAGATGGTGTTCACTGAACAAGACCTGCCTTGGGCCAAGAAATGGTAAAATTCCAAATCTGCTTTACGTTTTTATTTTACCAATATTCTTGGTAAACTCCACATGCAGAATATATCTGTACCCTACTTTGGGTAGAAAATGAATTAGAAGAATAATTATTACATTGAAACTGCATATAAATCCTGAGGTGCTAAGAAAGGCTGTACACATGTGCAGTGAGTGAAAAACTAAAGTATAAGCACCATCATTAAGACTAACTGGCTTCTGGAAGAAGCTGAGGTCAGGAAGAGAGAAAGGCTGTTTAAACTCTTACAGACCTGAGACCAAGAGCTTTAAGCCCCATGATCTGTTTGTAGATGTTGCTTGTGCTTTCATGTTCTCCTCAGTGAACATTTGTTGTCACACACACAGCAGCTGGACAAAATGCAAATGCTTACTGTGCAATAAATAGACAGTAAAAATAGACAATTCAAGTGTAAGTTTGTATATCATGTGATTCAACTTGCTGTATTTGCCAGATTTTATGTTTATTTATAGATTTATTCAAACAGTCAAACAGCAGCTGGCTATGTGGAGATGGTACAGCGGGCTTCCCTCATGACTGAGGGCCCTCGTCTGTGTGGTAATGACTGGGTTTTTCAACAGGACAAGGCTGCAGTTCACAATGCCCACCTGACAGAGGACTTCTTCCAGGAGAATAACGTCACTCTTTTGGACCATCCTGCGTGTTCCCCTGATCTAAATCCAATTGAGAACATTTGGGGATGGCTAGCAAGGGAAGTTTACAAAAATGGACATCAGTTCCAGACAGTGGATGCCCTTCGTGAAGCCATCTTCAACACTTGGAGCAACATTCCCACTAGCCTCCTGGAAGCACTTGCATCAAGCATGCCTAAACAAATTGTGATCGACAAGAATGGTGGAGCTACTCATTACTGAGTCCTTTTTTGACACTTTGATTTCTGTTTTGAGGGGGTTTTCGGGTTTTTTTGAGCTATGGTCTTAAACTTTTGATCAGCTGATGAGCAGCCTATTTCACTTAAATTGTTGTTTTCAATAAATTGCCTGCTCAAACTATTTTGTCTCTTGCTCCCATTTCTGCTGTTAGCATTGTGAAGCTCTACTTCAGGGGTCCCCAAACTTTTTCCTGTGAGGGCCACATAACTTTTCCCTTCTCTGATGGGGGCCGGGGTCAGTTTGTAACAGAAAAAGTGTGACGATCGCAGGGGTGCCTAAACGTAAACATTTATTGTTTTCCAAATATTAATAACCCTTTCCGGGATCTTCACAGAAAAAAAGTCAGGAAATAAATAACACTATTAATGAAATAAATAACACTATTTATGAAATAAATAATAACCAAATAACCCTCTCTGGGATCTTCACAGAAAAAAGTCTAGGTCCAACTCTTCTATGGTTTGGTATACCTTGCCGAAAATATCCTCCCCCGTTGTAGTCCCTTTGAGACTTTGGAGGGCTGCCAGCTCCTCGCACATCTCAAAGTTTGCGCTAACTCCACGAATAAAAATGAGCAGCTGCGCTGTGTCTTGCTCGTCCGTGCTCTCATCCAGTGCTAATGAAAAAAATTCAAATTCTTTCGTCTTCTGCTGCAGCTGGGCATATACATTACCCCTGATTTCTTCAATGCGTCTGGTGATTGTACTCGCCGACAGACTCACGGCATTAAAGACATCTTTCTTCTCGGAACACACCTCTTCCGCGACAGCATTCAAACATTTCTTGACAAACTCTCCATCAGTGAAAGGTTTACCGCTGCTTGCTATCAGATGAGCAACCCGAAAGCTGGCCTGAACGGATGACTGGTTCAGCTGAGCTTGGCGTACAAATGTATTCTGCTGACCTAACAGTCCACTTTTTAGCTTTGAGAGTTTGTCTGCTCGCATTTGGCCTTGCAAGTTATCATACTCTGTGACGGGATTCATAGTGTCGGCGCAGATTGTATTCTTTGAATACCGCCACCGCCTCTTGACAGATGAGACAAAGCCTTTTCTTTGCATTGAACAAAAAAATAATCGTTTGACCACTGCAGGTTAAATACCCTGCATTCTGAATCAATTTTTCTCTTACCTAACCTTTTCGCCATTATTCCGTTCTATTTGACAGGGGCTAGTCTAGGATTCGCGTGGCCGGACTGAACATAATGCATCTCTGGTATTGTTCAGGGGGCCGGGCCAAATGTGGAGGCGGGCCGTATCCAGCCCGTGGGCCTTAGTTTGGGGACCACTGCTCTACTTAGAAACTACTTGAGCTCCAATAGTGCAAAATGCAAATTCTTGCAATTTTTCAACTGGTCTTAAGATTTTGATCAGGAGTGTATGTATATGCCTCTAATTTTAAAAATAAGGTCAACAATCATACAATTACTAGAAGCTGTAATCTTCAGATAGAAACAAGTTGTTTGACTATTCATTTGACCCTCTGGTGTCACCAGCCCCATATACACACATACATGTATGTATGTATGTATGTATGTATGTATGTATGTATGTATGTATGTATGTATGTATGTATGCATGCATGTATGCATGTATATGGCGAGTGGAGGGGTGGAAAAGGGTGTACCGACAACGCCACCTGGGGAATTTCGCCCCAGGAGATAGTTTATATGAGATGGTTAGATTTACTATACACAGGTCTACACAGGTCCGTATACCACGGGCAGAGACGTATTTGGAAAAGTAGAAAAATTATTTATTTTACAACCAATTAAAATATCACTTGAAGAGTACTGGCTCGTAATTACGTACTGGGGCCACAGAGCGGAATGAACAGGGCTGTGGAGGCTACGGCGGCCCAAAATCAAATCAAGAGGGAGGAATAACTAACCAAAAACACCCATAACACTGCAAACACACACACCCACAAGGGGTTCGTGAAGAAAATACCACCACCAGGAATTGGGTCGCCGCCTGGCCCTCCGCACCTGTCCGCAAAGACAAGAAAGCAAGTTATAAAACTGGCCTCCCAGTTAATATGGCCCTTGATTGCTACCTGACACTCTTACACACACACACGCACACACAAACACAAACACAAACACACACTATACTTTAAGTAATTAAAAACAACGAAACAAACCATCAAACAAAGGTAAATAATGTTCCTTAAACAACAAACAGTCAATAATGTTCAACAAATTAAGCAAATGAATACAAAATAAATCTTTTCAAGGTTGATTAATGAACTAAACAGAATCCTTAAAGTAGCAATAGGCCCTGACACCAGCTCTGTGAAGAGCCTTAGTACGTCGCTTCCCCACAGCTCAGAAGAGCTGAGGAGTCAAAACGGCTTCAGTGAGCCAAAACAGTCAGGGTGAACCAAACGCAGCCAAAACAGCAGTGGGTCCAGGAAATGGTGGCTTTAATAGTTTCTGGGCCTCACCAGCAGGGCATTACAGAGCGCCGAGAGGTCTACGACAACAGAGCAGGACAAAACAATCAGTCGGGAGCAGCATAACAGGCTGAAACGAGAGGCGGACAACGCCGACTTACCACGTGGAGACCGCGCCACAACGCCGACAGGCCACATATAGAGTGTAGGATACTACTTGATATGCACACTTGGCTATTCTGAAGAAATATGATGTCAGTTATTTCTTTCTGCATTGTGTCAGACATTGAATACTAAGCAACATACACATGACCATCTCGTAGAAGAAAAGGGTAAAATCTTCTTTTCAAGTGTCACTCTTCTTAATGTTGTAGCATGTTGGGGATAAGTGGATGGGATTTCCTAGCCAATGTGTTTATGGTGTTACGATGTGTTTATGTTTATAGTTTTCCAGGAAAAGAGAAAACAAGGAAAAACTGAACCATAGTGCAAGTACTTTATTGGTTAACATAGAGCACAATGAAAATGAAGCTAAGGAACTTAAGAAAACCAAGGTCCCCAAAAAAACTGAAAATGCTATGAACTTAATTAACAGAAGGCACTACAACTGAAAATTAAAACAATCAGGCAGTAATCAAACACCCTCCCTTCAGCAAGGGAGTAAGACAATGAGGCGCGCAGGCGCGCACGCACGCACACACGTTTGCTGGCTCACTGGCCCCAACTGGGCTTCCTGTCCCCACTTTTATACCTCCCACTGATTGAGATGGGAAGCAGCTGCCTACCTTTTAGTACTCCACTGGAGGAGTGGTGTCACCTGGAGCAGGAGAGAGAGAGAGAGACCCAACAACAACAAAACAAACAAAAAAATAGGCTGTAACACACCCTCCCCTAAAAACAAACCCCTTTTTTGTTAAATCACTCACATAAATGACAAATTCATTAACATTTAACCACAATGTTCACTTACCACATAGAGTTTGGGCAATCGAAAGAGGAGCACAACCAAAAGGACCGTCAGCAGTCCACACGGTAGGGATGCCTAAAATCGTGAGAAGGGTAACAACTACTGGGAAACTTTTGCTTTGGCATATGGCTCCGGGCCACTATAGTGCCAATACCAGTAGGTACCTGGCAGAGCAGCATGACCAACCCCTCATCGATCTCAACACCCATGCAATGCTGGATAACTGCAAACACAGCCAGTCCAGACAGCAACACACAAAGACCTGTTCTCCTCCAAAACTGCACAAGTCCATGCACAAGCAAGACAACCAGGAAAACTAGAGCAGACACACACTGCTTATAACCAGCTGAAACAAACTGGGATTCACACAAATCACCTGTGTGCTTACAGGCCTGATCTCCAGTTAGGGCACCATCACTGGAAACAGGACGTTTCTCTGCCACATCTTCAGGCTCAGACACAGAAGCAGGAACATCAACTTCAAACGTAGGGCAAACTTTCCCACTAGCTATGTCATTACCCAAAATGAAGTCAATACCATTGATTTGGGAAGGAATCACGTACAGCTAGTGGGAAGAAACCACGGTGAAGAGGTGCAGGTACAAGACGCATTCCAACCCCTTTAACAACAGCACTTATATCCCAGGAAGATTGTTTACTCAGGGGTAAGGCCTTAGTGAGGAAGAATAACTGGGAACCACCGGTATCTCTCAAAATGGTGACTGGACGCCTTCCCAGTGAGAGATACAAACCCTTTGGAAATGAATGGCTTGAAGCAATCACCTAGGCCTACTGGAAATGGAGACTGACTAAGATGAGATGGAGTAACTGTCACTATTATTATTAGGCCAACCCCTTTATGTGGTTTTGAGACAGCTGCCTACTGCTTGCATTTTATCGTTTCATAGTTTGCAACTAAATGACCAGGCTTGTGGCAGTAGAAACATAGTTTCTCCACCTTGGGGTTTGACGATGGAGTACTGTCAGCTGAAACCTGGGAGACATACAAGTCACCAGTCCGCAATGAGGAATCATGCTTCACAAAGTTTTTATGCATGAGAGCAAACTCACAGGGACCGACGGAATATGTTTACTCGCGTCAAAAAACAGGATCAGAGCTGATTTGTGTCAGCGTACGAACAGGGGCGTCAACTGACCCTGACTGCAGCTCTAATTGACGCAACTGGATGGTGGTGTCTGCCTCCAACTTTTCACAGAGCTGAAACCCTATTTCACGCTCCTGCTCCTCTTTTTCGAATTGAAGGTGAGCTAAACGCATTTTTAAATGTGCATCCCCACGGGAACCAGTAGGCGACTCTGCAGAAAAAGGTTCAAATGGTGGCAAAGTAACTGGCTTTTCATCTTTACTGCTAGCCTGAACATTGGGAGTTACAGGTCGTGGCTCTGGCACACCCCCCCTCCACTAGACGTGGTTGCTTCAACCCCAGCCAGCAAGGCAAGAGGCTCTTCAACCTCTGGCAAGGTAGGGGTCAGAACACTGGCAGCAACCAGGCCATCTAACACAGATTCCTTCAACTCTGTTTTAGGCAGTGAACTTGAAACAGCGGTGCCATAATGCACAGCTATTTCACATAAATCCTTCTTCCTACAAAGATCCAGCTAATCCACAGTAGGATTGGCTATAAACGTGCTCAGATCAAACACTGCCATATTCACCAAAAAAAATAAAAAATAACAAGGCCCAATATGATCCAACACTACAATCTACAAGATACCCCTGCCGCACACAGCCAAGTATCAGTCAATTATCATTAAACAATAGTACAGGTATTTCACACCTGCCGTGACAGATGATAAGTAAAATGCTGGATACGCACAACAAATAATAATTACTCCGAACCGCACAGCATGCACAGATTTACCCAGCTCCTGCCTAACCCACACTTACCTAAATATCTTCTGGGGCTTGTCGGGCTTGAGGTGCTTTCGAGGCAGACTATCAGCAGCAGAAGGCCTGCCCCCGGCAGAGAAAATGTTCTCCGTCCAGGATTTGCCCCCCAAAAATAAAAAAGGCAAAACAATAAACGAGTGCCCGATGGAGGAACTGAATGTATTCAGCTCAGCCGGACACTCAGCTGTTCTAACTGGGAAACCCATGCACTGTGAACAATAGGCTTCAGTAAAACAACCAAGATCCAGCAACTTTACTTACCACAGTAGACGATCAGAAACACAAATCACAATACTCACACTATGTATCAGTTCCTGTGGTTTATCCCAACAAGCCCCCAAATTGTTAAAAGTAACAAATAGTTTCCAGAGAAAAAAAGAGAAAACAAGGAAAACTGAACTGTAGTGCAAGTACTTTATTGGTTAACAGAGAGCGCAAAAAAATAGAGCTAAGGAACTCAAGAAAACCAAGGTCAGAACATGCTATGAACATAATTAATTAACAAAAAGGTACTACAACTGAGAATTACAACAATCAGGCAATAATCAAACACCCTCCCTCCAGACAACAAGGCTCCTGCAACCACACATGCCAATGGTTGCTGGGCTTCCTGTCTCCACTTTTATACATCCCACTGATTGAGATGGAAAGCAACGGCACTCCTTTTAGTACTCCGTTGAAGTAGTGCTGACACCTGGAGAAGGAGCGAGGGAGAGAGACGCAACAAAAAAAGAACTAGGGCCGTAACAATGGACATTAGTTGAGTAGATTGTGTTCTAAATGTTATCTGTGCATGGTGACTAGTGTTAGTGTTATCGACAAATACTCTTTTATTTCTGGTTTCTCGCTTAATTTCTGGTAGCTTAAAGTCCCTTTATAGAAAAAGAATGTTTCACCATGAGTGAAAAGAGTTTAACACTTGATGTCCTCCTAATGTTTTATTAATTTTGTTATGCTAATATAAACAGCACCCACAGTGGTTGTGCAAGTTAAGGGGCATTAGCATTGTTACAAACAATAAATCATTGTTCCCACAAAACTCTTTGGCTTGCATTGGTGTCAAAAGTGGGATTTAAAATGGCAGCTAAGCATAGAGAATTGCATACTTGTTGGCTTTCCTTCACTGTCTGCCCTATATCCGAAGTACTTCCAGATTTCACTACACCCATCTGTTTTATCAACAAGCCAATGATTATTGGCAAGGCATCCTGCGCTTGTACTCATGCTGTCTCTGTCTCCGATCTCACTCACTGGTGCCAGAGAGAGGTGCCTGCCCACCGCGTGACAGAAAAAATGGTTGCTGCGCGCACTAGCCTACGCTTGCAGGGAGCGTGACAGAGAGCGGAAGCAGTGTGCTGCAGGCATATACAGGAACACGAATCTCTTATTTTAATATAGTACTAAAATGGGATATTGTGCTGTTTTTTGTGTCAGGGTATCACGATAACTTTCTACAATTGGTGCATTGTGCAACACTAAATGAGACTATACTTTATTATTTTGTTTGTTTCTTTGTTTGTTTTCTCCAGAACAAAAAGATACACAAAATCTCAAATCTCCTTTTAAGTTTAAAATCAATGCATATATTTATATGCTTTGAACAAGCAAGGACAACCAAAAACTGGATTCAACAGGACTTATTCTCAGTGAGACATACTTAAAACAAATAAATGTTTCTTGAGCAAAAACAATGACAGAATTTCAAATGTCATTGTGGTAGTCTTCCTATTCTTGCATTTATCAGTGCTTATGAAGAAGAAATCTGCTTGTGAAACCTTCTGGAAAGAAATGACAGAAGAAACATTGCTGATGTTTTAAGACAAATTCATAAAAAACAGTCTTATCCTTGATTCTCCTCTGGTTTTTGATGCTTGCGAACAGTGCATTTGTTTATGAAACCTTCTGGAAAGTAAATACAGTTTAACATCATACTGACCCATACATAAATCTAATATGACAACATATGTAAACTACATATATAGTGTCACACATATAAATCACCATATATACTAGGGTTGCACATCTCTCTGTGATAAACGATTCGATATGAATCTAGATACACAGGTTACGATTCGATTCAAAAACTATATCCTTTTATTACAGACCGATTCGATACGAATCGATTCCATACAGTGTAAGAGCGATACGATTTGATTCTATGGTTAATATTTGTTGTAGATATTTTATATAATAAAGAAGCCAAGTCTATGAAAGTGATAGTATAATAGTTTCTTTTTAAATATGTAAAAGACTGGCACTGGCAAAAAAAAAAAAAAACAGAACAACAAAATCACATGTCAATGTATTTATTTTTAGACATGGACCAAAAAAAAGTCTGGCTGAATCGTTGGATGGGAACTCCAGAGATAAAAGTAGCACAGAATAGTAACAACAAACTTTGTTCAAGCTTCCCTTCCTTCTTATAAAACCCAAAAATGGTCCACACCTTGGATTTTTGTTTCCCCGATGCGTTGAAAATCTTCCTCGGTGCATTATCACCTTCGGTCAGGCTGACGCTTTCGTTCTCCACCTCCTCCATTTTCCGTGTCGTCCCTTGTTTATCACTCATGCTAATACCAGCTAGGCAGCTACGACGTTTCGCGGGCGGCCTCAGCTTTCGCGTTGTTTTAGGGACCTGGCGCGTGTGTAATGCCGCCAACCGATTCAAAGTCTCGCGATACCCGATCCATGACTCTATAACCAATTCATCTAGGAATTCATTGATAATTCGTATCGATTGAGGAGGCTGCTACCGATGTAGCCGTATCTCTCACTTGTTGAACCGAATATCCGCTCGCATCAGTTTATCGTTCACAACCCTAATATATACACATATATGTGAGATATATTTTAAAATATAGCAAAAATGGCCACTTTCATACAAGTCTCATATAGTTTTCCAGATATACACATATATAATAAATATACAGTACAGGCCAAAAGTTTGGACACACCTTCTCATTCAATGTGTTTCCTTTATTTTCATGACTATTTACATTGTAGATTCTCACTGAAGGCATCAAAACTATGAATGAACACATGTGGAATTATGTACTTAACAGAAAAGTGTGAAATAACTGAAAACATGTCTTATATTCTAGTTTCTTCAAAGTAGCCACCCTTTGCTCTGATTACTGCTTTGCACACTCTTGGCATTCTCTTGATGAGCTTCAAGAGGTAGTCACCTGAAATGGTTTTCCAACAGTCTTGAAGGAGTTCCCAGAGATGCTTAGCACTTGTTGGCCCTTTTGCCTTCACTCTGCGGTCCAGCTCACCCCAAACCATCTCGATTGGGTTCAGGTCCGGTGACTGTGGAGGTCAGGTCATCTGGCGCAGCACTCCATCACTCTCCTTCTTGGTCAAATAGCCCTTACACAGCCTGGAGGTGTGTTTGGGGTCATTGCCCTGTTGAAAAATAAGTGATAGTCCAACTAAATGCAAACCGGATGGGATGGCATGTTGCTGCAGGATGCTGTGGTAGCCATGCTGGTTCAGTATGCCTTCAATTTTGAATAAATCCCCAACAGTGTCACCAGCAAAGCACCCCCACACCATCACACCTCCTCCTCCATGCTTCACGGTGGGAACCAGGCATGTAGAATCCATCCGTTCACCTTTTCTGCGTCGCACAAAGACACGGCGGTTGGAACCAAAGATCTCAAATTCTGACTCATCAGACCAAATCACAGATTTCCACTGGTCTAATGTCCATTCCTTGTGTTGGCCCAAACAAATCTCTTTTGCTTGTTGCCTCTCCTTAGCAGTGGTTTCCTAGCAGCTATTTGACCATGAAGGCCTGATTCGCGCAGTCTCCTCTTAACAGTTGTTCTAGAGATGTGTCTGCTGCTAGAACTCTGTGTGGCATTCATCTGGTCTCTAATCTGAGCTGCTGTTAACTTGCGATTTCTGAAGCTGGTGACTCGGATGAACTTATCCTCAGCAGCAGAGGTGACTCTTGGTCTTCCTTTGCTGGGGCGGTCCTCATGTGAGCCAGTTTCGTTGTAGCACTTGATGGTCTTTGCGACTGCACTTGGGGACACATTCAAAGTTTTCGCAATTTTCCGGACTTACTGACCTTCATTTCCTAAAGTAATGATGGCCACTCGTTTCTCTTTACTTAGCTCATTGGTTCTTGCCATAATATGAATTCTAACAGCTGTCCAATAGGGCTGTCGGCTGTGTATCAACCTGACTTCTGCACAACACAACTGATGGTCCCAACCCCATTAATAAGGCAAGAAATTCCACTAATTAACCCTGACAAGGCACACCTGTGAAATGAAAACCATTTCAGGTGACTACCTCTTGAAGCTCATTGAGAGAACACCAAGGGTTTGCAGCACTATCAAAAAAGCAAAGGGTGGCTACTTTGAGGAATCTAAAATATAAGACCTATTTAAGAGTTAAGAGTTATTTCACATTTTTTTGTTAAGTACATAATTCCATATGTGTTCATTCATAGTTTTGATGCCTTCAGTGAGAATCTACAATGTAAATAGTCATGAAAATAAAGAAAACGCATTGAATGAGAAGGTGTGTCCAAACTTTTGGCCTGCACTGTATGCCTAATGCATAAATGTTAATATATGATTTAATTATATACTGGTACTCATATTAGGGATCCAAATATACTAAAATATGTAATGTACTTAGATGCAACATTTATGTTTATGCCACAATAGATGTATATAACATAAAGATAAAATCTTTGATATTCCTCAAAAAAAGAATCAAATAACTGTCCATCTATAGTTATTGAATGGCATTTCACAATATATTGAACATTATTGAACAGTATTCAAAAGTGGGTTTTTTTTGTTTTTTTTTTCCATTTCTGTTTTTTTTTCTTTTTAATCAAGTGGATTTTTTTGGTTGCTGCCAACTGGAGCTCTGCCATTTTACAATTTAAAGCTGTTCCAATTTGGCCTTGGGTTACCCCCGGGTGCTTTGACGTAACAGCATCTAGGAATGTAGAGAAAAAAGTAATCAGTTACAAAGCAGTCTTTATACTGGTGTGGATTAGCTCATTACCAGTAGCCGCAATGTATATTAGCATGGGTTCTGTAAACTTTGTATGTTAACCAGTACGTTAACCACATTATGTGTGCTAAGATAGACAGACAGACAGACAGATAGATAGATGGATAGATAGGGAGATGCAACTTAACTCAGAAATAATAATCTTCACTCACCCATAATGGCTTTGAGTTTTTATTCATCAAGGCCAAACTGTAGGCACTGGTGCCATTGCTGTGCCTCATGGTGCCATATTGTATTATGAATATCACGTACGTCATCCCACAGCCCATCCACCATGATGGAATCCATAGGAGTATTTCATTGTATGAATGTTTTTTTGTTTTTTTTTATTGTGCGGACCTAGGGCCCTTCTGTTGGTCTGACTGCCACGCCAGAATTCCTGAAAATCCGAGAGAATCGTCACTGCAGCAAAAAGTGTCAGTAGTTTTAACTTCTATTTAAAAACCACACCTAACACACCTAAAACATACCATAAAGTGACTGCTTCTCTAGCGTTATCATTTTCTCTCCCTTTTCGCAGTTCCCGTTTGAGGGAAAGGGGTTTTTGGAGGTGTGAAGAGGTGTTGAATTTTCCGGTCCACTTTATCAATTCTACTCATGATGCTGTCCAGCTTTTCACTGACTTCTTTTACGCAGGAGTAGCAACTGGCACATGTTGAACCAACACTTACACTCAAGGAAGACATAGCAGGAGTGGATTTCATCTTCGGAGACCAAAGAGTTGTAGGTGCCTCCACAGACAGTCTCTGCTCAGAGGTCGGGGACCTCGCACTCAGATGACCCCTGAGAAGAACAAGAGAATGGCTTTGACTGAATGGTCAGAAAAACTGGGACCATGCAATCAACAGATGAGAATATAATATGCAATTTAATGTAATGTTTATAGCTTTGAAAATGGAAGGAAAATGAAAAAAAACCCCAAATGCACAAAAATGGTATTTAAAGTGTTTACCAGCTGTTCCATAGAATCCACCGCTGGGTGTTAACAGTCCGGTGTGTCTTCCTCAACTAGTGGAATGTCATCATGATCTACAAAGATTAAGTTTAAACCAGTAAATTACGTTGACAACGACACCTGGCACTGTAGATTACACTGCTACAAATGATCACTGCATAACAGCATACCTTTTTCAGGATGCAACAGAAGGTCCAGGGATGAGACCATAGGGACCTCAGGATCTGTCCTTCCGAGGGCTGTAAACTCCTGAACCAAATATGTTCTCTTTGCGTGGATCATGATATCCTCCCGTTCCTATGAAAACTTCATTACATTCAGAAAAGTCTCTTAAAGGACCATAATGGCTGTTTAACATGTTTCAGCCTGATGTATAAATGATATTAGACTTGAACATGCAAAATGTCCAGTATGGTCCTTTGTAGTTCTACTGGAACCACATAGATGATTTAAAACTAAATGTTGACACTTACAGTGCACCAGTGACTCTGTGCATGTCAAGCAGGTGTTTTGGACAATCAAGTGGTTTGTTATGGCTGTGGGAGGAAGTGATAACATTGAGAAGCCACAATGATAATGTTAAGATCAGGAATCTCATCATCCAGGTAAGTCTTCCACTCTTCACAACATGAGAGACCCTAAGGTGCTGCTTTAGGTTGGAGTAGAGCTTGAAGCACAGCCCACACAGTTTACCAAACTGTAACAACATATAACATTATATTAACTGTACAATTTAGAAAATATGGTGGTGGGTCATACATATACAACTTTTACCACTCTACCATATGCATCTGAATAAATAAGGCCTCCCTCACTTGAAATCATTTGAGGACAAATGATGGGCCACAGACCCAAGTTTAAGAAACACTATTTACTTACCTTTGCCATGGGCACATGTTCTTCCTCTTGTAAAAAGTCAATGTTCTGCAAGAGAGCATGAAAACTAGAGTTACTTGTTTGTAGTTGTTTGCCTCCACCAACCAGTCAAGTATCAGTTTATATCCATATCTATGCAGACTCATAATATATGTGGTGAAGACTTTGAAGGAATTTAATGAAAAATATTAAGTTCAATTCAATTCAATTCAATTTTATTTGTATAGCGCCAAATCATAATATACATTATCTCAAGGCACTTTACAGGGTAAGGTCAAGACCTTACTTTGTTACAGAGGAAAAACCCAACAGTTCCCACAAAGAGCAAGCGCTTGGCGACAGGGGGGAGGAAAAACTCCCTTTTAACAGGAAGAAACCTCCAACAGAACCGGGCTCAGGGTGGGCGGCCGTCTGCCTCGACCGGTTGGGTTTAGGAGGAGAAAAAAAAGGGGGGGTGGGGGGATGAGAGAGGAGAAAAGAGAGCGAGAGAGACCAGGAACAGCTGTGTAGGTAATGGTGTTATCAATAATAATGACAGGTAACAGTGGTTAATAGTAATGATGAGTAGTGGTGGATCTGGATCCTGCTGCTCCAGGGGCAGAGAGACCTGCAGAATGAGGACAGAGAGAGGGAGAGAGAGGAGAAGCACAAACTACGGGAGAGAAAAAAAAAACAAAGTTAATGGCATAAAGTAGTCGAGAGAGAGAGAGAGAGAGAGAGAGAGAGAGAGAGAGAGAGAGACCAGTGCATCATGGGAATCCCCCAGCAGTCTAGCTCTATAGCAGCATAACTAAGGGATGGGTCAGGACATACCTGAGCCAGCACTAACTATAAGCTTTACTAAACAGGACAGTTTTAAGCCTGATCTTAAAGGTACAGAGGGGGTCTGCCTCCCGAACCCACACTGGGAGCTGGTTCCACAGGAGAGGAGGCTGATAGCTGAAGGCTCTGCCCCCCATTCTACTCTTACAAACTCCAGGAACCACAAGTAGACCTGCATTTAGAGAGCGAAGTGTCCTATTGGGAAAATAGGGAACTATAAGCTCTTTAAGGTACGATGGTGCCTAACCATTAATGGCTTGGTAGGTGAGGAGGAGGATTTTAAATTCTATCCTGGATTTTACGGGGAGCCAATGCAGAGAAGCTAACACAGGAGAGATGTGATCTCGTTTCCTAGTTCCTGTCAGTACTCATGCTGCCGCATTTTGGATCAATTGGAGGCTTTTTACTGAATTTTTGGGACATCCTGACAATAAAGAATTACAGTAGTCCAGTCTTGAGGTAACAAATGCATGAACTAGCTTTTCAGCATCCTTTAGACACAGAATGGGTCTGATTTTTCGAGACTTGCTTTATATGTGAAGTAAAGGACAAGTCCTGGTCAAAAATGACGCCAAGGTTTCTGACTGTAGCACCGGAAGCCAAGGTAATGTCATCCAGAGTCAGTATATTATCACATAGTGTATCTCTGAGGTGTTTTGGGCCAATTCCAATAACTTCAGTTTTGTCTGAGTTTAAGAGTAAGAAATTACTGGTCATCCAGGTTTTTATGTCCTTAAGACACACCTGAAGCTTGGCTACCTGGTTAGTCTCACCTGGCTTCATGGATAAGTACAGCTGGGTGTCATCTGCGTAACAATGGAAATTTATCTGGTGCCTCCTAATAATGTTTCCTAGAGGAAGCATATATAGAGTGAAAGGTATAGAGACAAATCCATTGTCTGAGGCTGTGAAGAGATCATTGGTTACCTTAACCAGAGCTGTTTCTGTGCTGTGATGGACTCTAAAACCTGACTGAAAATCTTCAAACAAACCATTCCTGTGCAAATAATCACATAACTGGTTTGCAACGACCTTCTCAAGGATTTTGGAAATAAAGGGGAGGTTGGATATAGTTCTATAATTGGCTAAAACATCTGGATCCAGAGTAGGCTTTTTAAGTAGAGGTTTAATTACTGCACCTTTAAAAGCCTGCGGTACATAACCAGTTGATAAAGATAAGTTAATCAGACTTGATATAGAGGTGTTGATTAAAGGAAAAACCTCTTTGAACAGCCTTGTTGGAACGGGGTCTAGAAGACAAGTCGATGGTTTAGATAAAGAGACTGTTGAAGTGAGCTCAGAGAGATGTACAGGAGAGAAATAGTCAAAATATAAACCAGTTACAGTGGACTCTGAGGCTACTGAACTGGACAGTACATCTGAGCCAGCTGTGGGGAGGTGATGGTGATTTTTTTCTCTAACAGAGACAATTTTATTTGTAAAGAAACTCATAAAGTCATTACAACTGAGGGCTAAAGGAATAGATGGATCAACAGAGCTGTAGCTGTCTGTCAGCCTGGCTCCAGTACTGAAAAGAAACCTGGGATTGTTCTTGTTTTCTTCTATAAATGATGAATAATAGGATGTTCTGGCTTTACGGAGACTTTTTTTATACGCCAATAGGCTGTCTTTCCAAGCCTTTAGAGATTCTTCTGACGGTATTGTCAGAGAGATGCCTGCTGTAATGGATTTTTTTTCCCAAATGCTGTGTAGTCCATGACTGAAAACTCAAATGTTAACAGAAAATGGTCAGATTAAAGAGGGTTTCTGGGAAATACTATTAGATATTCAATGTCAATCCCATAAATCAGAACCAGATCAAGGGTATGGTTAAAAGAGTGAGTAGGTTCATTAACATAGACTTTGTCTATGCTGAGAACTAACTCAGATAAAAAGTCTTAGAACTCAGATAAGAACTCAGAGTAAGAGGCAGGTGGACGATATACAGTAACTAGTCGGACTGGTTTTTGTGTTTTCCAGTTAGGGTGTGACAGACTAAGAATAAGGCTTTCAAATGAATTATGATTAACCTTAGGCTTAGGATTTATTAATAAATTGGAGTGATAAATGGCTGCCACCCCTCCTCCTTGGCCTGTGCTTCGAGGGATATGAACGTTAACATTATTATTAGGATTACACAGTAATCAGTAAACAATGACCTTGACCTTTGACCACCAAAATCTAAGCAGTTCATTCTTGAGTCCAAGTGAAGGTTTGTACCAAATTCGAAGAAATTCTGTCAAGGTGTTCTTGATATATCGCATTCACAAGAATGGGACAGATGAACGGATGGACAGATGTAGCAATATTAAAAAGCTCAGTTGGCATTTTTAATTAAAAATATTTAAATTAATGAAATTAGATTAAAATATGGAATATGAAAAACCCCAGACCCAGATTTTCATCTATTGTACCTTCATTGCAGCTAATTAATTAGCAAAATTTTAAACACACTTCGAAGTGCTAGATAGTGACTAAAACCTCCCAAAAAAACCCGTAAACTTGTGCATAACCTCTTCATAAAACAGTACATATGAATGTAACCTGTGGCAGCAGGCTGAAAATGTAGGGGAAAAAAGTTAATTTTGAAGAGCTACTTACCTTGCTGATACAGCAATAATAGAGGTCCAAACAAAATGGCTGACAGTGACCTTTGACCTCTTTGACTCCAAAATTTCAAAAGCTGTCAATCAAGCTGTACTTGACATATGTGGCCTTATTGCAAGTTACTTTGAGTTAATGTTAAGGGGCCCTGAACGCACCCCACTTCTGGCTGGCACCCCATTGGTCGCTTCCACATTTCAATCTACGAGTACACCCATATTCCAGAAACCAATCTATTTACATACGAACTTCTCTCCTTTTAGTGATGTTATAACATAACGGGAAAAGAAGCCTGCAGGGTTCTGCCAATGATTGAGTGTTCACCAAACGTAGCTTTGCAATCAGCAACTCTAGAGTTACAAGGCCATAATAGTACTTTGGTTCCAAAGAAGCAGTGCAGTACCATGGTTGACGTGTGTACAGTCATGCCAGGACCTTTCAGAGGCACTGTTCCCCGTGTCTCTAGCACCTTCCATTGCAGAGTTTGGCCCCAACGACTTGACCCTAGTTCAAGGTAAATGTTTTTCCATAGAGTCCACAGAGTATTTCCCGGTCCTCAGGCTTCCATTTGCAGTTGGAATCAGCTCTATAGCTTCTGTCTATGAAACATGAGCTGCCAAAATACTCCAAAATTCTCTTCTATTCTGTGGTCATAAATAGTAATTTGGGAGCACTTTGTGCCTTTATAACTCTTCAACCCTTTAAGGTAGAAGGACACCAAAGGTACCGTTGCATTCAACAACTCCAGTGCTAAGAGATTCTAGTAGTTGTATAGGGATTGAGCAAACTTTGGTCCCAAAGATAGCAGCACATGCACAAGGCTGACAAATATTAACCAGCATCCCGAGACTTTTCAGGGGTACTGATCCCCATGTCTCTAGCACCTTCTGTAGCAGAGTTTGGCCCTCAAAGGAGCTAGCAGGCAGGGGCTAACATATGTGATAAAGCTTTGTGGGAGCTTCCCATTGGTGTTTATCCCACATCCACAAGCGATTCCGTTAGGAAGTTCATCCCTTAATGAGGTAGGAATGTCAAAATTTTGGCGACCTCTAGCGCCACACATGAATGTTGTGGAGCTATGACTCAAAGAAGCCTGTGATCAACAGGTCGAGACCTTTGCCTTTGGTGTGTTTCTACTACCAAAGTTGTTCACTTTGACCTCAGAAAACAAGGAGGTCTAAGGGCCTATGGGTTTTTTAAGGCATTTGTGACTTTCAAACCTGATTGGACCTTGAATGGACATATGTGGTAGAGCTCTTCGAGGGTTTTCAGGGACAGTCAGTCTTGCCTGTTCTTCCAAGTTCTTCCAAATTTCCTGATTTCAACCAAATTAGCAGGCGACCCCCTGAACCATGGGGCCAATTTTGGAGCTAGGGACACAAAAATTGACACCCACTACCAGTGGGTATCCAAGTTTTAGTCAGAAGTGGTTCCAGGTGTCTAGAACATTGTATGGCCAAACAGGCCTCAGAAATGCTACTCGAAAGGGTTAGGCATAGTTACCCGGCCATTCACCTGTGAGTTTTGTGTAATAAGACTCCTTCTAACCATCGTTCTTTTACTTTCTAGGAAACTACAGAACATGCTTTTAACCTCTCACTGAGCCATACAATTGTATTTCAAGTTTTATTTCTTTTCTTTTTTATCCTGTAATTCCACATTCTTAACCTTTACTTTTTTAACTAACTTTCTTCTTCAGGTGGCTTCCCCAGCTCATTGTACACTGTGTGAGGCAGACATTGGCTGGGAACTTAGTGTAAGTTTTGCCAGAATCCCCATGGTTCTCCTAGCTCTGTGTAACAAACAAAATGGCACTTACATTACACAAGTTCTCACCACTGGCTGCCGCTCCTGAGGACCGCACTGAGGGTGAACAGAACAGACCGCTCTATCACTCCCTCCGCTCCACCTCCTCCTGCGGAGTGCAGCCAGCCCCCACATCAATACACCCGGAAATACATTTACAAACAAATAAATATTTCAAACCATTACAGGTTTTTTTAAATAACACATTCTCCAAGAATACATATCCACAGGGAATGATGAGTAAGGTTAATAAAGTAACCTCCTTCATCAAACCTGCCTCATGAAACAAAACAACACTAAAGGTTAAAGAAAACACCAACACATGAATGCATAATAATTTGATCATTCACAGAGAACACTATGACACAGTGATTGCCACAGAGCTGGAGAACACCTCCCCCTTTAATGAAACAGCAATTCAGAGGGCCAGTGGGCCAGGCCCAGGTTTCAGAGGAAGCTACAGCCCTTCTCCATCACTTCGCTAAGGGACCTTATTTCTTCTGTTGTTAGAAGCAAACAGACAACTTCTTAACAGCACATATTACAGGAAACTTACAGAACCATTACAATGTGAAACAAAGAAACTAATCAGGAACATCATTATCAACCTCTATCTGAAAAATTACATCAGACTAAGACAAAAAACTTACCTTGACGGTTCGGATGAACCCAGGTCTTGCCTCTTCTATCTACTACTAAAGATTCAAAAGCCCCCTGAAACATGGACGGTCCCCTCTGTGGGGCTGGTTGGACGGCCAATAGTCAGCGATTGTGGTTCAATCATACAATCATACAATATTGCAGAATAGCTAGATCATTTCCTGAATCCACTTTCCAAACTCCCCCATAGTTATATCAAAGACACCTATGAATTTGTTAATAAAATCAAAAACCTTCATGTACCAGACCATACTATCCTCTTTATAGTAGATATTGAGTCTCTATACACAACTGTAGAGACTCCACTTGGTTTATCTGCCATAAAACAAACATTTAAGAAATACCCAGATCCTTCCAGACCCAACAAAGAAATATTACAATTACTTGAACTCAAACTTTGAGAGCCTAAGAACACTTCTGTGGATTTGGTAAAAAAAAAAACCCTCGGCAACATAAGCATATATAAGCACATTTTACAACATATCGACGCAAACAACTTGCTCCAGGGGAGGGGGGAAAGGGGAGAGGAGGTGGTTCCAGTGCAGACAGGCAGCCAGCCTTAGCCACTGCCATTAAGGCGCTGCCATCGGACCCCGCCCGCCGCACTGGATGAGAGGAAGCGGCGAAGGCGTGGGATGGGGTTGGGGGTTGGGGTGAGTTGCATATGTACATGTGAGGAGTGCCGTGAATGTGTGTGTGTGCATAGGCCTGGAGAGTCGCTTCGTCTAGTTCACAAACAGTGCCTCAGTTCGCAGGGTGTCATCGCGATAACACAGCAAGTTGCCATGGAGACATCCTTGATCGGGTCCTGGACGGAGTCAACAATCAACAGGTGTCCGTGGAGGGGGGGGGGGGGGGTAGGAGGGTAGGAGTAGAAGCGTCTCACTGCAGCGATCTCGTGGGGGAGTTGTTCCAGCTTAGTTGTTCCAAATAATGAGAAATAAGGATTTACTGGTAAGGGCACATCTGTCACCCACTGAGCAACAGACTTCACGATGCAGGGCTACTAGAACGGTGATTAATCACCAGACAGGGGCCCGATGGCAACAATATTTAGAGCCTTGTTGTTAGTGCATTGGACCCACAATCATAGCAATTCTTAAACCATATCTTGGTAATGGAGGCTAACAGATAATAGATCAACCGTAAATATTATAAATTGATGAAGCAAAGCATACAAAAAGCAACTCAAACCCAAATATGGAACATCATCCAAACACTATATATTAGAAAATTAATCACCGCAACACAACTGGATTTTCTATTTGGATCCAGTGACCCCAGAAACTTCATTGATTCAAGGGACCCCACATGTGGACCGTACGCTCTGCAGTCCTCCCGCAAGGCCTATAGTCTCGGACTGCAACAGTGCTACCTATAACACCTCTTTGTACATAGACCCCTCTCCAGCACACACCCTAGTTACCTCAAAGACATCTACCATTTTCGGGACTTAATCCAGCCAGTGGTTTTACCAGCTAATGCACTCCTGTTTACTATCAATATCAACAAAACAGCTTGTACATGAACATTAACACCATAATGGGGCTGAAAATGGTGAGAGAATCTTCCAGAAATATCCAGACAAAAACACACCAGATGCAGAGAACCTAAAACTCTTGGAAAACTGTTTAAAATATAATGACTAATAATTTGATGATAAGCAATATTTGCAGGTAGACGGAACAGCACTGGGACACAAGTATGCACCCTCCTATGCAAACCTCTATATAAGGTAGTGGGAACGAGAAGCATTTGATAAATGTCCCCTTAAACCCTGTTTTTACTTGAGATTTCTAGATGGCATTATAGGAGCATGGCAGCATGGAGAGGACACTTTCCAGGAATTTACTGACCTACTGAATAATCTCCATCCATCCATCAAGGTCAAACACAACCCAGCCCCGGTGAAATCAATTTCCTGAACACCAGTCTTCTTTGAGGACATTGGCAATAAAATGAAAAAATTACTCACCCAAGTAAATTATCATCTCTCACTCCCACTGGCTCAGGTAACAGGTGCCTCAATCGTGGCACCAGGGAAGGGATGACGCCGTGGGCCCAGAATATCTAAGTCCTACTTTCCTCTACAAAATCAGTTAAAAATAACTTTGAGAAGATAATGCTCAACTATGAGATATTTAGGGAACATAGAATCATATCAATGTTGAGGAAAAAACAAAAACCTGAAAGATGCACTGGTCAGAGCTAAATTTTGTAGGCAAGAGGTGCAGACACAGGGGGTAAATCACTGGGCCTTCAAGCACAGGAAGTACCTATTGAACCCACATGGGGGAGCCAGTACTCCAATTATGAATAAAGTCACTCTCCACAGTCAGAATCTAGTGTACTGCATCAGCTGTCTCTGTATCCTCACTGTGGGGATAAAGGACAAAACACTGGGGAAGGCAGACAGAGCACCCCTCTGGTCACACACTTCCAAATTCATCCTGTTAAATATCTTTCTATCACTGGTCTACAAATGTGTGGGATGGTGGACAGTGGGCCAGAGAAAGGTATGGGAAAAGTTATGGATAGAAAATTAAAAACAAAAGTCCTCTTTGGACTTATTCTGGTTTAAATTCAGTTTAATGGTTCTTTCAGGTCTGAATTGTGAAGATGCCTGTCAAAGAAACTAAAATGTCAGCTGTAATTTTGAGGTTCTCTTTGCTCAATTTAGTTTTGTTCTTTCCCCTCCTTTGTTCCCCCCTCCCTTATTTGTCTTGTGTGTGTGTGTGTGTGTGTGTGTGTGTGTGTGTGTTTGTGTCAGGGCATGTGTGGCAGACCTGGTCTCCTGGAAACCAGCTGACTCCACTCTGATTGCTTCATGCCAAAAACCTGCTGGTCATCTCTTATAGAGCATACCTGTATATATAACCCAGACCTACTCACCACTCCTCACCAGATTGTTGTCTCTGGCACGTTGGTAGTATTAATCTTGGTCTCTGTAGGAAAACTTGTGCGTAATTTTTTCTGTGATCTCCTTAGTGTTAACTTTACTCTGCATCTGCCTCAGGTCAACACTCACTCTCTGGTCTGCCTGCATGGTCTGTTCAGGCTTTAACTCTGTTTATTGCTATATTTGGAGTACCAAAGATCATTTAAAGAGACCAAGGGTCAAATTTTTCATCGCAGTTGTTCTCCCAAGTTCTTAGGCAACCAAACATCAAGCATAACCAAGCATCTGCTCACCATGCACAGAGCCAAGGTGCTCTGGAACAATTTCACCAAACCCTCAAGTCAAACTTATTGCACAGAACTGGACAGGAACTGGGAGGAAGGTTTACCATAGTTACTTTTAGCAGCTAGGGAGGTGTATCAACAGAGCATTAAGTTCAGTCCAAATGACCTAGTTTTTTGTGAGGTATATGAACCTTTGGCAGTGCTCCGGGATGAGTGGGTGGCAGACAAAGCCTCTCCAAATTCATTAGATTATGTGAACGGTTTTCAACAGAGACTTTATATGGCTGGTTAACTGGCAGAGCAGAATCCGTAAAAATCTCAGGCGAGGATTAAGCATTTGTATGACCAATGCTCTGAGATGCGTCAGTTTAATGAGGGTGTCCAAGGACTAGCTTTTTTGCTAAATGTGGGGTCACCGTTTCAAGCCAAGTTTGTTGGTGCGTATACTGTGGTGGGTCAACTGTCAGAGCAAAACTATCTGATACTCCAGACCGCAGAAAGTAGAATGAACTTTGCCACATGAATTTGTTAAAACCATATTATGCTTGGGTATTGTCTAGGGTTAAGTCTGATTTATCAGTTTCCTCTTCCTCAGAAGTGTGTCCAGTCTTGACTGCTTGTTCTGGAAAAAAGCACAACAGTATCCTTTTTTATATTTAATATTAAATCAAATCTAAATCTAATGACTCCTTTGTTTTGCAGGTAACAGCTGCAGAGTTGACTCATGTATTTTCATCACATTTTTAAGCACAAACAGTACTGATTGTGAACAGAAACTAAACCTTTATTTTGTTCACATAGGTGGCAACCCTAGTTGGATCAGTGTGTACATACACATGCACATAAACATCTGTTGTTGGTTTTTTCCCCACTAAGGCTGCATCACTTGCACACATCACATTTTTTCTGTCAGTACATTATTTTTCATTTAACCCTTTCCAAACAAAATTTCCGTAATTTCTCATTATGTTGAACACTAATTTTGCTGTCATGGCTATAATAGAAACTAACTAATCTAACTAACTAATCCCTTTAGTTACATCCCAACTCCAGACCATTTTTGCTTTGGTTAAAATCATTTGAAAAACCTTGAAAAAATAATGGCCAATCATGACTCAGTGAATAAAGAGTCCTCTCAGAATGGAGAAAAAAAATAAACATTTAAAAAGATACACGGGTCAGGACAAAATTTTGTATACAGGAGGTTAGACTAGAGAAGGAAAGTAACTGCGGTTTTAAACCAATGGAAATCCTACTCAATCCACATGGGGGAGTAGGAGCTCAAAATATGGAGAGATCTTACCATGCAGACCCAAAAGTTAGTTTATTGCATAGTATGGCGGTCTTACAGTTTGCTGTATTTGCGAGAGAAAGGGACAATGCTGTCACCAAACTTCAAGCAGCATCTCTAAACCATTGGTGAAGGCAGTTTAACCACCCCACTGGTTCAACACTTTCAGATTCACCTTTTTCAGTATGTCTCCATCACTGGCACATAGATGTATGCTCCATGGATGGAGGTCCGGCGAAGCAGACAGGAAAATTAAACTAGATTTCCTCTGAAACCCAATGTAGCCTAGGAAAGGTTTATTATGTTTTTCATAAAATACATGGGATACTTGTGGAAGTAAAAATAAAGGTTAAATGTGATTTGCTGTTTCTTTTTTATTGTTTAACAAACATAACAAAAAACCTACCCGATAACACCTTCATGCTGCTATAGTCTGGTCAGAAGAATTTTAAATCCACTGTGCTCTAGCTCCATCTGAGATTCTGCCAAATCTTCATGTGATAATGCAGTATGCCACTTATCCCCTCACCTAAGGCCTGCAAGGGCCCAGGAGTATAAACTACAAAACGTGTGACCTGTAGAGGACTGGACACACGTCACCATGTCTTCCTCATCACTAGTTGTTTTGTTTTTTTTACCAATAAAAAAAAAAAAAAGAGAATAATAAAGTATGAAATATGTGGGAGAATTCACATCTTCAAATAAAATATCAGACTTCCTTCTATTCAATTTTATGAAATATTGATTTAATTAACAGCACTTACTACATATACCCCTACAGCTCATTGGATCTGGAGCCACCTCAGCACTTTATTTTAATTTTCTACTTTCTGAGATTGAGCTACTCCTTATGTGCATTTATATAGCTGTTGCCATTTATATTGCCTAACATGCATTATTTGAGGGTTACCCTTAATTTTTATGTATATGTGAGAATTATGTGTATATACATATGTGAATATTTTTGTCCTTTTGTATATAGGTGTGCTTGATGGTACTTAAATGGGCCTTGTAGCTCATCTTATTAATTGATTCATTGGTGATTGACAAAGAGTGATGACAAATGTGGGGTGAATTTACAATCCGCTTAAACTAGACGAAATGAATTGTAATATGGAGTTTGGGAGATGGCAACAATATTTAGAACCCTGTTGCCAGTGCATTGCATCCACAATCATGGCCATTCAAAAATAATCTCTTCCAACTTAACTGTGTAGTTGTCAGCCTGCACAGGGAGGGTCATCCATATAAATTACAACCCTAACCTCTTGCCTTTAGCTCCAATGTTCCACTGCCAAGTCAATAGATGAGGATTACATGTGATTTCAATTGTTTAAATGCCATGTGCCAATCAGTCAGGTGTCCCTGAGAGCCCCACCCTTAGGAATGGGTTCCAAGTCTCTATGACCTTCACAAAAGTAGTTATTCAAGAGTATCTCCTCCCAAGGTTATTTTTGATCCCTTATCCTTCTCTTAGTTTAAACATGTAAAAATCTTGAACTAAATCATTTACTCACTTCTGGACAGAGAGGATTGAGGGAAGTGGTACTAGAAGAATTATAGTTTAGAAAAGAGCAGGAGAGAGGCTGTATACATATGGTGCACTGATACGACAGTCATAGTCTATGAAGTTCTCAGTGTACTCAGTATCCTTAAAATGTCAAGTCACTCCCTGTGTTGGTCCTTCTGAACCTTTGATCATCTAATTTTCATTTTCTCCCTCCCTCTCAAGCTCTCTTATGAATTACAGAATTCTCATTTTTGTTTGGTGTGACATGGAAGCAGAAAAAAATGAATGACAATATTTCCTCTCTAGAGGCATATTTAGACCAAAAGACTCAAACTGACCATTTTAGAAATTATGTCTCTTTCAGATGCATTTAAGGTACTTTTCAGAAATTCGTATTGTCTTATCTCTGGTGCTGCTACATAAAGTTTGATCTTTTTTTATCCTGTGCATTGTGAGTCTGACAGTTTTATAGTAGTGTGCTGATACACCGGCAAAAGAGGTCCACTTACTTGCTTTTCCCAGAGTTCAACTGCATTTGACAATCTTCATTAGTGGATCGGGTTTAGTCCACACATGCCTTCACTGAATTCAGAAATGTTCTTTTCAGTGGAACCTCAGTTCAAATGATTTGACCAATAAATAAGGTTTAGCTTTCAACATTTTTCATTAACAAAATTAAGTAAGGTCTAAGGTCTATTTAGAACTGAAAACCCCTTTTGTAGGTTGAGAAGAAAGATGCACTGCAGTCTATTTAATGTAGTGTAACAAAAGCCACATTTACAATTAAAAATAATAATCCAGCTATGTTTATCTGGTTTCTTTCTTAGGTCAGAATCAACCAAATAAATTTAATCTTTGAACGATAAAATGAACTTGTCATGTAGTTTTACAACAATGAAATACAGCGTGTGAATTAGGATTATCAAGGACAGAATGCTATTAGATACTTAATAAATTTTCTTCGACTAATAATAATTCAAATTATATCCTGACAAACTTTTTTCACAATCAACAGAAGAAAAGTTTTAGCCTACTTGATGGCATCTCATTGGACCTGACCCATTTCATTTGGACCCACCCATTGGTGCAGGCAAATCAGCAATTCTCGGTGAGTGGACGCTTCCTGAGATGCAGCAGTTGCCCAGCAACAAGTGACAGCATGGTATCTCAGCTCATGATCTCATTCTGGTGGGTGGAGTGGAATTAAGACTGAAGATGGCCCCTTGCAAACGGGCACAAGTACTGGAAGATTCAGTCTCTCTCTGCTGGTTTCTGGCTTCATTTGCCTTGGTGTTGGATTAACAGATGCATTCACTTTCCTTTACTGGGTTTGTCAAATAATCTTGAAGGTAATTTCTTAGGCCAGACAACAAAACTTTCAAAATACTATAAAAGAGACATCTGAAAATTTGAAGTAAATAAAATACTATAAAGCTTAGATTCACTTTATGTAGTATTGAGTTGCAAACTGAGACTGGTTTCAGATAAAAATCAAAATGCACGTGCAGTGTAATAAAATGGGAAAAAAACACTGCTGGAATGTCAGTCTAGGCGAGGTAAAGTAATTGGAATTGAGACTTGGTGTTGGTGAGCAGTTACAAGAAAATCTTGAAAGACAAAAATAAAAATAAAAACTGTACATGAGCCAAAAGGAAACTAGAATGACCTGGTTCTGTTGGAGGTTTCTTCCTGTTAAAGGGAGTTTCTCCTCCCCCCGTCACCAAGTGCTGCTCTTTGTGGGACCTGTAGGTTTTTCTCTATAATAAACTCGGGTCTGACCTGACCCTGTAAAGTGCCTTGAGATAATTTATATTATGATTTGGCGCTAAACAAATAAAATCCATGTATGCTAGATTGAATTCTCTCTTTTTTTAAAACTCACGTTAAATCCTACACACAACAAATTTGTATAATTTTAATAAAAACATTTGCTAAGTGATTCATCTGACATACTTTAACAGGGAGAAGGAGTCAGTAAGATTTTACTTTGGTATGTTTATGGTAATGTATGACAGCATCCTATGTTAGAGAAAGTGAGGAAGACTGTGTGTGTGTGTCTCAATGTGAAAGCAAGAGAAAGAGAGAAAAGTCCTATAATTCTTAATTTATTAGCGATGAGTTTTATCTTTTGAAAAATATTGAGTGTTTGAATTAAAACATTAGTTTCTGTTTCATGGCACCTTTTATCTGGTACAAACAGGCTTACAAACAGATGAACTGAACTTGTTTTTTGTTTTTTATTAAAAAAAAGGTAAAGTAAGACAATACACATTTTATTAAATATTGTTGTAGTTTATTACATGTCCTTAGTACAAGAACAGAGTAACAGAACTGTATCACAGTCTAGCTTGGAAACAAGTCTTTTGCAGTAAATGTGTACCATGTGAAAGCAAACGTGACAGGCAGAGAGGAGAAAGATGGAGTGACCAGTGAGAGAGGATGACTGCAGAGTTTGGCTGGTATCCTTAATCACCAATGACAAGTGCCTGTAAAACAAGCAAACCATAAAAAAAAGAGCACTGCCTGGTACAGAACAACAAACTTATGAACGGTTGGAAAGTTCTATGACATGCTGTCTTTGACAACAAACATGAATTTTCAGCTTAAGTGTGAACATCAAAGTACTGTATGATAGCCTAACACTGCGCTTGGCTAATATAACAATATCATTCAGTTTAAATGAACAGAAACAATAAAATGTGCTTGATCTAGTTTTAATGTTGCTCCTGGGAATAACACACTGACTCACCGCACTTCTCTATCTGCTGAGAGACTCTTTGGTAAGTCCAGGCCCCCACTTGCTCTTGATAATCTTCCCATCCTTCCACTTTGCGGTTGTACAGTCGGCTCTAAAGTAGCACAAGTGAACACAAGCTAGCTACTTCTTCAACCCTGCAATGGGAGAGTAGCTTTAATAAAGGTAACTTAACTGGCTGTTGGCGGCTTCAGTTGAGTATTTAAGGATACTGCATCTTATTTAATGAAACTCCTGAAAACACCATCCTGTTTGCTGTTAGCTAGCTAATGACACTCAAACTACAGAGTTTTGTTTGCCAACCTTAGCAATCAAACCTAATGAAACAGACCTAATCAAACATTGTCTGACATGTCAACAGTTCAATAATCATACAGACAAAACTATGTTGGAGCTCGAAAAATACAGTTTTATGCTGTTAAATTACAGTTGTGTACTGTTATTGGTTAACCAACCGCAATAACTGTTAATTTACATGTGAGGGATGAATATTTCACAGTATTTTACAATTATTATGGAATGATGAAGTATGAAGTTATGAAGTATTATACTGTTGTAAATTCACCATGAGTTCAATTAAATAAATTAAATCAAAGTCATGTTTTATGAAAACATCTAGTCACACATAGAATACCTGCTGCAACAACACTTCTGGAGAAATTTTATTTTTTTGTTCCTTTTGTTCCAGAGACTCCACCACATTACCATGGAGGGATGTACTTATGTTACACTAACAAGCAGTTTTTACTGCTTTTTGTTGCCCTTATGTAGAAATGAGCTGCAAGAAGGAGATCTATTAAATTGCACCCCTTTTCAGGAGATAACCATAATGTCAATGTGACACAGTCACACAAAAATCTATAACCAGCATGTATTGTTGTAAGTGCATCATGCATCAAGTCAGGACTGCTAAGTGCCACATTAAGTTGAATGAGCCTACCATTACAGTACCTAGAGCTTACTACATTTTGTGTTGAATTGTTTATTTGTTTTATTTTTTTTTTTTTACATTACTTGTTTTAATTAGTGAATTTGTGAAATTGAACAAAAATCCAATTGAAACCCTGCATGCAAAGTATTCTCAAAGAAAAACCCCAAACTCTGAATTAGACCAACACCCTTTACTTCTGAATATTCAGAAAATGTCTCTCAAATTCTGGAGCCACATTAAAAACAGTTACCCTGCCGCTTACCATTATAACACTCTTGCCACATAATAACTGAACAATACGACAGGCTCACAACAAAAACTGGAAACGGACAGTGCACTGTGTCAGGCTACACTGTAAACCTCTGATAGAAATTAACAATGAAATCCGAACATTATTCTGCTGTATTAATGTCTTACCATGCTATACTGTAAACTGCAATGCAATCAAAGTGAAAAAAGGAAGGTGAAAGAAAAGAGTGGATCTGAGATTTAAGAATTAACCAACGTAACAAGATCTCGCAACAGGTTTAAGGCTGTTTTTTGGAGCTTGCGTTTTATTTTTCTGGATTTCAACAAAACCAGTCTCTGTCACCACAAAGACACGGCCTCACTTCAACCTGCTCAGCCTTTTGTCACAGATGTCCAGAGCTGCAATGATAAGGCAACTGCGACTGCACAAGGTATGTCACCCATTTTTATTCTGCCTCAAAGTATCAAAATGTTAGCAAATTTCATACCATTATCCCTGTCAAGAAAGTAAAAATGTAATGGTGAGACACTGACCAGTTGAATTTTCTGCCATTTAGCACAGTCTTATAATGAAGTCATTGAATAGCTTCAGTTTTTTAAATTAGCACATATCACTATTTTGTCTCAGTTTACATCAACATTAAAACAACTCTATTGCTTTTTCTGAAATATAATTTAATTAAATAATGTACTTGGTAGTAAGTCTAAGGCTTTGTTTTCCTGTTGGCAAAAAGAGTCATCCAAGACATTTATCAGGACATTTCTAGAACCACACTCTAGATCCGCTGTTTTGTTGTGTTATGGCCCTGGTTCCTTTGTGTTGCTTCTCTCTCCCTCTCTCCTGCTCCAGGTGTCTCCTCTCCTCCGGTGGAGTAACTTAACGGCTCACATCTGCTCCCAATCTCAATTAGCAGGAGGCGTAAGAGTGGAGAGAGGAAGAGCACCCAGTCGGTGCCAGTGGGCCAGAGTTTGGCAGTGAGAACGCTGTGTTGTTTGACTCCTTGTTAGAAGGAGGGTGTTGAGATATTTCACTTACCTGCATTTAGCATTTGTTCTTGATCTTTGTTTGGTGGTGTTACAATGTGAAAATGTGGTTGCTGAGTTTATTGGAAACCAGCGCTTTCAGTTGCCTTTCATGGTATTTTAGTTTCTTTTTTTTGTTTTCTAGTTTGTAAATAAAATTCCCTCTTTTTCTTTACATATTGTTCTGCCTCCTGATCTGTCTGTCTGTCCTAGGAAACTAAATTACTTTTGTTACTTCCCCTGGTTACTCATCAGGCAATGTAACATATTGTTTGTGCCGAACTGTTGCATTGTTAGTGACACACTGTCTTGTACTGTGGATTTTTCAATAAAATGTGACGTGTAAAATTCATTCTGTAGAGCAGGGGTTGGCAAGTATGTTTTTTCCTAATCCATTAAATGGCAGCCAGAACATAATAAACATAAAAGCTAATTTTAAGAAATTGATTTATAAAAATGTAATTTAAATTTACTTTGTGTGGCCACAGTCACATATATACATGTCTGATTCATTGAACTAGTGACTTCAAGTAGGAGTTTGTTTGATCACACACACACACACACACACACACACACACACACACACACACACACACACACACACACACACACACACACACACACACACGATGCAGTATTCAAATAAAAATGGTCATTCTAATATTTAAAAAGAAAATTTATCTTTATATACTTTTTTTCCTATCTGCACCGTGGGTCCGAGAGGACTGAAATTTCAATTGTGCTGTATGTCCTGTACGTGTAGCATAATTGACAATAAAACTGACTTTGACCTTTGACTTTTGTCCCTTTTTTTTAATTAATTTTAGTAGTTGTGGTATCAGCAGCAGCAGTAGTAATTGTACTATAGTAACATTTTAACATTTTTTCACTGTCACACAAAAAGATACTGTAGAGATTGAAAGTTACATACTGTAACTATACAGTAATTTACTGACAAAACTGAACAGTATTGTTCACAAGAATACAACAAAGAACTGCATGTGTATTTCTAGTAAACTGTAATTCTAAAATGCAGGAAGACAGTAAAAAATACAGTACTTAGTACGCAAAGCTGCTTCCAGTTAATTTATGAATATAATATACACTGTGTGTGTGTGTGTGTGTATTCCTCTTTGATAATTTTATTCCATTGAATAATTGTAATGGTGCTTTGGCAACGCAGTCATCAAGCCATGAGCTATCAAAACCCACCTCTACACAAAAGAGGCTATAAAGCAACACAGTTAAATGGAGCAGCAGAGTTAGTGATGATTCTATGTGGGTTTGTCATGAGTGACACATTCCACATTAAACATTGTTGTCTGATCTATGTGAATTACTGATTAGTGCAGCTTTAATGGTTTATTAATATAAAAAGTGGATTGCGTATTGTAGTAACACAATTGTGATTTCAAGGAAAACCTATATTCTGCCTCCTGTCTGACAAAGCATGCTTTGTTCCTCCAACTGCTCCTGCAGCAACAGTCACATTTCACTGTTTGTAAAGCCAAGAGACGTGAGTTGAGATTGTTTGACCACCTTCTTATACTCTTTGATATTCAAATGACACATGGTGCTGTACAAACAGGGCCTGTGACCGGGGGGCCAAGGAGAAATTGAAAGGATTTTGTGTTGCATGAGTAGAGAGGCCCTGACATTTCACTGGGAGCGGTGGGGAACAATGTGGGCACGTTGGTTTGAATGTCACGGTAGCTGCAACGATGAGGAGAATGTTTGTGACCCTGCTGGATGTGACGCGGTGGTGAAAGGCTCAGAATCAGGAGTATCTTCAGTCCTGAGTCATGAATATGTCTCATTACAGCTGTAATGAAGTCCACCGCTGCTCTGGAGCTCTGACCGCCAACAGTCAATTGTTTTGTCCATCAGTAGGAGGGATGATCAGCAATAAGTGAGCCATGAAGAAACCCAGGTAAACTTTAAAGTGCTCTCACTGGAGATAATAGCAGCATCCCTCTTTAGCAAGAAGCATTTAATGGAGCTTTGTAGGCTAGCAGGATATCGACAGGACACTATCACTTTATATCGTTTCCTTAGAGTCCGGCACAATGAATCCAAAAACTGCATTTGTTAGAAATAGACCTTGACCAGAAAACATCGTCCTCCCTTTTCCTCACCACCTCAAATTCAGCTCGGCTTAAATTGAAAACGACGTGAATGATTACATTCATCATATCCCACAATGAGCATTCATGCCCGTCCTGTGACGTGATCTGCTCAGATTGCTGCGTGCCAGCAAGCGATGTGAGACTTCACCCCATCCGATTTCTGCCAACCGGAGCCCAGAATGGTACCCCCCTCCCTTCTCCCCCTTCTCCAACACCCTCCCCCTCTCCGGTGGCCTACGTGCGGACTGGCAGCATCTCAGCTCCAGCCTCTTTCTCCTCTCTGTTAGATTCTGCAGCCCACCCCCACCCCCACCCCCACCCACTGTGTGAGTTAACATCACCCCATATTACCCGTTTTTTTCACAGTCAGTGTTTAATGTGCACATAGACACAATTACATTACAAATTCACACACAAACCAATGCTGGGAGAACACACACATCCACATAGTTAGAGCTCCAACTGCATTAATGGTAATTATATGCAGACTGTGTCACTGGCAGCAGAATAGTCTCCAGGCTTTTTTAGAGTACCCATTCAAATGTGCTTGAAAACAGTGCAGCTTCCTCTGTCGATCCAACCCTTTCCTCTTTTTCTTTGGATTTTTTTCTTTTTGAATTCAGCAGCAATGTTTACAATTCATTGTGAATCCTCTGTAATTTTTATTTACATTTTTATTTACATTTACAAGAGATTTATTTTTATTTACAAGAGACATACTTTGTCTCTTAGTTAGATAATCCAGTTTCAAAAATCAAAATTTTCCACTGGTGCCAATACTTTCTCTTACTATTCTATTATGAGGGTCTTTTTTTAATACTTAACTAAGCGGTTCTTCTATAGCATGAAGCTCCTTATTGGGTTTCTGTTCGACAACGACGAAGTCTAAGTAAAGAAATATATTAACTACTAAAATGCAATGTCTAATAATCACCAAGATGAAAAGTGGCGTAAAAGACCAGTGTCAATAGCTGATAAAATAAACTGTCCAATGACCTGGGCAATGATGGGAGATAAAATGCTGAGGCTATTTACTGTACAACTATACTATTAATTGATACTGGGATGTCTACAAATGAAACTTCATGATTAAAACACTTTACCTTGACATCAAGCCAAATGTTTGCTGCTTCGCAGTCAGTCAGCAGTCTGCCTCCATTGGTGTTGCTGTTGATTTCTCTCAAGGCACCGGGAGCAGATCATGTTGCAGGATGTGGTGGTTCACTGTATTGAAGGCTGCTGAGAGGTCCAGCAGGATAAGACCTACAGACTTACCTGCAGCTCTGGCTGCCCTTAGGGCTTCTGTCGGACAACAAGGCTGTTGGAGTGGCCTCTCTTAAAGCCAGACTGGTTTGGATCAAGGAGATTGGTCCATGATAAGAATTCAGAGACCTGCCTGAAAACCACCCTTTCTATACACTCAGATGAGAATGGAGGTAGTGAGACAAGTCAATAGTTCTTCACAGGGTCAAGTAAGGGATTTTTGAGCAGAGAAGTTACCTGAGGCAGTTTGAAAGCAGGTGGGAATGTTCCGGAAGCCAGTGAAGCATTTATCACACGTGTGACTGCTGGCACGATGGAGGGAGAGATGGCTTGGAAGAGGTTTGTGGGAACAGGATCTAGCTCACATGTAGTAGGACGACTACTGGACAGAAGTTTTGCCACATTGTTCTCAGCGAGAGGGCTGAATGAGGAGAAAGTTGTGTTTTGCCTGAGGAGACTTGGATAGACCTGTGGTAGGACTACCACATTATGCACTTTTTGGAGCCATGCACTCAGCTTGTGTGCTGAGTTAGGAGGGCATTGAGGTACTGACTGGAGGAGTCAGAGAAGGGCATGAGAGTGGTGTGCTCTTAATCAGCAGAGCAAATGGAATCTGCTTTGTTAACAGCAGACTGGCAGCTCCATAGGTCAAGAGAAAAGGAGTTATATGTATGAGAGGTTTGTGGTCAGAGATTAGCCAGATGTCTTTGCCTTTGCCGTCCTGCATAATGACACTTTTAACATATAATGGAGACCACAGCAATGGGGTTGAGATACATAAATTAAGTGCTAAGTAGCACAGAGTTTTGACAGTTTGCTACTCAAACTGTCAAAAGCAATGCTTTTTACTTCAAGGCATTGAACAACAATATAATGTATTATGACAAATGTGTTATAATACACAGATGTATTACAATACTTTTTTACAATACATTTTTCATGATACATCCATGCAACTGAGTCCCAGCCGGGTTCACTTTTTTTGTCCCTGGAAACACTGCTGTTGTGTTGTCAGTATTTAGAGTGTGTTTGTGTATTTGGTCATGCTGGGAGCATTTGCAGCATGTGTTGTTAGATTGATGAAATGTTTACTGAATTGTGTTGCATTTTGTCTATTTGCATGTGTTTTGTAAGTTGCAGTGCGTTGAGCTCCCAGGGCCACTGTAAGCAACTGTGAAAGAGGGGGAAACATTAGCTTCTGTGTATTTGCATGTGTGAGACAGAGTCCATGTTTCATACCTTAGGGATAATCATTTTTTGTGAAATTAGTGATAGTGGCAGGGCAGGTGAAGGCTGAATGAAGACTTAGACGTAGGCAGGTGATAAATGGCAGAGTGGAGAATTCATGAAGGTGTCCATCAGAGAGGGATAGCAGGATGGAACATGTGCAACTGGCAGGTAGACACAAGGAGTGTGATCCTGAGGCACGGGGAGATAAATGTTATTCAGACGCAAAAATACAACTGAGCAAACGCAGACTTCACTAAGAGGCTAGACATTCTACCATTCTGGTGAATAGTGACAAGCAAAATGGGTCTTAAGTACTGCAGGGCTAGCCACGCCAATCAGGAGGAGGGGTTGAGTGGAGCAGGTGAGGAGCCACACAGCAAGAGACAGACAACACAGGGAAGGAGAAAACAGTGGAAACATGAGGAAAGGGTCAACACAGGATAGTAACTTTTCCTATATAACTAACAAGCAAATACCAGTGCAGCAGAGGTGGGGCACTTGAGTCACATGACTTGACTCAAGTCAAACTTAAGTCACAAATTTGAGGACTGCAGACTTGCTTGACTTACACTCATTCACAGACTGACTAGTGGTATCTGTGATTTCACAAGGAACATGAATCCCCTTTAACTCTCCAGAATTTTGCTGTGTTTTAGGGTTAGGCAAATGCGTCCTACCATTCTTCTCATTTTCTCTTCACGAACAGCCACAGAATCGTCTGATGTTCTGATTTATGATTAGAGCTGTCACAATACACACAGGTCTGAGGGACAATACTTGCTGTGTGCAATGCAGCTGCTGAGGACACATTCCATTTTTTAAGTGTTTTCACAAGGGGGAACTCGCTTATCAAATTATCTATTATTTGATGGAAGGTCCCCATATGTGTTAACTGGTCTGGTAAGCTGAAGTGCGTTTTGGACTTTATTTTGCAGGAAATGGTTGAGACCACCTTCCATTCACCGCTGCAGAGATGTCTGAGAGCTTAAATTTCTGACTATTTTCACAGAGGTAAAGTTCAGTAATTTGTACATTCAGTATGGGCGCTGAGTACATTTTTTTTTTTTTTTTTTTTGTTTGTTTCCAAAGGCCCTTACCCTTCTAAAGCAATTCTTCTTCTGCATCAGAAATGTCATCAGTCATCGTAAATCCCATTACAGCTCTTGCCTGAAGTTAAAGTTGCTCACTCACCCGCACACTCGTGCTTGCTGAATGAGTCTTCTACTTCCATATGAGAATGGTCCTGTTATTCCTGAGTGTTTGCAATCTCTATCTCCAGATGGTTTATCAACCCTTCATTCTAAAGGCCTTTGTTTGAGTCCATAAAAGGAAAAGCATTGAACAAGTGCACATCCCAGATAGCAAAATGAAACTTCTGGCTCAGCATACACTTCAGTTGTCTGGTCCATATACTTTCACATCTGGGTGGTTTTCAGGTGTTGGCTGAAGAGTTTCTCTGTGTGTACCAGAATTGGTCCAGATGTGGAAGTAGCATTGGACCATCATGCTATATATGGGCCAGACCTGGGCCGTGGTACTGGAGTGTAAACTGGGCCAGAAAATACACAAGCATGTGGCACGGGTATAGACCAGGTTTATCGTGCTATCTGGGACAGATGTATTATGGCACGTGTTATAATACATCCATACAAATGTGTCCTACAAGTTACAAGTTTAACTTTGCGTGGACTCCCTCTTTGTCACATTCATTGAGCCAGTTTGTGACAAATGGGGTTTATGGAAATGGAGTTTAAGTGCTTTTTAGCAGTGTGGATTAAAGTGCATTTGGTACTTAATGTTGTAGTTAAAATATTTGGGAGTATATGTTTAGATGAGTTACTTTTAGTTTTGTGCTGTTGGTTTTGGAGGATGTTGGAAGGGAGCAGCATTTGTCCCTTACAGAGTTTGCAAATTTGAGAGATGATGTGTATGTTTTGTTTGAGTAAAGCTACACTTTATTTTGTAGAGCTAAGTTTCCCCTTTGTAGGCTGAAGTGGTTGATTTCAATAGGAGACCAACTAGTTTGTTGATTTCACTTTAGTGTGGCGGAGAACGTGGGTAAAGACACTGACTTGGGAACATTTCCCTGGTTTCTAGGGGGTTGGCAGTTTCTGGTTGCCTTTTAGTGCTGGTGGAATCAGCGCATAAGTACCCACCACCAGTATCTGTCCGAAGACTAGGGTTGAGCCTGATTAGATAGAAAATGAACTTAGTTAGAGAGGGGGGAGCTTGGGCTCAGCTGTAGCTGTGACTTCACCAGTGCACCTGTTCTTGTACTTGAATAGTTTTTTGTCAATGGGTTTGTAATCTTAAAGATCCTGTAAAGCAAATTCACAGATTTGTTTATAAAATCAGCATATATGTAGGAGAACTATTCCTGAAAGTGTGTGAGTCATGTGAAACTTGTGTGGTACTGAATTGTGCAGTTATACATTAAACTGTGTTTCATCGTTTTTGCGTTGAGAATTTTTTTTGGGTGGGGCCTACTTGTGATGCACTTGGACCCCCACTTAGCATACCCTGCCCCTAAAGCTGTAATGGTATAAAAGTCTGGAGTGAACCAGCATCAGTGGTTCTCCCACTCAGTGTTATTGCTGGTTAGCTGAGCCTTGCCTCCCAAAATGTGTCTTTCCTAGAGGCTGCAGTACCAACAGTGTGGTGTTATTAGTAATTAGAGAATAATGTAATTGATAATCAGTTATTCACTCATGATGTTTCCCTTCTTTTCATGACCAGAAGGATGGTTCCACTTCTGGTAAACCTGCTATTAAAAGCTGATACACTCTTTTCCCACCGCCAGTCGAGTTTGTCTGTTCAGACTCAGGACACACACCTGCAGGGAACGATGTCACCTCTGCACTAAGAGCACACACACACACACACACACACACACACACACACACACACACACACACACACACACACACACACACACACACACAGAAGCAGTGGAGGAAGAGTGAGCTGCTAGCCGCCCTGCAAACTGGTGAAAGTCTGTCAAAGTGTCGGAGCCTCCGTATGAGATGTTTTGATCTGTGATTGTGTGTTTTTAAAACTTTCAGAGCTGCAGCTCACTTTTTCACCCCCACGGTCAGTACACAGCAAAATCGCCAGTGTTAAAATGAACTCTGAGTGTTCATTTTAACACTTTTAAAGTGTGTATATGTGTCCACTCTTTTAAGTGTTAAATTAACACTTTTGAAAGTGTAAAACTTTTTACACTCTAACAGTGTTAATTAAACACTGTGTGGTGTGGAAAATTAACACTGGTTAACACTTTGTGGTGTTAAAAGTACTCTACACTGGTGTCAGTGTTAGAAAATCCACACTATTAGTGTTGATTTATTTTGACACCTGTAAGTGTTACAATAAAATCAACACTGATAGTGTTGATTTATAGTTGTGTTAAACCAGTTAGTGTTAAAACATAGTAGCATTAATGGGTGTAAAATTAACCTACCCCAAATATCTATAAATTACAAAAAATAGAAAACAACTTGCACAAAAATACTTTATATTGATATGGCAGGTACACAACAAATAAACAGACTGCAAAATTGCTGATGACATCTGAATCAACACAATGTCCATGTGGTCGAGATAAGTGCCACTTGTAACCAGAATATGTGCAAAAAACAAATGAACATCCAGGCTCTCCACAGTTCAAACGCAAAGACCTTCCTGGGTACAAACCATGCTGAAACTTCAAATGTCGGAGTAGCACTGAACAACTTCTGTGGTGTACCTTGCAAATGTAATGAGAACATTTTCAGTCAAAGATGTGGTGTTCTTCAAATAGCACTGTAAAGAATTCTTGCTCTGATTTCTTTGACCCGAGGACTCTCCCTCACACTGCCAACATCGATGCCATACATGCTGGTCTGAATGAATGTGTAGAAGTTGAACAATGGCTCATCATAGGACAGAGAAAATGCAAAATGTGACTTGAAGAGTTCATCAAAGGCAGCCACTCCAGTTTGCGTCATACAGGGGATCACCTTTTGGTCCAGGACGATGTAGTGATTCTGGATGCTGTTCTTTCTTTCTCCAACACACAACAGAAAGGGCTGAGCAGGACCAGTTTCCTTGAGGAAGGTTTCCATGCTTCTCCCCACCTGAGAGAGAGAGAGAGAGAGAGAGAGAGAGAGAGAGGCCGATAGAAAAGGGGCAAATTAATCATATGGAATAAAACTTGGTGCTGAATGCCAGCACTGCACTAAAAACCTGCATCATGTTAGGCCCACTTGCCATTTTACAAACGAGTAGTAACCCTTGGAAACCCTATATTGGTTCATGCCTAAAGTTAAATATTTAATGCAATTCTAAGAAGATACCTTCATGAACTTCTTCAGGCGGTCCGCAGCATCTGACGTGCTAACTTTGGAGGACTTCCTGCCCCTGGATGTCGGAGGCAACAGGTGGTATGGTATGAAAATTAAATTCCAGAGAAATGGCAATTTCTTGAGGTAGGCAAGCCTTCAAATTGAATATGTAGTCAGAACATTGTTAACTTATATATTGAGTTTCAAGCCTCTGGAAGTTGATTTTCATATGATACTGAAATAAATGGAAACCAGCAGCTGCCTATAAGCTAGAAATTATAAAGTGTGACTTGGGAAATGGTTAGCAGTAATATTAAGTATAAATGATTTGTAACACTCGTATAGTCAACTGACATCACAGGAAATGTGGGGAATACAGTGAAAAAGCATGTGAAATGTGCTGTCTCAAATTTAAACTTACCATCATCATCAGTCAGCTGAGGGGCAGAAGCTCATCCACCTGCGCACTTTGAGGTAGCTTTTGGCACTCTGTGATGATCCTTGGTTTGAAGAATGTCGGCCATTTTGCAAGGAATTTACCAGACACTTCCTCACCAAAGAGCATTGTGAAGTCTTGGTCAATCTTTAACACAAAACATAACATTGAAAAAAAACAATACATTAGAAAACAAAATGAAGAACTGAGAAGTTGTCAACAATTCAGTTGGTGTTACCAAGCCTGATGTATACAGGAATCTTGGAAAAAGGTCTAGGACAGTGGAGGCTGTGGCTGGGTCTTGAATCACCTTCTGTCTGTACTGAAATGTTGCCTTCATATTGTCTTTGACAAGTTTCATGTCAGCTGAGTGCCTTATTACAGACATTGCTTCCTTGCATTCATCACCTGACAACTGCTTGACATGCAAAAGCATGTTGCAAGGAGTCTTAGGGCAATGTTGAAAGGTGGACTTGGATTTCTTGAACTCTTCAGAGTTGCGCTGGACAGTTTTCCACCTCCATGCTAGGTAACTGGAACCACTCTGGTGATCAAAGAAATGTTCCCGTTGATTTAAAAAAAACAAAAGGAAAGAAGAAATTTGTCTATTACCTGAGAAAGCACAGATCCTGTAAAGATCTGCATCTTAATATCAACACTTACATAACCATTCTTTGAGTCCGGGTCCTTCAGGTTTGGGAACAAAGTTGTAATGCCTAGTGCATATGTAATGTGTACATTTACTGGAGGGATCCTTCTGAAACGCATCATGAGTGACATTTGACCCAAAAATGACAACATTTATATAGCCATGCCTAATCAACAGCATTATAATAACAAATTGCAATTACATTTGGAATCAAAATTTTACATGAAGGAATGTAAGTAAAAATTTTCTTGAGGCACACTATACAATACTGTTTGAGTATTGCATAGTGTCCCACCGGTCACAATAGTGACCGTAAAAAAATGTTTAATTTCTAAGGCTATAAAAATGTTACTGAATGATCTATCAATGCATTTCCAGCAGATATTGAAATAATAAAGGGTCTCAATGAAATATGTGCGGTGTCGCATGTTTGCTGTAAATTGTCACATGACCAGAGCTGTTTACTTCCTGTTTGCGCCAAGAGAAGAGGATGACAGCAAGAAAGCTCCCAAAGAAAAGGTTAGTTAAGTATGTTAACATAAAGATAGGACATAGATTTTTGGTACACATCATGCATAAGGTGTCTAGTATCGATATATACATTTGCAATTACTCAACTTTGTTTAATGTGGTCATAGAACTCACAAACATGTCACCGGCAACAATAGTGACCGGTGGGATAACCCATTGTATCTACATGCTAATACACATAGGCTAACCGTTCTTACTTTCTGCTGCTACCTAACTTTCTACCTAATTTTACACACAGACACACACACAGAAACACACGCACGCACGCATGCACGCACACACACACACACACAGACCCAAGGAAGAGTAGCTAGCTAGCTAATTCTGCTGCTACCTAACTTCCTACCTACTGCAACTTTCCACACACACACACACACACACACACACACACACACGAAGACTACCTAGCTAACTAATTCTATCTAACTTTCCACACATGCACACACGCAATTACAGGTAGGCACACACACGCACACCACACACACACACGGACCCCAGGAAGACTAGCTAGCTAACTACCAAACTTTCTGCTGTGTTTTCTTTTAGATTTACTTTGAGTCAAGTTCTTGATTTGTTGGATCAAGATGAGTTCCCAGACAAGGCATGCAGCATTGCAATCATCCCTCAAAATGAAAAAGATGCTGTACTCAGTGATTGTGACAGTGATGGGTCTGACATGGACTATGAGGGGGAAACAGGCCATTTGCCAGCAAGGCTGTTGAATGCATATGCCGAAGTTATGCAAACAGAGCATGATTGGAATGATGGTCTCCCCTTCACCACACCCCCTTCCCCTCCCCAACCTCCTTCCCCCTTCCCCTGTTCCAGCTCCCCCACCTCCCGCCATAACAATGAAGGCCAGCTAGAAGACCCAAGGGCCTCTAAGTGCCAGAGGGGCCAGACAGAAGACCCAAGGGCCTCTAAGTGCCAAAGGGTTCAGCCAAGTCAGCCAGAAGAACCAAGGGCAAAACTGCAAGTGGTCAAAAATAAAGATAGAGTATTTAAGCGATCCAAGAGGCCTTTCACTACTGTTATTCCAGAATACACAGTATACAGACCAAATGCTGCAGAATGTGAAAAACAAAGCTGCCCCAACCCAGTGGATGTTTTCTTACTGATGTATCCACCCACCCTGAGAGAGATCACAGTTGAAATGTCCAACCTGTACTCCACCCAGACCAAGGGAAAGCAACTGAATCTAAGTATGGATGAGCTCCTCAACTTCTATGGGATCCTAATTGCAAGTGGATACAGCTCTGTCCCAAGAAGACACATGTGCAATGCAGAGAAACCGCTTTGATGATATAATGGCCTCAGTTCATGTGGTTGACAACACCAAGATCACTGATGACCCATTTTGGAAGGTTAGACCTATATTCTCTGAGCTCAATCACTCATACAAAATCATGCCATTTCAGGAATGGCTGTCAGTGGATGAGAGCATGATCCCATACTATGGCCGACATGGATGTAAACAATTCATCAAAGGCAAGCCAATTCGCTTTGGTTACAAGGTATGGAGCCTCGCCTCATCCAGTGGATACATGTACCACATTGAGCCATATTCTGGATCGCACACTCTCCTCCCAGAGACAGGGTTGGGTCAGGGACCCAGTGTTATCAGAGGTTTGGCAGAGCAAGCTCAGGTGCCTCAAGGTTGCAAGTTCTTCCATGACAACCTCTTTACCACTCTTTCACTCATGGATGAGATGACAAAAAGAGGATATGGGAGCTCTGGACCCATGAGGCAGAACAGCCTGTTTGATGTCCCATTCACACCACTGAATGCCTTCATGAAGTTACCCAGGGGAACCTCTGAGGTTCTGTGCCAAGGAGAGAAGCTGCTGGTCCGTTGGAAAGACAATAACATTGTCACAGTGGCAACAAACATGGATGAAAGATACACTGAGACCTCTGTCAAGAGGTGGAACAGGCATCGACGTGCCTTTGACAACGTCCAACAACCAAAGTGCATCAGCCGATACAATGAGCACATGGGTGGTGAAGACCTTCACGACCTACAGGTTTCACGATACCATATCTCAATCAGGTCAAAGAAGTGGTGGTGGCCCATCTTTGCATGGTCTATCAACAGTGCTCTTGTAAATGGCCATCTCTTTTATAGAGATGTTATTGGAGGAACCATCGACCTGTTCACCTTCTCACGGATAGTCTCACAGTCTCTTCTGCAAAGGTTTGGAACAAAACCACTGAGCCATGGAAGGAGATCTCTACTGAGTGCTACCGTTGAAGATCAGGCAAGATACGACAAAGCTTCCCACTGGCCAATTAACATGATGCACCCGTTCCAGAGATGTCGCCATTGTGAGAAACACACTACCTATGCATGTGAGAAATGCAAAGTACCACTGCACATTGAGTGCTTCAAGCTGTACCATGGAGTGTAGAAGAAAAACAGGAAAGACAGGAGAATGCAGTCGGACATAGAGTTCACAAGCATGCACACACACACACACACACACACACACACACGGTTGCATACAGTTACAAACAAACAGTACTTTGGAGTCTAGGAAGAAAAGCTGAAAAAAAACATCAAAATGTCCTAAATGTTCCAGGAAAAGATATTATTTTTTAGTCATTCAAGGCATTGCTTTGCTCTTTGTTCTAGAACCTATTTTATTTTGTTGTTCAGTCAGTCAGTGTAGGCCTCTACTTAAAAGCATGTTCAGCCGGCTATCTCTATTCTAAATGTTTACCTTCATGTTCAGTGTGTTCAATGTATACTGCACTAAAAATGAACGTTTTCAAATGAATGTTGCACTAAAGTAAGTTGCACTAAAGTTACAATGTTGAAATACATTGATTGTTGTTTTTTGTCTTAACCTCAATATTCATAACGGTGCTCCCAGTATTCATATTGCTAGCCGATAGTATAAGGCTTATATGTAAAATATTCACACTACAATGAGAGAGCATTTAGAGGCAATGCTGGAACTTTTAAAAGTGACAATAACTAGCCTTTGATATAAGGATTTTACACACACGTCAAATAGACCTTTATTCACTCTGTCCAATGGTTGATACAACACAGTATCCCACCGGTCACAAAATCATGTCTTCATGTTAGATAACATATATTCAGGCTGACAAATCTACTGTAGCTGCAGTCAGCCACCTATTGTGCAAGTTCTCCCACTTAAAAAGATTAGGCCTGTAATTTTCATCATAGGTACACTTCAAATATGAGAGACAAAATGAGGAAAAAAAAAAAAAGAAAATCCAGAAAAATCACATCGTCTGATTTTTAAAGAATTTATTTGCAAATTATGGTGGAAAATAAGTATTTGGTCAATAACAAGAGTTCATCTCAATATTCTGTTATATACCCTTTGTTGGCAATGACGTTTTCTCTAAGTCTTCACAAGGTTTTCACACACTGTTGCTGGTATTTTGGCCCATTCCTCCATGCAGATCTCCTCTAGAGCAGTGATGTTTTGGGGCTGTCGCTGGCCAACATGGACTTTCAACTCCCTCCAAAGATTTTCTATGGGGTTGAGATCTGGAGACTGCCTAGGCCACTCCAGGACCTTGAAATGCTTCTTATGAAGCCACTCCTTCGTTGCCCTGGCGGTGTGTTTGGGATCACTGTCATGCTGAAAGACCCAGCCACGTTTCATCTTCAATGCTGATGGAAGGAGGTTTTCACTCAAAATCTCACGATACATGGCCCCATTCATTCTTTCCTTTACATGGATCAGTTGTCCTGGTCCCTTTGAAGAAAAACAGCCCCAAAGCATGATGTTTCCACCCCCATGCTTCACAGTAGGTATGGTGTTCTTTGGATGCAACTCAGCATTTTTTCCTCCTCCAAACACGACAAGTTGAGTTTCTACCAAAAAGTTCTATTTCGGTTTTATCTGACCATATGACATTCTCCCAATCCTCTTCTGGATCATCCAAATGCTCTCTAGCAAACTTCAGACGGGTCTGGACATGTACTGGCTTAAACAGGGGGACACGTCTGGCACTGCAGGATTTGAGTCCCTGGCGACGTAGTGTGTTACTGATGGTAGCCTTTGTTACTTTGGTCCCAGCTCTCTGCAGGTCATTCAAAAATCCCAGAGCCACACCGGGGGTCAAGTCGCCGTGTTTTTGCTCACCGTGCTTGTGATCATTTCGACGCCACGTGGTGAGATCTTGCGTGGAGCCCCAGATGGAGGGAGATTATCAGTGGTCTTGTGTGTCTTCCATTTTCTAATAATTGCTCCCACAGTTGATTTCTTCACACCAAGCTGCTTACCTATTGCAGATTCAGTCTTCCCAGCCTGGTGCAGGTCTACAGTTTTGTTTCTGGTGTCCTTTGACAGCTCTTTGGTCTTGGCCATAGTGGAGTTTGGAGTGTGACTGTTTGAGGTTGTGGACAGGTGTCTTTTACACTGATAACGAGTTCAAACAGGTGCCATTAATACAGGTAACGAGTGGAGGACAGAGGAGCCTCTTAAAGAAGTTACAGGTCTGTGAAAGCCAGAAATCTTGTTTGTTTGTAGGTGACCAAATACTTTACCGAGGAATTCACCAATTATTTATATATATTCATTAAAAATCCTACAATGTGATTTCCTGGATTCTTTCCCCCCATTCTGTCTCTCATAGTTGAAGTGTACCTATGATGAAAATTACAGGCCTCTCATCTTTTTAAGTGGGAGAACTTGCACAATTGGTGGCTGACTAAATACTTTTTTGCTCCACTGTACATATCTTGCAATGTTGCTGTCAGTGGGTCCTACAATCAGCTGTTTTATCCGAGCTTTGGTAGACTCAAGTATTATTGTTGAGTCTGAACTTGATGATGATCCTTCGGATGCACGTGATGGTGACCACTCTGCTAAAGATGAGACATCTGAAGAAGACTCTTCAGAACTGTTGTCTAAAAATACACACAGCCTTGTGTTATAAAATTCATTTTACAAAATTGATAACAGATACACTAGCTATAAATGATTACACTAAATTAATTCTAAGTGAAATACAAGACTACAATTTCTTACCGTTGCACTCTTCAGTAAAGGCCTTTAAAGACACCTGAGATAACTTCAAAAGTTAATCGAATATGTCTGAATCCACTTCCACTCCTGCGGAATCCTTCAGGATCAAGGAGGGAAAACCAGGCAGACTGAATTTTGCCATCACTAAAACAGAAAAGATAATTTCTCTAACAGTTTTAACATACCATAAATTGAAGATATATACACACACAAACAGTGAGACCCTAAAAGCATGAATAAACATAATACTCAAAGAAAGGTGAACAAAGTACTCTGATTTTGCAGTGCCACGTTTATACTGATGCTGATAAAGGTGATTTAAATACCTGGTTACCTTATCCTCAAGGATCAATAAGTTTATGTCAATAAAATTATATTTTAACATGACATCATCTTTTTGTTTATTATATTCTGTATTGTTAAACTACATCTGTTCAGTAACCAAAACAAACAAATATGGTAATGGTTGTAAAAAGTACAATATTTGCATCTGACTTCTTGTGAAGAAAAAGAATAAATTATCAAATAATGTTTATACTCAATTTAAATACACATAACTCAAAATTTTACTTGAGTAAATTTACCTTCTTGTAAAAATTCTGCGTAATTGTAGACATCCTCGGTCTTTGGGACCCTGACCCATTTCTTTATTCCTCGATACTCCACAGGAACCAGCATTTCACCACCTTCAAAAAGGGAAGAATGGCATACATAATATATAATATCACACATATAAAAACCCGGAGGCAGCTGCAGTGTACCAAGAGTACATGAACGCACAGAATATTGAATAAAAACAGCGTGAATACTGTTTAAATGTAATGTAGTAGACATCTACTTGACAGTAAAAACAGACCGCATTACAACTTCTACAAGTACAATTAAGTCGAATTACTTTAGGTACATGTAACAGACAACTCTGCACCTATGCAGACAGCGTTTCTAACCCGAGCAATGACCGCGAAAAAGAAGCGACCCCACAGTGTCTGGTCTGAAAGAGCCTGAAAACTATAACTAAACCTAAAGTTTATCCATGAACTACAGCCTTCACTATGGAAAAGTTACAGGGAGTTTTTTTCCTTTTTACCCCCGACTGTTTTAATCCAAACACACCTGTTTCCCCTCTCCGCTCCTGTGCTTGCCCTGTCGGCTTCAATGTGCTGGTCGGTTGTAGGCTTCAAAAGTCACCCAACAGTCAATTTATAGAAGCTATGTGAACGGAAAACACACTTATTAATACCATATAAGACTATACTATAAGACTATATATATATATATATATATATATATATAATGCAAATCACATTTAGTGATATTACACATGCTAATATTGTAATAAAACGTGATATTTAACCAAATAAAACTTGCTTCAGACAAGATGGCGACTGCGACTCCCGGAGAATTCTTCATAACCAGAAATGAGGGGTGTGGTCAATTTAACACGCCAGGTGTTAAAGTTCATTAACGACGGAAATCAACACTAACACTTTGATGGATATAATACGCAAAGTGTTAGTTTTACTCAATTAAGTGTTAAAATAACACCGAATGCTGCTGATTTCAACTAACACTGAAAAAATAACACCGGCAACTTTGCTGTGTATAGCCGCGGAGGTTCTGGTGTAATGGCACTGTGCCAGACAGGTGACAGGTGTGTGTCTGTGTCCTCTGAGAGACGTTACAGCAGGAAAAGAGGTGAAAATTAACGGTGTCACCCGGGTTTTGTGTTTACATCAATGCTGATCGGGGCCGATCAGAGCAGGAGCCAATAAATACTTAACCCGGCTGTGAAGGCCGATTAAACCCTTCATGATTGCCAACAAAAGCCCGATGTTAGCAGGTCTTAGCAGGTTTTTTGACCAGTGGAAAATGGACTAAGTTAGCTCCATGTATACCTTATAAGCTAGTTCTCTTACCGATGCTGAAATCGAAATAGATAAGGTCCTGGGCATCGGACAATTTAGAGCAATTTGTAATGTGAAAATATATACAACACGTGTGTGTGTGTGTGTGTGTGTGTACAATCAATATAGCCATTGGACACAGTCATGTTTCCTTTCAGCATAAACTTGTTAGACCGTTCAGCGATGTGGAAGCTCTCCTGACGGTGGGCATGGACATTCAGTGGCTAGTGTGTAAAATCTGTACCCATTATCTGTTTAGGCGTTAACTTGCCTTGGGCTCTGTCATGCCTCAGAATGTCCAGACATAATGGTATAATTTGGTTAGGATGTGGGGAAGCAAGTGAGGATCAAGAATTGCAGTGAGGAAACAGAATGCTTCAGATGTTGTTGCATGTCCTTAGTTTGGTAGTTTGGCCTGGTAGCTTTGTATACATAAGCACTACAGCTCATGCTTTGCTTGTAAGCTTTGTTGTAGCTTGGTTCCCTCTGTTTTGTTCCTTGGGGCAATTTGGTTGGCAAGTGAGCCTTTGATTTTGGACTGATCTTTGGTAGCATACCCTTTGGTGTAGCATTAAGTGGTAATTCCAGTTTTGTGTCTGGTAGCTGGAGTTTTGTGTAGGCAGGGCATTGGGTTTGTTTTGTCTAGCTGCTGGCCATGGTTTGTTGGACACTTGTGACGAGCTTTGGTGCTCATCTTGAGCAACAATTTGATAACATACTTTTACAATTACTTATTTTACATTATACCTTATGGGTGTACTCATAAAATTCCATTGCTATGCACTAGTTGCCATTTCACTTGTTACTTGCAATTTACTCGCCCTGTTCTGCTAGCTGTTTCTCATCCTTAAATTTCTCCTCTGGATCCAAGGTTGCTGGATGGGGGATCAGATCTGGTAAAACTGGATATAGTGGTTAATGTAAACCTCCATATTCATATTGCTTGTTTGGATAATAGCCATTGTAGTGTACCCGGCTCTCCAAGAATGACTTAAACTAAGGGAATTTGAGGTTGTCATTTTTACGACCGTATAGCATTATTTACAACTTGTATTGCTGTATTCAATTTGCATGTTTTTCAGATATCAAGGTGGAATCTTGATCTTAAGAGGGGGGTGAGATGCCCTTCCCACTGCCTTGGAAGTTGTCTTGGCCAACCTTAGTAGACCATGCAGTTCACTTGAAATTTACACTACATTTGGATGGAAACCTAGCAACATAATGAGACAACATGTGACCCCCTACAATGTGTGGCTCATTGATGTGTTTTTGGACAACAATGGAGCTCTATGGCTCAGAGGAATGAGTGGTTCCAGCTTGATATTTCCTCTATAAGTGTCATTAAGAGATGGCAGGGTTTGAAAGAGTACTGGAAAATTGTATTCAAGTAAAAGTACTGTTACTTAAAAGAAATTTGCTTGTGTAAAAATACTTACATAAAAGCACAATCAGTTAAGATGTAATAAATATTACTGCATTAGAAGAGGAGGGGTAAGGAATGTGGTATTTGTGATCATGGTGATCATATGAAGAAACTATTTAATTAAAGAACATCTTTAGCCTGATAGGCATATATGCGTTGGTATTTCAATGCATATCTATGATGTTCCAGGTGAGAACAGCACCTAAAGCAACCGTTAAATTCCAGTCAAGCAATTTGCAGTCTGTGCATCCAACAGATAATTACAAACATGCACTTGGATTTCTACTAACAACATCTAGCTAAACCTAATGCAGTCTGATACATGCAATAAATCTTGCCTTATAATCAGGGGTGCACATAGCTGGTACGCAAGTACGCATATGTGTCGAGAATGAGAAATGCGTAACATCACGTGTGTCGTTACGGCGCCAAAAAAGCTGCTTAATGTCTTTTGTTTTTTTCGACATGGCTTCGTGTAGACAAGATCTCTGATGTCGGTAACCGTCAGGTACGCAAAGGCGCCGTAACGACACACGTGATGTTACGCATTTCTCATTTTCGCTGCGCATACGTACTTGCATACCAGTTATGTGCACCCCTGCTTATAATGCTCAGCTTATTGTCATTTTGGTGGATGTAGTGTGTTGTGCCTTTGACCTGTATTGCATTATACAAAGAGGTGTTTCTGTTACTGAACCTACCTTCATTGCCATGGATAGCAAAAAATAATAAACATAAGGACACCACTGCAGGTGTCCATAGATTTTATGTAGCAAAATTAGGTTACATAAATCAAACTGCTGCCACTGCTTATGGAATTAACAACAGAATAAAGCAGCAGAAAATTAGATGTACAAGCAACATGAAAAACTTTGGTGTGTGTGTGTGTGTGTGTATAACTCATAGCATATCCAAATTGCTACAACAACATCGTAGTCACAAGGCAGCCATGCTTCCAGGAATTACTGTAGATACAATAAAATAAATACATCATTATTCCTTCGGATTTTTAACTTTGATATAATACAAGTAAATGCACAATTCCAATTGGTATTCAAGACTTTCAGGGCTGCACACCTTAAATGTCATACAACTAAAAAGAAAAAAGAAACTTGTTAAAAGGCCCTCTCGTCCGGAAGTTCTCATCTGGCTCGTCTGGTCTGGACCTGTCATTTGGACATGTCTCGGCTCTTTAGGAAGCCAGTAAAATTCCACTAAAGACGTTAATGAGACTGTGGTCAACTTTGTGTGACACCCAAGTTTTACTCGACGCTCCATGTCCTATACCTCCTCTGCTGTCCGCTCGGTCATACAACTGTTCTGGGAGGCTCTGTGAGACTGTAGGAAAATGACAGTAAATTAGCCAGGACACCTTTTGTGTGTGTGTGTGTGTGTGTGTGTGTGACTGTACGAAACACCACTTCAAATCCTCTGAAATCTCCTGTGAGAGGCTGTTCTAGCTGATATTTCTTCCCTCATTCCTCTTTACGCCATATGGCTGACACGTCCAGCTGTGGCAGTTCCATCTGCAGCAGGGTATCTGTGAAGGGAGATTAATCCTCATGTAAACGCTTCCTTTGATGGATGGAGTCAATGATCACCAAAGACCAAAAGGTAGTGCAGAAGATTTCTCAGTGATTCAACATGCAGCCAAATAGTGCAAAATTAGTGTATAAAGGGGTCAGCACATAAAAAAAGTGTTTGGTGTATATGTTTGTCTCTCATTTACATAAATGTGACAGAAAATCCATAAGCACCACGTTTTCCTTTGTTGTCTGACCTACAATACACCTGCCAAATAGTACATAATACAATGACATAGCTGGTACCACTTTTTCCTTTTTATTGTAGTATATCCAACATATCCGGATGTACGCCTTGTAAAATAAAGAGCAAATGCCAGAAAGAGCTCCAAAGAGCCATTGTCAATTTTGCAACGGAATAATTTTGGCTTCTGAAGAAGCAACTCTGCAACACATTGATCACTGTAATATAGAACCATAAGGAAATGTAAAGTGACATGAGAGGAGCACTGAGGATGTTCCTTTAAAGCCGTTGCTGACCTATAACTAATAATTGACCAAACAGTAACATCTGCTCTTAACAGCACCACATTGTGCTCCAAGCTATGTAGTGAGCGCAAGTCAGCAGAGAGATTTTAATGGCATTGAAGATGATAGAGCTTAGACAAAGCTAAAGATTTACTGTACTGAGGCCTGTGGGAAAAAGAGACAATAGAGAGGGTGGAGAGAGAACATCAATAGATGAAATGAGAGAGGATGAAAAACATTGGAGAGAGCAGGCCTCTGCTTTGATAAATCTTATGCGACGCATAGCTTGCCTTGCCATCAGTGTGCCACGTGTGCCTCCTTGCCTACACACCACTGCTGCACAGAGACATCAAAGGCCCAGCACACACCCTGCACTCTCCATGCATATGTGAGATCATGACGAGCCTCCTCCTCCATGTCTGCGGGGCTCCCAGACAGCTGTGGAGGAAAACCAGCCTGGAACATGTGCTGCTGCTGGGGCCCCACCCCACTGCGGCCTCTGCGTTCAAAGGTCAACGGACGTGGTTGGGAAAACTTTGAGGATGTGTAATTTACTGTGTCATTTACCACAGTGTGCTTTATTATTGCTGCAACACAAACAAAACACGAACCATGTTGGCAACAACAACAAGAAACCAACAGCACAGGGAGTTAGATTTTAAGCTCCACTGGGCAACACTGGGCATAAATCACAATGGGGCCACAAAGAGACCTGCACTAATGAGGTACCATAGATTCCCAGAGTTTTCCTAAAATACAGGTTGGTATATATGGACAGTTTTGGGAGTAAAGAGCGTCTACAACCATTTTTGCAGCTCTGTGAGACAGGCACAGCAGCTTTCTCCTTCTATTCTGAAGCCAGCAAGTTACATTTAGCAGGTCGAGTTTACCATTGTCTTTATTAATTCAGCATGTTAGCATGCTAACGTCCTAATCTGCATTAAACTCAATATACAACAGAGGCTATTAATTTTTTAGATATTTGGTCATAAACTTAAGTATCCCAGCAAACACAAAACGTAGTTTCAACGTTGATTTCTGGTTCAAAACAGGTTGATATAAAGTTTAAACGTTTTTCAACCTCTTTTCAACCGTTTAAAAAGCAGTTACAACATCAACGTGTCACAAAACACATATTTGTTTAATTTCAGTTGATAATTATGTCAGTTGTAGCTCATAAAAGAGATTGTATTGTTTAGATTGACGTTTATTAAGAGAATGAGGGAGGCGAAAATACTTACTCTTTAACAAAATTTCATTTCAACACATTTAATGTTTAATAAAATATCATAAATATGGACCTATATGGGCTTTGTGCTGTTAACAGAAAGCTTCGATTGTGGTCAATGATGATATTTCAATTACAGTATGTTGTTTACTGCCGTAACGCACATGCACAAGCACTTGGCTCGAGCAACTGTGACCGGTTAGAGCCTACGGCGAACGAGTGTCACTACTGAACTGCATTTTGGTAAGTGCATGTACTACTGTACAGTATTTCTATGCTCCAACAAGAAATTATGACACCATTTGTTACAGTTTTATGCTGTTCACGATGCGGGTGAGGCCACTCGTTCGGGCATGCTAAATTAGCAGGAAGGTTAGCATGCTAGCTTGTAACATTTGCAGGCTGCGGCCTTGACAAAACTTTCTGCCAGACTACTTTAAGGTGTGTGTTTTTAATGAGAGCTTGCTACTGCATGTAATTTCATAATTGGACTGTCGATGTAGCCTTTTAAATTTAATATTCAGGCCATTTTCAGACCTTAAAGAACAGCTGTGTGTTTACCATATATATGTGTTTTTGAGTTGTCTGACTGAACTGAAGTCTTGTGTGATATTCCTTTATGACAATGCTTTATCAAATTTACAAGCTTCTGACAAACAAAACAATGGCCATGTTCAACATGAAGGGTGGTGGCCAAAAAAACAAAAGGGCCTTCAGGAACACTGCCCTGTACTCTGTGATTAAAGGTAATTTTTGTTTATAATGAAGTTTGCCCATATTACTGAGCATTTCCACAGTGAAATCCTTGCATTTCATAAATTTAATGCTCTTTCCTTAATAATTTAGATGCTGTCATAAGGTTCAATCCAAGCGCCACAGAGGCAGACATTGACAGCTCCATAGGAGACCACCTGAAACAGGCACCGGGGAGAAGTGGTGGTGGTGGTTTCTGAATTATTTATTTCCTTGTATATTTTTTGTTTGTTCCAACATCACACTACATGACATTACACACACACACACACATTTTTTTTTTCATTTTTGTAAGTTGAAAGTTTGAAATAAAAGTGTATTTTGAAAGCTTTATCTGACTTTTTCCTTGGGTAAAGAGGGACACAACATTTAATATACACATTACAATACCCCATTTTTATATTTTAACAGTGCATGACAATTAAAATGTATTTTGAATGCTGCATTAAAAAATGTCATACATAATCGGAACATGACGTTGAAAAGACGTGGTTTAGACGTCGGCATGGTGAACTATTTTACAGTGAGCATTTTTACGTTGAATAGACGTTTTAAAAACGTCTATGTTCAAAAGTGGTTCAAAATTGGTTGAAAAGTGAAAGTTTTTTTACCGGCTATATGTAGACGTTTAATGAACGTTCACATTTAGACCATATTTAACCGTATTTTGCAATACTGGCTTTCAAATGAGAAATTTTGACTAAATATACCAGTTATGATCCACCATAACAATGTCTGCACACTATAAGCAGAAACTTTTCAATACAAAATTTCCTGGTTAAATATAGTTTATATGTGAACGTTGAATAGACGTCTACAAATAGTCGGTAAAAAAACTTTCACTTTTCAACCAATTTTGAACGTCTTTTCAACGGTCAGCATAGACGTTTTTTAATAGTCTTTTCAACCAAAAAATGCTTGCTGGGATTAGACAAATAAAATTATTGACCTGATGGTGGCGCTAGAGGCAAAGTCAGAGGGTCATCAAAGTTATAATAATTCATCGTGAGGGGAACATGAATATCAATTTCTGAACCAAAACTGCCGATCTGTGCCGCTTGATTAAAAGTCACAGAGTCATCAAACTCATTAGAATTCATCCTCTGGGAACATGAATATCAGTCCACTTACATGCCGTAGATATATCACTCAAAACTAAAGAAGCCAACCTCATTGTGAGGACAATGAAAAGTCATGGAATAGCTAAAGGACTCAGGACTCATCCACTGGGGAACATGAATAATTGTACAAGCTTTAATGGCAATCCATCATATAAATGTTAAGGTATTTCAGTCTGAACTAAAGTTGTGAACCAAAAGACTGGTTGTTCTTTGGGCCAACCAGTCCCAAACCAGACCCATCAGTCACAGCATCTGTTGACTGTTTTGTGAATGTCTGTCTGCTTGTTCTCAGTAGAGGAATTTCCAGATTAAGTGAAGTACTAACTCATTAAAAAAGGATCAGAGAAAATGAAATTGCATTCAGTTGCATGGATAAGAACTGTGATTGAAGACTCTTACCCAGTGGCGTGCTGTCAGGGCAGGACAAGCAGTGTTTGCCCAGTAAAGCTAAAACGATCTCTCCTTACTTCTGATCTCAGAACAGCTTTCTGTCCCATTTAGGATCTGATGCCTGTCTGCATTCATCATGTGACTGACTGCCCTCTGGTGGTGGCAGCAGGGTGTTGTTTCTGAAGCTAGCTTGACTTCCAAGTGTTGTTTCTCTCATTTCTGTCATTGTCGTGGGTGTGGCCGTGTCCTGTTGACAAAGTCTGGAGTTTGAAGTGGAGAGGACAGCAGCTTAATGTGGAGGTTTCATCATCGAGGATAATCCTGGATCTTTGACTGGTGATTAGCTACACACAAAATGAGCAAGGTAAACTGTCCGTGACTCAGCTTTTACTGTACTGAGATCAGTTATGATGTCACAGCATCATGCGCAGACATGTGTGGAAACTACACCTGTGCATTAAGCACAAAGAGGCAGCAGCAGGAAGAAAACGAGCAAATTACACTGATTTATCATCTCAGAGAGAGAGCGAGAGAGAGCGGTGAGGCTGGCGACCGCAGCAGAAAGTTAGCTCGTTAGTTAGCAGTTAGCAGCGTAGCTCTGCACGTAGCTGTGTAATGTTTGTTCACTTTAAGCTACGACTAAGACTGAAGTTCCTGTGTCTCTGAGCTTCAGCTACAGTCCAGACGAGGAACCAGGAAGATTAACAACACTGAGGTGGGAAAATACAGGATTCTACATTGTCTCTGTGTCAGTGAATGGTAAATATGTTGAAGATTAACAGAGAAGAGATTTTTAGATATTTTTCCTCTTTACTGCACATTGGATCAGTTTAGTGTCAGTTTAGAAGAATAATCAGGCAAGAATCATAAACTTGTTCAGACAGAAGGAGAAAGGTGAAGATGTGCAGACAGAGAGCAGAGGATGGAGGAGAGAGACTTCCAGCTCAGGACAGACAGACAGACACCATAAGACAGGACAGGACCTGACTTCAAGAGAGGTTTACTGTGTCTGCTGTCCTGAGAACGTTTGTTTCAGTCTGTTCCATATTTTTGTTAGTATAGTACACAGCTGAATTGTTTAGTTAGGGGTTTTTTTGTTTTTTTTTTGTTTTCCCTGCCCTGCCCTAGCCTAATTTCTGGATTAGGCTAGAAATTAAGATAGGGCAATCAGATCGTTGCCCTATCTTAACCTCTTTTTCGCACAGCTTCCATGGTTCACTGTGTGTAATTGGCTACAATTTTAAAATTCTTCCAGTGTATCCCTCAGCTTTAGTTATTGGCCAGCTCCTATCAGAGTTGTGCCAAGCTGTGACCTCGCCCATCAGACCGCAGTTTCTCTGAAAACTTCCAAATGTTTAGTCAGGGAACATCTGTACAACAGGCTGCCTGCCAGAAGGGCTGCCCCTACTGACACAGACACGATGACAACTCACACCACAAAACAACTGAGAAAGTAGAGTGAAATGTGATGATGGAGATGCTCTTGTGTGCCGACTGAGGAACCTCCAAGGAGTAGATGTTGAAATATAGCCTCTTAATAGCTTTCAAGAGTTAAATCTCAAAGACATTTTACAGTAACATACTTTGGGAGAACTTGATGTGACCAGAACCATATAATTCATTTAGAACTTTCATATTTTAAACCTCAGAGTGTTTTCACAATGATACAGGATAGAGACAAAGATGAAAATGGTGAATCTTTACAATTCAAGAATCCAGCACTGCAGCTGTTCAGGAGGCTGCTGATGGAACAAGACCTTACTAAGTCCTGTTCAGACCTGGTATTAACATCTGTCCTGAGTGATCCGATCACAGTGTTCAGCTCTAAGTTTGTCTGTTCACACCTGATTTAAAATGAGTCTCAGTGACACCTGTGGTCAGATCTCACTTCCTGCTTCATTTGCAAATAAACAGGTATGTGGTGTTGTTTTTAACCAATCAGACAGACGGGTCTGCTGTCAATGTGCTTCTGTGTGTGTGTGTGTGTGTGTGTGTGTGAGAGAGAGAGAGAGAGAGAGCAGGAGAGAGCTGAATATGAAGGGTTGAGTGACTCACTGCTCTGTTCACAGCTCTTCAGTGAAATAAGGTTTTATCAACTAGAAATAGTAAAATAATTTTGGTTTAATATGAAACTGTATCAGGACTAATCAGCCTGTGTCAGAGGACGTCAGTAGAGGAGGCGGTCCTTCAGTGTGGCCAGGACACATTTGCATTCACACTGCTAAAAGAATGAGGCCACATGTGGCCCAGACCACTTCCGAATGTGGTATGAGTGATCGGATCTCAAATGCCTCCTGAATGTGTCCTGGGTCTGTTCACACCTCAACCTAGAGCTGTAGACTGATGATTGGATCACTTCACTGAGGACTGATGTGAATGCCAGGTCTGAACATGTCCTCTGTTGGTTTATTCTTTAATTTCTCACCCATTTCACTCCTGAGTCACTGGAGGAAACTTCATGGATCTCATCATCTGTGGAGAATGACTGTTCACCATAATTAAATATTTACTGTGCACAGTGTTGGTTGACTGTGGCACTAAAGGGATGGTCAGGTATCATTATTACATTAGGATTCATCTTCTGAGGAACGTGAGTAATCACAGCATATTTAAAGGAACTCCAGCCTTTAATTTTTGGAGACGAAACTAAAGACAATGAATCATGAGAGATTTGACACAGAATACGCTGGACTGGGTGTGTGTGTGTGTGTGTGTGTGTGTGTGCGCTTTTAATTACATGGATTTGCATTTCTGTGGCCATCTGGGTGTTTGACTGTACATGTCTGTGTAGCTGTGTATGTTTGTGTGTGTGTATGACGTGTGTGACAAACGGAGGGCAGGAATGTGTACACATCGTTTTATCATTGTGTGTGACAGTGTGTGCAGGTTGACGCATGCTGCGGTACAGCTGCAGCTGGCTTCCTGCCCCCCCACATCACACATCTGAGATTTATTCAGATCACGAGCAGTGTCGAATTAATGCGTGCAGAAGTTAAAATCCCTGCATTCACAAGAGGATGGAGGACACTGCAGATAGCTCACCTCATGGTCCATAGAGGCTGAATGTATGTGTACACACCAAGTAAACCATATTAAGTGATACCATATCAGTGAGCATGATTTTCCTTGACAAGACTGTGTCTGTGTGCTGTGCCTTGACTAATATTTGCCCCAGTGTAGTAATGAAACCATAAACCACGTGGACTGAATACTGTGGCGACCCCAGAGCCTGTGGTGGACAGATCTGAAACTGGAGAAGGATCCCCGCTGCTTCCAGGAGGCAGCCGGGATTCAACAGTTAAAACCACCGGCGAGCCGAGGCCGACATTGGAGTTAGTTGGAGGCTTATTGTTTTTCTGTATAATTTATTTTTACCTGTGACTTGGGGGTTTTGTGGATTTTGGTTTGAGAGTACACTAGACTGACTAAACTTCCTTGATTGAGTTTTGTTTATTGGATGCCAGGAAGGATTAGGATTATTTTTGATTTACTGGATTGATTTGTTATTTAAATTGAGACATATGTAACGGGACTGAGGGTGAAGTAACTTTAGGGTTTTTTACTTTACTTTCTGTTTTCTCCAATAAATCTTTGAAAGTCTGTATTTTTCTTTCGCTGCTTTTGCAAACCATTATTGATCTGTGTTTTTTAACAGATATTGAAGACTTTTTATCAGAATCATGAAGAATCATGTTATGCTGTTTACATTTTTGTTAGTTACCCTTTCTATCCTTTAGTTATGGACATTAAATTTCCAGCCCCTCCTGACTGGATTTTGTTTCTTTCAGTGTCTTAGTAAGACTTTGTTAATAAATCTTATCACACCTACCGGTTTTGTTGTCTGCATTTGGGTCTTCCATCCAGTTTCCCTGCTATCCTGACATCTATGATCTGCTAACTCCATGAGCTTGATAACTGCTTAAGATCAGGGCCTTACTAATGCCTCTTAAATCTCAACTTGTCACTTAGGGTGACGGTTCGTAGAAATCAATTTATCTATACTACTAAAGAATATGACCCATTGGTTTACATATTACTTTGACACAGGAAATGTGTTGGCCACTTACTGTGTGTTGTAGGAGGCAGTATATTAGTATAACTTTTCTTAGGAAGTGTTCACATTCATCAAAACCTCCTACATTGTGAGACGTGAACATGAATTTGGTGATTCACTCTAATTAGTTTGTGTATGAAATCAAAATGTGTCAGTGTGAAAGAGTTTGAACTCTTCTCAGGATAACATTCCCAGTGGAACTGACATACCAGTGTCTGCTCTCATTTTCTTCAGAGGAAAACCTTTGATCTGGCTCCATGTTGGCTTCATCATCAGTGTGCTGTGCTAACCCTGTGATTGACCCACTCAGGTTCATCAAGTGCAATGGTGATTTTACTGGAGGTTAGATACAGATTCATCCTAGACACAAACCAGAAGACAATCTTTTGCAATCAAACATTCAAGTGCTTACAGACAGACACCTTTGTCTTAACCAAGCAGTTTTAGTTACCTAAATGTAGCAAACATTAGAGTCACATCACCAGTGCTGTAAGGGCAATTTATGGGTTTCCTGTTTAGGTCTGGACAGGACTGCATCTGGGTCAGGATCCAGACTGAAGTCTGCCTATTAGTAACCTCTGGTCTACTGCAATCCAATGGAGCTCTGCCATAAATGTTACATTTATGACTTTGACCCTGGTCCTGTGGTGGATGATTTTAGTAACTGGTGTGAGCACCACATGTCTAAAACAAAAGAAATGATAACTGACTTTTGAAAGAGGCCTCCTCCTGTCCCTTTTCCTCCTGTTTTTATTCATGGCCAGGCTGTCGAAGTTGTCGAACAATATAAATATATGGGGATAATAATTGACAACAAACATTTGACCCAAATACTGATGCAGTTTGTGGAAGGGCCCACCAGCGTAAGTACTTTTACCATATGCTTGGAAGTTTTAGTGTCGACACCTCTTTTATGAGAATGTTTTATTCTTGTTTTACTGAGTCTGTTTTTACCTTTCATTTATCTGCTGGTTATCTGCTTACCCTGAAAAACAGCAGGTTGGAAAACATTATGAGACTGTGCAGTAAAATTGCTGGGACATATCTTGAGGAGCTCTTGGTACTTTGCAAAACCAGAGCCATAAAAATGGATCAGTCAGTCTTAGCTGAGCACAACCACCCCCTGTTCAGTGAGTATAAGTTGCTCCCAACAGATTACAAAAAATCATTTGTCCCTGCTACCATTGGTTTTTAAATAGTCTTAGGTAACTCCTTGTTTCATGTTTAAATTGTCTGATTATATGATTACTCTATTGTAATTATTTACTGCTGGCTGTGCAACGAATTGCCCCACAGGGATCTTGAACCTTTGAGAGTTGCTAATTGAACTCAATTCCCTGCTCAGAGGGGACACATTATAAATCCTTATTGCTGTGCAAAGGAATGACTTTCTGTAGCGCTCCTTGCTGCAGTGGAGTTGAAGGAGCCTCTGACTGAAAAAACTCTGTTGCCTGACCAGTAAGTTGTGCATTGGGTGTGAGTTGTTGTCCATTATGTTGAGCAGTTTGTGTAGCATCCTTCTCTCAACAACCACTTCCAGGGGCTCCAAACCAGTTTCCAGCACAGAGCCAGCATTCTTAATCAGCTTATGCAGCTTCTTAGTATCACCAGCTCTGTTGCTGCTGCCCCAACAGATGGCTGCAAAGAAGACTTCACTTTTAACAACAGACTGGTAGAAAATATGAGACATCTTGCAGCACACATTAATGGACCTCAGCTTTAGTAGTAAACTCTGCTTTGTCCTTTCCTGTAGAGAGCCTCAGTGTTGTACTTCCAGTCCAGTCAGTTGTTGAGGTGAACCCCCAGGTACCTGTAGCTCCCCACCGCCTCAACCTCTTCTCTGAGGATAGAAATGGTGTTTAGTTTAGTCTTAGTCCTCCTAAAGTCCACAACCATCTCCTTTGTCTTGGTCACATTTAAGAGGAGGTGGTTGTTCCCACACCATGCCACAAAGTGATCCACCAGTTCCCTGTACTCCACCACTGACACACCCCATAATAGCAGAGTCATCTAAAAATTTCTGTAGATGACAGGACTGGAACTCTGAGGTATACAGTGTAAAGAGGAAAGGTGAGAGTACGGTCCCCTGTGGTGCTCCTGTGCTGCTCACCACCTGCTCAGACACACATCCCCCCTGTCTCACAAACTGTGGTCTGGAGAGTGTGAATTCACTATTAGCCAACCAGGACACTGACTGAAGCCTAACGGAGGCTATGACTGCTGGAGCTGGCTGCAGGTGAAGGAGTTTCAGGGTCTGTGTCTGGACTGTAGGCTGAGAGTTTGCTAAATTTATTCATATTAATAAAAACAAATTTTTACTGTCATTAGCTATCAGTATTATAGTTACCATTAACATTTCACTCTCTCTCTCTCTGTCTCCTGCCCTGAGTCTGGTTCTGCCTGAGATTTCTTCCTCTTAAAGGAAGTTTTTCCTTGCCACTGTAGCCAAGTGCTTGCTCTTGGTGGAAATTGTTGGGTCTCTGTAAAGATACATCTTGTGCCTTGAGCTAACTTCTGTTGTAATTTGGTGCTATATAAATAAAATTGACTTGACTTGACTTAGAGGTTTGAGGTAAACCAGCATCTGTGTAAACAATGTTGCCATTCACCTGTTAAAGTTGATTGCCATATGACAGCAGTTGCATATTCAACTCTATATATACATATACAATCATTATCTTTGCCTTTTTCACTTTTCCTTTGTTCGCTTTTACATCAGAAACATTGCAATATATTACAGCACACATGCACTCAAACAGAAAAGATTAAGACGAAAAACTTGCCAAGTCACCCATCTGTTTAGCATTAAGTGGGATTCTAAATTCTACTTTGCAGTCAGATCAAACTTCCATTATTCCTCCACCTGCTGCAGCGATTCTCTTCTCATAGATTCTCCAAACAATGCCTCCAGCAGGGCTCTCAAAAGTTCAGTTAGCTGCTAGGTGTCCCTCTCTGACATGAGAAAATACCTGGTCCCCCAACTGGTCTGGATTCCCTGAATATTACTCTATACAGTCTCAAGATATAAGTTTCACTTCACTATGTGGCCTATAACAGTAGGTAAGTGAACTCACCACCACTCAAGGTGTCCCACTGCCTACATAAGTAAGTGAGGGTGTCACCATTCAGATGCACTTCAATACAGTCATTGAATACATCACTGTTCAGGGCACTGCAGTTTGTACAACAGGAAGTGAGAGCATCATTATTAAATGCACCTCAGTTACAACAGTTCTGTTGTTACATTTAGTGGTTTTAGGGATAAAATGTCCTAAAGCAAGTTGAACCTTTGGTGCAAATGATTTTATCCAAAATATAGTCTAAGCCAGGTTATCAATCTGTTTCAATAGTATCCAATTATACTAACTGAGAGAGAGAGAGAGAGTGTTTGTGTGTGTGTGTGTGTGTGTGTGTGTGTGTGTGTGTGTGTGTGTGTGTGTGTGTGTGTGATCTTTTTCCCAGGATGACCTCACAGGCCCTGTTGACATCTCCAGTGTTGACACCAGGTCTAATGTCTCAGGTGATCCGATCACAAGTGGACAGCTAAAACTTCATCAGTTTACACCTGACGTTAAAATGGTACAAGTGACCACCTGTGATCAGGTCTCACTTCCACGCTCTATATGCAAATCGATATGTATGTATTGTTTTTTTAAACCGTTCCGACAGATGGGTCTGTTCTCAATCTTGGTGTGCGTGTGTGTGTGTGTTTGTGTGTGTTTGTGTGTGGTCTGAGTGATTGGATCTCAACTTAACTCAACTGAACTTGTCCACTTGTGGTCACCTGAGACAGATCATAACACCAGGTCTGAACTTGGGCTTAGTGTTTATCTGTTCAGCCAAAGAGGGTTTCTATAGTTTTCCTGCCTGTAACCAGATTAGCCACAGTAGATAATCATGCCAGCTATGCTATTTGGTTAGCAAGCAAACTAGATAGCTAAGTGTTATGGTTTGCTAACAAACAGCTGCCTCCTAATGTAACTTGTTACTTCAGACAGTCAATAAATGAACACTCCCTAAATATTAAATCTCAAAACTAAAGTTTATCTGAACTGGCCAAATTATCTTTAGTCCAACAAAATTTGCAAACCATAGCTACAAATAAAAACTGAAGCTGCAGTTCACTGTTCATCTGTGAATGTAAACACCCTTAATCTCATAGCCAGGTTTAAGAGCCAATGTACTGAAGTACATTGCAATCAGGAGACTGCAATTTTCATTGGTTTCTTTTCAGCACAACCAAGATCTTCCCTGAACCTTTACCAGGTCATTTTAGTTGCCTTCACTGAACCAGGCCTGAACCACAGAGGTGAGGATGCAGAGAACACAATGACAGACCTTCTTTGTTGAGGACTTGTTTGCTCTGTGTGTATTGTTGCTGACTTATTAGTGACCAAACGGACTTACTTGCACACAGTAAGGCGTTTACCACCAATTGACAAAGACTGCCTTGTAGCGGCCCTCTGTCATTGACCATCATCATCATCATTGTCATTCTGTTGATGTGGTTTGTTATATGGTTCTGGTTCTCTGTTCTCTTCCTCTGTTGACTCAACAACATCTGTTTCTGTCAGCAGTCAATTTTCCTCACCCTGTCTGTCTGTTTCTCTGCTTTCCTGCTCTGAGTTCTTTTTCCCACACTCGTTGTCCTTCTGTTTAGCCTTTAGCTGTGTGCAGCTGTGCAACATTTTTGTCAAGCAAAATAATATGCTTTAGTTCCTGTTGCATTGTGAACCTTTGTTTTAATTAATCTATCCCTCTGCAGACTGAGGCAAACCTCTGGTCATCTCATTTTATCAGGGTTCGTTCAGAGCATTTCAGGGGATTTAGAGTCAATAAATTCACACTGCAACAGGATGTCAGGTTGCACAGCTGTCAGGTGAGGGGTACTTCTGCCAAATGTCTCTGAAGACCATCAGACTGAGAAGGCTGGGACAGCTTACCATAGTTTCCTTGTGTAACACACAGCTCCTATTATGGCTCATAGTGCATTTGATTACAATTAGCTACAGTAGCACATAACTGCAGTGGTGCAGATTTCAGAAGATGCTAGTTCAGCGGCAATGTTCAGTGACCACAACAGAACAAAACAGTTGATGATTTGTACCATGTATTGTCTTTAACACAAAATAAATCAAATGCCCTTCTAAATTACTGTGTTGGTCAAACACAAACATATGTTCAGTGCAAGTATACTAAAATATACTCTCCTCAATGATACAGTGGTGTGCAGTGACTTTTACGGAGAGGCAAGCAGAACCAAGTCTCTCCTCCATCCTCTGCTCTCTGTCGGGACATCTTCACCTTTCTCCTTCTGTCTGAACATATTTTAGGATTATCCTCAATGATCGAACCTCCATATTAAGCTGCGTCCTCTCTGCTTGAAGCCCCAGTCTCTGTCAACAGGACACAGTCACACCCACGAAAATGACAGAAACGAGAGAAACAACAGCTGGAAGTCAAAGTGGCTTTCAGAGACAATACCCTGACACCCTGAGGTCAGATGTAAGGAGAGATGTCATTTTAACCTCAGTATGTAACCAGTAACCAGTGATGGTTTCAACTCAGGAGCTGGGAGTAGAGTCAGTGCCTCTCAGTAAGTTTAGGTGGTTTGGAGATTAGCTTAGACCTCCTTAGAGGTGCTCCAGGTCTGTCTAACTAGGAAGAGAGCAAACCCAGGACATGCTGGAGGAATTAAATCCATCTGGCCTGGGAACATCTCAGATCACCCAGAAGGAGCTGAGGGAGGAATCCAAGGAGAAGCAGGTCTGGCCTCATCTGGTACCTTTGCAAAGCTGATCCAGATAAACAGGATTAAATGTATGGATGTACTGGTCTGTCAATAATAATAATAATAATAATAGATGCAAAATTATATATTTTGTACAGATCTCAAGGTCTACCTGCGCAGTGTAACATTTCATTCTCCACATACATATAATTGAAACTGACTTACATTTGAATTTCATTTTCATCAACATTTGGTTACATAAAACTAACACAAAGAATATTGTAAAATTTCATTCTAAATGCATCAATTATCAGCAACATTGATTCAAATATAAATTCTTTTCTGTCCGTCCCAATTGACAGAATGGACCTGATAGTAAAACTCAGAACAAATAGTCTAAAGAGACCTTCTCCAACAAAAAACATGTTTATTTATTTGACATGAATGGTTAAATCATATCACTGAATGAAGTGATGCTTTATATCACACTGAACATATATTTTGTATTATTTTCACAAAATTATTGATTAAAAAAAACAATTTCTGAAGTATCTCAGAAAGCAGTATTAATGAAAGCCCCCCTGAGTTGAATAATGTGTGTACATAATCAATAGGATGCATTATAAGCTGACTGTATCAGTCTAATCAGAACAGTCAGAATAAATCACAACAGTATTTCCCTGTTCAGGTCTGTATAGACTGAGATCTCTTCAGATCCACTGTTCCAATGTACTTAAACAATACGATTAAAAGATTCAAATGTGTCCCTGCTTCCTCCTTTCCTCACAGCTGGCAGTCCATTTAGATGATATTGGACATGTGATTAGCTTAAAGACATCCAATCAAATAATTTTGTGCATTTGGGTGGATGACAGTGTTGGGCATTTGTAGTTATCAATTACTGATGATCAAAAATTAATAAAATATGAATATTAAATAACTAAAAGTAGTTGGAGTTATCCTCATGGGGCACCAGTCTTAACGGCAAAAGAGTCAATTATACAGTCTCAAAATGATTATTCTTGATTTGGAACTTTGATTAATACTACTACTACTACTACTACTACTACTACTACTACTACTACTACTACTACTACTAATAATAATAATAATAATAATAATAATATAATAATTAACTTTAATAATTACAACTAAAATGACCACATCAAGAGGAAGTAAAGTTGGAGGTTGTAAGTTCTTATGAGAAGAAGTTGGCAGGATTCTTCTTTGTGCAACATTAAAGACACCAGCAGATATACTGAGAGATGTTTATTTACAAGGTTGTAAACAAGAACATACCATGTCTAATCTACTAAGTATCTCCAGGTGTGTGTGTGTGTGTATGTGTGTGTGTGTGTGTGTGTGTGTGTGTGTGTGTGTGTGTGTGTGTGTGTGGACACAAACAAAAGGAGGATGGCCAGATGAAAATGGTCGCTGTGACAACATGACCTAAACAAGGAAGACTACAAACAAGATGGTGGTAAACAAAAGAACTACACAAGATAGCAGGCCTAAAAGATGGCTGCTAAGACCACATGGCATGTGGGGGAGGAGGAGTGTGAGGGTCTGTGTTAAATCCAGTTCATGTAGTCAAATGGTGCCAGGTTAAAAGAGGGTTAGCCGCATTCAAGTAACAATCCTGTTCTTAGCTGTGTTGTGCTAATACAGGTTATACCCAGTCAACTTTACCTAGTCCTTGAAACCGAAAGAAGGTCCTCTCCAGTGTTGTGCTCACAGAGTCCAGAGAATCTGTGTGACTTCCTGGTGGAGTAAAGTCCTGTCCGGCTGCGTAGCTTCAGTGCTGCAGAGGAGGCTGCTGGTTGCTCCTTTGTTCTTCTTGCATAGTTAGCTGTTCCCATTAACTCTGCTGTTGCTCCTGTTGCTTGTAAATTCAGCCGGTAGACTGTGTTGTAGCAGCTGGCACTGAATTAAATTTGTTCACTGTTGGTTCTTTAAGCAGGCACTGGCACAGTCTGCTGTGAGCAGGCCTGCAGGAGAGCTGCTGGTCCAGGTAGCAGTGGTGCTAACCTGGTGCTGGGAGCCCTGTTGCTCCTGGAAGGAGGTCCAGGAGAAGAGAAGCTTGTTGCCTCTTGGAGAGCAGTGAGGAGAAGAGAGGGAACAACTGGTGACACCTTGAGTCACATGTTGTACAGTGACCAACACTCACCAGTCAGTAGGGTCTGCAGGGGAGGTCCTCCACAGGTGTGAACAGTGGAGAATTGTGGGGGGTGATGTTCACAATGCTCTTCTTTGTCTGTAGAACAAAGGAACATGTGGTCTCCTCCTTCATGAATGATCTGAGTCTCAACATCAGTAATCATAGATCTAGACATCCTAGAGAAGTTAGTCCATTGGAATGGTGGGGGATCTGAATGGGTTAATAGAGAGGTTCACTTTGGTTAGACATCAGCCACCATCTGGGACAGGTTAGCAGGACAGTATGTCAGCATTAAAAGGTCCAGCTCCCTGTGTGAAACCAGAGCCTGCGATCCTCCAGCTTCACAGTCTTTTTTCACTGGCATTTATTTCACTCTGGCTCAGGGATCTCAAGTCCTGGCTTTATGGGCCAGTTAAAGACAATTTTCACCACCTCTGAAAAGAGGATGTTGTTAAAGTTTGTTGTTGGCACAGAATCAGTGCATTACATGGATAAAGAAAATACACAACAGGTGCACTTCTCTTGTCGATATGTTCAGCAACTTTTATTGTGTCAAACAAAATAAAATCCATAATCATATTCAACTCAATACTCATGTAAGAGTTTCAGAAATGACACTGAGTCAGCCACCTCAAGTGAAAGTATTATGTGAATGTAGATTCTGTAGAGTATTGATATTTGCTTTCTGTGCTCTGACTGCTTCATTGTTAGGATAAGAAAACAGAAGTAAAGAGTGAGGAGTCACCATAATAACTTTCCTGCTGGGGGAATGGGTAATGTACAACCTGATCTACTCATCTTTTATTCTCAACTTTGCTCTCCAGCTCAACCCTCATATGGCTAAACCCTTGACAACGCACAGGACCATGTTTCTGCCAGCAAAAAGCCACTTGCACCAAGGTTCAGATTGCAGTGCCTGCTCATAATGCGTCTGGTGGGAGCAATGGTTCTATTTACATACTAACAAAGCTGATGGTTTCACAGATTATGTGACATCATTATTTATGGCGTTTATCTTTTTTCTAGCATCAAGAAACATTTAGAAAAGCGAAGTTTTCTTAAGAAACGTTCATCCAGAAAACTTCTCTTGTATTAATTTTGGCATGAAACTGTGTTTGCACTTCTTCCTGCTCAGACCACTTCTGATCACAAGTGCAACACAGCTTTTGTGTCTCTAGTTGACTGAGGTGCATAGAAAATCTCTCCTTTCATGTTCATGTTGAGTTTTACCTCTTTCACTTTGCAATATACATTTTTCCTTTGAGGTGCCGATGTCAATGTTTTTCCAGATATAAACAATTGCTTTGTTGAGTACGTTGTTATTACTGATAAAACGAATTACCAGAACTAAGTTATAATAAATAGGAATTAGAGTTGCAACATAGAGTTGGCTGTAGATCTGATAAATGTCCCTGTGCTCCTTATGGCTCCGTTTGATTTTGTTTTCTCCAACATTTTGAATTATGTAACACTTGTTTGGGTGCGTTCCAAGTTACCCTTCCCAAGCAAAAAGCACTGGGAAGATGTTACAGATTTATGTTTACCACTTGTGATTGGGATTACTGAGCTGTGAAGCGGATTACTGACACAAAGACTAGTATTTTCCTCACACTGAGTTCATACCCCATAATTTATTTATATGTGAAACTTAATTTTACTTAAATTCTTCTTGCAAAGCTGTTACAACACACTAAAGCAGTTGTTGAGGGGAAATTGTCAACACTTAACATTTGTCATTCCCTCAAAATCAAGGAGAAAAAGCAAGAAACAAGACAAAAACAAGAAACTCCTTTATTTTGCAGCTAACATTACTCTGACTGTACAAGTGCACTGTGGTACAACCTGCACACACAGGGACTGCTCATTGTCCAATACCAGGCTCTTCTGACTTTGTCTGCTCTGCCACAAAGGAGCTACGTGTCATCTGGGAAAACTGAGCCAGGACAGTGAAGAATGAAGGCTGGCAGCTCTCATAGGGAATTATGTAAAAAACACTCACAGATTCACAGCACAATCATAGGAGGACAAATAGTAAAGAGGGAAGAAAGGGAAGGCAAGCGAAGGAAGTCAAGTATGTTCCAAACTGAACAAGTGTAGACCTCCTCCTCTGCTTATTCAGCCCACCTTTTTGCCCCCCCCCCCCCTCCCCCCTCCCCCCCGTTCCTCCTCCTCCTTCTTGTCCAGGGCTTTGTCAAGAGGATGGAAAAGTACTGGAGTGTCTTGGCAGCTCTAGAGAGACAGAGCCTCTCCCACCGGACACAGAGCTGCAGGATGGATCAGTCTGACACAGAGCCTCATTTTCATGTGTCATTGCCAGCAAGGCATCATGGGTCAGAGAATGACGAGAGGATGTGATGCTGGGTCATCTCATGCCCATATGCATATTCAGGTATGTCTGAGTGACTAGTATTACAAGACTGTGACCCCTGGTGGGGGATAGGAAACATACCAGTGCAAAAGTTTCTGCACATTTCTCCACACTGTACAGTTACTGCCCCCAGGAGAGATGATGTTAGATATATATCAGGGAGGAGACACATGTTCCAGTGGAGTCAGAGTTCATTCATAGTGGGTTTAAATTCTGACAAATCCAGTCTAATATTCACTTTCATAAACAGCACAGTCCGCCACACAGTTTGCACATTACCCATTTGCTTTGACACTGTTGTCATGTGTCATGTTGTTCAGGTTTGGTGAATGTTGAGACAACTTTCAGGTTTGGTATCTTTGTGTATGAAACAAATTTTCTTTTTTAGTTTTGTAAAATTTATCTTTTTGGTTTTGAGTCACAGCTCGTGTTGTCTCCCCCACTTTGATGCGAAGTTGTAGGTTGCATATGAAACCTGGTGACATCACACAATTATATGTTCGACAAATAAAGATTTGTCAGTTTTCACAAGTTCAATGTGAGCACACCTGAGAGGTGTCAGGTGTTCAATAGGTCACATTTATCTGATCCAGTATGAGCTACTTACAGTTACAGTACATATCTAAAGCCCCTTTTCCACTGGTCAAAAAAAACGCTAAGACCCTAACATCAGGCAATGGTAAAAGGTTTAATCGGCATTCACACCCAGGCCAAATGACTCTGCCGTAGACACGGGTATTTATCATCTCTGATAGGCATTGATGTAAACACAAACCCCGGGTGAACCCTGTCTGTCACCTGTCCAGGTGCTGTAACACCAGAAACCCCGCAGCTACACTGACCAGGGTAAAAGAGTGAGCTGCAGCTCAGACAGTTTTAAACAGGCTTTTACCACTTTGCAGGGCAGCTAGCAGCTCACTCCACTGCTTCTGTGTGTCTGCTCTAAGTGCATTTGATGACATCACTCCTTACAGTTGTGTGTCCTCAGTCGAGCAGAAAGACAAACTCTTCTATCAGTGGAAAAGGGGTCAATCAGCTTTTATTAGCAGGGTTTACCCGGGTTTAAAAAACCCGCTTTTACCCACTAATTTAAGTGGAAAGGGATATTAAGCTATTACTATATTGTTGTTTCTTGTGTCATAATCACATAACCAGGAGGAGGACAAACCATCATGGAGAGACAAACCCCTACATGGCATGTGCCACCGACAGATAGAAGAAGTGTCTGGAAAAGACTGGACTGAAAGATAGCACAGAAGCACTAATCATGGCAGCACAAGAACAGGCACTTAGCGCAAGATCAATACAGGCTGAGGTCTACCACACCAGACAGGACCTCAGGTGCAGGGTCTGCAATGATGCCCCTGAGACAGTTCAACACATAACAGCACGGTGTAAGATGCAGAGCTAACACGTACCAGCGTACTGGGAATGCCGTAAGAAAGTGGCTGGCATAGTGTGCAGGAACATCTGCACTGGGTATGGGCTGGAAGTCCCAAGGTCAAAATGGAAGACACATCCTAAGGTGGTTGAGAATGACTGAGCTAAGATCCTGTGGGACTTCCAGATTCAGACTGACAAACTGGTGATGGCTAACCAACCAGACATCGTGTTGCCATCCAGCTCGGCCCCTCACAGTCAATTCTCTGTTCCTACAGAACAGAAGGGAAAACCAGAGTCAAACAGAATTATGAGAACACACTGAGGAGAGGATGTCTTTGAAAAAAAACGTTAGTGATGGTGGGCGCACATATGCGAAAAGTACATCTACAAATGAATAAAAACTGTCATCAGCTGTGCGTGTGTGTCTGTGTGCGTGCGTGCACGTGTGTCACTTTCCGTGATATTTGGTTGCGGTATTTTATTTTTTATTCCGTTTTAAGGGCAGACAAGTGCTGGCTCAGCCTGCTAATGTTAGCCTGCTAGCTTTGGGAACATATCGTAGTGTCTGTCACCTCAACTTATCGTGTTTTCTGTTGATGCACCAGTTGTGTGTGTAGCTATAGTGTTATTGAAAGTAGTTTAATTTCTGTGTGCAAGGTGTGTGTTTTCGTATATCGCCCTATGAAATTCAATCTATTTTTTCCCAAATCAAATTTCAGTTTTGCAAGATTCTGTGTTTCCTGTTATTTTTGGTTTCATTGATTTCATTACCATTAAATGTCATGTATAATCAAAAATATACTTCTCCAAATAATTAAATTTACTGTCATTTTTATAGAATTGGGAAAGTGCAAAAGTATTTCTTCAGTGCAGTATTACTACTGCAGATGTGCATGTGAAGCGATTGCACAAGTGAAGGGAGGTCAATCATAGAAAGAAGAGCATGATGTGTGTGTTCCCTCTTCCTGTGCAGGGAGGGGATAGATTGACACAATGGCTTGTAAACTAGTGTGTGCATTAGTTAATCATCGATAATCATCAACTGGTTGTATTGTTTAGTTACATTGAATTGTTAAGTGCTGCTACTCAATAGCCCGTTTTGTGTGTGAGTTAATTTATTGTGGTGTTTCTTCTTTAGTTAATTAGTACTGATTAAGTGTTTCTGAGGAGGTTCCAGTTGCCATGGCGCCGCGGATGGCTGCCTCGGTGTGTTGGTGCGCACTTTTTTACCTTATTTTCTTTATAAATTCAGTTTTCTGCTTAGGTTTCCGGAGCTCTTTCACCAGAGAAGAGCTCATTAACATCAGAGAAACAACTCCAGAGGATTTTTCCCACCTTTCTCGACTCACCTGTGGAATTATTGGACATTTTGGTCAGAGGTCACTGACCGTCGCTCTCGCAGTGAAACGCCGGAGGAGAGGAAAACGTGCCGGTGCGCTTGCGCGTCTCCGCCGGCGCGCACTCCGCACACCTCTCCCAGGTATCTTTCTCTCCAAGGTGCGTTCACTGCCCAACAAACTGGATGAACTTCAGCTACTGGTGCAGAAGAACAGACTTTTCTTCATCTTCCGTGCTGTGCTTCACGGAGACGTGGCTGTGTGGATCGATCCGGACTCTGCGCTGGAGCTGGCCGGCTTCCAGCTCTTCAGAGCGGATCGCGACACAGAGCTGTCCGGCAAAGTGAAAGGTGGAGGAATCTGTTTTTATGCAAACAGTGGCTGGTGCAAAGACGTGACAGTGATGCTGCAGCACTGTTCTCCTGACCTGGAGACTTTCATCATAAACTGCAGGCCCTTCTACTCCCCCCGTGAGTTCACCTCATTACTATTTCAAACTAAAACTGTGTAAACCTGTTGTTTACAAGAACCTCCAAGAACCTCCAATTGCACCAATCACCAGAACAAATTCCTTGTATGTGGAAACATACTTGGCAATAAAACTGATTCTGATTCTTTGGTGATTTTTCTATGGTTTCTGTGTCACAGCAGTGTTTGCACTCCAGCACCAGAGGTTCATTTTATATGTGTATTAAGGATGGTTTTTTTTTTTAACTCTTTGCATTGAAGGAATTAATGAAGTATTTATCTTTATATTTAACTGCAATCTTACATCGGTGTGCTGTAGCTTGAATCACCAACATCAGGGACTTCTCAAATTTGATATTCAAAGGTCCAAATCTGATTTCTAGATAAGGTCAAAGGTCCGAAACAACCTTTTATTAAATTAGTTTGCAACTTAAAACCAAAAGAAATGGCACTGTTTGCCTACGATTGTTTGCTTGTGAACCAAAGCTGCTCTAACTTTTGACAGTAAAGTGTAATGTGCACCGTAGTTTTATAAGACATTTTTAAGTTAAACTTGATTAACTTAATTCCTTTTCATGCTTCAACAAATTAACCTCTTTCTCCGCTGCTTCCCTGATAATAACACAGACAGAGGACGCTGGTATCTCACTGCACATGAATGCCTATTAGCCCTTATCTGACTTGCTAATGTTGACTTGAAGCCTGATAACTGAAGTGCGTCAACGTTGTGTCATACGTGCGCTGGCTGTCATTGTTGCCACGGTCACATCTTAATCTCGGGCCAGGATCGCCAAAAAAATCAAAAATATGAAGAAGTACAGGAACTATGTGGTGGTCAGTATCTTTAATTTGGTCTTGAGTCTAGAATTTTGAAAATATGTTCACAGTGTCCAGATGGGTTCTCCAGCCAAAATGATACAGTGCTTAATTTCAACATAGATGGTTTGTCCAGATTTGGCCAAGTCTTTGCAGTGTGAAGAGGTTTCAGCCATTTAGCCAGTTCTGTCAGTGATTTCATCTCAGACGTTCTCAAAGAACTTAACAGGCTCCACTGAGAGAGAATTGCATTCTTAAGTAGAAACTTCAATGTGAAGTCAATGCTTTCATTTGTGATCCTCCAGCAAGAGCTTTTTTAAGATGCATGCACACACTGCGGACCATAGCTGTGAATGATGTACTACTGAAGGACAACATATAATCCACAGGGTTGTGTATAATTACCGGCCACGAGAAATCATTTCCTCTAGAACAGATGAAGAATTGTGCCTTTTCTCTGAAGTGGATGCTCGTCTGTGGTAGACAGAGGCTTGCAGTGGTTAGACAGGAACTAGTTTCTTTCTCAAACAGGGTCCAACTGTAAACTGTCCAAGAGACAAATTGGTGAAATTTCATTCAAACATTGGGAATTTGCCAGAAAACCATAGACAGATGGAAAGGAACTGAATTCAGGAAGTTTTTACCATTGCTGCCTGACAGCTTCAACCACTTCTTGACAGACTGCTGCCAGGTCTAGACTGTTAGACAACAGAAGGGAATCTTACACTGCCTATGCTAAAGAATCAGTTATTTATTTTTATTAAGCATCTACTAAGCTCTACACTCCCATCTTCCCTTCGTACAGTGTCCACTCTCTTACCCCCTCAGCAGATGTACATTTTTGAACTGCTTTAAATGAGATCTGTGCATTTCAGTTCGAGAGCCATCTGCACAAACTGAAGAAAAGTGTTAAAAATACAAAAGGCCCCATTTCACAACTTCACAACTACCAAAGTTCACATTACACCCCCCCAGTCCCCAATCTTGTACCAAACAAGCATGTTCCTTTAACATGATTCCTCGAACATGCTTTGTGTGGGCGTCTCTGTAGCACCACAATGCTTATTTATGTTGACACATTTTATCTTTTATCAAAAAACTGTTTTAGTTGTCATAGTGGTCACTGTTTGTTCTCTTCAGGTCTGTTCTGGTCTGCACTTCCTTTTGTGGACTGTTGGAGGCTGCTTTCCCTTGTATTTGTTCATGAAGGTTCCTTTATCATTTTCATTTGATTACATTCAGGGTTTACCACTGACTTTACAGGTGTGTATTTTTTTTGTGTAGTTTGTTGCATATAACAGTTGAAAACATGGCATATGTACAGTAAATCACTGACTCTGTCTTTATTGTCATGCTGATCTAATTGAAAACTATCTGAACAATTGCACAGCTGTGTACAATGAAGCGAAAAGGAAACAAGATTAATAATCCTTGAAAAGTCAGATGTTGATTAATTCAACTGTGACTCAACCTTGATGCACAACGTTGATTCAATATTAAATAAACACAGAAATGCTGGCTGGGAAGTGTCATAGTAAAGTGTCTGAATACTTATGTCAATGTAATATTTCACATTCTGTAGTTGCCTCACTCTCATGGGGCATGGCCAGGTCTTCTCAGATCCACTTGGGTAGATTTGGCCTGACTCAAATGTGTTTGACCATAGGAAATGTGGATCAGGTCATAATTTGGGTGGTGGACCTGTGAAGACCTCGAGTCGGTGTCCACATTAATTCTAAAATCATCTACTATAATGATTTTATCTGTACTAAGGACTAAACTTGATAAAGAACTGTAGTTACACTGTAACAGACAGAATGAACCGTAACATCTTCCACGTTGGGAATGAAAAGCTAAGAACAAGGCTTTTGAATGAGTTATGATTGAGTTTGTTTAGGGCTGATTGATAGACATGAGTCAAAAATGGCTGCAACTCCACCTCCTCCTCTGGTGCCTTGAGGAGTGTGAGTATCAATATAACTGGTGGAAGTGGATTCATTGAGGCTAACATATTCTTCATGTTCTGTGAGGTCACATTGAACTTTGACCTTTGACCATTAAAATCGAATGAGTGAAAGTGAACGTTTGTGCCAAATTTGAAGAAGTTCCTTCAAGGTGTTACTGAGACAACCTAAAAACAACATGCCCCCAACCCTACAAAAATCATAGTCCCAGTGATTTATCAGTGTCCAGGAGCCGCTGCTCGTATTTTCTCATAGCAGAAAAAGAAGATTATCAGTAGAAATATGCAAGCAGAGGCGAGGAAGCAGAGAAGCATCTGCACTGTAAGAAAGCAGGAAGCAGAATTGTGGGTTTGTTTTGTGTCGGTTAAAAATGGTGGACAACAGTGACTGTGTGAGATTTTTCATCCTCTTATACCTTTTACACCAAAGTTAGCAGGTATAAGCAGGTTTTTTAAACACGAGTAAACCCAATAAAAAAAGTGCCTGATGACTTAACCTTTCTGTTTGTCACATGACATCACAGACACCCACAGACGAAGGAGAGAGAGAGTGAGGTGGGTTTAGTTTTGACAGATTATTGTCGCAATTTAAGCGATGAAAATGTTGATTTTTCATGAAGGAAACCAAGTAGTTATTTGTGATTTTAAGAGATCTGTGTTCTTCACTCTTTTTTATATTTTCCATATTCTATATATTTTTTCTATATATAAATTTAAATGTAATAAATCAAAAGTGAACAGAGGAGGAGTTAGACATGAAAACCTAATAAAAAATTAACACAACTGTTATTCCAGAACCAAATAACAGGAAAATTAAATGTGGCTTATTGAATATCAGATCACTCTCATCTAAATCTCTACTAGTCAATGATCTGATAACTGATCATCACATTGATCTGCTCTGTCTGACTGAAACCTGGCTGCAGCAGGATGAATATGTTAGTTTAAATGAATCAACACCCCCCACTCATGTTAACGTTCATATCCCTCGAGGCACAGGCCGAGGAGGAGGGGTGGCAGCCATCTATCACTCCAATTTATTAATAAATCCTAAGCCTAAGGTTAATCATAATTCATTTGAAAGCCTTATTCTTAGTCTGTCTCACCCAAACTGGAAAACACAAAAACCAGTCCTACTAGTTACTGTATATCGTCCACCTGCCCCTGACTCTGAGTTCTTATCTGAGTTCTCAGACTTTTTATCTGAGTTAGCTCTCAGCACAGATAAAGTTATCATGGTGGGTGATTTTAACATTCACGTAGATGTTGAAAGTGACAGCCTGAGTCATGCATTTAATTCATTATTAGACTCAATTGGCTTCTCTCAGCATGTTAATGAACCCACTCACTCTTTTAACCATACCCTTGATCTGGTTCTGACTTATGGGATTGACATCGAATATCTAACAGTTTCTCCCAGAAACCCTCTTTTATCTGACCATTTTCTGTTAACATTTGAGTTTTCAGTCATGGACTACACAGCATCTGGGGAAAAAATCTATTACAGCAGGCATCTGTCTGACAATACCATTAGCAAATTTAAAGAAAGGATCCCATCAGTACTTAGCCCACTGCCATGTATCAATGCAGTAGGGAACAGCTCTCTTAACTTCATATCCACACAGGTTGATGATCTTGTTGACAGTACTGTAGCCTCACTGCGTGCAACTCTAGATACTGTGGCCCCTCTGAGGAAGAAGGTAGTGAGTCAGAGGAGGCTAGCTCCATGGTACAACTCAGAAACATGAGCTTTAAAGCAAAATTCAAGGAAGCTAGAAAGGAAGTGGCGTTCTACTAACCTGGAAGAATCTCTAAAGGCTTGGAAAGACAGCCTATTGGCATATAAAAAAAGCCTCCGTAAAGCCAGAACATCCTATTATTCATCATTGATAGAAGAAAACAAGAACAATCCCAGGTTTCTGTTCAGCACTGTAGCCAGGCTGACAGACAGCCACAGCTCTGTTGATCCATCTATTCCTTTAGCCCTCAGTTGTAATGACTTCATGAGCTTCTTTACAGATAAAATTGTCTCTGTTAGAGAAAAATTCACCATCTCCTCCCCACAGCTGGCTCAGATGTACTGTCCAGGTCAGCAGCCTCAGAGTCCACTGTAACTGGCTTATATTTTGACTGTTTTACTCCTGTACATCTCTCTGAGCTCACTTCAACAGTCTCTTTATCTAAACCATCGACTTGTCTTCTAGACCCCGTTCCAACAAGGCTGTTCAAAGAAGTTTTTCCTTTAATTGACACCTCTATATCAAGTCTGATTAACTTATCTTTATCAACTGGTTATGTACTGCAGGCTTTTAAAGTTGCAGTAATTAAACCTCTACTTAAAAAGCCTACTCTTGATCCTGATGTTTTAGCCAATTATAGACCTATATCCAACCTCCCCTTTATTTCCAAAATCCTTGAGAAGGTCGTTGCAAACCAGTTCTGTGATTATTTGCACAGAAATGGTTTGTTTGAAGATTTTCAGTCAGGTTTTAAAGTCCATCACAGCACAGAAACAGCTCTGGTTAAGGTTACCAACGATCTCCTCATAGCTTCAGACAATGGACTTGTCTCTATACTTGTCCTGCTAGATCTTAGTGCTGCATTTGACACCATTGATCATCAGATTCTATTACAGAGACTAGAACATATGGTCGGCATCAAAGGAACCGCACTAAGCTGGTTTAAGTCATATCTGTCAGATAGACTCCAGTGTGTTCATGTTAATAATGACTCTTCTATCATCACAAAAGTCAGTCATGGAGTTCCACAAGGTTCTGTGCTAGGACCAATACTCTTCACTCTATATATGCTTCCTCTAGGAAACATTATTAGGAGGCACCAGATAAATTTCCATTGTTACGCAGATGACACCCAGTTGTACTTATCCATGAAGCCAGGTGAGACTAACCAGGTAGCCAAGCTTCAGGTGTGTCTTAAAGACATAAAAACCTGGATGACCAGTAATCTCTTACTCTTAAATTCAGACAAAACTCAAGTTATTGTAATTGGCCCAAAACACCTCAGAGATACACTATGTGATAATATACTGACTCTGGATGACATCACCTTGGCCTCCAGTGCTACAGTCAGAAACCTTGGTGTCATTTTTGACCAGGACTTGTCCTTTACTTCACATATAAAGCAAGTCTCTAGGACAGCCTTCTTCCACCTGCGCAATATTGCAAAAATCAGACCCATTCTGTGTCTAAAGGATGCTGAAAAACTAGTTCATGCATTTGTTACCTCAAGACTGGACTACTGTAACTCTTTATTGTCAGGATGTCCCAAAAATTCAGTAAAAAGCCTCCAATTGATCCAGAATGCGGCAGCACGAGTACTGACGGGAACTAGGAAACGAGATCACATCTCTCCTGTGTTAGCTTCTCTGCATTGGCTCCCCGTAAACTCCAGGATAGAATTTAAAATCATCCTCCTCACCTACAAAGCCATTAATGGTCAGGCACCATCATACCTTAGTTCCCTATTTTCCCAATAGGACACTTCGCTCTCTAAATGCAGGTCAACTTGTGGTTCCCAGAGTTTGTAAGAGTAGAATGGGGGGCAGAGCCTTCAGCTATCAGGCTCCTCTCCTGTGGAACCAGCTCCCAGTGTGGGTTCGGGAGGCAGACCCCCTCTCTACCTTTAAGATCAGGCTTCAAACTGTCCTGTTTAGTAAAGCTTATAGTTAGGGCTGGCTCGGGTATGTCCTGCTGCTATAGAGCTAGACTGCTGGGGGATTCCCATGATTCACTGGGTGCTCTCTCTCTATTTCTGTCTCTCTCCCTCTCTCTCTCTCAATGACTTCATGCCATTAACTTTGTATTTTTTTCTCTCCCGTAGTTTGTGCTTCTCCTCTCTCTCCCTCTCTCTGTCCTCATTCTGCAGGTATCTCTGCCTCTGCAGCAGCAGGATCCAGATCCACCACTACTCATCTTTACTATTAACCACTGTTACCTGTCATTATTATTGATAACACCATTACCTACACAGCTGTTCCTGGTCTCTCTCTCTCTCTCTCTCTCTTTTCCCCTCTCTCCTCCCCCCACCCCCTCTTTTTATCTTCTCCTAAACCCAACCGGTCGAGGCAGACGGCCGCCCACCCTGAGCCCGGTTCTGTTGGAGGTTTCTTCCTGTTAAAGGGAGTTTTTCCTCCCCCCTGTCGCCAAGTGCTTGCTCTTTGAGGGAACTGTTGGGTTTTTCTCTGTAACAAAGTAAGGTCTTGACCTTACCCTGTAAAGTGCCTTGAGATAATGTATATTATGATTTGGCGCTATACAAATAAAATTGAATTGAATTGAATTGAACTTGTGTATTGTGGATCATTATCACTGACTATCTGGACAAGAATACCAAATCTTGCAAATGTGGACTTCAGTGACTTAACAACCTGGACCCGTATTCACAAAGCATTTTATCTTAAGAGTTGCATCATTTTCTAAAGGTAAACACACAAAATATAAGGATGAAAAAACAGAAAAATGAGGACAGATTCATACAGACTGCAGTGAGCTGTGGATGAAGAGGAGGGCAGTGTTGAGCTGTTTGTGGTGAGGAGAGTCAGAACGTCTTCGTCCACTGTGACTCAGCAGCAGAGCTAATCTCTGCCTGATGGGAACATGAGCTTTATTGTCAGCAGCCCTGTGTGAACAGGAGGAATGCAATTAAACTAAAGAGACTGAATTACCTGCTGCCTCCCAGAAACAGGAACCCTCGTTACTGCCTGTGACCGTGTGTGTGTCTGTGTGTGTGTGTGTGTGTGTGTATATGTGTGTGTGTGTGAGAACAGCCTCAGTAGTGAGTCTGTCTCAGTCACAGATCAGATTTGCTCCCGTCTTAGCTTCAGAGATTGGTCTTAAATTTCCTGCTGACAAACTGACTGAGGTGACCTGTCAGAGACAAGTCTCTCTGTCTGCTCATTTTGGACCATAACAGGAGCAGCTGTAGTTTCACAGTACATCAGTCTTCCACTGTTTTAGCAGGATAAGCTGCTTTGGTTTGAGCCACCAGAACTGCTACCTAGCCTCAAGCTCTGGCTGTGGTCCATATGAGGGCAACAAGTGTCCCAGTCAGGACTACACATCCCCTGTCATCACATTAAATAAGACCAATACTGATGTCCAATCAACAGTCAGACATCAACAAGTCAATGCTGACTTCTTTACATAGAGAGTTAGCAGCCATGCTAGCAGTTCTGTGAGGCTGAACTGAGATAAATGCTAATGTCATAGCAAGGAGGCTGCAGTGTTCATCACATGAAAATGACAACAAAACAAATAAAACTGATCGTTTATTTAGATCAGATTTTTTATGGATTCTCTTTATTCTGTGCCTCATCAGTGGTGCAGCTAAAAGAACAGTCAGGTCATTAAAATCAACAGAGTTCATCCTCTGGACCATGAACGTGCTCAGCACAGTTCAGTGTCATCTCTGCTGCTACATCCTGATATTTCTTTGTAAGAGGAACTTTCGGCTAGATGATGGCATTAACACACAACACGCACACAACACACACAACAGAACATTTATTCAAGACAGTTCAGTGAAAACTGAGTTTTTAATTTTGAGGCAGTTAGCTAATTCTCTGTAGCTGTCCATGCTCCAGAGTCACTCTGCCTCCAGAGCGGTCCTGCCTTCATCCCTTCTCATGTTCACATGAGATACCCAGCTCCATTCTCCAGCTCCCTGTCCACTGGCCCCAGATTTCTGAAACATTTACCATGCATTAATCATCATAAATGAAAGCTTTAGGCATTTGACACACTGATCTATGAAGAATGTGATGTTGTGATGGGTCACGCTGATGGGACTTTCTTATTACAGTTATTGATTGTATTGGAGATGATGTGAATATAAGTGAGGGACGATGATTGTAGTGCAGCTGAGGCGGTGTATGAATTATTCATTTATATTTGCTACATGTTGAAATACTTCAGTCTTTCGTTGCTGCTGATGTCTAAATTTTAACCTTGATCCTTTTTCAACTGAAAATCCCCATAATCACTTTTACTGAAACAGACAGTGAGGACAATCATAGCTGTATGAATAAACTGGAGTTCTGCCATCTCCACAGGATCTCTGGAGCTCAGAGATCATCAGGGTCCTGGTCTCCTTCTCCCTGATGTCTCAGTTAGTCCAAATCCAAGAGTCCTGGTTGTTCCAGACTTCTTCATGTCAGAATGATGGAGACCACTGAGCTCTTGAACTTTCACAGAGCCTCGATACGATCCTGCCTCTGAGCTCTGCTGCAGCTCCCTCCTCCTCATGGTTTCTGCTCTGATCTGCATTGTCAGCTGTGACACCTGATGTAAACAGGTGTATGTCCAATCAGCTGATTCAGCACAGGAGGACTCCAGTCCAGGTGTAGAAACATCTGGAGATGAGCAGAGAAATGGAGCAAAGTTCAGGCTAAGTGTCTGAAAACTTCTCTCAATGTGATGTTTAGTTTCTACAATTTTGTTTTCACTTTGTTGGTGGTGTAGATTGATGAGGGAATTTTTTAAGTTTCATTTTAACATCAGGCTGCACATAACAAAATGTGAAGGAAGTGAAGGGGTCTGAAAACTTTCTGAATGAACTGTAAGAATCAACCATTTGTTGATCACTTATAACGGTTTCATATTTAAATTACTGACTCATACTTCAACATGTAGAGCAGGTGTAATCCCTTCGTAATTCATGCAGTCCCTAACACATGATGTGTGTTTCTGAGTTTTGGCTTCTTTCACAATAGTCTGTCATCCTGAGTGTGCTGACTCCTCCCTCCTCATCCTCAGTGGTTTGAGAAAAAAAAATCCAGTGGAGAGAAAGAAGAAAAGCCCCTCTTTCTCTCTGTGGCACCTAAGTAGCTTAAGTAGTCATAATCTTTCCTCCCGATCCTGCAGCAGATCAAAGACGGCGTCTACCTTTGGATCCTGCTCCTCAATTAGATGGATTAGTATCAAATTAAGTTTTGATTTGCTCCCTGGTGACACTGTCTGCAGGGTGGCACAGAGGGGAGGTGGAGCACGTGAGGGGCCAAAACACACACAATGCTCCCGTCGTTGGTGGTGGTGGGGGGGTTGCAGGAGAAAAGGAGGCCCTCATCACTGGGAGGCCCCGGAAACATGCCTTAATGGGCTCTCAGAGGCTCTCTTCAGTAACAATAGGCAGTGGCTCTCGCTCCCTGATTGGAGGGCTGGGTCAGGAATGATCATACCAAACCAAAAAAATGTTCAAAGTAGGATTAATGAAGGACTCATTTCAGCAGTGTCAGGTGTGTTACTGTGTGTCCATGTGCAAGTGCAGTAGATGTTTTGACTGCTTTGTGTGCTCATGTGCGTTTGGCCTTCGCAGCTTTCAGCTTCTGTGTCTGTGTAGTTTCCTTTAGTGCATCCTACAACAGTTAACTGTGCAAACTGTTATTTCACATTTTCATTAAATGTAAAGTTTTGCTGCACACAGGAAAAATAAAAAAGCTGAGAAAATCCTAAATTTCAAGGAAACAATCTGCGATAAAACTTTAGTTGATTTATAAATGCAAAATTCCTTACAGTACTTTGGTTCAGAACCTGCTCTTCTTAGGATCATGAACGACTTATTGGACCTAAGCGCAGTCTTTGAAACGACCATGACACCTCAGCCGTGACCATCTGACCATGACATCCTTTTAGATTGTCTCCAAACCTGCGTGTGTATTAATGGCGCCCCTCTGCAATGGTTCAGGTGATACCTAAAAGACAGGTGTTTCTTATATAACTTACATGCCCTATGGGGCACTGCACCATGCTTCCTTCAGGCCTCCATATACACTGACAACGCACAGATCTATTTAAGATCTATCAGAATATTGTCCTCCACCAGCACCAGTTTCAAACAATTCAGACAGAAAATTCAAATTCAGAGTAAATTATCTGGATCTTCCCAGAAATGTTCTGGGTTCTCTCATGGCCCATCCCCCACCCCTCCCCCTGTTCTTCAGCTCCCATCTGAAGTGGACTGGATTATTGTAGCTCCCTGATCTCTGGAGTCTCCAGCTCATCCAAAACTCAGCTGCTGGGATTTCCACTGGTACAAGGAAACATGATCATGGGATTACTTTTAAAGAGCTGAGAGGACAAGCCCCCAGTTTTATTTTTTACCAACAGTACCTCATGTGGCCCCTTGCTCCTGAGATCCTGAGGCCCTTCTCTCTTTGAGGTTGAGACTTAAATCAATCAGGCCCCACACGGGACAGCGTTCATTCATAGACTTTATCCCCGTGTCACTATCACACACACGACAGACTCCAGACAAACACAAACCTTGCATTACTGACCAAAAATATACAAAACAACCACACCAGTGTGTCTTTAAACCAGTTTGAACTTTATTGAAGATCTGATTGTGAAGGAGGCAACATGACCTGAACCTTAGTTTTTCACATTTTCATCTTCACGTCTCTTCTTGGTCACATCTTGAGCTCCACATTCAGCCACAGTAATGTTCGATGTCACAGGGTCAGATGGTACAGCTCATTTTCAGTGGATGTGCTTTTTCAGTGGATATAATCGAACATAGAACTGAGTCTGTGGGATGTAACTGACTAACCCTAACCCTTTTAATGAACAACTGAGGAGTGTCTGACACCAAGTACCCAAAACATGAGATAATGGTGTCCTGGTACAAGGTCAGTCAAAAGGGCGTGATGATAGGAGGACTCCTGGAACCGAGGGGTAAGAGATTCCCTCCCAGGACTTCACTTGGCTTTGTTGCTGTGTTTTTTTTGTTTGTTTTTTTTTTAAGAGACTGCTGGTGTTTTAATCCAGACAACAAATCTGAACTTATTCAGCTCAGGTGAAGATTTCTCTGGTCTGGAGATCTAAAGCGTGAACAGTTTCAGGACGAATGAGACAGTGTGAGAAAGAAGAGTCTGACAAAATGTATATAGCCTCTATCAGTAGCAGAGCCTGTTGCTCCAGGTAACATGCAATATAAATATAATAATACAAAAAGTATCAGTATCATAGTATCATAATACATTATGGACTTCTATAATGTGTATAAATACAACCTATCCACAAATGATAGATACAACATGATAAAATGATGAATTATAGGCCTACTCAAAGCCTGGAGCAAGATGGATCCCTGAAGATCTCAGATCATCTTCACCTCTTCTGTGCTCAGTACACCTTCCTTCCTAGACTCAAGGCTGATTTGGCCAAGTTTGCTGCTGTCTGCAATGATCATCCCATCAGGACGGAGAGTGGCCTTTCCCCCAGTCAGCTGTGGGAGCTCGGGATGCTGCAGCACCCCATCAGAGAACCAGAGGTGTCTGAAGAAAATGTGGTAGTTGAGTAATAACAGCAGTGTTGTTGTCCTACAAGCTACATACAAATAATACTTTCTTCTCTTGGTTTTAGGGAATCCACACTGATGACATTGATTGGGAGAGTCCAGGGCTATCCCGTTGTGACTCTGCCACCCCAGGTTTGATCTTGCCAGAAATGGACTGTCCCTTGGGGACTGAGGACATTGAAACTCTGCGCCTTGCCATTGATCCCCTGTCACTTCCACTTGTTCCATCTCGCTGAACTGAGGCTGGCATGCCACAAAAACAAAGTCAGCATCAGCCTGGCAAGAGAAAAAAAAATGTTGCATTGAGTTTATCCAAATCAAAACAGGTTAATGACATCATAGTTTGCTTTCCTTGTAAGCAACAATAAATATCAACCAGCCCCCAGTCACACTTTCCAACATACACACAGTACCATCAGATTGATAAAGGAGAGCATTGGTTTTGATAGGACTATGCTAAGCTAGCAGATGACAAAAAATGTTGTTGTTCATGTGGAAAAATTAATGAAATAAATGAAATCTGGTATGATTGTGGACCTTCGTCCCTAACCAGCTTACAGGTGTAAAAATTCTTCACTCCCTTTGGGAGTACGCTCAACATGCTAAGGTAAGAGATAAAATGTGAGCTTAAACTCTTTGACTGGTGTGGTGGAATGCCCTCGAGGGCACCGGTGCTTTCCCTTGGTTCCAAAAAGGGCAGGAAAAGACCTATGATGAGAATGTTTTAATTTGATAAAATACAACTGTACATTTAAAGTTATGTATCTGCAGAGGTGCATTAATTTGAAATGACGGATACAGGAAGTCGAGACACGTTCTCCAAGCACGTACCTTAGGAGCCGGAGCAGTGTTGTGAACTTTACGATTTAAAATAAAATAAAAAGCACCTTGGCACAAATCTAACGACTTCTTTGGCAAACTTTAGCTACTGTCCATAGAGGAGAGATATCCATACTGCCTCACTAATGACACTGAAGACACACAGCTGTGTGTCTGCAGGGCAGCTGACAGACATTAGTGAGCTGTATCTCACTAATCCAACGTCAGTCTCAGTGAATCATAATCGATAGACCAGAGATAGTACATGTCAGTATAATAAATTGCTAACAAAGTTATATAAGCTATGTATTGTGTGCATATGTATATGTGTGTGTGTGTGGGGGGGGGGGAATTTGGCTGCTGCCACAGCTTTAAAAAATTGCTGGCTGAAACGCTGAACTAGCTAGCTTGCTAACTAACCTAGTGAATCATGACTGAAATATGGCCAGTGCAGGCAGCAAAGTAGCTCAGTCTCAGCGAAAACAGTCACTTTTAAGGGTCGTGTAAAAATGTGCCAACATGGCAGCGTAGGACACCTAACATTAACTTACAAACCCATACACGTACTCTACAAAATCCTACTGTAAACAAAGTCACCGTATGCTACAACAGCTACAGCTTTGATGCTATTTGAAAAAAAACAAAACAAAACTTTTTATATAGGTTTATACAAACCTGTGAATCCAGCCTTGGGTCCTGCGACATGATATGTAATACAAATGTACTCTGTCTCCAGCAAGTCCTTATAAAGTCTCTGGGATTTATGTATTTGTGCCAGATTTCAAAGACATGAAATCAATGGTCTGTTAATCTGCACTGGATTGCTCTTCCTTAAGGACCCGGATGTTCGTCTCAGTAAACTGAAATTAAATTTGAGAACTGAATTTGAATTGGGAGAGCTGAATTTAGAGAGTTGAATTTCAGTGAGGATTAAATGCAGTTTCAGAGCAAATGAATAAAAATTATAATATTACGTTCAGTTTCAAGTTTATTTTAATTCAGTTTCAAACAAATAAATACATTTCAAATTCAAGTTCAAGTTTCAATACAATTATTCAAGTTGAGCAATTCAAATTCAAATATAAAAAATTCAAATTCAGTTACTACTGGAACAAATTTCTGCCCATAACAATGGCCCAGTGGCCAGTTATGTTCCTGCCTCGCCTCCTCCTTTTCATCAGATTAAAACCTGCTTCATCAGCAAAGATGAGCTCATGAGGCGTGTCTTGTTTCAATTTCAAAGATTCTCTACAAAGTAAACGACTACTCTGAAACACAATGCTAGAATGCACAAAATCATACTTGCACATATTCCAAGCGTTGGTCTATAACTCTCCTGTTTCATCCTCAACCTGTTCTTTCAAAGAATGCCGTCAGTTGTGGAAATGCTGACTGCATCAGCTCCTTTGAATATTTCTTGGTCCTCAATAACCCTCTGTTGTATCTCACATAAGCAATTGTATTGTTGGCTATAACCATATTAATCATCGCCGTCCCTTGCTCTTCAGAAAATAGGGGTCATCTTCCTCCACCAGGTGGCTGTCTCTCAGTTCCAGCTGTAACCCATCTATCTAACAAAATAGGAACATACAGTAACTCCAAATTACTGTAACTGTATGTGAAATGGTGCAGTAATTCAATGTATTTCAGACAGTATACAGTACAATAGAGCAAACAGTTACAGTACATGTATATGTTGTGACAGTGTACAGTACTCCAGAGTTACATTTGTTTGTTTGTTTTTTATTTTATTACTTTATAACTTTTGTACATGCTGTGTGGTTGGCATCATTTTGTCCGGACTTCATTGAATGTTTTTTTGTGCTGTTTTATTATTACTGTTATTTGCGTTGCTGTTTGTGTTTTGAAGGTGAACAATCAGGGTTTCATAGGAACCTTTGTAGAGTTTAACCTGAGCTGATCTACACCACTAAGAGTAGAGAGCAGTATGTAAATGATCTACCTGTTTTCCTCTCTGAAGCTTTGTATTATAAAGGCTACTGTGAGGGGACTCAGGTTTGGCTGCTATCTTTGACCAGCTTCTGTCATCGACATCCCATGAACAAGCACATGGTCAACATGAATGGCACGAATGTCATTTGAAACTATTTGAATCATGTCTCAAAACAGGGGAATAGTGATTATAGTTTGGGGAAATGAGTTTGTCTTCTGGTAGATGTCGTTATGGTTTGGGATGTTTAGTTAATAAGTTCGCTAAGAGTGTGTAAAAAAATGTGAGTTATGATGACACATTGAAAACAGTTCGGAAAAGGTGAGTTTTGAGTAATAATTTGAACATGGGCAGATTGGTGCAGTCATGGGGTTGCTGGTGTGTGTGTGTGTGTGTGTGTGTGTGTGTGTGGTCTACTGAGTGCAGTGTTTGTTGAACAGTCTGGAAGGAAAGACCTGAGGTATCTCTCCTTCACACACCGCAGTGCAGCTGCCTTTCTCTGAGCTGCTCAGTGTTCAGTGTCCTGCATGGAGTGGGAGGTGTTCTCCAACAGGGATGACAGCTTAACCACCATTCTCCTGTCACCCACTGCGTCCACTGGGTCAAGGGGACGTCCCAGAACAGAGCTGGCTGGTTTTACTTTAGAGCTAGTAGTGTTGATTATTTAGCCCCTAATGAAGGCCTTAAAGGCTTCCCATCTTAGTACTTGCTGCAGTTTCTGTTGTATTAATTTAAACTTCCCTAACATTTTAAAGGATTTATAAAAAGGAAAAATTAAAATAAAGATAAGGTAAGACAAACATAGATAATACACATAAAACCATAACCCATCCAGGTCCCTTAGCCTGAATGTTCTCCTGCTCTAATCTTAAAATATCTAGATAGCCTTTATAGGGCACTAATTGAAATACTTGGATATTCAAAATTTCAACCCTAGAGTGTTATGGGAGGATATAACAAGACTTTTTTTTTTACTTTTGTGACATTTTCAAAATTCATTTTAATATAGAAAATCAAGGTCAATGAAGTTACCAAATATGGTTCCTTGCCCTTCTGTGGAAAAAAAAAAAAAATCCAAAAAAAGTGTATATATAAGAAATACAAGAAAAACACATATAAAGTAAAAGGCCCATTTGTTTTAGAACATTTTTTAAGTCCTGATACAGGCACTGGTCAAACATATTATACACATTATCACATATTATACAATTAGGCTACTGCTTCATGGTATTTAATAAAGCAGTTACGCTCAGAGTTCAGGCAGAGGTGGACCTTGCAGACCCTGCAGACCACATTTGACCTTAGAATGTTGCCCCTCCTGCAGCAGTACTCGCAGGTCTAGCGGTTGGCATACACAAGCCTGTCCGGGGACAGTGCATGTCCCCGGACAGGCTTGGGGACTTCAACAGAGGTGCTCAGGCTGTCAAGAGATGCAGAGCTTCTTCGGGAGCAAGACGTGGCTGGCCTCTGGCTGCTGGCACCCCTGAATAACTGGATTCTAAAACTTTTCATAGGCAGGCCATTCACACCAAGGGCCTTACAGTTCTGCCTGTAGATGACCCAGGCATTTGTGAGGTTGACATCAATTGTGTATGCAAACATTCACATATACCACCTCTTGGACTTCTTGGAGGTGTGGTAGAGGTGGACCAACATGTCACTCTGATCAATGCCCCGCATGTTGGCATTGCAACTCCTGATGACAGCTGGACAGCTCACAGGCTCCTTCCTCTTGGTGTCACTGCAGTACCTGAAGACTGAGGACATAAGCTCCACCCCCATGTCTGTTGACAGCAGAGTGACAGTTTTGTTGTCCTTCCACCTGAAGGCCAGGAACCCATCATCACTGGTGACATAGTCACATGTACCACGAAGGACAGCCTTTTTCTCCATCTCCTTGATGGACTTGAGTGGAGACTTTCCAATTCTGTTGTCCCTGGCTGTCCCTGTGTACCTGCACTTCTGGTCTCTGAGGTACTCCATTAGCTCCAGGCTGGTGAAAAAGTAGTCAGCAAAGATTGCTATGGTGGTGGGGGACGACATGGTTCTGGCCAGGACCCATGGCTTTTTGTTCAGGTGTCAGGGGTACACTGTGGGCCTCCAGCATAGTCTTGCCCTGGTATAGCACCGTGTCATGGATGAAGCCATCCTCAGAGGCCCTGGCAAACACCTTAAAACCCCACTTGTCCGGCTTGTTCTTAATATACTGCCTCCAATTGCCCGCTGTCTTCCCTTTGTAGGCAACCATCAGCTCATCCACAGACTGCTTAGGGGTCTGTGGCTCACTCCTGAAGGCAGTATTGAGGAAGTTGAACAGTGGCTGGACCTTGAAGAAGTGTTCAATGGTGGCAGAGGTCTTGGTGTTGTCATTGAAGTAGACAACCCTTTTCAGCAGCCTGAACCTCTTTGATGACATCAGGTTGGCAACTTGAGGGACCCTGGTCTCCATGGCCCAGTAGTCATCAACAGATGGAAGCTCAGCAATTCCCGTATAGATGAGGATGGCCAGAAAGGTCATTACTTCATCCTCACTGGTGGTGAAGGGTGGTGCTGATGTCCATCTGAGTGGCATACAAGTTGGTTTGGTATGTGATATGCCTAATGACTTGGCAGTCAAAGTACCTCCTAAAGTATTTAAAAGGGGTTTCAATGTAGTCGGGGGGGACTGCTGGTATTCAGGCAGGGCTGCTTTGTCCAGGGCAACTTTGTTCCAGGTGGTTGGCCTGGCTGCTGACTTCCTGGGTTTGGTGGGCCTCTCAGCTTGTGGTGTTGGCTGCTCGTCGTCGTCGTCGTCGTCGTCGTCGTCGTCGTCGTCGTCGTAATCATCACAGTCATTGTCCTCATCGTAATTGTCACTGTGATCATCCTCGTCCTGGAGCACCTCCACTGCAGGCTGCATACGCTTCCTCTTGGCAGTGGGGCCCATGTCACTTGGGCCTGGAGTGTCCAGGTTGTGGGTGGGTGGGACAAAGTCAGGGTCTGCCACATTGTCATCTCCCTCCTCGTCATCGTCACTGATGGCAGGGTGGGATGGTCTCCCTCCTCTTGTCATAGAAGAGCCGAGCAGACAGCTGCAAAAGAAGAGAGATAATTATTATTATTATTATTAGTATTATTACTGTTTTCTTAATAATTCAATCAGAAAAACAAAGTAAATCACAAATGGGTAGTTAAACAATCAATGTAAGCACTTTGTTTCGCAAGCCCTAAAAATGAAACATTTAAAAATTAAACATGCCATTTAGGTATATAACAACTGGTATATCACTCATATTCACTAGTTATAGCTTGACAATTTCTATAAATAGGTTAAACTCCTCACTAAATCACTGTAAAATGTTATACAAACCTCTGGCAACATTGTAACATAATGTCCTAAATTATAATGCATTATTTGTAAAAAAAAAAAATTAAAATTAAAAATGCCATAAGTATGGCTTACTAGACGCATCGGGCGTATGTCTAAAAATTGACATTAACTTGGCGTATGATCAAATATATATATATATATATATAAAATAATTTCACAAATTTCATGTAGTTTCATCTACTTACCATCGTTAGCACCGTAATTACGGGAGTAGACCAAGCCACAATACTGTGCTTTACCGACTCTGCTGATTGGTTGCATGCCACAATGACACTTTCTGTGATGAAGCTTGATCTTTGCTGATTGGTTGGGTGAAATCCATGTGCCTCTAAGACTTCATGGAGAGGAGCAGTGACGCCATTTTTTGATCTCTGTGGAAGTTACCAAATATAGTTCCTTCCACCCAAAAGTGAAGACCAGTATTGAGCTACCCAAAAAATAAAAAAAAAATAAAAAAAAAAAACTTCTGTGCTACCACATTTAAACATCTTCTTCATCTTCCTTTGTGAACACCCTCACTTTACTATTAACTAAATGAAACCTCACTCTCCAGTCAAAGCATTGTTCAGGGAAAACGTGAACCAAAAAATGTATGAATGAATTAAACCCCCATTAGCTGATGATATAAACAGAATAAGAAACAGCTTTCACAGCTTTTACAGCACCCTTTATTCCAGGTTCTGAAAGGTGCTCTGTATCTATACTTACTGTGTGTGTGTGTGTGTGTGTGTGTGTGTGTGTGTGTGTGTGTGTGTGTGTGTGTGTGTGTGTGTGTGTGTGTTAATCTCTAGTTTCCTGTGAATGTGGAACCCTAACCCTCAGACAGGATTGTGGGACCTGACTAAGTTTTCACACTGACGTAACATCTGGAACGTCTGCTGTGACCTGAAAACTTCCACTGCATCATTCTCCATCACTAGTATCTGTGCACGTCTTCAGTCGTGCTGGAAAAGTCCACCTCAGTAGAAAAATGGTAAGGAATGATGTAATGATCAGTCAGTTAGTAGCCATTGGTGGTGATACAGTTTGTCTGGAGCAGAGAAAAAACTCTGACTCAATGTAAATAAAAATGAAGCGTCATTAGTTGTGTGTGTGTGTGCGAAGAACCACGTGTGTGGGTGTGTACATTTCTGAGGGATTATGTGTGTGAGTGCAGAGTTTATAGGCCTGGGGGATGGTGCTGTGTTTACACTGAGTCCTGTTAGTCACTGCCGTATGTCTGACAGCTACAACTGCTGCAGTCACTCATCCACGACAACACAATAAACTTGATTCATGTCTGAGCTTGACAACTGAGCCCTGTCACAATTAACATGGATCTCTGAGAAGAAGGCCCACAACTGTATTTTTCCACCCATCAGTCCATGGTCTGTATTCCGTCCATTTTGTTAGACACAATATTGCTGTTACACACTGATCAAGAGGCAGAGCCCACCTGGACCTATTGTGTGTCCAGGGCTTCACATTAAAGCAAAGTGTTGCACTAATTCAATGTTGACCTGATGGTAGCACTAGAGGAAAAGACAGGAGCAGAACATCTGAAACAAATGTCAGTCATCCAACAGTTGTTGAGACATTTATGAGTTGTTGTGTGTCTACACTCTGTCGTGTGACCATGTTGTGTGTCTATACTCTGTTGTATGACCATGTTGTGTGTCTCTCAGCCTGAACACAGACTGAAATAGGTGAAGTATCCTTCCTAAAACAGCTGTTTGCTGTAATTTTTAATCAAACTGTGTATTTGTTAGGCACTGTTCATACAGTCAGTCTCTGTGTTTGGGGTGTGTGTGTGTGTGTGTGTGTGTGTGTGTGTGTGTGTCTGAGTCAGAATAAACTAGTGTGTGTTCATGATAATGAATGTCACCAGTGACTCACTAATAGTTTTTGGAACCAATGGAGCTCAGTGGTTCAAAGGAAGTTACAATGCTTTGATACACACAAACACACACACACACACACACACACACACACACACTCCTGCTGGTGATTTTATTGAAATAAATAATTTTAAATAATAATACTGAGCGAATTGACCAAAGACATGAAGATAAATTTAAGTTCTTGTTTCTTTGTGAGTGTGGTGGTGTTTTCTGGTGAGTTTGGACTCCAAAATAAAATAAAAATAAAAGGAACTATCACGATGTGTCTGGCTGTATCCACACTGCTAAATCTTCATTTGAAAACGCATCTCTTTTGCTATGTTTTCAGCTCCCGTCCATACTTAGCTGAGCACACCAGAGAGTAGACAATCTGCTTCCTGTTTACATTGGCTCGTGCATGAGTAGTGTTCATCAGTATGGATGCATATCGTTTCTGATACAGAGCTAAAACCCTTGTCTGGACGGAGACTGTTTTCATTTAAAATGCTGTTTTAAAACAAAAATGTAGTAGTGTGGGTGGCTTTTATCAGATTTCAGTGGATTATCATGTGAATGAAGGTGTAAACCAGCGTAGCACACAGGGATTGACTAGGTAACTTCCCTCCAGGTGAAGGTGGACTCAGCTACAGGTAAATGCTGAGGTAGAGAAGTCGTTTAACAAATCTTTTCATTGTCCATTTTACTGTAACTATTGGCCCTTTGGTGTATTCCAGCACAGTGTCTCCACCTCTACATGCAGAAACATACTTAACCCTCCATACTTACTCCCACACAGATACCGTCATCACTTTCATCATCCTTTTTCCATGGAATTTCTCCCTGTTTTGTAAAAAAATAAATGTCTTAGTCAGACGTGGGCACAGTCAGTGGCTTTTACCTCAAACGTTCCTGATTAACCAGGAAAATGTATGACTTGCCTCAAACGTATATGTTGTTCAGCCTGACTGTAGATGAATGAGAGCTGAAGGTAAAAGGAAATCAAACAAATGTGAAATTCCTTGTGTCCTGCTTTCTGTTCACCTCTACAGCTTTATCATGGTGTCCAACACAACGTTTTTCCAGACACCTTCTCCTCATGCCCAGTCCTCTCCACAGCAGTTTCACAGTTGTGTTTTAGCTCTTAGTGTCAAAATTCTTAGTGTAAACTATGTAGCTGAGAGTTGGTCATTAACTGAAAGGGAAAGAGTGGTGAGAGGTTATTTAATGATTGAAGAGAAGGGACACAAAATGATTTGTCTTGGCTTACAGACCTTTTGGTATGTAAATGTTTGAAGAATAAAGTGGAGAGCAGTGCTCTGCTCCATTTAAATCCCTTTGAACTTTGTGAATTGTAGTCACCTAAGGAATCCAGGTTTACTAAAAGTAACACTTAAGCCATCAAACCTCAAACATTCAAAGGCCTAAGTCCCTGAAAAACATTAGTCACCGCACAGGACCCGCACGGGGATCAGGTCAGCCGAGAGAATTTAGGGCTAGGTTAAGAAGGGACATCATGCTAAGTAGGAAATTAATTTTGGGTTGTTTTGCAACATGGGCCATGGTTAGGGTTTGGTTCCCAGGGAGGCCGCTGTTCGGTGGTTTGGGGGCTAGGCCAGGGCAGCATGTGGCTGATATAAATCTGAGAGGCCCAGTGCTAGTCCATGTAGAGGGGTCAGTGGCCCTGGGGCTCGCATCACTCAGAGCAGTGGCTCCTGATGTGTAGAGAATGACTTTATGGACTCACAGGAAAGACAAGCCCTCTGATGTCTGTGGGTAAACAGGTTATAGAAATATACAGAAAAGAAATATAATGTCTCAAAGTTGTAGAGTGGAACCAGTTATTTGGTGGTTGATGGTCCTGGAGGTGCAGAAAATAAGTCGTCTATGACCCCAAAGTAGTTAAACGAGAAACATTACCTGGCTTTAGAATATCTTTGATCCACTACCATTAAAACTAAGGCTAAAGCTTTTATTTAACAGATACTTGATTCAGTTCACTCTCTGTTTCTGTTCTGTTCATTAGAAACTATGAAGATTCATGTGATCATTGATTCACTCTTCCAGACTGGGTCTCACTGATCCCTCATGAACAAAGACTGATTAATTGTTCTGCAGAGCATCTTTTTTAACGTCCTCTATTTTTTGTTGTATTGTCATATATATGTCTCCTGGAGTAAGTAACAGTATGTTGTTTTAAGATGTTGCTCTGGCTTTACTGGCAGCAGCCAAAACAGTGGCCAAGAACATGAACTAAATATTACAGGAAGTTTTATTTCAGGAGCAACATCATATTTATTTTGAACCGTTTACTGGTTAAGTGTCTGAGTCCTTACTATTACCCCCCTGTTTACTGCACTATTTTAACTCTTAGGCAAACACAGAAGGAGTCCAAGTATTGTAGCAGGGGCCAAGGAAAATGAGGTCAGTTTAAAGACAGGGTTGGGGACAGACAAATGAGACCACGTGGATCAAATGTGACAGGTTCAGAATGAGCTGTTGTGATCTGGGGGAGAAGACATTTACGATCGATTACCCTGGAGGAGAGGTGAGTGAAGAGGATGGAAAGAGCAGAGCTGTGCAGAGTGAAACAGCCTCATCTGTTAAATTTCTGTAGAAAAAAATTAACAGAAAAAAAAACTGCTGATGAGAGATTGTGGCACAGATTCATTCTGACGCATTTACAAAGCTGAAAGATTAAATCAGATAAAGGAGAAGGAAGCGTTTGTGTCCTGGAGCCAGGATGAGCAATGATGCACAAACAGAGATTATATTTTTAAAAAGGGGAGGACGTGTGTGTGTACATGTCTCTGTCCTCCTTCTGAGACCAAAACTTAGCCACACAAATGTGTCAGAAGATGAACATGAACCAGTCTGAGCCAGCTCCTGAGAGTGAGAGTGAATAATCAGTGTGACTGCGTGCCTGCTAACACGACTTTCACTGTCTGAGCGTCTGCATGTACACACAGTGGAATCTCCCACTCTGAGTCCCTCGTGTCGCGTGGCTCAGACAGGAAGCGGCGTCAGTGTCCTCCCCCCGGAACAATGACATGCTTTCATCAGACAGGTGGTCTGCAGGGAGATGAGGAAGTCAGTTCACTATCATTCTCACTGTACACTCAGGGAGGGAAGTTTGGTTTCAATGATTGTGAGTTCTCCATCTGTTATACATTAGTATAAGTACGTTAGCAGGATATGAAATGAACAGATAACATTCATATACATATTGTGATTTTCTTCTCTTCCTGACACTCAACTGGAACAATAACTAAACTCAAAGTTATGACTAAGTGAAAGCAGAAGACAGATTCTGCTGCTGGACTCAGAGGAGCTCAGTCTTCACAGCCATGTTAGAGTCTCTGATCCAGACTTCAGCATCACAAGTCTGGTCTTCCATGCTACTGCAAACAGGAACTGCCAGTGGTTGATCCATATAAGTCCTCATGGTGCAGTTTTACTTAATGAAAATGAGAAACATGGTCTGTTACTGTGATAGAGCATGTTGTTGCAGGACCACATCATAAACTTGTTTGCCATCTCAGTCTGATTGTGCGCTAAGAGATCAGATCAGTTTCTACCTCCACCTCAGGGTTGTACTGTGTAACATTTGCTGAGGACAGTATTAATACTGCATGTCTCTTCTCTGTCGGTCAGATCAATCACATGGACCCATAATTCTGTGATGGATCTCTATTAGATTTAAATGTATCCAAGACACATCCTTTGCCTTTACTCCAGGAGCCATGGTACAAGAAATGGCCTGTGTATAGACTGAAAGATGAACTTGTGGTTTGTGCTTAGAGGTAGGAGCCTCTGGTGCTGGACTTAGTGGGTGTCACGCTCACTGATGCAGACAAAGGAGAACCCAGAAGCACGACAATGAGGCAGACGAGTAGCAAGGGAAGATCAGTTTATTTAGTCCAAAAAAAAAAAAAAAAACAAAAAAAAAACAGGACCAGGCAGAGTCAAAACCAGGAGATCAGAATCAGGCAAACAAATCCAACAAGGAGCAGGCAGGTATCCATAGTACGAGAAAAGCAAAACAGGGTCAGAACAGGAAGGCAGAACTAGAAATGCTGGAGAGCTTGGAAATGTATTACACAAAACAATCTGGCAGGGAACAAGTGAAAATGGACTAGTATATATACTGAGGAACTGATGAGCAAATGGACTGCAGGTGAGGAGGAGATGGGCGGGGAAACCCAGGTGAAGGAAATGAGTTGATTGCATGGCAGGGAAGAATCTGAAGGATCTGAAATGACAGGAGAGTTAGTGAAGTGAAATGAAACCAATAAAAATAAACTAAGAGTTAGTGTAACTACGTTACAGTGGGACAGCTATGGACTGGCCACTGTTAAGTTTCACTCTGTGTCTTAGAGGTCATGTTTTCACTTTCTTATTTCTCCCTGTTGTATTTTGATGTCTTCTCATTGCAGATGTTTCACTTCCTGCCCCAGGGTTTTTCCCCTCTCTGTGACTACCTGCTCTGCCTTACTGTGTTGCACCTGTGTGTCATTACCGTCTCTCCTTGTGTTATAAATAAAGTTGGTTTAAAAATAAAAAAACCTAGTGAAAGTTCAGTCAGATTCTCTTCACATCATCGTTGTCTTCTCCTAAGTCCTTAAGACCTCTCCTTCACATCCTTCCTTGACCCCATGATGTTTTCCATTGAGGTCGAGGAGAGGAGGTGAGGAAAGGAGATGATTCTGAGTCTTTGTCTCCTCTGTCCTCTGTGTATGGTCGTCTTAAGTTTTGATGTGACCCATCTTAGTCAAACATGACATGTAAAATATCACAGCAGTGATGAAGAGAAGAACTGGTGATTATCTCCCCAGTGTTGCAGGTCTCTGGTACAGGTTCATGTGAGGACCCAGCATGGGGCAACAAACAGGCCATCTGTAGGATGGATTCATGGTGGAGGGGTAGAGGTGAAAGGGAGGGGTTGTCTCTGCTGTGAGGCCCCATGTCCCCTACGACAGCTGGTGCTCCAACTCAGGATGTTTTCACACCTGGGGAGTTTATGAAGCCTGCTGAGGAAGCGACGAGGCATTTTCATGTGTATGTGTCTGTGTTTCAGCTTATTTGTTCGTGTGTATGTGTGTACTTTCTTTATGTGCTCATGTGTTATCAGGGGAGGGTGAAACTGAGATAAAAAGACTAAAACCAACTCAGACTGGATCACATAAATGAAACTTTGACAGTGGTGAGTCATCTGGATGAAAAACCTCAGCACCAAGCAATGAAACTATATGGATGTGAAAGAGATAACAAACACACAGACACATCTGTCTGCCTCTGGAGCAGCATGTGCCTGTTTGACTGAAGTAGTTGAGACACACTGGAGCAGACTGGTAACACTGATAACACTGGTAACACTGGTAAACACTGATAACGCTGTGAACACTCTTAATGCTGGTAACACTGGTAACGTTGATAACACTGGTAACACTGGTAAATTTCACTGGCATGACATACAGGGATTTTCCATTATTACAACAAAGTGAACATTGACCTCAGGACACTGGATGGACAAAGTGTCCATGATGCTGCTTCCTGATCATCACAGTGATAACTACTGTCCTTGAGAGGGGTAATGTCTTCACCTTGACTGTGAGTCTGAGTTTGTTTTTACAAAACTACAGTCACAGGAGACAAGTAGAGGAAGGTAAAGTTACTATTTTTAGAATCACTACAGGTTATAAAACCTTCACATGTCATATAGAGCGAACAAGAAGACAGCAAACTGTGCTGGTGCAAAACTAAGGTGCCACATACAGAGAGTGATGCTCAGCTCTCCTGCTATAGCTGCCATCACACTAACAACAGATCTAGGCGAGACGGTCTGTGGTAAAGTATTTTAATGTTACAGACACACAGCAGTAGTCCCTGCTCTGTGGTTGTGGTTAGCTGTGACAAACATCAGCAAACAGAACAATTCTGACCCACTGGCTCTGTGAAACAAACCAAAGCTAATGTTAGCACCTGTCAGACAGAATCGTGTGTTCATGCTGTCTGAGGTCTCTCATTGATGTCAGTGCTGCTCTCACACCACTTCTTTTTGTTCTCCTGGCCTTCTCGTCTCCGTCTGTTTCTTGGCCATCACGTCTTTTTGAGAAGAATATTGTGGTTATACAACACCGTCACATTTCTTCTCTGCCTCTCTGCCAGTCTCTTGTCTGCAGTCCCAAAAATCCACGTCGTCTGGCAGTGATGGAGGGTGGACCACTCCAGATTCACAATCTCTCACTCACACTACCACCTTTCACCCATCTCCCCTCTCCTCATCTTTCCCTTGTCAGGACATGAGCACAAACCCCCTGCTGCTTTGTGTGGAATAGTGTTGTGTTACTCTGTCCAGAAACCACTTTGTTTGTTTCCCATTGACAGAGCCAGGGCTGAAACAGAACAGACAGTCAGTGGACCAGGAGATGTTCACTGTATTACACTCAGTTACTCCACCTGTAAGGGAGCTCTAATGAAAGGACTTTACTGTGACACTAACCCCTCCCTAAAAGACACATTTGGTCCCAGGTGCAGATCCAAACCAACAGTGAAACCACAGCTGGAGGAGGAAGAGGTGCAAGAAACAAGTGAGGATTTGGTTGAAATGAACCCCACAGAGCAGTAGACAGGTTAAAACACTTGTCTTCAATAACCAGAATCATCTGAACATCTTGACTTAACCAAACCTCACTGCCTGCAGCTTTTCCTCCAGGAGCCAAACATGATGAGTACTACTGATCGAAAATGACCAAGTTAATCTTTTCTACTGGAATTAGCTTGTTCATATGATATATACCAAGCTCCAGAAAACAGTCATATGCTGGACTCTAAGTCTCACCTACTCTGCTTTTATAACTGTCAGTCACAAATGAAATAATAAATACCATAAATAGTGTTATTAACACAAGTTTAGCTGTAAGCACCGTCTGTGGGGACAGATTGACCCTCAGGTCATACTGCTGTAGCTGTGTGCTCTCACTGCTGAGACTTCAGGACTACAAACCAGATTTACTTAGCAGCTTCATATTTTCACAACACTCAATACTCAATACTCTAAATACTCAGTCCACTCAGACGTCCAGACAGACAGGGTCCAGTGTGATACTTAATTATTTTGATTCTGAAGAACAGGTAAACAAGGGGCAGCAGTGACTTCACCACGTCACAATGATCATTATCACAGCATCTGCTATGTTGTTCGTCTTAATGACACCTTACCCATGTTGGTCATGATCTGCCTTCAGATAGACTCGTATTTTGTAATCACTTCCCTGTTGTGAATTTGGTTGTTTTGCTTCCTGTCGTTGTGTGTTTCCCACCTATGTGATTACCTGCCCCGCCCCAAGTGGTGTCACCTGTTCCCCGTTACACTCCCCTCCCTTGTGTGTTTAAGTCTCTGTGTTTACTCACTGTTTGTCATTTTGTCAGTTTTCAATCTGTTCACTTCCCCTGGTGTTTCCTCCTGCTCATGTTCTTGAGTTTCACCTGTAGGTGGGATTATTTAAGAGTTTTGCTTTCCTGCTGGAGCTTCAGTTGTTTCACTGTCTGTAAGTCAGACCGGTTGTTTTTTTTAAAGCACTGTCCTTGCAGCCACCAGCCTTTGTGATGTGTTTGGGTCCTGTTATCCTTAAACCTTGACAGCAAGAACTGAAGTGGACTTAGCAGACACTTCTTTTGAAAACAAACTTAATGAACTGTCACAGCCCCTCATGCTCCTGTATCATGTAGGTTTAGTGACATTTGTTTGGAAAACCAACAGCTGTTCAGAACAGCCTGAGAGGACGTGTCAGGGAGCCATGTTGAAGAGTTCATTGACTGGCTTAAGGACCCTGTTAGATCCTCAGACCGTCTCCTGGCTGGCAAGCATCAGGCCTGTGAACTTCCAGCCTGTTTTCCAGTCTGTATCCAAGTCAGCTGGTTCCACAACCCGCTAGCTGGCAGTTCAGTTTGTAGATTAGTCCTTGGAAGAGCATGGATACTCACAGGCATAAGCAATGCATTATTCTATCAGCTGTGTGACAGGCATGCAAAGGAGTTGTGTACAATTCAGTTCCAGCTTTTTTTTATTTAAAAGGTCAATATTAATTTTGTTGCACTTGGGTAACGTTGCTTTGTTGAAGGCATCTGAGCACTTTTCACTTCAGTATGGTGAAGGATTTTCTTCTGTGAAATGTAATAAATCAAGAGTTTTTCCAATCTATATGCCTATTAGCTGGAACTTATATTCACCTACATGCCCTTCGTGCACACAATGTCCCTTTCCTTCAGTTCACAGAGAACAGAGGAGCTACCACACTGACCTGCACTGCTCTCCCAACAACCACAGCTCCAACACCTGCATGTCCAGGTTTTCATTTTCTTCCTGATGTTACTCTGAAAAAGTCCAAATTTATTTGTAGTCATTTTGACAGTCAACAGGAAGAACTCACTGATCACATTTCTGTAAGTGACACTCGCTGCATAAGAGAAAACAGTCTGAGTAAAGTAAACACACAGCTAAATGAGCTCATGTTAAACAGCAGGGACGGCAGACAGTGACAGATGTTCACATTAGTGATCAGAGAGGAGAAGATCTGATGTTGTACAGCAGTGGTCAGCGGGCTGAAACTGGCCCTCCAGCATTAATATCTGGCCCACCAGATTATTTTGATGATATGATTTTTTTTTTTTAATCTTAAAATATCTGATACACAGGACTCACAGTGTGGTGATAATGTCCAAACAGAGAATCTACCTCCACCTGAAAAAGTCTTTTACACTTTTATCCGTGTTGAGAGTGAACAACACTTAGTCACAGCAGGCTGCACAGTCATCAGCTGTAATCCTGTAGCAATGTGCTACATTTCTTATGATTTTTGTTTGTTCATGTAGCTAAATGTTGGAATCTCTTGCTGCTTCATGCATTTTTTGAGATCTAACTTTGTCATGACTGACTTTGTACAGATTGCTTCACTAAAAGTGTCTATATTTAGATATTTAATTTTAAAAGTTCAGTCTCTGCTAACAGACCATGTAAACTGTTAAACATGTAGCTGCTAACAGACCATGGCTGTGTCCTCTCTGTAGTCGCTATAGTCCACTATATAGCGAGTTTAATGCTATATAGTGCACTCATCGTATCCCACAATGCATCATGAAAAATAGCGCACAACTGATGGTCACTACTCAGGCAATAGGCTACCATCATGCATTGCATTTGCGTTGAAAGACTGAAAAACAATGCATCATGACATTTGTGATGAACACAACTCAACAACACATAGAACATAGGTCTGGTTGTTTTAATGAGAAGTTACAGATTATAACTTTAAAGGAAGAAAATAAGTATTTCACTTTCCATTTCAACATAACCCAGCTGTTGCTTCCTGTGGAGAGGTCTTCCCCTTTAAAAACATATTGGGCTGAATGCCAATCTGCTGTTACCCCCAGCTCCCCCACCCCCTACTCCCACCCCTGGCTGATGTGGTTCCCTGTGTTGGCAGCTGGCTGACACGACGAAGGATCCTCACCACAGCTGCCCAGAGAGAGTGGCTGTGACTGACCACTATCCTCGTACTTCCTCCCTAAACATCGTTTGATCAGAATATGTTAGATTAGAGAGAGGCAGTGTGTGAGTGTGTGTGTGCGTGTGTGTTATCATGCTTTTTTGTTTTGTTAGAGTAAGAGGGAGGTGACTAGACAGAGTTACACAACATTTCTGAGGAGTTAAGCAACAGAAGGGGAGAGTCTGCATCTGGAGCAGTCAGCATCAATTACTTATACTTAAGATACTTCACCTCATGTCAGAGGTAAACATCACATGTATCTGTGAGCTTCACATGGTTAGCTTATACAGATTAAACGAGTGGTTCTCAGTTATCAGTGAAAAGTTGGGCCTCTTCTTGTTATGAAGCATTTCCCCTCTAAACTTCTCACGTCTTATTTTAACTGAAGCCTAGAAAAGACAAGTTATCTTTACACCAGACATTTGGGAAAAAAGTCTGTAATACAAATCTTTGAATCATATTTTTTTTTACAGTAGTTCAAAGTAGTTTCACTTGGTCAGACACAGATTGAAATGCTGCACCCATGCCTCAGTAATAACCATAATGTCAGACAGATGACGTCTTGCGCTGCATGCGTAAAGCAGCTTTAGAAATATGTTAAAGCTCAAGTGATCACAGCTGGATCCACATTACCACGGAGGGCTCTGTTCAACACAGCTCATGGTGCAGTGCATTCAGGGTGTGTCCATCACTGTTGTTGAGGCAGAATAAACAGTCTCTGCTCCAGACTCGTGGTTCAAAGGTTTGTACTGAGTCTTAATGAATCATGGGAGTATTTGGTTGGAACAATAAACCAATCAGAGAGACATCTCCTTTAAGAGACAGGCGAGCTGCTTCTGGTTATTATAACAGTGCAGAGAATCACCCAGCGCCAGATTCTGTTTGTGGTGAGTTCATATTGTGACTGACCAGTGAATCCAGTCCTGTTCAATTAGTCCAGTCCTGTCCAGTGAGTCCAGTCCTGACCAGTGACCAGTGAGTCCAGTCCTGTCCAATGAGTCCACTCCTGTCCAGTGAGCCCAGTCCTAACCAGTGAGTCAGTCATGTCCAGTGACCAGTGAGTCCAGTCCTGTGCAATGAGTCCAGTCTTGTCCAGTAAGTCCAGTCCTGACCACTGAGTCCAGTCCTGTCCAATGACTCCAGTCCTGGCCAGTGACCATCGAGTCCAGTCCTGTCCAGTGACCAGTGAGTCCAGTCCTGTCCAATTAGTCCAGTCCTGACCAGTGAGTCCAGCCCTGTGCAATGAGTCCAGTCTTGTCCAGTGAGTCCAGTCCTGACCAGTGACCATCGAGTCCAGTCCTGTGAGTCCAGTCCTGACCAGTGAGTCCATTCCTGTCCAGTGAGTCCAGTCCTGACACATGCATGCAAAAGAAAAAAAGACTTTAGACTTTTATGTTACATTACGAGAAGTGTGAATAAATTCTGGGTTCGTTATGAAAATGTGGACAAATTTAGTCTCAGTGATGAATGGACTCATTGTTGTTCTTGTTAATGGTAATCTTTACGTTGTTATTCTTGTTAATGGTAATCTTTATGTGTTATTCTTGTTAATGGTAATCTTTACGTTGTTAATGGTAATCTTTACGTTGTTGTTGATGGTGATCTTTACGTTGTTCTTCTTGATGGTAATCTTTACATCATTAATGGTAATCTTATGTTGTCATTCTTGTTAATGGTAATCTTTACGTTGTTAATCTTTTTAATGGTAATGTTATTAAGTGATTAAATTGACTTTTTCTGCATGGCCTGTGCAGGCCAAGTTTTCCCCAGAGAGACTTTCCAAGTTCTGGGACTTTAAGCTTGGATCATCCCTGTTTCTGTGCACGTGTGTGGCAGTGGTGGCAGCGGTGTCTTCTACAGCGCTCTGATTTAAAGGGTCAATACACCTAAAAGAGTTTTGATATTATTTACCTGCTCATCCAAGACAAAGGGTAAGAACTTCGTCAGGGTAATTGGGGAAAGAAGTAAATTAGCTTAAACTATGAAGTTAATAAGCCTGACTCAAAATTCTGGTTAATTACTGTAGTCTGTTTTCAAACAGAGGGTTAGTAAGTGAAACGGTGTCTTGTGTGTTTAACCTCAGTAAAGTGTATTTATTTGTCTGATTCATTTAAAGGTCTCTGGCTCTGAATTAAACTTTATTAAACTACTCCTCCGAACCTACACCTGGTCCAGTAGCCTACACCTTTACTCAGTGTTATACACCAACATAAGTGCTACACTTAGATTTTAGTTGCACCGTCTTTTGATATTTACTTTCTTGAAGAGAAGGTAGGGCCAGCAGGTAGTTGGCTTAGCTTAGCATAAAGATTGGAAACAACTAAAATCTGTCAGTCAGCACCTCTAAAGAGGAAAATGGGGGGCGGAGGCACGCACGCTGAAGGCAATACTTTGTATGTCCTCAGTCAACAGTTGATCTTTAACCTGAAGGTGCAGCAGTCATTGTGGACACAACTGAGGGAAGAGAAGTTGGACAAAGCTCTGTTTGACTTTATTAAAAAATTAAATATGCGGAGGCTGAAGGTGGTGGTTGACTCCACCTGGTGAGTCAACAAAGCGCAGGTACAACAACACAAGGCCTGACATATTAGTGCAGTGGTTCAACATTAGCCTACATTTATATAAACTAAGATCCAGACAGTACGGAGCTCTTCAGATTCACACTCATCTAACAGACACTTAATTCATTTATATTTATTGTTAAGCTGCTGTGGCATAAACAACAATGCAAATTTAAACTGCTGGTTATAGTTGTTAAAACAGGTGATGTTTGAGATACTGTTCACACACTGTCTCAGACTCCTGTTTACCTGAGGTTATGATTCGTTGCTGCATGTTTGTGTTACCGGTGCCAGAGCTAGGGGTCTCTGGTCCAGCAGCATGAGCTACTCAGGCGGCGGGCACTGAGTGGCTACGGTGTGACTGTGGATCCAAACACACGACATGAGAGCTGTTAGCTCACGCTATTGCTGCTCAGCGGGTTTATTCTCTGCACACGTGCCAAATGTTCACATTTCATATACACAACATGGCAAATACCATACCAATTACTCTCAGAATAGTATTAATAAACAATAACTAATATCCAGCAACATTTATGGTCGGAACTACTCACACACACGTACACACTCACTCTTGTTTAACCGACCTTTTGCAGGCGGGAACGCCCGATAATAAACCACAACGATAAGGTACATATTTCAACATTCTACCATGCTTAGCTTCACTTCACGGCTTTGCCGTATGTTGTTACATGGTTTAACTAAACAAAACTGCACAAATAATACATTTTACATACCTGTGGATCCAAACACACGACACGAGAGCTGTTAGCTCATGCTACTGCTGCTCAGCGGGTTTATTCTCTGCACACGCGCAGAGCGAAGCAGAGCAGAGACTATTTGCTTGGACCCACTGGTATTAGAGCACCCTCTACTGGTGTAAAGTGGTAATGCTTCTGCAAAGGTTCAAATAAAGGTTCAAATATTAAAATGAAAAAGAGGGGGTGTCTGTTAATATAATAAACTATATGTGGCTATTTCAGACCCACTACATTTAAACCGAAGTGTATCATGCTACTTGTTACTGTATTTTGATGTAAAGCACATTGTGTCCACATATCATGAAATGTACTCCATAAACATTAGAGACTTGCTGCCTGAATAATTTAATAATAAAAATAATTAATATTTCAATATGAAAATGTTTACAATCAAAAACACAGTTACAGAATCTAATCCTGCAGATTGCCCAGGATTAAAAAATCTTTTTCATCGTTTTTACTAAATTAAATTGAAATTGTGTTACTAAGGGTTTTCCTCTCACTACACTGGAGACAGTCTTTCCCTGAATAACAGAAGTGTGTGATTTACAACATGTCACATGGCACAGCAGACAGAGAACAGTGTAATAAACTGCATTTGAAACTGGGCCTGGACCTGACCTGAGACCCAGCAGGCGGTGAAACTGTGAGGCCTACAGAACGAGGGTAAAGGTCTCTGCAGTGACCTGTGGTGACAGTTCATCCTTCAGGAGCCTCCACAGCTGGAGGAGCATGTATCACTGTCGTCCACATATATGTGAGGCTGACTCGCTCTTGTTGCATAACAGCAGAGATGCAAAGTAATGGGTCAGTGCTCGTCTTACTGCATGAATCCTGCAGATGAACTGAGTGGACCAGGCCTCCGTGACGGATCCCAGGAGGTTTCACTGGAACATCATAATCCTGAACGCCCGGGTCCACCCAGGTCTTCCCATGTCAGAGACACAGGGTGGCCTTTATCTGCTGGGACTAGAGAGCAGCTGGACCCTGAAATGATCTGGTCCAACATGCGTAAGCAACAGTGACAACACATATGAACACACATACATGCACACACACACACACCTAAAAGAACGTACACAGTGTATGTAGACACTCTCATCTCTTCACAGCCAAACAGCTGGAACACCTCCTGATTTAATTCCCCCTGAAACTCGTTTTCCTAATGTTGGTTCCTTTACATTGAATTTGATCATAAACTGATTATTGTTGAACTGTGGGTCTGAGGGAGGAGGCTGATAACACAAACATGTCCCACTAGCACACAAATAAACACACACACAACCACATTCATCATCCTGTATGTGTGGTTCAGGAAGGATGAAAGTCCCTCAGCCAGCAGAGCACAGACGTCACATTGCTATTGGCTGATTAGCAACATGCTTCACAATGATTGGCTCATTCAGAGCTACGTGTTCAGTAACATCCAGTCATACTCATACAGGTGTACAGTGACTCATGTTGACGCTGCAGCTCACCTGACACAGTCCATGCTCTTCTGTGTTAATATTACTGTTTTAATGGTTAAATATTCATTATTTATTATTAATAATAATTATTGGCCATGTGGAGCTGCTGCGGCACAGACGGCCTCTCTGTCAGGACCCTGGTCACTGAGCTGATGTTTTTCCTGAGTTCAGATTATCATCAACATGAATTGTGGCGTCTGTGTGATGCAGGTGATGTTGTGTTGAACATGTACGTGATGATTTCACTGTGTTAAAGGTGTTGTGTTGTTTTCCTTGTTAAAGTCCCCTAGTTGTTTGAATATATCTGTATGAGCTGAACTGGGATGTTTGGTCAGTTCAGAGGAAGCAGATCACAGTGATCTGGAGCAGAGAGACGCTTCAGTGTAGCTGGAGTCCAGTTTGTGGATCCTCCACATGTCACCTGTGAAAACTGTGACTCTGTTCTGTGGATTATTCAATGAAACTTTTCTTTTGTTCTATTGCTGATCATTTTCTTTGTCATACGTTTTCAGAGCTGTAAACTCCTCAAACTAAACTCTCTGTTGTGTTGATGTGGATCTGCATAGATGAAACCAAACCTGGTCCCATCAGAGGGAGACTCCAGGGACTGTTGAGGACAGTTTTATATGTTTGTGGAGCTGCAAATGTTGAGCAGCGGCAGTGATCCTGCAGCTGCCTAATGAGAGATTTATTGAGCACTGATTGATTGATTGATGTCTGTATTGACTGAAGTCTTGATGAACCACCTGATGGATTGATCACCCTCTCACTGTGGTCCTGTGTTCTCTCAGCAGTGACCCCTGTCGCCCTCCTCCACCCCTTTCCCTCCCCTCTCTCCTCCCTCACATTTTTTCCATTCATTCGTCCATGTTCCAACATCTCTTCGTCCCCCCACCCTTTATTTCACCACTTGAATCAAAGCCAGTGTTGTAGAGACCTGGAGGAGCAGTAGCAGCTTTTTGAACAAATGACCCTAACTGACCCTTGACCTCTTGGCCCTGGCCTATTGTTGGAGGTCTTATGGCGCAGGGCCCCAGGGGGCCACGTGAAAAGGACACCCTGTCCTCTCAGCATTGGATTCCAAGGTGTGAAAGTTATGAAATCACAGACACAGCTATGTTTACTCCACAGAGGCCACACACACACACACACACACACACACACACACACACACACACACACACACACAGTCCTCACTTGACAGTTCAGACTAAATTAATTACTTTTCTATTAATCAACCAATGATCAAATTTTGTTTATTCATAAGTGTCTTTAATATTAAATTATCAAATTATCATATTATTGTATTATCACATATTATTATATTATATTATCATATCACGAAACACAGCACTGGATTATAAACCCAGTTCAAGAAGTCTGGATTTTGTCTCAGACCAGTCCTGGTTCAGGTCAGACTCAATCCAGGTTCAGATAAGGCTCAGTCCAGGTTCAGGTCAGACTTAGTCCAGGTTCAGGTCACAGCTTGGTTCCTGTGTCCAACTGTTCTCATGAATCTGACATGAGAACAGTGATGTGTTGATAAGAAGGTTCTTTATGTTCCTGTTGACATTTACACCTGAGAACAGATGTTTAGCTCTCTCGCTCTCTCTCTCTCTCATTCATTCTCTAAGTCTCTTGACCACTGCTCTCTCTTCATCTTACTTATTGTTTTATTGTTTCAGTTTTGAGAAAAGAATGAAAGGTTGAAGAAAAGGTGTTTTCCAGCAACTGTAACGTCACATTTCACCTTCCACCTGAACCTGAAACACCCAACCTCCTGCTGTTCTTCATCACTTACCTCCTGCTCTTCATCACTTACCTCCTGCTCTTCATCACTTACCTCCTGCTCTTCATCACTTTCCTCCAGCTCTTCATCACTTTCCTCCAGCTCTTCATCACTTATTTTGTGTCCCTCTAACATCTGTATCAGTCCAGGAAACAGCTGGTGCTGTGTGTCTGTGACTGTGAGGAAAAACTCACCATAAGCTTTATTGACATTTGCAGTTAAACCGTGGGAAGATTTTTACTCTGTAAACATCTGTGTGCACATTCAGCCCTTTGTCCATCGACTGCTTCAGTGAGGGGGGGCTTCACTTGTGTTTCAGTGACGGGGTGCTACACCTGTGTAGTGCTGAACTAAAGACTCATTTCTGTGTTAATACTGATGTACTGATGATGCATTGCCGTTGTGATGATCACACCACCTCTCTGCTAACTTGAAAACTGAAAGCAAGAGTTTTTTCTGGTCTCGTGTGGGAGCAGCAGTGTGACTCAATCAGACCAGTAAGACCTGATGATGTCTCACCACCACAAAACTATAACAGCCATTTCCTGTAAATATACTGATGATTTCTCAGCTGAGATGTATTGATAAAGTGATTGTAGTAAAGTTTAGAAGTATGATGTGATGACCATCCTTTTCACTGAGGGTCTGAGGACTGACATCATTTATTCAGAGAATCAGACGTCACATGACCACACTGAAGCTAGAGCTGTTAGGATTGTTAACTATGTTTATGGAGCCTCTCTAGTCTTAACCTTTATTTCACAGGTCAGATTCACTCATTCATACATTTATTCATACAGCACTTGTTCTATACATAGTGCCTCTCGAATAAACACACACACACACACACACACACACACACACACACACACACACACACACACACACACACACACACACACACAAAGCTGTTATCTGTTCATTGTCTGGTCATCTCTTTTTTAAACCAAAAATTGTTCACTCAATAATGAATTAGTACCACTCGTTTTCTTTGGGCAGACCTGAGAGCTGTGTTTTCATTGTTTTTTTCATACATGTGAATTTGTCCCTCAGTGGTCTACAGTGGTTGAAGTCTGGATCATAGTCCTGGTGTGAGGTTCTGCTACAACATATATCAGCTTGTTTGGGTCTTTGTTCAGGTCTTTGTTCTGGTTTTTATTCCAGTCTTCAGGTATGTTCAGTCTACAGTGCGTTGGGAGGATTGCATGCAGAGAAACATCCTGTTTTAACTTGATAAGTTTTATTTTTGTTGTGAACACACTGGATATTTATTGATGTAGAAACTGAATCTGCTGTGAACCAGAAAAATTCATCCTGGATGAAGATGAAGAAAATTCCCTTTAATTTCTCTGCAGTAAATCTGGGAAATGATATAATTGTCTGAGTTTGGTAACAATATAATGCTCCTCATCTGGCAGCCAGAGCTGGACGCACTGTACACACACACACACACACACACACACACACACACACACACACACATCTGACATAAAGAGACACACAAAATAACAACAATAGAGAAAAAGTGTGTGTGTGCTCAGCACATGTGGACAACATGCTGCAGCTATCATCACTGAACTCATGCTAACGTGTGTGTGTTTGTGTGTGTGTGTGTGTGTGTGTGTGTGTGTGTGTGTGTGTGTGTGTTGTCTCTGTGGCAGCAGATCGTTGTTCGGAGGGATCACACTGTTATGTTGCTGGGTGAAAAGTGAAATCACCAAACTGTCATTTTATAATTAAGAAAATCCACCTACACTGAGCATGTGCATGAACTGAACAACAGCTGCTGCAAAGACAACAAGGTCAGTAACACTTTCATTCATGATCCTTGTTGTTTCACCACTGGTAGCTCAGGCTGATAAGAGCCAATCAACATCCACCGTGGGTGTCTACGTCATTGTTTCCAAAGGTCTCTGTTTAGACTTGTGGGCTCAGTGGAGATGTGGAGGAGTCCGTGAACACTGACTAGTGCTCTTTGATGCCAGTTGTACCACAATGCTAACACTGGTCCAGACTGCAGACTCACAACAAATCACAGTTTTAATTATACAGATAAAAACATATAACATAAAAAACGAGCCCAGAGGTCATCTGCGCACCAGCTTATTACAACACTAAAATATAATGATATTTTAGTGTTCGACGCCTTCTAGTGGCTGTAATGAAGACTGGAGTGAAGGAGGGAGTCCAGTGGTACAAAGACCACCTTTGTTTCCCTTCTTTCTTCACAATCACAGAGGATCTCAAATGGGAGCTGAACATCAGCTCCCTCATCAAAAAAGCTAGGCAGAGGATGTATTTCCTGAGGCAATTGAAGAAGTTCAACCTGCCAAGGACTATGATGGTGAACTTCTACACCTCCATCATTGAGTCCATCCTCACCTCCTCCATCACCATCTGGTACGCTGCTGCCACGGAGAGGGATAATAACAGACTGCAGCGTATCATCCACTCTGCTGAGAAGGTGATTGGCTGCAATCTTCCATCCCTCCAGGACCTGTACGCCTCAAGGACTCTGAGGCGTGCAGGGAAGATTGTAGCTGACTCCTCCCACCCTGGACACAAACTTTTTGAGTCACTCCCCTCTGGCAGGAGGCTGCGGTCCTTCAGGACCAAAACCTCTCGCCACAAAAATAGCTTCTTCCCACCTGCTATCAGCCTTATCAACAAGGCTAGAGAGCCCCATTGTTGCTGATCCCCCTGATCCCCAATTGCACCAATCACCCGAAAAAATTCCTTGTATGTGAAAACATACTTGGCAATAAAACTGATTCTGATTCTGATTCTGATTCTTTTATCCACAGACCTTACGGTACACCCGGAACCATGCGGCCGTTACATCAGGAGATGTTTTTTTGTTGATTTGTGAATTTAGAGTCACAAATCAACCTAACGTTAGGAATGTGGGAGGAAGCCGGAGTACTCAGAGGGAACCCATGCGGACATGGGGAGAACATGCAAACTCCACACAGAAAGCCCCCAGGCCCGTGGCCCAGTGAACCCAGAACCTTCTTGCTGTGAGGTGACAGCACTAACAACTGCACCACCGTGTCACCCCGTAATTAAGAAGATGTCTGATGATTTATTTATCCATAGATGAGCTCTGGGTAAGTTTTTTTTTTTTTTTTTTTTTTCGAACTCATTTGATCTTCACCAACGGCAATTCAGGCGTTGGATCTAAATACTTTAGGTCTCCTGAAATAACCTGGAACAGCCCCCTTTTGCTCCAGTAGACATGACTTGCCATGAAGTATTTTGCTTGACCATGTAAAATCTTTTTAGGAAGTGTCTGTGGCAGTTTGACAACAAGTAAGGGTGCATCAAAGGGTCAAAATAGTAGTTTACTTATATAACCAAAGATACTAGAATGTAGCGCTCTAGAGTCTTTAGTAACAGCAGCAGTGACGGTGTAAAATAAAGAATCTTTGGCGGCACGCAATAACACAGTATGCTCAGTCCGTAATTTGTAGATTATATTTATTACATATATTATCATGATAATATTGATATCAAAATCACCTCTTCATCCCTTACCCAATCTAAGGTTGCAAGAAACCTGGGTGTCATGTTTGATGACCAATTATCCTTCTCAGTCCATGTTGCATCTGTCTCTCGGTCGTGCTGCTTTGCTCTAAAACAACATCAAGAAAATAAAGTCTTACCTGACTCAGACCTCCACCCAGCTCTTGGTCCAGGCCATGGTTATCTCTCGCCTCAATGCTCAGTGCTCATCTAATGGGTCTTCCTCTGTTCTCAATGAAGCCCTTACAGATGGGTTTCTGTCCTATACTTTAAAGAGAAGGTCTTGACCTTCTCCAATTGGAAAGTGCCTTGAGATAACTTTGTTTGTGATTTGGCTAAATAAATAAATAAAACTTGATTTGATTTGATTTGTTGATCCAGAACAAAGCAGCCCCCCTTGTTTCAATCAGACCAAAAGGGCACATGTTACTCCACTACTCATTGACCTACACTGGCTATCCATGACTGCCCAGATCAAATTCAAGTCACTAATGCTGCCTTCAGAGTAACTTCTGTGTCTGCAACCATCTACTTGAACTCAGTCATACAGCTTAATACTCCTTCTTGGCCACTGTGTTCATCCAGGGAATGTCGTCTGACATCGCCATCCCTGCACACAAGACAGTCTCAGTCCAGACTGTTCTGATCTGTGGTTTCCTGATGGTGGAACCTGCTCCTGAAGTCTATCAGAGCAGCGGCGTCACTCTCTATCTTCAAAAATCTCTTTAAAACTCATCTCTTCAGAGAGCACCTCCTCTCCTAAAACCTTGACATGTCTAACTAGCACTTACACTGCACTTTTGATGCACTTTCTTATATAATCTCCTGCACTTATTAAATAGATGTGGAACCTGATACGTACACAAAGGTTTCCCACTGCACTGAAGCTTTACTGATGTCCTGATCTTCACTGGTCTGTCAAAAGCCTTTAACCAAAACTGACTGGACACAATTTAATTATCATTAATTACTGAGTGAGTCAGGTTCATATGTCCCATATTTGAGGCAGTCAGACCTCATTAAGTCTAAAACCTCTGATTCTCAAATTTCATGGTAATCCATTTTGTAGATATTTGAGTCAGGACAAAGGTGAACTGATCAACCTCCCGTATCCTGAACTGGGAGGCTGAACCTACAAAAAAAGCTTGGAGTGAAAGTCAAAGCCCTAATATAGGCCACAGATACAACACACATGTCCTGTCCCTTTAAATGTCAATAGCATGGATGACTTTAAGTCCTGGATATGAGACAATGGTAAAAATCACCCATTAACCTGGAACAGTGGATTCTCAGTGAACACTTAATTTTTAATGGGTCCACTGTTTGTGTAGTGTGAACAGTGTTTTTTTCCTTCACTTGTACTTGCAGCAATATTCAATTGGTGTATTTCTGTCTGGACTTTCCTTTGGAGTTGCAAGTGAATCATCTTGGTGATGATACACTGGAAACGTTATCCTGATCTTCCCACATTAGACTCTACATTACACTCTATCCATACTCACAACAAATAAACTTAAAGTAATCAGTGGAAGTTGAAGACCAACTTCTCTCTGACGCCTGCAGGGAGCAACGAGTCCTGGCTGTCTCCAGTCCTGTACACCAGAGGCTCCTGCTGTCCACACAGTGACCTCAGCATACGGCCAAACAGAGTGGCTGAATATGAATGATCAACAGTGTGACATGATCAATCAGATCAGTACAGGAAGGTTTGATCAGTTGTATAAGTAAACGTACCAACAGACTTTTAACAGAGACATTAATGGTCATGAGAACAACGGCCCCCCTCCCTCTCTGTGTTGGGGCTGTTGCCATGTTTACATCAAAACAATGGAAGCAGTGGTGTGTTTGTGTGTGTGTGTGTGTGTGTGTGTGTGTTTATGTGTGTGTACACTTGATTAAGTAGTTTTGCTGTTGTTTTGTTGCACCAAGATGATGATCATTATCTGTTGAGCTCCATCCCTTCAACTGTTTGGATGATAATAGAATTAGTTGATCTTAGCTTTAGTGTTTGTTATTGTCTTCATACATAAATTGTCCTGGAACAAGACAAATAACATTAACCTGCTGATTATATGTTATACTTCTCCTCCGTGGCCCTGTGCTGTCGAGGGGCCTGAGCCGTTAATGGGGTTGCTGCTGGGTGGTACTGACTGCAGAAGAGGGAAGGGGTTTGGGACCGGGTGGGGGACCACAGGTCAAAGGTTGATGAGAGTATCTGGAAAATGACCTAACTGAATCATGTTTCCAGAGGGAAGACTTACACAACAACAACACTGTAACCAGGGCACAGTGCTCTTACATAAGACCATAAGCCGAGTTTGTCATACATTTTAGAAAAACAGAAACAACAGCTCTTCGACTTTACATGTTGTTATTGTGGTGGTCAGAGCTTTTTTATTGAAGGTTCACTGAGAGGATCACAGTGGTGGATCTGGTGAAAGGACAGGGGTTAGCTAGAGGGTCTCAGCAGGCTGCATATGAAGGGCTCATCCAATTACAGCCACGCCCCCTTTACGCTGTGATTGGTCAGATGTGTTGAGGTGTGAAAGTAGACGGAATTCAGACTGAATCTTCAATGACTCTACTTTTCAAGTGTGTGACCAAGTGTCAAATCACCTTACTAGGACTGTTCCCACATTAACCGGGATCTGTCCACAGGACTGTTTCCACGTTCACCCAAACAGTCTCTGTCCTGTGGAGTAGAATCACTGTTCTTTTCAGATTCTCTCCTGTTTTTGTCTCTGTCTGAAGCTCTGTTGTAGGTAGATTTGTTTATCATACAAATTAAAAAGCTCTGTGAAGAGGTTGAGCTGACCTGGACTTGTTACAGATTGGTGAACCACAAACCTGTAACACATCCAACACATCCTCTTTTCAACATACAAGAGTTGACAAGTTTATGTCCTAGTGTGAATATTTAACGTGCAGCAGCATGTTTCCTACCTGCAGCTTCAGAGAAGCTTCACCGAGCTGACAGAAAGTTTACACCTCATGATTTATTGGTAGATTGTCATCAGCACCATCCTGTAGCTGTGAAGTGGATCTGCAGATATAGTGTGTCGGTCACAGTGGTGGTGGGCTGTCGAGCTCACTCTCACACACACACACACACACACACACACACACACACACACACACACATCAGGACCTGTTTAAGACCCAATTACTAATGAAAGCAAGGTGTGTGTTTGTGTGTGTGTGTGTGTGTGTGTCCGTGTGTGCGTGCGTGTGTGTGTGTTTGGCCGCAGGCCCAGACCAAGGATTACACTCAGTCTGCATCCACCACTTTTTCTCCCTCTCACACACACACACACGCACACACACACAAACTCACTCTGCAGGGCAGCTACCTACAGAGTGAGTTTGTGTGTGTGTGTGCATATGTGTGTGTGTGTGTGTGTGTGTGTGTGGATACTTTGATTTGTGATGTGTGTCCATGTTGTCTGGCTCTGCTGCTGCACTGCATGATGGGAAGGAAGGTGCTAGAACATTCAGTAGAAGAAGAATGTGTTTGGAGACAAAGATGGACAGTGAGTGTGTGTACAGTGAAACTCGTCTACAGGGACAAACTTCATTTTATTTTTTTACCTGTTTCTATGTAACTTTAATTTTTTGTCCGGATTTTACAGTAATCGTCTAAAATACTGTTTCTGGATTATTTTAAATCATCGTCAGTGTCAGTTACCGAAACACCTTTCCTTCCTACAGACCCTGATAATCTCCACCATCACTGGTGAACAGTGACATGTAGTTTGCAGTTATTTCTGTGATGGTGCAAGACAACAAAACATTTACCATCCACAAGCCCTGCTGGAAATAAGGAGGACTTGCCTACACTAATATTTACAGTAGAAACAATGGCCAGCTTCAGGGGAGACACTGACATGGGATAGAAAGATCTATAAAATCTCTGGTTCCCTGACAGAATGAGCAGAGGTGAACCTCTTTAAATCTCTCTGAAACATTTCTGGAGTTATGTTTGCACGTGACCTGTTGTAACTGCAGTGACCATCACGTTGTAAAAGAAACAATAGACTGAGATACAGACAGAAAACCAATATAAAAGTCACACTCTTCCACTAACACTAAATATGTTGCACTAAAATCAAACATGGACAAAAATATTTAAAAAGTTGAAAAGTTTGATATTATCAGCTGTTGATTCAGCACAGCCACTTCCTGTGTTAATGACAGTTAGGGTTCAGGCAGCCATGGAGGTCAAAGGTCAGTTAAAAATGTATAAAACTGTATAAAAATGTATGACTGTGTTTGTCTAGATTTTGCGTTGCACAGCTTCCACTGGCACGGTTCACAGTATTTTTAATTACCCACGGTGATTGTATCTAGAAACAGATGTTGCTGTTGAATTATTCAAAGGTTCAGTGCTGTGAGCTTCACTCCCTGTGTTGGAGGCAGAGCTCTCCACATCTGGACAAATGAAACCAAACTATCTCCATGGAGAGTTAGTTTCTTTCTGGTGAACCATCTATTCACCTTGTAATCATGCATGACCTGCTCACATTCACCACTGCTCAGCACTCTGTCCTTGCTACTAGAACTACTGCTTCCATCTGTAGTAGCATATACATTTGTATTTAAAATGAATCAATTTGAATGTACTTTCAGTTTAATTCGAAGAGTTGAAAGAGTGCCACCCTACCTCCAATAAACAGAAGAATAAGAATTAGCCTGATCAAAAACACACGTTAGAATATGTGGACATTTCATTTATCAGCAGAGAAGCTCAGTGTCCTCACAACATGACACAACACACTGTCAGCACCCCCCCCCCCCCCAACACACACACACACACACACACACACACACACACACATACACCCGTTGATGTGTAAGTAAGTAAGTGTTTGACGTCAGAGAGATGTTGTGTCACTACCTGTTGCTTCAGGAAGAGCTCAAGAAAACTGATCCAGGAAGTGACACAGTGAGGTGGACTTCAGAATTACACCATGAACATGTTTCAGTGACAGTGAGATGCAATGTTGGGCTCTTTCCCAACACAGCAGCCTGATGAATGGATGGATGTTAGTTTGAACACAACCTCACTCTGTTCCTCTTCCTGTCCCAGCTCGAGCTGAACCACCCTGCACAAGGTCCCGAAAGGACTCAGCCTCTCTGTCAGACCATCACAGAATTAAGATGCTGATGTAGCAGGACGCAGTCATTGGCCCAGTGACGTCAATCAGGAGGTGGCCCCAGCCAATTGCGGTGGGTGAATGCCGCATAAAAGGCGGGCATAGAACACCTGTCTGTAGTGTTCTTGCCGGAGGCTAGGCTCCGTCATTTCCTGGCGTCCGGCACTTCCGCCCCTCTGGCAGCAGGTGGCCTGTTGGCTGCACTCCTCTTCACGTTGTCCCATCCTGTGCTAATTTGAGTTATATTGTGTTAGAGGCTCGCTTGGGTGTTGCTGCTGGCTGCATGCTGCTCACCATTGCTCACAGCTTCTTACCGCTCTGCACGTCGCTCACTGTCCGTAGGTGAGCTTTCTGTCTCAGTGTCTTCCCCTGTGGTGTTGCACCTGTAGCGACCTGTGTGTGTTTACAGGTCGCTCGTGTATAGCGCCGACCCTCCGCTCCATGCCGTGTGGGCCGGGACTGCCTGACTGGGTAAGGATGTCCATGTTGCGGCTCAGCGCCGGCTAATCTACCACTGAACCACTGCTGCTTTGTCTCGCTGGAGCTTCCTGGCGGGCAGACACCGCTTGCTGCAGACTGACTGCTTGCCTATTACTGCTTCGCTGTTTGCCTGAGCACCCACTGTCGCCACGGCCGACTCGGCCCCTGCTTGCCTTGCCAGGCTTTGACTGTTTGGTTGGCTGGGTGTCTCTGGTGCGGCCCGTTGCTGCCTGGGCGAACCTGTGGCTCGGCAATGCTGTTGCTTTTGTTCATCCAGCCACTTCTTAGAGACAGAGAGAGAGTGTGTGTGTGTGTGTGTGTGTGTGTGTGTGTGTGTGTGTGTGTGTGTGTGTGTGTGTGTGTCATCTTGTGTGTTTGTTTAATTTTTGGTTGTTGTATGTTCTTAATTTTTCTTTTCTTTTGTAACCCCTAGATTTGATTAGTTGATAGATTCTAACCTTATTTGTGGTTATTTCCTTTGGGGTATTGTGGGTTGTGATTTTGTATAGTTTGAGTAAGCAGTTTGGTTTGCTATTGTGTATTATAGATTTTGTACATTTAAGTTCTTTATTCGTTTCTTTTCTTTTTGCTATTAGTTATTATTTTAGTTTTCTTTCGTTCCTAAACTGTCTCTCTCTGGTCCCCCCCTCCCCTTCAGGTGCTGAGCCTACGGTGGTGGACTGGTGTCCGGTGGTGGTGCCCCTCTTTTGTGCTGTGTCTCCACTGGTTTGAGTTTTTCACTTTATTCTTATTTTGTTGCACGTGTGGTGTTCCTGGTATCCCCTTTTTGTTGACCCATCCGTCACTGGTAGGCCTCAGCCCTGATTGGTCCCCCTTTTTAACTTCCCCAGTGAATGATTCATTTAAACCAGAGTTTTAAACAAATTGATTGTGATTAATAAAATAATATTTTGTACTTTTGAACTGCCGTCTCTGCCTCGCTTTGTTAGCGGACCTGAGTGCCTCCTCGAGAGTTAGTTCACTAAAGTCCCTGGGTGAAATTCCCAGGGTGGCGTTGTCTGGCAACCATTATTTAATTAACACTACTCTAACATTTAAACTAACTAATCCACCTCCTCGCGCCGCCACACTTCCAGGACAATGTTGGACAGGAAGTAGTCAGAGCAGAGCCAAACACTCACTGACCCAATGTCAACAGCATGCAGTCTCTTGTTGCTCTCAGGTTCGCCGGTCTCTGAAAACCAACCACACCACCTCTACATACAAATCACTGTCAGTTTACATCTGTACAGGTGCTGTGAAGTTAAATTACTGTTACATAAGAAAAAGTTCTGTGGCTCTAGGGAGGAGATGTGCTGACTTCTTCAGGGTGACTTACATTAAACAGTGCCTGGTCTCAGGTCTATACTCTCAGGTCTCTGGTCGATGCTCTCTGGTCTCTGGTCTCAGTTCTGTTGGGACTCAGATCTTTCAGGGTGGGGGAGACCACATGTTCCTTTGTTCTACAGCAAAGGAAGGGCCCTGTGAACATCATTCCCCACAATCCTCCACTTTTCACAACTGATGAGTACCTCCCATGCAGACCCTTACTGACCAGTAAGAGTTGGCCACTGTGTGACATGCGACCCAAGGTGTCACCAGACAATAAAACCAGCTGTGCCCCTTTGTTCTTTCTCTTCTCTCTGGCCCTCATGGTGGGAGCAACAAGACTCCCAGAACCAGGTCAGCACAACTGCTACCTGGAAACTCTTCTCCCTTTTGGGCCTTCTTTCAGGAGCAATGAGGCTCCCAGCACCTCCACCAGGACGTTGTGAAGACAACACTGTAAAGCAATCTTTCTCTTTTTGTTCCAAGGACTGGGTAAAGTTGACTGGGTATAACCTTAACTAGCACAGTATAGCACAACACGGCTGAGCACATGATTGTTAACTTCGTTGATGTACATGTACTGACGTTAATGTATCTGAGCTTTGTTGTTGTTATCTGTTTCTGTTATTGTTAGCCACATGGTTTACTGACACTTGTATGTCCTCACACATACAGGTAGCCCAGTACTAGGAATTGCATGCAGCAAACCCTCTTTTTTTGTATATCTACTGGTGTCTTTAATGTTGCACAAGGGAGAATCTTACCAACCTCTTCTCAGTAGAACTTTACTTACTCTTGATGTGGTCATTTTAGTTGTAATTATTAATTTAATTATTAATCAAAGTTCCAAATCAACAGTAATCAATTTGAGACTGTATAATATTGGCTATCTTTTGATGTTAAGGCTTGTGCCCCTGAGGATAAATCATTATTTAATATTAATATTTTATTAGTTTTTCATAGCCAATAATTGATAACAACTGACACACAACAGGTCTCAGGTCTCAGGTCTGGTGTGCTGACAATCTGACCTCCAAGGTGACTCACATTAAACAGTGTTTATGTGTTTATCATAAGGAGCCAAACAAAGACACACAAAGAAACACAACTGAACCACACCTGCTTCAACTGTAGTTGAAGGTAGGTTCATCAACACTAGTGTGTGTGTGTGTGTGTGTGTGTGTGTGTGTGTGTGTTGTGCGACACACTGTTGTGTTTACAGTCTTTGTGTACACAGGTTATCATAATGGATGTTATAATTCTTTAGTTACTAGCAGGTGGAACAATGACAGACAATATTTTGTGAATGGCTTCAGTGACATCACATGTTCTCAAGTGATGAAGGGTGATGATGATGATGCTTAATTGTTTTCATTCATAGTTTTTCTCACAGGTCAAAGCAGCACAGCTTCAGTCCAGCAGTCTGATGTTACAGTAGGTTCATCTCACGCCTCCTTCATGTGACGCAGGAAGCCAGTTTGTTATTTTACATTATTGTAAATGACCGGTTGTTAATGTGTAAATGCTGAGCAGAGTTATGGCCCCACCCTCAGAGAGGAAAGTCATCTTTCATGCAGCCTGAGGTGAAAACAGAAACAAACAAGCTGCTTTTAAAGGAGTAGGTGTGGGAACTGTAATTACCTGCATGACTCAGCTGCAGGAGTTTTCCATTTTCTCCTCCCTGGTTGTGGCAATGAATGAAAGATGCATGTTGATGTTTTCCTTCGACTGCGTCGCTACTGCACAGACTGGTCTCAGGTCCCAGGTCTGAGGTCTCTGGTCTCTGGTCTCTGGTGTCAGGTCTCTGGTCTGAGGTCTCTGGTCTCTGGTGTCTGGTCTCTGGTCACAATTCTCAGGTCTCAGGTCTCTGGTCTCTGGTCTCTGGTGTCAGGTCTCTGGTCTGAGGTCTCAGGTCTCAGGTCTCTCTGGTCTCTCTACATGTACATGTACACAACATGGACAAAAGTATGCGGACACGAGGTGAACATCAGAATGCTGTGTTTGTTGATGTCACTTCACTTCATCACTGGCTATTAAAAGTCCAAGTTACCTGTTGCTGTTGTATGGACATGGAAAAGATTTGTGTAAATGTTGTCGTACGTGTGGCTGTGGATGATCTATTTAAAGTTTTAATCCTGAAGATTTTCATGGTGTAAAATCCAGTGAAAGGATCTGCTGCCATGTGTTTGGCCACATTCACAGGAAACAGGTCCGTGATGTACTGTCACATGCTGACCTTGTTGCAGTTTGAAACATCCTGTCAGCTGTTCCACAGCTGTGTCTGTTATGATTTATGTGATTCAAGAGAAAAATGCTTTTAGTTGCAGTACTATGGTTGTCCACTGGGGAAAACTGACCCTGGACTGAGCAAAAATGTGAAAAAGTTCATGTCTTACTAAAGAATCCTAGAAACACGCCTGTCCTCTATTAGAGTCTACTTTTAATAATGATAAACTTTTTTTATGTGGCACTTCTTAACAAAGTCATAAAGTAACAAAAAATGTGTAAGATCAATAACAAATAACAACCTATGTCAAACATTTCTGAATGTTTTCACTAAGAGAGACGTTTTAAGAAGGGACTTCAAAGACGTAGAAGTAGTATTGTGGTTTTAATAGCAAAAGCCTGGTAATAATCTGACTCCTCTGGAGACGGTGAGGGACCCAGGCTACCTGAGTGAAGAGCGTCACAATAGTCAAGAAGAGACAAAAGCATGAGCAACGTTTTACAGATCACTTGGTAAGAAGCTGATTTTAGAGATTATCTTGAACAACCTGGTGAAGAGTTGCATATATACAGAAAACAGGAGGGGGCCAAGAACTGAGCCTAGAGGGACACCACATCTCAGCTGGGCCACTGAAGAAGTGGCAGAGAAAGTTCTGTTAAAAAGTTATGACCGAAGTAAACTAAGAGCCGTGCCCTTGATTTGTACCAATGTCTCTCAGTGGTGTAAGAGGATGCTATGATCAACAGTGTCGTACACAGAACTTAAATATAAAAGAACTAAAACTGAGTAGTCACCTCTGTTAACGAGTCTTGTCTCTGTAGAGTAAAGTGCTCTCAAACCAGACTGACAACTGTTAAAAACACTGTTCTTGTTCATATAATATATTGATTGAGATTCGATTACTTGTAATTAATTGGTTTTTAAGTGTAATATGTGTTTATTCATGTGTTAATTATACACATTATAGACTAGTGTAGACTGACAGAATGAAAATAGGTGAAAATAGAAAAATAGGGACCTGCAGGTTGTTTGAGAACTTTAACTCTTTACTCTGGTATTTTTTTTTAGCCTTTTATTTTGCTACATTTGCCATAAAGCCATTTATACCTCTGTCCAGCTTGTCCATTTATTGTGCATTTTGCTTGCATTTACTGAAAAGAGCTGTATTTGTGTGGTTTTTAACTCAGATGCCATCACACTGGTCAGCAGCCTGCACTGAGCCTTCACAAGTTGGCAGCAATATTTCTACTTCCATTAAAGGCGTATTTAGTCTATGAGGAGCAGAGGGAGGCTCCACCACAGTCAGCTGGACTGAAGATGATATATTTACACAATCATCTCTACTGTCACAACTGAGTTTGTTTGGTCATTTAGTCTTTTACTTGAGTCCTGTGTTTTGAGAGTTGTTGTAGAGTAAAGACTCTCAGTCCTTTTACCACCAGCTGCTGTCTGCCCACTGACGCAGATCTTTCTCTCTCTCAGCTCTGAGCTGATAGGGGGGGCTGTTGCACCCCTCCACCCCTACCTCGAGTCTCTATGATAAAGTCTCTTGTGCACTCTTCTCCCTGCAAATACCCCTCAACCTCCGACTATTTTAGTAAAGGTTCAATAGAATTATTACCTAAGCAATTCTTTGCTGTGCCTCACTGTGTCACTGCTTTTAATCCAGGAAGCAAAGAGAAAATGGGGTCACGAAGAGAGGAAGACAGAGCCTGAGGCATGCTGGGAATGATGTTTTTTCCCTGACTGTTTATATAAAACTTTATTTCAGGGTACCTTCTGATACATTCGTGTCTTTTCTCTTGAGAAAGACGAAGAAGATGACAAAACAAGAAAAACAAACCAAAAGTCAACCACAGGAAGTTCATTCTCAGATTTTGTTTTTATTGTGAAGTCATACAGAGGGTGAAGTCCTCCTGCACGGCTGTCATTGGATGATTTGGTTTCTGTTGTGGTAAAAATGTGGTGGTGAAAGTTAAGCTGTGCAATGTCATTAATGATGAAGTCTTTTATTTTCAGTAATTGGGTGAAAATGTTGTTGCATTTATAGAGGTCCAAGCTTTTGCTTGAAGGTTTTCTGAAGGTGTTCTGCAGGCTGACATGTGTTAGTGAACTAAAGAGCGGGAGGAACCGTCAGCACTCTGAATAAGCACCTCATTAGCAGCAGCAGCGCTGTGTTACCTGATCTGATCATAGATCACACCTGTTTTGACTTTGGTGGAGGGCCTGTCGTCTGAAATGACCTGCTCATACTCTAATTTCTCTGATCCTGCCTCACACAGACACACACATGCAAACATGTGTGGGTGCGTGATACGTGCTGATTGTGTCTCCTGCCTGCTCCATTTGGGCCGAGCAATTTAGCTGAATTGCTCCGGCAAATTGCCAGCTGTGCAAATGAAGAGCAGGATGTGTGGAAATTAAAGCACTTCAACAGACTGACCACTTCACAAAGCAGGAGGGGGGCGGGGGGAGGTGAACCCAGAGTGGAGGACGTGTTGAATCTGGTCAGTGTATTATTGTATTACAGAGATTTAATGAACAGTTGGAGCTGGTTATGGATGAGGTTTACACAATTCAATAAATGTTGTTACTACAAGCACCAACGATTACAATGATGTGTAAATATCTGTGAAATGACGTTGGAGGCCGTCGTTCAGCATCATTCCATGAACCAGAACATAAACATGTCAATGCTGTAAACAGTTAGGTGGGTCACCTGCCTGTGTGAACACCTATCAGGTGCCTGACTGCATCTCATGCTTAGATTTAAGATCTGAGGCGACACACAACCAGAGCACAACCATCACACACACAAACGAAGTTAGCCACAACTGTGAATGTCTGGTGAAGCTGGTGTGTACAGTTTTATAACAGACTATAAGAACCACACAACTCTGTAGAAACGTCAAATGAACACAGTGCAGGTGTCTGTTTTTCTGGTCAGGAAAGCACCCAGGTCCTTTTGAAAGAGACAGGAAACTGTGTCACCCCCTGTACTTCAGGGTCCTCCCCCCCATTCTGGTACGACTGTGCAGTTTATGAGACGGAAGACATTATGTGTACATCAGCAACTTAACACAACTGATTGTTGTGGCAACTGAAAGAAGGCTGACTATGACACAAAAGTGTGGATGGATGATACAGTTCAAAATGTCGTTTTCCTGTCTGTGGCTGGTGGTATGTTTTTTTTTTTTTGCAGTCAGATTCACACAGCAGCTAAAGTCTGAAACCTGAACATCATTAATGAGACTTCCTGTGAAGGTCTGTGTGATGACAGAGATTTGAGAGAATGTTTAATTCTGAACACTGGTCACTTTAGAGCTGATCACTGGAAGGTTTTTGAGCCTCTCCTCAGCTGATCTTAAGAGAAAGACATGTTTGCCCTGAAATCTGTGTCATTTGCGTCTTGCAGAAAGATCAACATGACAACAGGCCAAACATACTGTTTCCATCTGTGTTATTTTACCTGCGTTGTCTCTTCAGTGATCACATTGAGGTGGCAGAGGAAATCTCACTAAAGGTGACATTCAAACATTAACCTCCCTGTGGAGCTGCCGCTCAGAGGCCTCCAACTGCATTCCCTCTCTTTTCTATGACTTCTTCAAGCTCAAGGACGAAGGAAGTGGCTCCCAGTACAACCAGCTGTTTAGAATTTCAAACACAGCAAATCTCCAGTCCAGCTACACAGCCATGTGTTGGTCATATGACTGTTTCCATACTGCCATGCGATGGTATTATGACTGTTTCTATTCGGCCATGTGTCGATCGTATGACCGTTTCTATTTGGTCATGTGTCGATAATATGACTGTTTCTATTCGTTCATGTGTCAGAAGTAGGACTGTTTCTATCCAGCCATGTGTTGGTTTCTATATGACCATGTGTTGGTCGTATGATATGACCATGTGTTGCTTGTATTACTGTTTGTATATGGTAATGGCAACATCACTGTTTTGGCGAGGCTTGATTATACATGAGTACATGACCCTAACAGTTCCAGTACATAACTCCTTCTTCAGATTAGACAAATCAGGGTCAACATTTTAATGGGTTTATCACAAAAACTTTGCACAGAGCTGTTTCCCCATCCTTCCATGCTAAGCTAGGCTAACCATGTCCTGACTCTAGCTCGGGAAACATACAAAGATTTGTATTTCCCAAATGTTGAACTATTACTTTCATATATACAGTATCACAGTTTCTCACTATGACGGTATTGACCTACAGATCAGTTACACCTCCATCATGGTCTCATTCTCATCCCTCTGCCCTGTAGCTTTTCTCATTGTGCGCTGTGAATGTTTTACTGCAAAGCTACTGGAGGACTGTTCACTGTGCTTTAATTCATCAAACAGACACCACAAGAAGGATGGTTTTACAGGATTATTTCCAGATATTGGAGCAGGAATGCTCCATATAGTCAAATACTGTATGTTAAATATATATTTATAGCTCATATTTATTATTATTTATTTTAATGAAATATACATAATTTTTTTAGGCCCTATATTAAACAAAGATTTCAGTCTGAATGTAAGTCTTGAACAGCCTTGGCTGAACAACAAATTTACACTGAACAACAAATTCATGAGAAATCATAATGCCACAGCACTGAATAACAAAGTGACCTTATAACAGCATAGTATTTCCCCCTAGGGGTAGTTATACAGAGTGTATGTATGTATGTATGTATATATATATATATATATATATATATATATATATATATATATATATATATATATATATATATGTGTGTGTATGTATATGTAAGGCAGTTACCTAAACATGTCAGTAGATGGTGCTGGTACATTGTTTTTGCACTTAGGTGTTGCGCGATTGTTGCTGTTTGTCCCCTACTGGAAACCGTGTTTTATTTACTTTGGCGCTGCATGGCCGCCATTTTGCCACAGTGTCTGTTTATGGTTTGTAAGGTAAGCAGCACGATAAGTAGCTCTTCACATCGAGTAGCTTCGTGTATTAGCTCCGTGGCTACTGTGAGCTATTTACCTACCTGTGGGTTTTCTCTTATGCTCTGAGTTTGTAATGAACCTGTTTTAAGAGGTTTAATAAATAGAGGTACAGCGCTTTATTTTGAATACTGTATGATCACTTTTTATGTCTTTACTGACGCACAGTGTCTGTTTATGGTTTGTAAGACAGTGTCTGTTTATGGTTTGTAAGGGATGAAAAGCCGCCAGTATCGACAGTCAATAAACAAGGCGGTCTCAGCCACGATCCTGACCACCCGTGTGTCCGACTCGTCCCTCGCGTCGCACCCAGCCCCAACAACAACATTAACACAACGCAGAGTCTCGGGTGTAGGGGGAGGCGTAGCACTCACACGGGCAGCTGGGTTACATATATATGTGTGTGCGTGTGTGTATATATATACACACACACACACACACACGATAAACACTGATTTACACTCCATTAGGGCCAGGGTCAGACTCAGGCTCAGTGTCAGGCTCAATGTCAGGGTCAGGGTCAGGGTCAAAGCCAAGGTCAAAGCCAAGGTCAAGGTCAAACTAGGATGGTTCAGGTTAGGATTAAAAGCTGGTGAAGGCTTTACGTGAATCAGGGTCCTCACAGCTATAGAGGAACAAACATGTCAGTGTGTGAGAGAAAGAGGTGGGGGAGGGGGTTGTGTGGGTTGCCCATGGACTGTCCCTGTATTCCCCTGAGCATATCCATGGAGCCAGACTCCAGGAAGCCAACATCCCTGTCTGTCTGGCCTTCAGTGAGACGGTGGACCACCCAGCTGGATCCCACTGAGCTGATTGGCTCAGAACAGATCCCTGAGCAGGATGCTGAATATTCACAGAGACCAATTGTCTGCAGCCTGGGAAAGTAATACTTGTGAAATGTCTTACATTAAGTTGTTTGATTTGATGTTGGTGCAGATGGAGCAGGACTTTCAGTCAGTCCAGGATCATGTAGACCACAGTTCTGTCACAGATCAGTGCTGAACGTGTTTATGTGAATGTGTGTAATCAGGGTGAGGTGTGTGATGCTCACATGCTGCAGTTTGCACTTTGTTCCTTTTTATTCAGTCTCACCTGTTTTTTCACGTGTGATGCGGCTCCCAGCAAAATCAGAGAAAAGACCTGATCACACCAGCAACATGCCATCAAACTGACACCTTCCAAAATAGTTTCAGTATCTCTGAATCTGACACAGGCATGAAGAATATAAATATTATGTTTTAACCATTTGAGCAGCTGCAGGTAAGAAAACAAACAACAGCTGAGATTATGTCAATATTGCAACAGGTGAAGGGCAGTAGTGTACTCTCTCTCTCTGTCTCTCTTGCTGTGTGTGTGTACTTGTACTTGCTACATAGTAAGGACCAAAAAAAGTATTTTACTAACAGAGTTAGTTAGTTAGTTTTGGGAAAGTGAGGACATTTTGGCCGGTCCTCACTTTTTGAGACACCAGGGTCAGGGTTAGGGTTAGGCACTCAGTTGTGATGGTTAAGGTTAGGGTAAGGGGCTAGGGAATGCATTATGTCAATGAGTGTCCTCACAAAGATAGAAGTACAAGTATGTGTGTGTGTGTGTGTGTGTGTGTGTGTGTGTGTGTGTGTGCCTTGCTCTGAATTAGGGTAAATAAGGTTAATAAGGTTTAGAAATCAGTCATTATCCAAGGGATGGTCAAAGTAGAAAGATAGAGCTAACAATGACACATCAGACACACAGCCAGTGTGAACTAACACACACACACAAAGACACACGTGGGAGCAGCAGCAGCTCAGCTACAGGTGTCAAACAGAACAGATCTCTTCCTGTGCTCAGTGTCGGCGTCGCCTGGCATCAGCATCAGGGCCTGTAGCCCCAAAGATTTTTTATATCCCTGAATAATTCTACTCTTTAAGTGGTTTGTTACGTAACTGAGCATCAGTAACCTCCACTCACATGAACAAATTGAAGGATTCAACAGAGACACCTCTTGTACATTTTGGATGGGGGATGTCATGTGTTGCCGAACTGCATCGTGGTTCCACAGCTCCGCTTTGCTTGCAGTAGCATCAGTCAATCAAATAGATTTTATGTTCAATCCAATCAGATCAAGTTTATGCAAGTCCAGTCTGGTATTCAACAATAAATTAATGCTGTGAGGGATCAGCCTGTTCTCTATGATGAGATTTTTGGACGTTAACCAATGCCTGAATTCACCAGTGGTTGATAATTAACATTATCAGCTACAGGTGTCAAACAGAACAGATCTCTTCCTTTGCTCAGTGTGGGCATCGCCTGGCCTGCCCTTGATAATTAACATTATCAACACAGACACCCTCCAGCTGATGATGTGCAAGTGTCACATGAGATCACCTTGAGGGACCTTGCTGACAGCTGGTGGGGCTTCAATCTAGGGTGAGGGAGGAATGAATGACAAGGTGGACAGAGCTGGACCTGCTGTGCCCAGGGCTGACAACGGAGGCAAACTCTAACCTTATGGAGTGGAGTTGGACCCGCCATCTGACACTTCAACAGTCTCTTTATCTAAACCATCGACTTGTCTTCTTGACCCCGTTCCAACAAGGCTGTTCAAAGAAGTTTTTCCTTTAATCGACAACTCTATATTAAGTCTGATTAACTTATCTTTATCAACTGGTTATGTACTGCAGGCTTTTAAAGTTGCAGTAATTAAACCTCTACTTAAAAAGCCTACTCTTGATCCTGATGTTTTAGCCAATTATAGACCTATATCCAACCTCCCCTTTATTTCCAAAATCCTTGAGAAGGTTGTTGCAAACCAGTTATGTGATTATATGCACAGAAATGGTTTGTTTGAAGATTTTCAGTCAGGTTTTAAAGTCCATCATAGCACAGAAACAGCTCTGGTTAAGGTTACCAATGATCTCCTCATAGCCTCAGACAATGGACTTGTCTCTATACTTGTCCTGCTAGATCTTAGTGCTGCATTTGACACCATTGATCATAAGATTCTATTACAGAGACTAGAACATATGGTCGGCATCAAAGGAACCGCACTAAGCTGGTTTAAGTCATATCTGTCAGATAGACTTCAGTTTGTTCAAGTTAATAATGACTCTTCTATCATCACAAAAGTCAGTCATGGAGTTCCACAAGGTTCGGTGCTAGGACCAATACTCTTCACTCTATATATGCTTCCTCTAGGAAACATTATTAGGAGGCACCAGATAAATTTCCATTGTTACGCAGATGACACCCAGTTGTACTTATCCATGAAGCCAGGTGAGACTAACCAGGTAGCCAAGCTTCAGGTGTGTCTTAAGGACATAAAAACCTGGATGACCAGTAATTTCTTACTCTTAAATTCAGACAAAACTGAAGTTATTGTAATTGGCCCAAAACACCTCAGAGATACACTATATGATAATATACTGACTCTGGATGACATTACCTTGGCCTCCAGTGCTACAGTCAGAAACCTTGGTGTCATTTTTGACCAGGACTTGTCCTTTACTTCACATATAAAGCAAGTCTCTAGAACAGCTTTCTTCCACCTGCGCAATATTGCAAAAATCAGACCCATTCTGTGTCTAAAGGAAGCTGAAAAACTAGCTCATGCATTTGTTACCTCAAGACTGGACTACTGTAACTCTTTATTGTCAGGATGTCCCAAAAATTCAGTAAAAAGCCTCCAATTGATCCAAAATGCGGCAGCACGAGTGCTGACAGGAACTAGGAAACGAGATCACATCTCTCCTGTGTTAGCTTCTCTGCATTGGCTCCCTGTAAACTCCAGGATAGAATTTAAAATCCTCCTCCTCACCTACAAAGCCATTAATGGTCAGGCACCATCGTACCTTAGTTCCCTATTTTCCCAATAGGACACTTCGTTCTCTAAATGCAGGTCAACTTGTGGTTCCCAGAGTTTGTAAGAGTAGAATGGGGGGCAGAGCCTTCAGCTATCAGGCTCCTCTCCTGTGGAACCAGCTCCCAGTGTGGGTTCGGGAGGCAGACCCCCTCTCTACCTTTAAGATCAGGCTTCAAACTGTCCTGTTTAGTAAAGCTTATAGTTAGGGCTGGCTCAGGTATGTCCTGATCCATCCCTTAGTTATGCTGCTATAGAGCTAGACTGCTGGGGGATTCCCATGATTCATTGGGTGCTCTCTCTCTATTTCTGTCTCTCTCCCTCTCTCTCTCTCGATAACTTCATGCCATTAACTTTGTATTTTTTCTCTCCCGTAGTTTGTGCTTCTCCTCTCTCTCCCTCTCTCTGTCCTCATTCTGCAGGTATCTCTGCCTCTGGAGCAGCAGGACCCAGATCCACCACTACTCATCTTTACTATTAACCACTGTTACCTGTCATTATTATTGATAACACCATTACCTACACAGCTGTTCCTAGTCTCTCTCTCTCTTCTCTCCTCTCTCCTCCCCCCACCCCCTCTTTTTATCTTCTCCTAAACCCAACCGGTCGAGGCAGACGGCCGCCCACCCTGAGCCTGGTTCTGTTGGAGGTTTCTTCCTGTTAAAAGGGAGTTTTTCCTCCCCCCTGTCGCCAAGTGCTTGCTCTTTGTGGGAACTGTTGGGTTTTTCTCTGTAACAAAGTAAGGTCTTGACCTTACCCTGTAAAGTGCCTTGAGATAATGTATATTATGATTTGGCGCTATACAAATAAAATTGAATTGAATTGAATTGAATCAGTTACTGACAAGATCATATAGAAGATCAACCTTCTGTTGCTTATATAATGAAGATGTCTGTGCAGTCCATTCTCAGCGCCCTTTCAAAGATAATTGAATTATACATGAACATATAATTAAATATATTTCAGTCACTTTTTTATGAGCTGCAGTCAGGTTTTAGAGAGGTTTTTAGAGAAAGCCATTCCACTGAAGCATATTCACAGTATCTCAGACCTTATGAGAGGAGAAGTGGATGGAGGGAGGTTTTGTGGTTGTTCGCTACAGGAGATCGCAGCATATTATCAATGACATTATTAGCCGTGGGTTTCAGTGGGCTGACCCTGAAATGGTACATTCATTCATACCTATTAAACTGTACTCAATTATTCACTCAATTATCACTCCCATGTAAATGGGACCCTTTCAGAGTCAAGGATCATGGGATGTGGGGTGCCACAGGGTAGCATACTTGGTCCTTTATTTTTGTGGGTTATATATAAATGATTAAAAGGCAGTAGACTCATGCAATTTTTTTTTCTTTCAATGGTGAAAATTCAGTTTTAATGGCAGAACATAACAATTAAACACTGGTAGAGAACACAGGTAGATAATAGATCATAGATAACAGATAACAGATAACAGATAATAGATAATAGATAACAAATAATAGATAATAGATAACAGATAACAGATAATAGATGGTAGATAATAGATAACCGATAACAGATAACAGATAGTGGATAATAGATGATAGATGATAGATGATAGATAATAGATAATAGATAACAGATAGTAGATAGTAGATAGTAGATAGTAGATAATAGATTACAGACAACAGATAATAGATAATAGATAATAGATAATAGATAATAGATAATAGATAATAAATAATAGATAATAGATAGATCCTTTTTGGTTCTACAATAAAATGAACGAGATCATCATATTTTATAGTAGAATTTTGAGAGTCCCGTATAACTGCTGAAGACAATGTAAATTATTTTGACTGTGACAGAAGGATTGATCACTGTTAGACATGTCCTCATAAGGTGAAAAAATATGGCTTTAAAAACTTCATCCAAAATAAATAAAAGAATGAAGTTTTGAGAGAGAAAAGTTTCATTTCTGGACAACACAATTCTTCACAAGTCAGGTCACATTTATTTATAGAACACATTTAAAAACAACAAAGTTATACAGAATATGTACACAAAGAAAACAACAAAGAAGAAAAAAAACCCACACATTAAGTATAAACACTAAGTCGTAAAACTACGTTTTGAGGCTGGATTTGGATCAATGTAGGGATCAGATCTAATTGAGAGGGGGGTGCTGTTCCACAGTCTATGAGCTGCAACCCCAAAGGCGTGGTCAGACTGGAGCCACAGTCAGATGACCTGAGGGTCCTAGAGGTGGGGTTAGAAGGTCAGAGATATAGGAGCCTGACTGTTTAGGGCTGGTTAGGGCTCCACTGAGTTGAGACAGGTGTTGTGAGTCACCTGTGACTGTGGAGCCACAGGCAGATGATCTTTGTTTGTTTCTCACAGATGAACAGTGAAATGATGTGGGGCTGTCCTCACAATGAGTTCTCGTCCTGTTCAGGTCCAAACCATGACTCAGTTTTCAGTGATGCTCCCTGTGAGTGTCCACATCTTCAGATACTGATGACAAACTCAGGTTGGATCAGCTGTAGAGGCCAAGCTGCTGAGGTTGTTTCTGTCAGGCCCCTCCCCCTAACTGAAACCACCAATCACAGAGCACCCCTCTGATTGAGGCAATCTAGCACTTACACACTCCACCTGACCAGCACACAGGCCGCGCTCAGACTGCCAGCCAAAATCCGATTTTTAGCTGGATGGCTCTTTTGAAGTCTGAACAGTCACAAATCACATGAAATCCGATTTTTGGAAACCAGATCAAAACCACCTTCGGGAGGTAGTTTCAGATTGCATTTGGACAGACACGTCTCAGTCTGAACAGCTCCAAACACTCAGATCGGTTTTGACTGTCCGTGACGTCACTCTACGCGACGCCAGACCCAGCTCTTCGGGTGGCACCACACTCATCGCTGCACAGAAACTCCGGCAGTGAGTGCAGCACGAAGCATTGTTGTGTATAATCCTACCAGCCTCCTGCGGCGTTGCAAATGTCTAGTGCGTCTGAGATGTTCTGCACCTCTACTGGACAGTGATAAGGCCAATATACTGAGGTGACCTGCCTCCATCATGTTTGTTGTTGTTGTTGTTGTCGCTGTTGCAATTATATGACGTCAGACGCTCCGTTACTACAGCAACCTGTCAGATCAGTCAATAATGTGGCACAGTCTGAACAGAGCCATATCCGATTTGGACACTTGCTAAAAACAGTGTGGACAGTCAGCCCTAAAAATCGGATTTGAGTATGAATCTGATTTGAATCAGATTCGCCTGCAGCCTGAACATGGCCACAGCGTGTGTGCACGGCATAGTGTTATTGTTGTGTTTCATGTTGTGGCCCAGACATGTTTCTGAGAGATATGTGACCCTCCACAGCAGTTGTCTGTTGACTGGTGGAGTCACTCTGCCTGCTAAAGTCTACTAAATGAACCTGGAGGCTAGAATCAACACACAGAGTGCATGGAGCTGGAAGAACATCGTCCAACTGGCACAGGGCTTCCTGGACACCTATGGATCCATCCACAGACAAATGAAAGACATTTAGAACAAGTTGTTCATGTTTTTTAAAACCCTGCAGGGGTCCAGTTTACCCAGTTTGTGTTGAGATAAAATAAACTGGTCACTGTTTCATGAACACACAGCCCTAAAGGTCAAATGTCAAAGGACTTGTGATCCTACTTTAAAGGCAAATTGTCTTCAGCATGATGTTTGAAGCCAAGAAGACAAGACTGTGACATAAACCACGGTTGTGTATCAAAGTCCTTTAAGGTCATAATTAAACAGGCTTCACCAATGTTGAGCATGAGAGACACAACATGTCAGTGTTCACAAGACTCTGAATCAGACTATATATCTGTTCTTTAACTTATCTGTGTGACGCATATAATCTGTGACCGAAGAGATCAACAGTCTGCATTCATACAGAAAGAGACAGAGAGACATCAGTGAATAAATCTATGAATGATCTCATTGTCTCTACTGTAATCACATTATTAATTTAAATACAATACATTACATAACCTCTACAGCAGCAATCTAACCTCTGGTGCTGATCCTGAGCTCTCTGTACTGGACCTGCTCATGAAGAAAAGGTCACAGCTACGTCATCAGTAACTTGACTAAATGGACGTAGTTACTTTACACCAGTGAAGACAGGAAACAGGACCCGAGGTGTTGGTGGACTCAATCTATTCAGTCCTGTTCATCTGGTCTGAAGGGGACTAGTCTCATACATCATGTGCTCATGGATACAGATGAAGCACAGAAAGGGTTAACATGGCTCACTGCTGCATGACATGAATTAATGTGTGTGAGGAATCAAAGCAGTGGATTAGTAATGTTACTAGTGATAAACTGCTGCAGGTCACAGTTAACTGAACCTGTCATGCTCCCAGATCATTGGAAATGAATGGGAGATGGGGCCCGGCCCAGCTCAGTGGTCATCTTGGTCACTTCTGCTTTATGTTAGTGCTTCTTTCTTAAGAACTAAGGCGTCTGCTCTTCACCTGCAGCAGCAGTGAAATATATCATTTAATAAAAATGCATCATGAGGGTAAATATTATTTTATCAGACTCATTTACTTAACCTGCAAAACAGCTTCTTATGTCCAGATCCATCATCACAGGTCAATCTGATCCTTTATGTGGCGTGATCTCTGAGTCCTGTGTCTCTGTCAGCTCTGTGTCTGGTCTCCACCAGCTCCTGAGGGAAACATCTAAAAGCTCTGAAAGTGGCCGAGTCTGACTGAGTCTGTCTGAGTCTGTCTGAGTCTGACTGAGTCTGTCTGAGTCTGACTGAATATGTCTGAGTCTGTCTGTGTCTGTCTTAGTCTGTCTGTGTCAGACTGAGTCTGTCTGAGTCTGTCTGTGTCTGTCTTAGTCTGTCTGAGTCTGACTGAATATGTCTGAGTCTGTCTGTGTCTGACTGAGTCTGTCTGTGTCTGACTGCTGACAGGTAGAGGACAGATTCTCTGGACACAAAGAGACTGAACCAGAACAGATCAACACTGATGAGGATGAAGATGAAGGTTTCCTCTCTCACACTGTCACAGTTAAAGATTTGGTGTTTTTACACTTGTGTTTAGCCAAGAAAGAGTCCAGAGTTTGTGTGTGTGTGTGTGTGTGTGTGTGTGTGTGTGTGTGTGTGTGTGTGTGTGTGTGTGTGTGTGTGTGTGTGTGTGTGTATGTGGGTGGGTGTGGGTGTTAATGCTGATGGGACAGGAAGAAAGCTCATTATGTTTTGTGGCCCCTGAAGTCCAGTGGGATCAGCAAAAAGGACAGGGAGGATGTGATGGCAACGATGCACTCACTTGTTTTTCTTCAATTAAAGGCTAAAGCAGACTGAAGGAGAGTGTTGGTGTCTTCCTCGTCATTCCACATGAGGTTACATCACACCTCCCCTCTGTCCTCCCAGCCTGCAGCAGGACTACGGTGTGATGGGTTTTCCAGCCTCAGCTGGAGCACATGGTCCTGCAGGCCTCAGTCCCACCCTCAGAGGAAGTGTGTCAGGTGGGGCAGAGCTAACACAGTGCACAAGTGACCTTCATGAGTTTGGGTGAGGGGGATGTGGGTTAAGACAGCTGGTCTAGACTCTGTCATTGGTCCAGTGATATCAGTGTGAAGCACAACTTGTTGTACAGTAAATTATCATGAACACTGTACAGTGTATCAGACATGTCCCATAGTCTGAGGCCTCGGTATCACACACCAGACACAACAGAGTGAGGAGCAGACTCCGAGATTAAAGTCCTGTGGCGGGGGGGGGGGGGGGGGGGGGGCACTAAAGCAAAACAACCAGAAGTTCACTGACGTCACCTGGACCACAGTGTGGAGTGTTACCTGCCCTGGTGGTGGTGATTGTCCTCTGGGCAACAATTAAAACTCACCTATGATAGAAGAACATATGAGGCTTTTGAAGTTGTAAAAAAGAATGTCAGAACAACGGAAATGTTCTAATGTTCTGATGTTCTGATGTTCTAATGTTCTAATGTTCTGATGCTCTGATGTTCTAATGTTCTAATGTTATGATATTTTGATGTTTTGATGTTATGATGTTATGATGTTCTAATGTTCTAATGTTATGATGTTTTGATGTTATGATGTTATGATGTTCTAATGTTCTAATGTTATGATGTTTTGATGTTTTGATGTTATGATGTTATGATGTTCTAATGTTCTAATGTTATGATGTTTTGATGTTATGATGTTATGATGTTCTAATGTTCTAATGTTATGATGTTTTGATGTTTTGATGTTATGATGTTATGATGTTCTAATGTTCTAATGTTATGATGTTTTGATGTTTTGATGTTATGATGTTATGATGTTCTAATGTTCTAATGTTATGATGTTTTGATGTTATGATGTTATGATGTTCTAATGTTCTAATGTTATGATGTTTTGATGTTTTGATGTTATGATGTTATGATGTTCTAATGTTCTAATGTTATGATGTTTTGATGTTTTGATGTTATGATGTTATGATGTTCTAATGTTCTAATGTTATGATGTTTTGATGTTCTAATAGACTCTCAGTGAAAACACAGTCTGGCATCACGTTGAGCTCCAGTTTCATTCTTAGCTACACACACATGTTTATGTGCTGAGGCCTGACACTGTGGCACTGCCTGAAGCTGCAGTACTGTCATTACAGCTACACTCAAACAAACAGGGAAGTGTCTTTTATGTGTTGGGGAAAACAAAAGTGTTTTCAGTACTAATTGTTTATTCTGTGATCTTGAAACCTCTTGTTTCACCACACGGTGTCGTCTACATATTATATATCTGCAGACAAGCAGATAAAATGAATCCTTTAAAGTGGTCTGAAGAGTGTGATGTAAAGTCTGAGTGCAGTTTCCTTTTCTTTCACACTGCACATCTGTTCCTTTGTTCACTACTGCTCCAGTTTCATCCAGAAAAAAATGAGCTTTAAAACTAGTGATTAAATGAGCTGAGTTTCATCTGGTTGGCTGTGTGCCACCAGGTGTGGCCTGTGTAGTCAGAGACATGCTCCACGGCACCGTGTGGACGCAGCAGTCATCAGGTGCCAGCATCATGAGGAGGCTTAGTGACTCTTCTGAGGATGAGTGTTTGACCACACTGTGTTCCAGGTTGTGTGTTGGTGCTTGATGAACAACCACATTAAGCTTGAGCTTCTGAATTAAAACCCATCAGCAGGAAGGTCTTCATCCTTTCAGCTGTTTGGTCGGACACATGATGACCGAACAAAAATTTGTTTAACTCAACTTGATTAAGCCAAAAAAATCCCCATAGTGCACTGGGTTTTACACACACATGAACATGCACACACACACACACATACACGAACACACACACACACACACACAAACACACACAATGCGACCATGTAGTTTTCTAATAACACGCTGTTGTGGGTCTAACGTTGCTCATTGTGTATTTTTTCACTATGATTTTTGTACTTGTTCAGATGTTTGCTGATACTGATACTGACAGACTTCACTCTGGTCCCTGGCAGCGCTGCAGCTCCTGCCCCATGGCAGGAGAAGGATCTGGATTAAAGTACAGAACTACAAGAACATAATCCAAAACCAGCATGTGGACCAGCAGGTCTGATCAGGTTCTTCAGAGACTCAGTGTCAGCTTACATGATTGTATGTCTTTTTTTCATGACATCTAGGTAATAGTCATATGAAAGCCTTGTTAACCTGGCCCTTTCTTTGTGTTTTGGATCAAGAGAAACACAACTATATCTCAGTGACAACATCCTTGTTGTGTTTTGTGTCGTGGGGAAATGCAGGTTTAGTGTGTTTGTCGGAATCAGAAAGCAGGGAGCCAGTTTCTTGTTGAGCTGATCTAGAAACATCTTTGAAAGCTCAGGTAGCTGGTGAGCAGAGCCTCCCTCTGCTCCTGCTGTGAATCTCATCTCACGCTAGAAGGAGGAGAAAAGACAACAGAGACAGAGGAGGAGGCTGGAGGAGGCAGCAGCCGTGGAAACTATGTGGAGTGGCTTCAGTGGAGCGGTGAGCTGTCTCTGTGGAGGGACGGCAGGGCCGAGCCGGGCTCTGCTGGAGATGAGAGGAGGGGGCGGAGGCTGCGACCACGCTTTGAACCGAGCAGCATGCCGCCATGTCCCAGCATGCATCAGGATGTTGCTAATATGGCTTACAGCAGAGTCGAAACCGCAAAATGAAAGTTGAGATTGAACCGTACTCAGTCACATCTGCACCTGCACTGTTGCAAGAATATGAATATGAATTTGAATATGAGTTAATATTTTCCTTCTGCTACATTTTCAAAGAGTAATTTTTTTAAATGGAGCGAATGTTTGCTGCTTCCTGCTTTGTTTCACTTGCTGAAGACTGATATTAATCCAAAGAACAAAACTTTAATACAGACACTGTGAATGTTCAGCTGAGTTAAGTCGTTCCTCCTGAGTTAACTATGTTGTCATTTTCACAGTGACAGACGAAACGGAAGGGTCTCAGTCATCATCACCAACTTGTCTGGATTAAATCTGTGACACTATTTAAAGTTCCTCTCCTGACAAACACTGAAGCTACTGAACACTGCACAATGATAAGTGGTAACATAGGAGTAATTCAGTGATAATAGCTGTAGTCCAGTGGTAACAGCTGTAGTTCCCTGGAAGCAGGAGTAATTCAGTGGTAACAGGTGTAGTTCCCTGGAAGCAGGAGTAATTCAGTGGTAACAGGTGTAGTTCCCTGGAAGCAGGATAAAGTCAGTCACTCATATTTGGACTCGAAAATATCAGTGAAGACAAACAGGAAGGAGAGAGAGTTGTACAAAGCCACAGAATGGTCAGTTAATGTTCATGTGACAGTGACTTCTAGTGTCTGACGATGATGAGAGCAGCGGAGGAAGTCAAGTGACAATGTCCTCCTTAGGAGGAGATTGAGGTGGATGGATTAATGAGCCCAATCAATCATTCTTCTTGTCCTTTCTTCTCTTGTTTTTGGTGCCTTTTCATACAGTTTGTGCATTCTCTTGCTTTTCAGGGCTGTTAGAAAATTAGATGTGCCACCCTGACCAGTCACGATGCTGAAGACGGTCTGAACATGTATGTCTAATGCTATATGCTAGATAACAAGCTGAAAAGTAGGTGCAGTTTTAAGGTTAAGATGTAAAAAACTTATTCAAATCATAATATCAATAGGTTACCACAGCTTCATGTAATATGACTAAATAAATAATAAATATCATAGTGATGAATGAGAGATTCTACAGTCTGTGTTACGTGTTTAGAATTTGTTTATTGATATTTTGAGAAAGACAAAAGTATAAAAATAGCAACAATATATCAAGTTTATTTTTCCCTCTTTTGCCTTGATGATGATTTTTGCAGCTTTAAACCTGTGTTGTGTTTTTGTAATTATGTTTCTGTAATGCAGATTTTAAGCTTTTTATTTTAGCTTCATTGAAACCACATGAAACCACTGTATGCCATCAATGAAGAACCACAACCTCCTCCTCCTTCCCCTCCTCCTCCCCCGCCCCGCTCTCTCTCTCTCTCTCGCTCTCTCTCTCTCTCCCATTGGCTGCCTCCTCCAGCTGTCCCGCCTCTCTTAGTGAACCGCTGCCGCTGATGCCGGCAACCTTTAATAACGCAGGAGCCCAGCAGCAACCGCCAAGAGGAGCGAGAGAACGAGAGAAGCTGGTACCGCTGAGGAGCCGAGGACGAGCTGAAGCTGATGCTCCCCCCGAACTGCTGTCTGTAGAGAAGAGGCCGATTCACAGCTCAGAGTCAGAAACACACCGAGGCAGGTTTACAGACGGAGGCTGCAGGATCACTTCACATCGGATCGGTCAGCGGCTGGTTCCCCCTCACACACCTTCATGCTGCGGGATCACTGCGCGCAGAGACACCGGTGCGTAAAGTTGCTGATCTGATCCGCCCGTCTCCCGCACCGGAGGACCGCTGTGTTCCTGAGGTCCCGGGTCCAGCGTGGATTTATAGTCAGTGTCGTTGTTGGATAGTAAGGTTTCCGGCGGAGATCTGTGTGGAGACCCTGGAAGTCTCTCTGTGAACAACCCACTTGCGCGTGGAAGATATGGATTTGCTTTTGCTATAGACAAAATTTGCCGCGGTTTTTTAAAAAAGTATTTATTTTTCATTTTCTGACTGTGTTTGTTGGTATCGGTAGATTTTTTTACTCTTCACCACCGCAGAGGTTTCAGGACTCATCGTGTGGAATTACAACCATGAACTTTGTTGTCAGTTTGGTTCAGATCCTGTTGGCAGCGGTTCTTCACCTTCCCACTGTAAAGGTGAGTGTTGGCTCATGTGCTTCATGCTGGTATTAATTATTACCCAGGGACGTGTGTTCCCGTTCAGCTGAGCTGCTTCAGGCGGACTGGGTGAAACATGCATTTAACACAAAGATAACAACGCGCTCACGTCCTTAGTCAATAAATAAATACTGTCTGGTTAGAAAAAAAACTGAAAACAGATGTATTCCTAAATTCCATTTTTTCCCCGTGTAGGTTAAATATCAACATTTGTTCTGTTTGAATCTGAAAGCTACCGTCTCTGTCTTTTTTGTTGAAACAGTACATGCCCCTCTTTTTTGTTTTAACAAAGCCCGACTCTATTTAAAGTCGGTCAGGTTAAGATTTGCTGTGTAAAAGCTCAGAGAAACGTATAATTAAATAATTATTAAGAGTCTTTTCATTCTGAAAGACAGTCATTTAATTTCGGCGCATATTGTGTTCACAGCGGAGAATTTATTTCAATAGAAATAAAGCTCACATTTGGTTTGCTCCTCGTTGTGTACGGCCCAGTAAACTGGGCGGAACAGACGTGGGAATAAGTCTTAAAGTTGTGGTTTTGATTAAATACATGCTGCTTGCTGTATTACCTGTGTGCCGACCTAAATATTAATTCATACGATTCCCATAAACTTTCTCAGTCATCATTAATTCTATGGCTTGTTATTATTTTTCGGAGAGGGAGCACTGAAGTGAGAGTTTTGTGAATGGAGTTCTGCTGGAGGCGCGCCTTCCTCACAGCTCAGCGCCGTGTACAGTCAGTGCTCTGCTATTCAGCCGCAGGCTTCAGTCCCGGTCTATTTTTTCTCACGGTGATCCGCAGCGGGAGGAAGCTGGGACCCGGTTTCTCCTGTCCCGCCGCCCTGCAGGGTCCCACCTGGTTCCCACACAGGCCGATCCACTTTCTCACGCAATATCTGTGCCGGTTACGGCAGCCACATAAGGTGAATGGAGATCTCCCAGGGATGTCGATTCGTCACGTCAACGTTTTACGATCAAAACAAAGGCCAGTTCCTGTGGGACCTTTCAAAATAAAACAAAGCTATGCGCATGCCGTTTGAATAGAAATGAACGCCTCATAAAGAAACAGGGACATGACATGAAGAATGTCACCCCCCACCCCTATAGACGTCAAACATGATATGTTTTATATGAACTGTGAGGCACTGATTCTGGTCAGGGTTAACTAATGACCAGTTAATTAATGGTCAAGGTTAACTAATGGCCAGTGTTAACTTCGTTAACGTAACGTCGGGTTTTTATTTTGAAGGGGAGTCACCCTTGTTCCTCAGCTGTGTGTGTGCAGCTTTACAGAGTTGGTTCTGCCTGGTTAACGGTGATAGACAGGAGGAAAAGACTGGAACAAGGTGTTTGACACCTGACCGAGTTAATTCTGACAACAGTCCTAATGGTCCGTTGACATGACTGTAAAAATAAAAGCTTTACATGTACCATGTTCTCTGATCCATGCAGTAAAATGGAGGAGGAAGTTTGATGATGACATGTTTATGAAGACATTGCCACCATGATGAAGATTTAATCCTGCTGTGATCTCTTACAGACTGCCAGCATTAACAAGGGAGTGGAGAAGAGTAAGAACGATGGTAAGTGTTGCCTCTGATGACCACAGGCCCCCTAGTGGACATGAGAGGAAACGTTTGTCTTCACTAGTTTCTCTGAACCTTTGATAGGTGGAAGGGTATTTGCTTGTCAGTGTGTTTTCTGTACCAAGCAGACAGGAATCAAAGTCCCAGCGGTCAAAGGTCTTGGTCTCACCTGGTCCAGCAGTCAAAGGTATCACCTGGAACTTTGGAGTTGCCATAAAACTGGTGCTGATTTCAATACAAGAGTTAATGTGAGAGAAAAGGTGGAAATCTGCCAGGGCCTCCACAATAATCTGCAGCTGTCACAGTTTTGTTTCTGTTTTTTTTTTTTTTTACCTGTTTGTGGTGGAGGAACACAGTCGGTACACGAGCCTCCAGTCGGCCTTGGTTCTGTTTGACAGGGACACGGTTGTGTTATGGTTTGTCCTGTTGATTGTGACGAACAGAGACACACAGCAGTCACTACAAACTGCTTCAGTGGACAGGTCGTGTGGTCGGTGTTGGTGTTTGTGGAGCAGGAAGTCTGCCATCTGCACGCTGCTGACCTTCACACACCCGCACTGTCAGAGATCACACCACCTGTCAAACGCCGTCATATACACTGAGATAAGACTGTGGCCTGATTACTGCTGCTGAGAGCACTGAACCCCAGATAAGACCTGTTCAGTCTACCAGCCATGATGGAAACTGATGTTTCAACAACAGAAGAAACATCAATTTTCAGGCTGTTCAGGGTTGTAGGAGACCTTTAAACTGGTTTGGGTCATAGGAGACCGTCAGACTGTTGGGGGTCGTAGGAGACCGTCAGGCCATTCGGGGTCATGTTGTTGGATTTAGTGACAACAGAAACGCAGAGCACAGAAGGATCTGTTATAGGATGATGTAAGACGGAGGAAATCTTTGGTTTGGCGGTAGAACCAGTTGAGCTTGTTGGCATGAGGCCGCTGTCTGCTGACAGTCCTGTAAACCAAATCCACTCCAGTCTCTCTCCTGGAGCAGGTGCTGGGGTTTAGCTGCTCATGTGTGCTGGCTCCAGGTCACCCTGGGTCCAGAACTGCAGAGTCACTCATTAAAAAGCTGGAGAGATACATGAAACAGCAATTTTTTTTTAACAAAAAAAGGAAATATTGGATCCGGATCAGATCTGGATCAGAGAGGACTCACAGGGTCTGAGAGGACTCGCAGGGACTGTGTCTCAGCTACAGTTATGTGACTGCCAGTGGACTGGGTGGGGGAAATACTACATCACAGACTCTGTAGTATTTGTAGGATTGTGAAAATCGGTCTGTAGCATTAATTCAGAGGCTCACAGGGGTGGGCTTCATGGGGTCACAGAGGTGCAGCTTGGCGCCACTGTGCCTGAGGTCACGGCTGCTCCGACAAACCAGGGGTCAGGAGTTAGCCAGGGGTCGATGGGAACCCAGTCTGGTGACCTGTGGGAGGGATTACTGTGGGCTTCACAGGACCAGTCCCCCAGTCTGCTTCAAGTAGCCGTGTAGCCTCTGACTCTGATCCCTCAGGTCTGGATCCTCTGACTCTGATCCTTCAGTGTAGTTATTGACACCGAGGCAGCGGTGCACAGAGCTCTGAGTGGTTACTGATACATGATGCTGAGACCACTGAGTCTCTTTGTATCAGAGCATCGTCTGTGTCCATGTTTACAGGACAGTTGGCCTCCACTGTGGCTCTGTTTGTCAGACAAGCACAGATCAGTTAATGTTGAACAGGATTATCCTTTGTTACATCATTCTTTTCACTTCTCATTGGTTATGAGGATGCTGACGATGAAAATATGATCCTTCTCTTTTCAGTCGTCCCTCTCTCTGAAGTCATCACCAAGAGCATGTGTCAGCCCAGGGAATTGCTGGTGGACATCTTCCAGGAGTACCCGGAGGACACGGAGCACCACTACATCCCTTCCTGCGTGGTCCTCAACCGCTGCGGAGGCTGCTGCAATGACGAAGCATTGGAGTGTGTTCCCACGGAAACCCGCAATGTCACATTACAGGTGAGTTGGGGGAGTGAACGGATAAGATAAAGATCTGGATCAGTCACAGACCAGTGAGGGATAATCAGCTGTTCATATCCTGATCTTGTTGTGTGTTCAAGTTAATGACTTTATTTAAGGAACACCAGCTCAGAACTTGCTAGCTCATGACTTTCAACCTCATCTCATGGTCTTCATCAACAGAATCGAGTTTGTTTAGTTGTCATGGAGATGGCTCAGTTGTCATCATGTGATCAAAGTGGAGACCTGTATGTGATCACATGACTGAATCTCCATACTTAGGTTACGTGACGACTGAGTCGTCTCCAGAAAAACCCCACCCACTAATCAAGACCACGAAGTGTCTCTGAGAGCCCCAGAAAAAATCTGTAAGTGGACGTTGTGTTAAGTGACTAGTGGGTCAGGTGAGAAGCTGTGGAAGATGAGAAGGGGGTCAGGACCAGGTTTTGTTCTCTGTCATGGATGTGGACTGGAGCAGCACAGACGGTTCAGGTCTCTGAGCTGGTCTGTATGGTGTTCAGACTCTGCTGTCTGATTTAAACCTGTCTGTTTCTCTTCCAGGTGATAAGGATAAGACAAATGGTGATGCAACATCAGATTTATTTAAGTTTCACCGAGCATCAGAAGTGTGACTGCAGGTAAGAGACTGCAGAGCTCTCGTTCTCTCAGTGAAGTGATGTGTCGCAGCAGAAATTTAACTCTTCTTTTTTATTTCAGGCAAAAGCCAGAAGTTCTAGTGAAGAAAAAATAGTAAGTACATGTGTGTCCTGTCGTCTCATTTCTGTAGCTGTGGAACATAGAATCATTGTTTTGTATGACATGTGTTTGACGTTGGGGACTTGTTGTAGTGGTGAAGCGGTGGAGGCAACTGGTTTCCTCACACCTGCTGCTCCTGAATCGCCAACAGAGGTGAAGTCTCCATGTCCAGCAGCAGCTCTGCTCGGTGATGCCACAGTTTAGGTCGAAAGTACCTCATCCAGCTTGAGTGGACCATGTGGGCTCCTGTAGAAGGTGAACAGGATCTCTATCCTCCACCTGTCTCCACAGGGCTCAGTCTGAGCATGCTCTTTTTATGGCAGCGCTTTACTGCTTTATGGTGCGGCCATAACGGCGTGAGTGATTGAGGCGTAGCCGCTGGTCTTGGACCACCCGCTGCCATCTGCACTCTGACTCCAGTTGCACAAACCTGACCCTCGGCCCACGGCTACTTCCGCAGTCTAATCATAGCAACAGGTGTCACGCAGTCATTTTTATTTTTAGAGGTGTCAGTGGAGAACGAGCTGAAAGTGTCACAGCTGACACAGGCCTGCGTGTATGTTCACATGGGGTTTGTGTGTCCTGGCTTCTCAGCAGTGGCTCAGGTTGTTTAACTGGATAACAGGAGTGTGTGTGTGTGTGTGTGTGTGTGTGTGTGTGTGTCCGTGTCCGTGTGTGTGTGTGTGTGTATGTGTGCGTCTCCAGCTGTGGCCTGGTGGGTTCATTATGTTGGTCAACCTGGTTTTTATTGTGGGGCTGAACTGGACTGAGCTTATCCAGTGGGTGGTGGAGTGGAGGTGGTCTACAGAGGACGTGCTCCTGACACACTATTCCAGTGTCACCCTGTGGTCAGTGTCTCTGTGGGTTCGGTACCTGTTTGACTCTCAGGCGTTTGTCAGGGTTGATGTCTGAGCTGCTACAGCATCGTGTCAAAGAACATGTTGGTATCGCTGGAACACAGGTGTGTTACCTGTTTCAGATATGCAACAACTCCACTTCTGCGGCAGTGAGGTGAAGTTGCCGTGGCATTAACTGAATGAGGACAGGTCATCTTTAAGACTGTGTGCTGCTCTGCAGTGAGCTGCACTGATAAGTGCTTGCTGCTTTTACTCCCTGTTGGCAGCTTATCTGATGCCTCGTTTCCTTTACAGCCTCAGTCAGAGTTAATGACAAGAAGTGCAGACATGTGGAGTGAGCAGCTTCACAGCTTCACTGATAACTTCTGCTCTGGGTTGTTTTCCTGTTTTCATGCAGGAGGTCGAGAAGATACAGGATTGATCCTAAGCAGATCACCTCAGTGAGACAAAGCACAGTTCACTGTTGTGTTACAGTTGTGTCCTTGTTGTGTCTGTGCTGTGACCTTCTGTCTCATGAACCTAGCTCTGTAACTGATACTGTGCTGCTTCAGGCTTATGGACGAACCAGCTGAACCAAGAATTCACTTTGCTCCAAACAAACAAAATATTTGATGTAAATTTCACTGATTTGCAAACAGAGATAGTTCCCTGGAGCGTGAATATTTTCGACACATTCAGACAGTGAAATGACCTGTTTCCTTCCTCCATGTGATGAAACTGTGTTCCTGCTGAAACCGGACGTTCTTCCAGGATCAGTGAAAAGTTTCATGTTAGTGTAGGATGATGTCACCATTTAGGATTCGTTGATTCCCAGAAAATGTTTCATTGTTGTTTCAGTAGTTCAATTCAGAGCGTGACGGCTTTAGACTCAGAGCAAAGCTTCTGTAACAGACCACAGGGCCAAAGGGCCTGAAAGAGCTGTAGCCACAAATCCTCTTCTGTGTAAACCAATGCACATATTGTCTTTACAATGCGATCTCAGTGAGGGGAGGGTTGGGGTGAGGAGGAAGGGTGGTGGGGGTGTTGCATGAGTGTCTGTGTCGCCCTTTCTGCAGAATTCTCTCTATAGCTTAGATCTCTTTCTCTCTGTCTCCTTTTTGCTTCCCTTGCAGCCACTGTGCGCCTTGCTCAGAGAGAAGGAAACGCTTGTTTGTGCAGGACCCTCTCACCTGTAAATGTTCCTGCAAATTCACACAGTTAGACTGCAAGTCCAGGCAGCTTGAGTTAAACGAAAGAACTTGCAGGTTTGTTTACCATACATATCACGATGTGCCTTGAATCCCCTCTCTTTCCTCCCGTCTGCCTCTCTTACCGCCCATCTCTGTGCCTCCAGCGTAGCCTGGGTTCCTGCTGAGAAATGCATGCTTCTCCTGCTCTGTGATGTTGTGTTGTGTAATGGGAATCTGGCAGCTCTGTGCTTCACTGTCTCACAGATTTAAAAGCTGATTCATTACATGTATCTGCCTGCATGACACTGTTGTTCAGCTCAGACATTAGACACTGTCGTTGTTCATTATGTAAGTGTGTGTTAGTGTTAGAAAGTCCAGCCCACATGTCCCGGTCAGTATGGATGAAGTAACTTCCTCCAACCTAAACGACCTCTCAGGTGGTCTTGTCCCTGCCCTCTGACCCAGTGTCCTGACTCCACGGCAGCAGGAGATACGCCACAGATAACCAGTTCAGAATAAGTGAACTGGCAAGGGGTTGGTTAGGGTCCGCCATAAAAACACCCTTGTTAGGTTTGGAGAAAGAAAATGGTTTAGATTAAAATAAGTACTTGTTAAGGTTGGAGGACCTACATCGTCATGGTAACAATAATAAAAATATGGTTGAGGTTATAGCGCGACCGTGTGTAAAAGAAATCGCATTGAACAGCCTCCTGTTTTACGGTTGAGGTCACCTGACTTCCTCCTTCGCTCCGTCTTCATTACTGCGGCCACTAGAGGGCGCTGTCACCTCACTGCCTGACGCTGTCGCACACGACCTGAGGTGTCGCTGAAGTGAAACTGAACCATGAGAACGTAATAACCTGCTTCTCCGCTCACAGACACCTGACCTCCAACCTGGTGAACTGACGAAGGTTTTAAGTTTGTCGACATTATAAAGCTTTTTATGAGTGACCTTGACTGTATTGTGGGAAACTCATGGTCCACAGTCTTCATCATCAATTTGTACGTACACTGAGAGAAGTCCATTGATGAAAGTCCTGATGAAGACCATGAGATAAGGCTGAAAGCTCTCAGGGTTAGTCGACCTTAGACAAACCAGTTGGAGATACAAGGTTTTCAGGTCATTGAGGATTATCTACCTGTGGGGAGGTTGCATGATGCTGACAGGCTTTTCTGACTTTAACTCCTCCCCCTGCCTCCAGCACAGGGGTGGTGGGAATGTTGCCCCCAGTTAACAAGGCCGTGTTTCATGACCTCCCCCGACTCAGGCCCTTCCATGACCTCTGACCCCATGGGCCCCCCACACTGCTTTGGATTTAGAGAGCCACACACTTCTGGGGGGAGTGACCACTGACATGACTCCAACTGGCTGCTTAGTGTTCAGGAGAGAGGGTGGGGGGTCTGTGATAGGCGCCAGTTGACCCACACTATTCACCCCTCCCCTACAATACCCACTGTAACCCCGCCCCCTTCCCCTCCCACATACACACACACACACACAGACATGAGATTTTACATTGTACATTTTACATCCAAAAGAACCCCTCCCCCCGTGTTTTTCTGCATGAAGCAGTTATGTGTGAGTACCTGTGAGGCTGCTGCTCATCTGACCAGCTTCTCGTCCTTCCCTCCACAGATGTGAGCGACCGCGGAGATGAGACCAGCCACTGTTATGAAGGAAACTTTTCTTGGCACAGCACTTTGAAACCTGAGGATGCATTCCCTGCAAGGACACGACAACGCAAGACGGGACATTCTGGATGCAGATCTTGCCACTGTCTGGTGATTTTAATATATATGTACATACACTATGAGTACATCGACAATGTGTATTGCTGCTACTTAAAAAGACTCTATTTAAGCGAAACGAATGCGCCGCCGGCGTGTGAATGAGAAACCTCTCAGTTCTGCTGACGGGTGGAAGTGAAGGAAGAAATCTTTTATTTGTGTAACACTTCACTGGATGCTGGTCTGCTGTGGATGATACCTGAAAACTGGTGACCACAACTTCATGGAGCAGTGCAGCTGGAGCCGAATCCGCCTCTGAAACAGACTTGGGGGTGGGGGGTGGGGGGTGGGGGGGCAGAGGGAGGACGAGGAGGGGGAGGAGTGCCTGTTGTACTTGAACTGAATGGCAGGTCCAACGACTGTTTCCTCTGTGACATGATGTGAAGTTTTGTACAGACCCACGGCAACAGGTGGGGACACACCTGAGCTGCCTGTCGGTGCCGTGCTGTGCTGACGGTTAATGTGAAGATGATTCTTCCTCAGGGGGGGGTGACCTGAGGACAGCTGACTACAGCTTTGATTTGATTCAGTGTTTAAACTGGGTTAGAGTTCAGCCTATCAGGGTCAGAGGTAACGAAGCCCCACCCCTTCCTGTTCCAGCCTCCTTCAGGTAACCCCTCCCTGGCTGGAAAACGATGTGTCTGAGTTTATTATTTACATTTTGAGGTATTGTTTCTTTCACAACATGTCTCGAGACCAGGCTGTCTAAAGGGATTTACTGTAGTTCATACAAACTGATCTCAGAGCAGATCAGAACCTCACTGTAGAAATCCACAACCTTCCAGTTTCCTTATTTATTGGCTTTGTTTGTGTCCCAAAGAAATGTCCATGTCCACGACAGAGCAGTTCATCACAGAGGATCTGTGTCTGCTCAGTATACATCCCTGTGTTTAGTACACTACATCTAATTTATAGAGTAAGTCCAGTAATTTGTTTAATGATATTTATATGCAGTGTTACGGTGACTTTTGTTTTGGTCTGTCTGAGACTGAATGGAAAACACGTTCGACTGTGACTGAAAGACGATGCTTTGACATTCCTGATTTAAACGAACGCTGTGTTTCACACCAGCCAGAGGGGGATCATGGTGGGCCTGGTGACTGATAGTAACCCCAGCCACCAACATGTGGGAGTGAAGCGCCGGCACAGGTGTTTCTCATCCTGGGCCAGGGCAGTGGACATGTGGTTTTGCACTTGTGGACCCGAAGACACGTCATATTGAGGACTGAAGGAGTTTCACAGCCTCTGATCAGCGCGGCCCTCCTGTAGTGAAGACTGTCCAATCAGACTGAGGCCTCTGGTCTGAGGGTGTTCAGTGGCACAGTGTTTGACCTGGGTGCTAACATCACTCACAGCATAAACCAAACCTTTAACTGTTACCACACCACAAGAGTGATGATTAAGATACTAATGTGACAGAAGTTAAGGTCGCTGTAACACATACCACAGTGTGGCAACAGTGTGGTAACACTGTGGTATAATCTAATGTCTTGTAGCTGTGAGCTCATCATGTGAGTTTGTCTGTGGAGCTGACCTGTCTGTGGACCAGTGTCCAGGTCCTCAGGTCCTCAGACAGATCAGTTAATAATCTGTGCATTCAGCTTCTCAGATTAGTCATTTGTACCCTCACATTGTCAAAGAGAACCAGAACCATCCTGAAGTAGCTCTGAACAGCTAAACCCTAAAGCACAGGTTACATGTGTCAGTCAGACATCAGTGTGTTAACTTCACAAAGAGCTGAAACTACGCCCAGTAGTTGAAACGCTCCCTTACTGACAGTCCCCTGTTAGAGACTAACTGTCCTGACTCGGACTCTGGACTCAGGTCTGTTCTCCACAGACCGATTCTCCTCCCTCCACACTGCCATGTTCTCAAACTGAGTCATGCTGAAGCTTCTCATTATCAGATGCTTGTAGCCTGAAGCTGTCTGTCTAAGTTCGTCTGTGTCTCTGTTAGCGCCAGCTGTGTTACAGCTGTTCCTGCTGCCACCCTCAGACCAGCGGCCTGAGACTGGCTGCTGGTTCTGGGCCGACGCCTCATCGTGACCACATTCTACATGTATTTATGACTCTTTGTTGAACTTGTACACATTTTAGTATATTTTCACATTAATATATTTATTAAGATGTTTTACAGTGATCATAGTCTTTTTGTTGTTTTTAGTGTAACTATTAAAACATATTTATTTTGAAAATACAATGGGTTTTTTTTGATTAAATGTCAACTAGATTGAAGTCGTATCATTTCAGTGTGAATATGATGGTGTCAGATTAAGATGAAAAAGACTCAGGTGGATCACAGTCAGACATGATGTGGCCTCCAGACCAGGTCTCTGTGGTTGGAATTAGAACCTCACAAACATGCACTATTTGCAGGGAAGATTTATTTATTGATGTTTGTTTTGGTTTTTTAAAAAATTACGTGTTTCCCTCCAGTGACCAGCAGAATGGACAACAGCTGGAAGAAGTCCTAGTTGTTAGCTGTGAGCTATTAGCTGTTCGCTGTTAGCTGCCACTCACACTCAGATACTACATGTTTCTGTAGCGTTAGTGAGCCCATGTTAGCAGCATTGAGGTCATTGCTAACATTAGCATGCTAACCAGGCCTAGATTAACTTGCTTGTGGGCCTCTGCGGACCCCAACTGTGCTCCTGGTCCAGGCCCCCACTCCAACAAGCAATCCAGACCTGATTGCTGAAAGATTAATTGACAACAAGTTTGATAATTAATCATTTGCACCTTATTTTTAAAGTAAAGAAAATTTGTTCCAGGCCTGTTTCAGTCTCACAAATGTGAATATTTTAATAAACATTTTCTCCAGCTGTCAATAATAATAAAGTCAACATCTTTGTTTTTAACAGCTGGTCACACAAATAAGAAATTATTAGAATAATGAGGCATCTTCATTATTTTCTGACATTTAAAACACTGAACAAGTCTGAGTTACTGAAAATAATTGTCAGAATAGTTGTATATTTTCTATTCAAATTTGGGATTAATCTGTGATAAAGTGTAAGTAAACTGTGTTAACCCAAAGGATATGTATCAAGTTGACCAAGAGCCCCCGGACAAAGGCCCTTATTAGCAGTTAACAGTTTGAGAACATGTTCTGGTTTAGCAGGTGTTAAATCATCTATGTTCACCACCATGCTAAATATTAGCATGCACAAAATAAACCGAGGCTGATGGGAAAGTCCTGAGTTCTGTTTCCATCTGCTGGTTGCCAGTTTATCTGCTAGTTACCAATCAATCTGCTGGTTAACAATCTGTCTACTAGTTACCAGTCCATCTGCTGGTTACCAGTCCATCTGCTAATTGCCAATCCATCTGCTGGTTAGGTTGTTACCAGTTCATCTGCTATTTGCCAACCCATCTGCTGGCTACCAGTCCATCTGCTAGTTGCCAGTTCATCTGCTAGTTACCAGTTCATCTGCTGGTTACCAGTTCATCTGCTGGTTACCAGGCCATCTGCTGGTGGTAGATGAAAACCTAGTATCACCAGATACAATGTCTGTGAGCCATGAAAGGATCATCTGTGTTCAGGTTTGTACCAGTTCATCCTGTGGATGTGAAGATATGTGAAGATGAGGATGGAGCACCTGAGCTTCATGGTGTCTAATTCTAAAGACGTCAACCAATCACAAAAGTCTCTGGGCTTCATCCTCTGGTGATCATCATCATCATCGTCAATGTTTTATGAAGATCTATTTGATGTTTGTTGAGATATTCAGTTTGAACCAATGTGGTGGACCAACACTGGCATCTTCATCCTCCAGAGAAACAGCAACGCAACGCTCACTGCTTTTATAATGATAAATTACCTGTTGTGTTGACGGAAGTCTGGTTGGCAGATAACCAGGTAAAGCCAAAGCTAAATTTTTTAGGCTGAACATTTGTGATGCAGCATGACTCATTTTATATGAAGTGAATCAAATGAAGACAGGTTTCCCTGCTGGTCTCCACAGTACCTACAACTTATGTAACTGTGGTCTGGAAAACAGACACAGACTTCCTGCTCAGTTTGGTTTCCCATGAAATACAATGTGTTGAAATGTGGAGAAAAGTGAGATTAATACTCATGCTTCTGCAGACTATGTATTTCCTGATCTGTTCAGCCCCACACACCAGAGGCAGTTTACTGTTTTAATATTATGCTTCAGTAGCATTTGTACAACCCTGCTTCTTATTTTGTTGGTTTGGAGCTCTGCATGTTTCCTATGACAGTTCCTCTGAAGCTTTTCTAGCTTCATTTATTAAGTTCTCTCACATAAACTCTGATACTTTCTTCAGGTGTGAGAGCCTGAACTTTGTTCCTGCTGCTGAGCGACAGCTGCCTGGAAAACATGTGAGTTTCTGTTATATGAGCCATAAAGACAACGTGGGAGCACTTTGTCACGTCTGAGGTAGCACTTTCACAAACAATTAATCAATGTCATACACAAGTGTGGAGTTGTTCAGCATAACAGTTTGAGGCATTATTAAAGACCAGTGAGAGTACTGAGAACCTAGTGCTGCTAAATACACAGAGGAATGCTGCAAAAGATTTGATCTGTGATTAAGGAGGAATTTAAAAACCATCAGTTCAGTGGTGGAGTGAGTGTGGGTGGACTTTAAACTGCTCCCTCACTAATGCCACAGGCAAACAGAAACCTGGGAACAAGACAGCCTTCATTTTCATGCACCCAGACCTCCAACAAGTCTGCTTTAAAGCTGCACTCAGTACTTTTATCTACACCACAGGTCACATGACTGTCTGTAATGTTACAGGAGTGTAATGTTACAGGTGTGGCTCATACTGATGATGTCATTCTGCAGCTGTCCCCAGCTCAACAGAGCATTTTAACATCTTTCAGTTTATTATGGTTTAGCTATACTGTTCTCAGAGAAACAACTGTAAGAACCCACTGTTCTCTATTGGCTCAGTCAGATTCAGTGAGACTCAGGCTCAGTCGGACTCAGACTCAGACAGACTCAGATTCTGACAGACTCCGACTCAAAAGGACTCAGCCAGACCCACATAGACTTTGTCAGACTTGGTCAGGTTCAGACAGACTCAGTCAGACTTAGTCAAACTCAGACTCAGTCAGACTCAGACTCAGACTCAGTCAGTCAGAGCTAACAGAGAGGGAACACTGGACTCTAAGACTTAAGGTGAATCACATTGGTCTGTTGTGATGGATCTGGAGATTAGAGATCTTCTTATAATATGATTTTATGTCAGTTTTGTTTACAGCTGCTTTCATGTGGCCAAAATATCAATGAATTCATCTTTAACTTAGATCTGTTTGGTGTGGACCTGGTCAGAACCACAACTGTGACCCTGAAACATGGAGGTGGGACTGAGCTGATATGAGGCTGCATGAGAGCGACAGGTGGGACAGATGAGATGTTACTATGAAGCAGGTTTGTACCCAAAAAAACACTGCAAAAATCTGACACTGTAAAACATCAGGCAGGATTTTGGTAGAATCAAGTCACCTTTTCTCGTGGACTAAATGTAAATATCTGAGTTTAGTTCATTTCTAGTTAATTCAGATAAGAATGACCACTTTTCATATAAACATGAGCTATTAAGCCTCTGAGTGAATCAAAGCTGAGGGTCACTCATCTCTGTATGAACAGACTTCCCACCATGCATTGCTAAAGAGTTAAAACTGTCCTTTCTTGTAGTTTGAAGGAAGCGTTCATGTTGTAATATTGTTGTGTCTTTAATATGTGAAGGTTGTTTCTGTTCACAATAATGAAAACAGTGTGAACCAGCTGAAGGTTATATGGATTTCACCCCACCCCACCCCCAGCCCCACACTCTGAGAGTTTGCCACAGTCTCATGTGTCTTTGTTCTGACTCTGGTACAAATTGTCTCAACAGATCGTCTCAGCAGCTGGAAGTTTTTAAATGAAGAAGTGACTCAATTCAATCTGTCTTTAACAATTGAATGTTTGATTCAATTTTAGTTGACCTTTTAGTTCAGCTTTACATTTCAAAATGACCTTTCATAAAGAACGTTGAAATAACTATTTTTAAAAAAGAAAGATTTACAGAGAACAAGAGTTTGTAAAGAGGAAAAGAGTGAACACAACAACCTGACCTACTTTGTCCCCAGACTTTGATCCAGTAGAAAACCTTTGGAGTCTTTAAAACAGAAGATTGAGCAACAAAACTCCTCCAGCAATGAACAACTGACAAGAACCATCTGTGAAGAGGAAGACCATCTCTCCACAGGTGTGTGTCAGACCAGGTACATCACGTCCAGGAGGACTGACTCTGTCATCAAAGATAGAGGGCAGACATACAATAAAAAGCAATCAAACATTCACCAACACTGGACAAACGTAGTCTGGTCTGATGGATCTGGATTTCCATCATTATCTAATGTTCACCTTAAATTAATGCTTCACTTCACAGCCCAGTGTACATTTAGCTAGATATTCCTTATAGCTCCCACACAAACCTCAACAGGGCTGTACAAACAGTAGCTACCCAACACTTACACAAAGACATACAACCAAACCAAGTATACCTGATGACTGAGAGTAAATGTTCTTTAGCTTCATGCAAAGCAATCTGCTCACTCACAGCACTTGAGTTACAACCAGTAACTACTAATTTCACACCAACAGTAAACTCAGCGTTTGACATGAGGACATAATTACCACATGTGCTTCAGTCATTGACGCACAACTTCCAAGGAGATCAACACGTTGTCAGTAGTGGGTCACAAATTGACCAAACAGCTAACAAGCACAAACCATAACGAGCACGATGCAGATTTTTACAGGAAGTTAAAAATGTGAAAACATCACTGCTGCACTCAACCTGACCAACACTGCATCTACTACACAACAAAGACACCAGACAATGAATAAAGAACATTAAACAGGTGAAGGTAAGTTTAAAGCCTCTGGTACACCATCTCATACACAGTGTGTGTTTGTGTGTGAGTGCAGTATACAGCCTGTAGCTGTAACTGCATCTATTTAAATGAGCAGCTTTAAGATTTGTTGAATAAGCAGCAGTTTCTGCTCAGTGAACCAAGCTCAGTGATTATACCTCTGGCTTCCCTTGTTTCACCCCTGACAAGTGAAGAGTCAGTTCAAACATGTAGCTCAGTTACTGTCACTGCAGTCACTGAACAGAAATAACAACATTTCCTTTACACTGAAGCTGACGAATCAGTTCATGAATGAACCCAGTGATGGAATGAGGAACTCTGGATGGGGAAGAAGGAATGACT